>NC_134039.1:50072926-50683090 GCF_965140245.1 Athene noctua | reverse complement strand
AACTGGAAGAGTTTATATACTTCTGCAATTTATTTTGTTGAAATAATATTTCCACCAACTTATTAGTTTAAGTAAGCAGGCTAATAAGGTTCTTCCTTCTGATTGTGAAAACCAGAAATAGTCAGCACTTCATTACCCCTTGAATGATACCTTGCATTCTAAAGGTATGTTAAATTAGAGCTCCTGTTCAGGTGTAAGGATGTTTTCACTTTACATTTAGGATGATATGACTTTTCTAGCCACTTAGTGGCTCCCAACTGATTACTGTGATATTGTAGTTAATCAGTTTGTCACAGACACCTGCTGATGGGTGTCAGAGGTGAGTGGTACCATGCTCCAGGGAAGCATCCCCTTGGTCAAGCAGTGGAGGCATGCACTTTTGAAGGCAGAGCATGCATGCTCCCACTTCCTGTTGCCATGAGCCCAGTGGCAATCACTTTGCTTGCTGGGACTAGGATTTTTTCATGAGATAGCTTTCAAATAGCTGTTCTTGGCCATAATGCCCCCAAATGGTTGAAGATTTGCCAGGGTGCCAGCTATGGGCTGGCTACAGAGCACTTGTTGCCCTACAGCAAGGGGAGTCCGGGGGATAAGTCATGGTTGTGTCTGCCTAAGCTGCAGCTCGTGAGAGGCCAAGCCTGACCCGCTTCTCACTCTCATAATTTGTGTGCAACCATGTGCTCAAAGGCGTGCTCCAGCTGAACTAGGGGACACTGTCCATGGGGAGAACAGATGAGTGCTTGGTACTGCTGGGCAGACCCCAATCCCTCTGGAGCTGGGAACAGACACTTCCACATCCAGCAGTCTGAATACTGCTCTCCTGAAGCATGGATATGATGCTTTGACCTCAGCCTTCAGCTGTAGCGGTGGATACTGCAACAGTCACACAATGGGCTTTGATGCACATTATCTTCATTTGAAACCTGCTGCACTGAATTTTACAGATGAGTTTTGTTCCCTGACCTGGCCTGTTCCTGGACAGTGCAACTAGGTCCTCACTCTACCTTGGGTGTGCTGAAGCTCAAACTTCATCTTTAATACTTTACACTGAAATAAGGTATGTTTTCTATGGTAGTCCTCCAAAAACTAAGGAGAAAGCACTTGGGTGTTTCTTCTTCCCAAACTAGCAAAAAATGCTTGTGGTAATTGATAGATTTTGCTTAACAGCCAAAGGAGAAATGCTAATGATTTTGTATGTCAAGTGAAGGGGAACAAATCAAGGAGGTTTAGGCCAGTCAGTAATTCTTCTCTGGGAAGAAGAAGAAACCAAAAGTATCCAGTTTAGGGGAAAAAAGAGACTGAATACAGAAAAGCAAATTTACTCCCTCTCCATAACAAAGCCCTGGAGTTAGAGAGGGATTTCTGCCAGATACTTATAACAGAATCTGTGCAACACCATAATTTGCAGGTTCTTTATACAAAATATTTCCCTCTTGTGTCTTTATTTATAACTAGACTCAGACACATCATATGACACTAAAGATTTATTCTCTTTGGTTTTGGTTTCTTTTTTGTATTGCTTGATGATAGTGATTGATGGATAATTAGGAAGCTTATTATGGGCCAAGAAACAAATACAGGTAAGTTGCATTTTCAAAAGAAAAGAAGATGATAAGAAGGAAATCAGATGGACCACTCAAGAAAATAATAATAGAGTGATAACCCCTGTTAAGTGCAGCCAGAGATGCATGAGGGAAAATCTAAAAATCAAAAGAAATACCATATATAAGGAAAAATCTTATCAGGATGGATCAGCAGTGCAGCTTCAAATTAGAAATTTCAGATTGTGAAATGTTGACAATTAAAGCTATATTTTCCCCACCATGATGTCAAATGCTGCTCCTTGGAGGCCTGACTCATTAGATAATTGAGCCAGTCAGTTTCAGCAAAATTGTGAGCATGCAATAAGCTTGGAGCTCAGCAGAGACATTAGCTGTTATTGGAGCATGACTTTTGGTTTCATTTCTCAGTAATTCACTGAATGCAATAAGATATTGGTGGTCTCATTTGCAGCTTTTATTGTGCTCTCAGTTGGCACCAAGTAATAAGTGATTATGAATATGCCTTCTGATCTCTTCAAACTCCTTTTATTATTTATAAGCATACTAGGAGCTTATCTGTGGGCAACCCAAACCAACAGCAAGGAAGTTGAGCAGTGACAGGCTACCAGTTCTAACATGCTGTCACCGCTAATGGTATTTTCACGTTGTTATCATTTGGTTGCATAGAATAAAAATAATCATAGAATCATAGAATCATTTAGGTTGGCAAAGACCTTTAAGATCATTGAGTCCAACCATAAACCTAACATTGCCAAGTCCACCTCTAAACCATGTCCCTAAGCACCACATCTACATGTCTTTTAACTGCCTCCAGAGATGGTGACCCTACCACTTCCCGGGGCAGCCTGTTCCAACACTCGACAACACTTTCAGTGAAGAAGTTTTTCCTAATATCCAATCTAAACCTCCCCTGGTACAACTTGAGACTGTTTCCTCTCATCCTATCACTTGGTACTTGGAAAACAAGACCAACACCCACCTCACTAATGTAATGTACATACTAAGGGACTACAAAAGGGAAAACACTTTGTATGACACAAGGAGAACCAGTTGTCCATCTGAACTGTCTTGCCAACTCTTATTTGCCTGTGCTGGTTTATTAGTTACCTTCTACACCAGGTCAAGAGTCCTTCTGCCTCAGCAGCCAGCATCATAGTGGACCTGTACTGTTAGGAAGGTGCAGTGACATTCTAGAAAATCTTCAACAAATACTCCAAATCCACCCATTCAGAAGATATAAGCTTCAACGCTTTGGACATTTCGACAAAACCAGGTTCCTCAGTGTCGGGGTAGGCAGCGGGTCTGCTGAAAGCCTGGCAGAGTAGATGGAATTTGACCTCGGCCAGATCATCCCGTACCCGTGAGAAGTCTGCATGCAGGAGGGCATACCACAGATAAGGAGCAAGGACAGTGAACATCTGCTGCAAGAAACATGACACTGTTGAACACAGATAAGGAACTGTGTGAATCATGTTCAGAAGTAAAACTTTAAGAAAACTATCCAATCATGTACCATTGCTATGGGTGTACCGTTGCTATGGGTTTAGCCAATTATGTTAGAGCTTGCGGTAGTTGTAAAAGATATATAAAGTATGTAGAAAACAATAAAACTTCCACTTCTTTTGCTTCTAACTTGATTATTGATTGTCGCTTGACCGTCTCTACCGCGACAATTGGTGACCCCGACGTGATATGATACAAGTGGAACATAGGGGATTTTTTATGAGCTGCAGGGCGACGTGCAGCGGAGACGGAGACCGGTGAAGCTGAGAGCAGAGGGGATTCTGCCTGGTCCGGACCTGACATTTTGACACCTGCGTACAAGGTGAGCCACCGGGGAAAACTTATTAAGATATAATATGGGGCAGCAGCTAACTAAAGAGGAGGAGACAATTTTGTCTGCCTGGAAAGCCCTTTTAAAAAGAAAAGGGGTTAAAACCCCAGAACAAAGCCTGAAGAAAATGTTAATATGGAATAAGACGCAAGGCTTTGAAGCTAATGTAACTACTGCATTTAGTGTGACTGTGTGGCAGAGAATAGGCGAAAAGCTGTGGGATGATGTTTCAAAAGGACAAAAAGAAGCGTGTGAGCTAGCAACTACATGGCGCTTGCTGACTGAGACGCTGAAGAGGTGGGAAAAGGAACATGACACTGAAGGAAAGAAAGAATCCACTCCTGCCTCTAGTTCATTTGGTCCTGGGCTCAGTTATGGTGATCCCACACTGTCTGCAGTGGTGGGACAAAAAACATTGACAGGAAAAAGCAGGGGGCATTCTCGTCCACCTCCATCTCCCCCTGTGCCGATATAGGAAGACCCTGGAGGGGCTTCTCCCTCACAGGATTCTGATACGCCAAACGTAACACCATCAGCTCCTCCAGATGAGCCAGCAGTGTGTAGTGAGTCTGACAGAGACTCTGAGGGTGGTGAACCCAACACTAAAGAATTTACTGACAGTTTCCAGGCATTGAGTCTGGCTGATAAACAGACAGAACAAAAAGCTACACTGTGGATGCTCCCTCCAGCCACCGTGACTGTCCTTCACAGGTCCCCAGAGCAGTTTTGGGAGGGTGAGAGTGATAATGAGAGTGATGAAGAAGGAGAATTAAGTGCCGCTATGCAAACTTTGCACCGCTCTGATAAACCTACATCAAAAAGAGCGGGGGGAGCCCGTCCTAAACGTAGACCACGGTTGAGGGCGAGGGGATTGTATGAGGACTCTGATGAGGAAGCACAAGATGAGTTGTTTCCTCCACAAAGACCGAATGAGCAGAAAGCCCCTCAGGCAGTGCCCCCTCCACCTCCCATCCTGGAGCCCTCTGTTCCACCAGCTCCCTCTGATGAGGAAAAAGCCCTGCGCACTTTGCTTATCTGGTGCAAAAGGAATGGGGTCCCTGCTGATGCACGGTCTGCTTTTGATCTCGAAACATGGAAAGAGGCAGGGATCGCCTTATTCGAGGCGGCCGTAAGGGAGAATGCCATCACTGTGTCATTTTTAACTGCATGGCAACTGGTACATCAACCCCCGAAACAGTTAAAAAGTGATGGGACTGCCGCAGCAGCTGCAGCCGATGCCAGGTCACCTAGTGGGTCCGATTCTCGGATGGATCCTAGAGTTGTAGCTGAAACACCTCCAGAAAAGCCGCCAGCCCCTTCCACACGTCCACTATCTGCTGATAAGGACGGCATTTTCCTGTTATTAAAGAACTACAGAAAAGCATTAATGAGGATGGACTTAAAAAAGTCATTTACAACAAGTATACTGGAAGCGATTGCTCATGGCTGTACTCAGCATTCGAGCCCCCTCAGCCACGGGGCGGCCGCCTGCGGCCTATAGCACCGCGCTCACGGCGTGCGCCCGCCCCCCCCCCCCCCCCCGAACACCAAAAGCGGCAGTTTTTCACAGCAGGTGCTGACACTGTGATGCACCGTCCCTTGTCTGTCAGCACCACATCATCAACAAGCAATGGCTTTTTATATTTTTAACGGTGTTTTACTGTTTGTAGTATTTGTCATTTTATGTTGTGTGAGTGACAAGTGTAAGAGGCCTCTTCGTATGGTTGTGTGATTGTTTTGTGTGTGTGAGACGAAGCCCAGCTGCAGCTGTGCAGTATGGAGTCCTCTGACCCGAAGCGGCCGGAGAGGAACGGAGAGCAGGGCAGACTCTGTACGGGGGGAGTGCAGGACGAGTGAACATTGCTTAGTGCAGAGCCCTAGTGCCCGCCCGCTGGGTCGCGGGTGCCGCCTGTTTATTCATGCTCAGTGTTTAAAGTGTCACAGGTGAAATACCTCTTCTAGTAGGAGGCAGTAATTCTGTGTTAATTGTTGTCTTGAATTTAGGTGTGTACTCTGTGGGGAGAGTGCACCTCTACCATCTACCCGAGGGGGATATTGTCAGCTTACTTGGGTAGAATTTTAAATTAATAGTGCATGGGAGGATTATTGATGCTGATTTTACTGGACAAATTTGTGCTCTGATTTCTACTCCTTACCCACCAGTAACCATTCCAAAAGACACTTGCGTTGCTCAACTTGTACCTTTTTTGTGTTCCTAAGACAGAAAAACAGTTGCGACATGATGGAGGATTCGACTCCACAGGACCTTCGCAAGTCTTCATCATCAAGACCACAGATGACCTGTACACTATCCAACAGAAGAGAATTGCCAGCGACAGTAACGCTTACTGGACTTCTGGACACAGGAGCTGATGTAAATATTATATCTCATTATTCCTGGCCAACAGAAAATATGGAAATGGGAGTAGTAGGACCCTGAGGGTCAACAGGTGACTGTCAAATCTCATATGACGACAGCCCCCCCCCCCCCCCCCCCGAATCTCTGGGAAAGGGAATGCTTGTTACAGTAAGGTGTAAAGATTACTACGGATTTTTAACGGGGATCACTGTTCTGCAGGGTGTTAAACGGCCCACACTGGAATTAACCTGGTTAACAACTGACCCTGTGTGGGTAGATCAGTGGCCCCTGCCAACTGAAAAGTTAAAGGCCCTGCAAGAATTGGTAGAAGAACAGTTGGTTGCTGGACACACTGAACCCTCTCAGAGCCCCTGGAACACTCTTGTATTTGTAATCAAAAAGAAATCAGGTAAATGGAGGTTTTTACATGACCTGTGGCAAGTTAATTGTTATGGCCACGATGGGGGCTCTGCAGCCAGGTATGCCCTCACCTGCCATGATCCCTCACAATTGGGAAATTATAGTTATAGCTTTGAAAGACTGTTTCTTTACAATACCGTTAGCTTCTCAGGACAAAGAAAATTTTGCATTCTCTGTGCCTTCTTAATCATGCGGAACCTATACAAAGATACCACTGGAAGGTGTTACCGCAGGGCATGAAAAATTCTCCAACAATATGCCAATAGTTCATGGCACAAGCATTGTCACCTGTACTGGAGAAATTTCCCACCAGTTATTGTTATCATTATATGTATGACATTTTGTTAGCATCAAATAGCAAAGAGCAGTTGAGTGACATGGAAAATTTCACTAAAGACTCATTGCAACAATATGGATTGATTATTGCCCCTGAAAAAGTGCAGAAGACAGAGCCCTGGAAATATTTGGGGATGACAGTTACTAACAAGCAGGTTATTTCCCAACCTGTGAAACTTGACCTCGAGGTTAAAACACTCAATGATGTACAGAAATTAATAGGATCTTTGAATTGGATCAGACCTTACCTCGGGCTGACCAATTCGCAGCTGCAACCATTGTTGGAATTGTTAAGTAATTCCAGTGATCCGACAGAACCCAGAACATTAAATAAGGAAGCATTAAGTGCAATCCATATTGTGGAGCAATCCATACACAAAAAATTTGTTTCTCGAATAGATCTGTCTCAGTTAGTACAATTCTTTGTACTAATTGACAAAACTGTGCCATTTGGTGCCTTGGTGCAGTGGAATCCTGAGTGGAGTGACCCCTTACACATTTTAGAATGGATGTTTTTATCATTCAGACCACGGAAAACTGCTCCTCGATTATTTGAGTTAATTGCTGATGTGATCATAAAAGCTAGAAAACGCTGTTTGGAGTTAACAGGCCATGATCCAGCTACGATTGTTTTACCTGTTCAGAACTGGTACTTTGAGTGGTGCCTTGCAAAAAAGTATGAGTTACAAGTGGCCTTAGCAGACTTTCAGGGACAAGTGTCTTATCATCTTCCATCACACCCGCTACTGAAATTCGCTCAAGAAATACCATTTGGTCAGAAGCACTTGAGCCAGCCAGAACCTGTTAAAGGCCTTACCGTATTCACGGATGGATCAGGAAAAACTGGTAAAGCAGCAGTGGTGTGGTACGAGAATAATGTCTGGAATAACAAGGTGGTTTACCAAAAGGGTTCTCCACAAATTGTTGGATTACGTGCGATGACTCTTGTTTTTTCTACCTTTCCTACTCCTATTAATATTGTAACTGATTCGGCTTATGTGGCTAACTTAGTTTCCTGACTGGACAAAGTAGTCTTAACTTCGTCAAGCAATCAAATGTTATTTGAGGTTTCGTTAGAACTTTGGAAAACTATTCAGTCACGCACAGAACCCTGTTTTATCATGCACATACATAATCATACCACTTTACCTGGATTTAATACGGAAGGTAATGCCAGAGTGGATGCTCTTGTCTCTGCGATGGCTTTGAGTACTGTTCCTAATGTGAAACAACAAGCTGTTCTATCACATCAATTTTTTCATCAAGGTTTTCGAGCTCTACGACAGCAGTTTGGTTTGTCTCATTCTGAAGGTCGGTCTATTGTTGCTGCTTGTCCTGATTGTCAAGGAACTCATACTCCAGCGTATTTCAGTACTAATCCCAGAGGTATTCAAGCTTTACAGATTTGGCAAACTGATGTTACTCATATACCTGAGTTTGGTCGACAGAAATATGTTCATGTTTCTGTTGATACTTATTTACATGCTTTGGTAGCAACAGCACATAATGGAGAAACAAGTAAGGATGTAATCCAACATTTACAGAAAGCTTTTTCTGTCCTTGGGGTGCCACATCAAATTAAAACGTTTAATGGTACAGCATATGCTTCACAGAAAGTTCAAACGTTCTTTAATTTATGGGGTGTTACTCATGTTACAGGGATTCCCCATTCCCCAACAGGACAAGCAATTGTCGAGCGTGCACACGGCACGCTGAAGCGGCAGCTTCAAAAACAAAAAGGGGGAACGATTGGGGAACCACCTCAGGCATGTTTGGATAAAGCAGTTTATGTTCTTAATTTCCTTCATTATGGGGATGTTGCTTCTACAGCTCCTATATTGCAACATTTTTCCTCTCTTTTCAAAACAGAATTTGCAAAAGGGCATCAAAGTACATGTTAAAGATTTAGTTACTGGCCAGTGGAGTGGACCACGTAAGTTATTAACCTGGGGAAGAGGTTATGCTTGTGTTTCCACAGGTCACGGCTCCCGATGGTCACCGACAAGGTGTGTGCAACCACACCTGAGGCGTAAGAGGCAGCCAGCACTCAGGATCCAGCTGTGGGTACTGTGAGTGCCCATGTGCGGACAGTTTGTGATCTCCTGACTGATCATTTAAGCAGAATGTCTGGGTAATGTTTGCTACTGCAACAGGACAAACTACACTACAGTTGCCAATTCTTTTAAGAGAAAATGCTAACAGTAATTGCAACTCCTTAATAAAATATATAGGCTTAATAGTCACTAGTGAAAGATGTAGTTTAGATGGAATGTAGTTATTAATAAGGATTAAATGCTATAAGAATGTGTGTTTTCAACTCACTTTGTTTAGCAATATCAAGAATTAAGAACTCAAGTGTTTAACCTTATTAGAAAATCCTTTGGTTTTTCCCCTTGAGTGGTGGCCAGGCTCTGGGTGGAACCCAACAGGAGGATGAAATAAGATGTTTCTGCACAAAGCAAATTGCCAGTTATTTTGGCCTGTTGATTTAGAGGCTGGACCTGCTTGCAGCGATGTTGGATGCCTTACCTACGGATGGACGCATCGCGTAGGATTTCCAATTTACAAGGAAAGGTACTCTAAATCCTCGCTGCAACCAGGTTTCCCCAGCAACTGCAGATCATTCTGAATCGATCCATAAGAGCATACAACAGTTAAAAGATGGTGTTAAGCGTTTAACAGAAGATGATGGTCTTGATTGGCTAACAAAGTTGTTTAAAGGATGGGGGTTATCGGGCTGGCTGATCTCTTTGATCAGAACCACTGGAATGATCCTGTTAGTCATCATAAGTGTGCTTTAATGTTGCTATGTCTTTTCAGTCTCCTGCAAAGGGCCCTGCAGAAGGCTGCTCATGCAATATTTGTAGCACAAACACAAAAAGGGGGAATGGTCGGGGTAGGCAGCGGGTCTGCTGAAAGCCTGGCAGAGTAGATGGAATTTGACCTCGGCCAGATCATCCCGTACCTGTGAGAAGTCTGCATGCAGGAGGGCATACCACAGATAAGGAGCAAGGACAGTGAACATCTGCTGCAAGAAACATGAAACTGTTGAACACAGATAAGGAACTGTGTGAATCATGTTCAGAAGTAAAACTTTAAGAAAACTATCCAATCATGTACCATTGCTATGGGTGTACCGTTGCTATGGGTTTAGCCAATTATGTTAGAGCTTGCGGTAGTTGTAAAAGATATATAAAGTATGTAGAAAACAATAAAACTTCCACTTCTTTTGCTTCTAACTTGATTATTGATTGTCGCTTGACCGTCTCTACCGCGACACCTCAGTTTCTGAATGTTTGTGTTTTCTACATGTATGTTTAGGGATGAATCATGTGGGCTAACCAGGGTAAGGATTTAGCTCAGGTATCACCTGACCTTTGAAACTCTGAGCCTGTAAATGCTTAATCGCAGACACAACTTCTATTTGATCAGTTTAGGTACCTGCAAACACAATAATTTTAGAGACAAAGACTATAAACTGTTTGGTTACAAGTTTCAGGTTATCTGTAGAAATAACTTGCATGGGTCTGTCTGTCTCAGCATTGTAGGTAGCACATGATGCTCTCATAAAACCATGTGGGCGAACTGTGTTGTCTAATGGCTCAGTTCACCCATCTACCCTGTCCCACCTGGACGGCATGCTGGCTGCATCTGTATGCACCCTCATCATTTTCTGGGTCCACTCAGTACATGTGGATGGGCAAAATATGCCCCCCTCCTACAAATGAATAACCTCTGAAATGTCTGGACTGTCTGTAACTTTGAGAAAACACAGCAGACACTGTTCCTCTTCTACCCAGCCTGCAGGAATGTACTGAACTGCTCTGAAAACAAGACCTAGCTATGGATGTTTATTCTGCTCCCTCTTCCCTCCCTTCCTGGAAAACACACAGAAAGAAGGACATTCAAAAATAAAAGTTGAAGGAAGTTAAAAAAAAGTTGCACTGAATTAAACAGCTCTGTGTGGTATTGAAGAAATTGAAAATAGCAAGACAATGGTTATCCACACACAGACACAAGGACACAGAGACACATATATATACATCTATAGCAATTATTTTAAAATTCAGTAAGAGCCTTCCCCAGTGTTATCCTACAGTAAGTTGAAAACAACATATTATCACTGCTTAGAAGCTCTAGAGCAGGCAGATTGTCTTCCTCTGAGTGCCAGTTGCACCAGCTGTGCAAGTGGGCTTTCTGTAATCCCACATCAAGATAATGCATTTTTAATCTTACCTTTTAAATGTGACTCCTGAAAAAGGACACTGCATCTCCTCTCTGTCATCGCATTTTCTTTGAACAACTGTGTTCTTCCTTTTGTGTTTCAAAATCACCGTACTGTCCTGAAAGAGCCTTGAGTTCAGATGACCTTATTTTCTAATAAAAATTGAGATTATTTTACAGCTGCAGAGTTGAACACACGATGGCTTCACATGTATAATAGGCATACCTAAACATAAAAATATCCCTCCAAAATGAAAATTAATTAAATTTCTTCTTCCACATGCTTAAAACACTGTCCCTCATTACCTGATGCTAGGATTATTTTACTCCTGTTAAATTGGGATTTTATCAGAAGAGATTAGCTACCAAACCTGGTCTGCAGTCCTTAATCACAGGATTAGTCACATTGATTTCATTAATTTCTTACCTGTGTAATGACAGCAAGACCAAACTACTAATTAGGGTTTGAATTCTGAAGGGACAGTAGCAATATCTGGGGTATTACAAAATCCCTTTTACCTTCATATCTATGTGTGTGAATCTGTGCATTTAGGAATGTATGCATTGGATGTACCGGCACCTCACTGAACTGCACGCACAGGGACAAGTTGCAGTCAAGATCAATGGTGACTGCCAATAGCCTTGGGAGAATTATGAACCTAGCACTCCATGAACCCCTAGGTTACTCCTATCCTGCTTAATCCCTATTAATAACAAGAGTCCCCCCAACATCTTAGATGGTCTGAGCCTCCAACCAATACATAAGAGATTAGCAAAGTATATTCAGCCTCAAAAGCCCTTTGAAGCACCTCCTAATCCCTTGTGAGGTGGGCACCTGAACTACCTTGTTTCAGTTTTATAAATGAAAATGTGACGAGGAATTTTTACTAAAATTTACAGAAGTCCCATCAGGTTTGGAAAGGAAAGTTCCTCTTTCCACTCTTGTGATGGGTCATGTCTAAAATGCAATTGTTTTTTGCCAAAACTTGAAGTTTCCCTAAATTAAGAAAAAGTGTGTGATGTGAAAATATAAAGTGTAGAACCCCAAAGGTGAATGCTGCACCAACCAAACAGACTCAGGTTTATGTTTTCTCAACATTTTTTTTTCCAAAATAGGCATGCAAGGCAGCTGTTTGTACAGCCCGGGATACTGGGCCCAGTATACTGTCACCATTGCTAAATTCAGCTGTTTTCATGTGTTGGGGAATTCCCAAAGCACCTTTTAAAATGCAAAGTAATACTGACTCTGGAGACCAATAGCAGGGTAAGAGCCCAGGTACCAGGGCCACCAACAGCAGTGCCAGCAGAAAATGCAGTTAAAGGCCTATCATATAAACTTATGCCTAGAGAGGCTGAAAATTACTCCCATCCCTTTTAAAGCTGCAAACTCCTTACATACAACCAAGCACAAAAGGATCCCGTACAAAACAAGGTACAGATGTTCCCCAGTTAATATGTACAAATGATTGAAGCCACTGGTCCCACAGACAGTTCTTCCTGGGCAGCAGAGCTTTGCCTGGACGAGAGGCGGCACAGGGAGCACAGCAGTCAGTGCCGCAGCAAGGGCAGCCAATTGCTGCCCTGCAGAGGGTTCAATGGGAAGAAGCTGCAGCTATTCAGAAAGCCCACTTAGTTCCTTGAACTGATTTATTTACACAACCTCCAGATGAGTACACATAACATTGCCTTTGGAAATGATCCAGCTCCTGCCTTGGAGCTGAAGAAGAGCAAGCCTCCTTTCGGAGGCCGCTGCCGCCTGTTAATTTGCTGTCAGATCTGCAGTGAGCGATGGGGCCGATGGCCTTTTCACAGTGCAGGTCTGCCCTGGCACAGTCTGCCGTGCCAACCCAATGTTCAGCGGTGCCTGCTCAGTCCTGAGTGGGAGCAACAGTGCCTCTAGTCTGCTGACTCAGGTGCTCCTGCCTGAGCTGGCTCTGCGGAGGAGCCCTCAGTGTTTTCTGTGTGGTTTGTAACTCTACCAGGGCGTGAATGGGCTATTCACTAAGTGCTATTCTTCCCCCTGAACTGGTGAAGAGGCATGGAGGAATGCTGGAGGAGACTCCAGCAAGCTCCAGCGGGATACGCAGGAGCCAGAGGCCCCTTCAGGGTAGTAGGAAAATGGAAATTTAGCAATAAAAAGGATGCAGGAGCCTGCACAAGGAGCCAGGGCTGTTGCTGGGTAGCAATGTACACATGTGCGCACACAGACACGCAGGCACACTGTTCTTCCAGTCCCCAGGTTTTTCCTCAGGGGGATCCTTCATCCAGCCCGAGCAACCAGAATAGGCATTGCCAGTGAGCCCACTGGCTGGGCTCGCCTGGCTGAAAGCCAGCAATAATAAGCAGAAGTCAGCGGGGTCACCACTGAGCAGACCTAGAACACTGGTGCTTTTTGCAAGCTCTTCATCTGGGATGTAACTACAGTCACTGTCTTCCCAGGCCTTGAGTAAATTTACCAATGCAAGGTCAGCCAATGGGATTAAAAGTGCCATCAAGTGGGAGAATTTCTCTGGGTGTTTGTGGGGGAAAGAAAGTGCTAATGGAGAGAGCAGGGAGAGAAGAGGTGTGTGGGGTCTGAGGCACATCAAAGCAGAGACATGTCAAGTGAGCAAGGGAGCAGAGGTAAAAAATTGTAAATGAGACAGAAAGAAGGACTGTGAAGTTCTTAGAGAAAGGGAGTAACGAGGAATAGGAGAGAAGTGCAGGAAGCCCCAGGCAAAGCAATCTCCGGCCCTTTCCATATAGGGGTGTTTTACAGTGCAGTGAGTCCAGGGCTATCTATGAAGTCTTAAAAGAGCAGCGGGAGAGGAAAATGCATTCCTCCTTCTTCACACAGAATTGGTCTAGAAAAGGCAGGAAAAGAAAAACAGAATGAGAAAAAAGCTGTACCAATACCAACAGAATAAACAGTTTTGATAAAGGCTGACATTTTGAAAGTTGCCTGAGGGATTTGTGTTTGCAAGTCTTTCACGATACTAAAATCCTGGGAGTGAAATAGGGAAGGAATTAAATAAATATTTGAGGTACACAACACAAGGGCAAGTATTTTAAAGTTAACACATTATGCTACTTAGATATATAAAGAAGGGTCATTCCTAAACCTTGCTGTATTTCCAAGGCAGAATGAGACAGAGCAGCAGCAGTCCTGGAGGAGCAGGAACACTTGTGAGTCAGCTGCACACTTACATGTCAGGAGAAAATGTATCATTTTTTCATCCCAGTATGAATCTTAAGGAAGGAATAAGAGAGGAGGAAATGTCTTATGTCTTGATGTCTAGAAAAATAATCCAGGGATTAATGGATGATGAGGACTTGCAATATATGAGCCAGATTTTAGATATGAGGGCCTAGTGTGGGATACCTGCTAAATATTGGACATCATGGGCTCAGAAACTTTGGATTTCTCAGTCAGCCATACCAGTGGACTGCTTTAGGCCTCCTGGATGGAATTTTCAACATCCTAAAAGCAAAAACATAAGAAAATGGATCTTAACAGCTGTTTCTTCAGAAAGCAAAAGCATGGTCTGTGAGGGAGGCTCTCTGCAGTCCCTCACGTGTTGGCTCCCCTTGGCCTGTGAGGATTAAGTCCATTGCAGCAACCCCTCCTCTGAGACTGGGCACAGACTAACACTGCCACAAAAGCACAGTGAGGTTGGTCTGTCAGTTGCTTCTCAGGGGACTTGGGGGCTGGTGGCACATGACAGTGGCTGCAAAATCACTGTCACAGCTGAAAAAATCACGCCGAGTTGGTAGAAGTTATAAAATGAACAGGCAGTTTCTTTGGCTAACTGTTGGATTAGCTGTGGTCATGGGGACTGCCATGTCCAGAGGGACATATCTACCTGCCACCCCTCCATGTTCTACATAGGCAGAAGAGTTTCTTAGGTATTGGAGGAGTACCCAAGTGTGTTAGAATAAACCCTTCAGTGTGCAGCTGCCTTTCACAAAATCTGGTCTCAAAATACCATTTAAGTGGGCTACAATAGACAGGGATCATGAAAAAGGAGAGGTTTATCAGTGCAAGCCAGTTAAGTAGTGAAGGAGTAGAGGGAGGTTGGTATAGATCTTGATTTGGTGTAGGTTTCTAGATCATAAATCTTATCTAGATTATGCAGGGGCTACTTTGGTCATGAGTCTTTCCAGTGCTAGGAGGGACAAAATTTGGCTTCATGAGGTTGGACAGTTTCTTGATGCAGGCAGTTTCTTCAGCAAAGTGGAGTGAGAGAGCACCAGCCACTGCTAGGAAACTTATTCTGATAAAATTTGGTGTTCCAGTGAAATGGGTCCAGACTGCTAAATTTCTCTTTGTGGAAAACAAACCTAAGTTTACAATGGAAGGGTGGAGAATCTTTATTTATGGAGATTTTTAAGAACAGATGAGATACCTGTTCTGTCAGCAGTTATTTAACAGAATTGGTTTTGCTTTGGGCTGATCTTCTAGAAGACCACTCAAGATGCATTCCTAAATGCAAAGTATCACATTGCGTACTTCATTTTCATTTAATGCCAAGAATTAAATTTCTTTTATTTCCCCCAATATTTCAAATAAAGTACAAGAAATTTATTATTACAGATTAATTGCTTTTTTTTAGGATCTGCAGTGGTAGGACTGCAATTTATCTATGAGGATAGCTACTGTTTTTCCTTGCATCAGCCACAAACTCCTTATCTCCACTCATTTCATACTTAGCAAAATCCCAAGCATTCTAATGAAGAGAGTTATTATGGGCTACTCAAATGTATCCAGAGTGCAGATAACTAACTCCTCAGCGATTTTGTCATTATTTCTCTGCTATTCTGCTACTGTCAAGGCCATTTCTTCTGTCCTCTTTCATGATCTGTGTTATGGAGATAAAAAGCAGCATCTCAGTTTCACCAGCTGGAAAAAAGGTGCTGGAGGACCACATGACCATTTTCTTTGTATGTATCACCCAAGCCACTCATGCTACAGAATTTTCCATCATGCTGTTTGAGAAGCAGTATTTTTTAAAAAACAAATGGCAAAGCTCAAGCAGCATGCATTCCGCATTCCTCATATTTCAGTACTAGTTAGATGATGAACAGTAGCTGAGAAAGCTGTGAAGACTTTTATTACTGGCTGAACATATTCATAGTACTTTAAATGTTAATGGCACCCAATACATCAAGTACATGAAAGAAAGGAAAAACTGGGCAACACAAGAATGTGGCTTGATGACTTCAGCATATAGACCTGTACCCCTGAAAAGAAATGGAAAGAAAACAGATCAGATTATGCTTAACTCATGCACCTGCAAGCTCTGGCAGAGGATTTGTGCTACACAAAGGCAGAACTTCTTAATATTCAGGACAGGTTATTTAATGTGTATGAAACAAGAGTCTGATTTTGGTGATCTACTTGAGGACAAAATAAACACGAAAAGGAAATTTACCTGTACTTACAGACCTACTAATTCCTGTAACACTCATATTACTAAGGGTCTGTCAACACTACCATTTAAACCTCTAAGGTATATCACTGACATGACACAAGTGATGCTCAGCAGTTATATTACCTTTACAGCTCCAGAGAATACAAGATCGTACCCTGAACTGGGTCCTACCACTGCCATATTACACATGAGGGAGAGTGGGAAAGATCAAATGGCTGACCAAAAGTTATGTACTAAACCAGAAGCTAAATAGAATTAATTTCTATTGCCTGCATAGTCTTAGTCCACTGGGTCACTCAGCCTCTCAACAGCTGTAGAGAAGCTGGAATGCTTCTCAAGACTTTCCCTCCTAGACCAAAGATTCATTATTGCTTCAAGCAAAATGTTTACTGTTGCCCTTTCCACTCTGTAGGCAGTAAGGGATGGACAAACTGCAGTCCAGATGTAGCGCAGTCAGGTTAAAAGATGCCCAGAGTTAAGTTGGATGCAACTTGGACATGTCTGCTTGAGAAAGCTGCTGTGATTACAGCTAGTTCTCGGGCTGCCTCTTTAGCATCCCTCTCTCAGTGTATTCAGGCTGTTGCTGTCTCCTCCACCTCTACATTCAGACAGTCCTAACACAGGGTGCAAGCCAGGTATTCCAGAAGCGGGGAATCCTATCAGCTCATGACCCTTCTCTAGCACTCTGGAAAAGGGATGGTCCATCTTGTGGGAACTGCAGCCAAGCTGGACACAGGGCTGTCCTCAATCCCTCACAAATCCAAGCTGGAATTAGGAGACCTCGTGAAGGGCTGTCTAGTAGCAAAGACTCTTGGCAGGGCTGTGTACTTCAGGACCACCTGGAAAACTTGCCAAACTTAGTTATATCCCAGATCTTTCTAAAAGACACAAAGGAATGCTATGGTCATGTAGAATAACTGCAAAACAGGAGGGCACAGAAGACTTGGTTAAAGACTCAGGACTGTAAGCATTTCATGAAAGTAGAGTGCAAGTCTCACAACACATACTTCTGGCAATGATAGGATCTTTCAGAAGCCTCTGGCCATGACTTTGTAATCTCTTTCTCAGATGAGCAGGGCTTACTCAGGCAAATAATTGCTTTTAAATCAATAGGAAGGCTGGTATGAATAGCAGCTCTCAGCTCTTGCTGTTAAGGTCTGCTCACACTGCTTTACACCGTATTATGGGACTTATGCCCCAGCACAGTGAGAGCTGGACACAAGCAATGCCTGGGGAAACATGTCTGCTGAAAGTTTCTTGCTTCAGGGCCATCAATTTGCCTCATGTCACAGTGCTGGGAGATGGACTGGGCAGTTTGCAGACAAATATAAGAAATGGTTTGTGTTGTGCCCATACATACAGTCTCAGTGTGCAAGAGCATGGTTCAGGGACCAAATTGTTATTCTGCATCTACAATGTCTCTCTTACATAGGCTCAGATCAATATGCATTGTTTCAAATACGACCTTCATGGTGGATACTACAGCATGAAGAACACATGATAGTTCTTACATCAATAAAAAAAATGTTTAAACAGCAGCTTTTAGCCGTAGTCATCAGTTTATATCATGGGGTTTTTCCTCAGGCCGTTTGTGTTTTTATCTCATCCAATCTTCCTTATTAGCGACATAGCAACTTCCTACTTAGTTGATGAAGTTTCTTAAAATATCTACTATAAGTGATGAAAACAGGGCTGATGATGTGTTTATCTTCTAGCCTTTTAATGTGATGTGCTATCTTCTAAACTGAAACAGATGAAATTTCTGCTTCTATCTCCAGTTACTTTTCTGTCTTTTTCATCCTAATCTCTACTCTTCCTTTTTTTATCCACAGTTTGACCCAGATAATGTATTGCTCAAAAGTCACATCTGACTTGAGTTCTGAATCTGTATTATTCAAGTGACTTTGCTGTTCCCATTAAGTAAAATGATTTAGTTCCAGAGCTCTTGATTAGAGAAAATGAAAGATCAAATCATTTGTCATTGTGTTAGGATGATGATAAGGGCCATGATACTTAAGAAGGAGAATTATTAAAATGTCACATACACCAAGCTGTTTATTATTTTGACAGTCTTGCGCCATTCTTCTCTATTAACACAGAATGATACATTATTTACAAATAAAAGCCAACACAAACCACTGAAATTAAAGAAAGTTATTGAATGCTCAAGACTTGCATAAATCAGACTGTTCCTGAACCTGGACAGAAGAGCATGAAGTTAAGCTTCTACTTTTTAAGAACAAAATCTGCTAGCATGTTGTCCTTGAGGGACAGGAGCTGCGCAGTGACTCTCTGTGATCAACAGCCCCATTCTCTAATCTTTGCATGACCTACCACCGCAGGGCTGTGGAAGCCCCTACCTTCCCTTTGACTTCCCTGGGGATGATGGCAAAATCTTTCCTTTTCTCACCAGTGCTGCAGTCACTGATGCAGTGGGGTGGCCCAGCCTCTCCTCACAAGGAAGAATCCCTTGCTGACACACATGTTGTTTCAAGGCAGAAGACTATTTCTGGATGCCACAGGCCTGACTCACCAGCCCAAGTTCAAATCTCCAACCACAGGATTCAGTTCCTTTTATGTTACTGCTTCAGTTTTATTTCTTCAGAATAAAAGAAGAAGCTTCTGGATACATGCTGAACATATCCTCAATGTCTTTCCCCTCTGTGCTGAGCGCAGGCTCAGCAGAAACCTTTCTCTGTGCTTATCTGCTTTTGGAGTTTAGAGAAGACATCCTTTTTTCCCCTGCTTTGTCCCAGGGTCACAGTTTTTAACATGAATATCCGAGAGTCATAAATAAAGAGGGTTCTTCACCCATTCAAGGTGTTCCCATCCATGTTCCTTGTTGACATAAAGCTCTTGTGATCTGCAAGCTGTCACCTCATATTGTCTTGCATGCAGACCTTGACAATCACCTGTCAGTCAGCAGCTGGAAGACTTAATTTCATCGCTGTAAAGGATTCCCACAAAATGTTGTGTGAGCACACATGACAGAACTACTGAGTTCCCATGGAGCTATTCTTTGAAGACCTATTTGTAAAGCACTTTTACAGGGTTCTAGCTATCTAACCATCCTACACACCTGCTGGATCACCAGTTCCAGCCTCTTGCTGTCATGGGCAATCATGTCTTGTCATTTCTTTAATATACAGAGTTCTACATTTAAATTAATCATTTGTTGCCTGGGAGAAATAGAGGCGTTTGAGAGACCTGGAAATCTTTTGCTGAATTCCAGCCGAAATTTTATTTACAGGCAATATATACCCATCTGTTTTTGTGCCAAGTATATTCTTCATCCTGAATAGCTTGTCTCCCTCCTCTACACTCACCCCTCAATGTATTTATAGTCGACTGTCATAACTATCCCCAGACTTTATTTTGCTAGGCTAGACAAGCTGTGCTGTTTAAGCTTCTTCGCTTTTCTGTTGATCATTGCTGTGGCCCTGTCTATACCCATTCATCTTTTGGGCGATTTTCCCTGCCTGGAAGTCAGACTGTCTGACATGGGACTGCAGGGATCTCCAGAGGAAGTTTCACCTTGGCCTTATACCATGTTATAAACAGTTTTTCACTGAGCATATTCTATTCAGGTTGGCTTTTGTCTTTTTGAAAGGGACATCTCATTGGCAGCCTAATAGTCTTCTGGTACTGATTAAGAGATCTGTGTCTGTCTCCTCTCCTGGCATATTTCCCTAATGAGAATGAGTGCACACATCAGGGGATGTGCGTCACCAGACAGGTGCTCACATTCTCTCTGTTTCAAATATTTAGGGAGTTAGGCGTCAAGGTTAAGGTTCATATCAGCTAACATGGCAGCCTGGCACAGTAGGACCTATGGTCAAGAGGAATGTGCTTGTGTGAGCATGGAGATGCCTCCAGGATGAAGGTTAGCACCTTGGCACCCAGGAACAGTGAAGTAGGAAGAGCTGTTTAGCAAATTTGAGCAATCATTAGGGGCAGCATGCATCAAGTTAGCTTCAGATAGGCTAACTAAAAATTAGACAGCAAAAAAACATTGGAGGGAGAAGGTTCAGCAAAGAAATTAGCCCAAGTTTTTCTCTGGCAGGGGTCAGAAAGCAAGCTGAGTTTTAGCTGGTCAATAGATACGTTATTTATGTTTCATCATCAGGATCAGTCATTATTAAATCATGTGCAGTTACTTTATTTAGATCAAGACAATTTCCTGTTAGTGGTGCTAGTATAAGAGGAATAATATAACTTTCTTGTCCTCCTATATGGGTGTGGAAGTCAGTATTTCTTTGCACCTTTCTCACTGCAGCTGTGCTGCTGTGGAGCAGGAGAGACAAATCCCTGGACCAAGAGGGCAGCAGTATACAAGACTGTAACTCTGAAGCATAGTGTAGTGGTGACATGTCCATGTATGAGAAAAGCATTCTCTAGTTCCAGCCTCCAGCTCCCTGGATTGATTCTGGATCTTGTACTGGACAGTCAACTGTTTAATTTTTTCTTTAAGTGATTGAAATAAGGCTTACAAAATCTGAAGGATGTGGACTAATTTTCAGCTGTGTTAATTTTCAGTGGAAAACTACAATATTAATCTTAAAATCTCTATTCCAGGACTCTATTTCACCCAGCATTTAACCCCAAAGCTTCAAAAATGTTGTAATTATTTTTATCTTTCCCTTGTTTCTAACCGATGAATAACCTGGGATTTACTGACCTCTAATGGCTAAATTAAAATCTTCCACCTTTTGTTTAAATGTGCCACTAAAATGAAAAAGTACATTCATGATCTGCTGTTTTTTTGAGTCAAGACACTCCAGATCCAAAAACATGTCTCCTCCTTCTGGTGGTAAGAATCACTTACTCTTTCAACTGGGCTGAAACGTATTTTTTGGATGATGTGAGTAAATGATCATTTTCCCATTCCCTGTAATTAACATGATAAGGGGAAGAAAAAAAGCTGCGATGCCTGTGATGGTGTTTTTAAATAGCTTTGCATAGCCTGCTAATGAGAAAGAAGTTCCCCTCAGCAATTTTAAAATGTTAACCTAGGGACGAATTAGTTCACTGTACAAGCACATTACCTGGGCAGTTGCACAAAATATTCATATGGGAAATCTGGACTGGAAGAGGTAAGTTTTGCATCATGAGCAGGATTTATGAAGACTCTGGCTTATTCTGACCTCTGGTGACCAAAGATGCAAAACTAAATCCCAGACAACTCTGTGCTGTGCCTTGTCAGACCCCGCATGCTGCCCATCCTTGGCTGCAGGCAGAGGAGGCTAGTGGGAAACTGGAGGCATTTAACCTGCTTGGATTAAAATAGATTAAAACTAAGGCTTGATATCATTATAGGATTTAGCTAGCTGGAAGTATTTTGAGTGCAAGCTGCATTTTCCCCATCAAGGTCAAGCAAAGGTCAGGTCAGCCCTTGTCTACCATTTCAACCCTCTGCTAAAAAACAGCCACCAATGGGACCATCATTCATCTGCTGTCT
Source organism: Athene noctua (assembly GCF_965140245.1). NCBI lineage: Eukaryota > Metazoa > Chordata > Aves > Strigiformes > Strigidae > Athene > Athene noctua. Next base: position 50,661,486 of record NC_134039.1, on the reverse strand, counting down.
AATGCCCCTTAGCCTAAAGAATCACAGTTATAATTTGTGTTTGTGGTGATGGCTCATAAGGTATTATCTTATTGCCAAGGACGCAGGCAGAAAAAATTACAAAATAGATGGATAAATATTATTGAAAATCAGATAACAAATTATGCACTGTAGCTGGATGCCATCTAACGTGCACCATCGTTTTTCAAGAAAAGCATTGTGTTTCTTCTGGCAGGTTTAACTGCATAGTCAGAATGAGCTGATCAATCATAGAATACCTTCAACTATCAATGTGATTTTATTGTTTTCATGACAAAGCCCTTGAAAGCATTAACAACATTTTTTCCATTTTTGCTATGTAATATAGGCATGCCTTATTATATCAGTATATTAATGAGTTACAGTGGCAAAAACTGTGATCATATGATCAAATAGTTTAGCATAGGGATTAAAATCCCCTGCTTTTATCAAAATATCTTTCATCATACATCCCCGTTATCAGTCATTTTATTTAAGATTGCTTTCTAGAGTCAGCAACGTGCTGGCAACCTTGTAGTTCTGGAGGTCCTGTGTCATCCTCACGGAAAGAAGGGGAGCAAAAGATCACGTTTTGAATTTTGCCCATCTCTGAGCATCAGATTTGCACAGATGAGTAATTTCATACAGCTCTGCTTACCCACATCAGATCCCACAAGTAAACCAATACCTGTTCATTAGCAAGTGTCCTCCAGGCCATTCACTGAACTACAAATTTCTTGTGAACATATGGTGATGGTCTTACAGCACTTGTAGAAACCTACAGTATAGATTTCTGCAACTGAGCAGGACCTTAGGATTTTTTTGCAGTCAATAAAAGGAGTTTTTAGGGTGCAGGTTTCTCACCTGTTTAGGACACTTGCTTTGGGATGCACAGACTACATGAGCTCCTCCTCCGAGGATGGCAGCTCTGCTCTGTAAATGACTACTTTTAGTCTTCGGCATTTGGAGGTGGCGAGGGAACAGCCATGCATGCTGTGAGCGCTGAACCTTTGCTATGCCCACACTGGTGTGTGATATTAGCAGCAGTGAAATAGGCCTGTCTCCATGTCCTCATGCCATGTAGGGACAAGTTGAATGTCCTTTTGATATTGCAATGGCTTCTCAAGCTCCAGCTGGGTCACTGTATTTTTTAACTGTGCTAAAGCAGTGCCTCCTCTGGTGCAAAACAGTGCTACCACAGGGCCTGGCATCAGTTCAGCCAACCATCAAGGCCTCTGAAGACTGATGGGAAAGAGGTCTGCTTTTCTGGCAAGATGATATAGCTGGTTTTCTTGACTTTTCTTACTTCTGTTCAGCAGAGTGGAGGTTTGCCTGTGATTTCTAAAAGTGGTCTTCAAATTGCTGAAGAGAAACAGCTTCTCCTGGGGTTGCCTATTTCAGTGCTTCATGTTTTCAGTATCACCAATTTTTTCTGTATGAAATTGTCAATGGGATGTGACCAGAGCCACAGAAGTAAATCTTATGGAGTCATCAGTTGCCACCTATGCTGTGTTTCTCTCTCCTTTTAGTTACTGTGCTCAGAATGCAGACTCAGTCGGGGCAAAATGGTAAGCTGGTCAGCAGCAAGATGTGCACCAGTGTGGGTTTTCAAGCACAGAAAAGCCCACTGCACTTCCTCACTCTCCTCTTTCCTCCTCAGTTTGGTCCCAGTCTTCTGCATGAAGAAAAGGAGAAGACCAGCACCTTGAGACCAGCACCAGTACCATAGTACAGAAACAATTATTTTCTATAGCTCTTTGTACAGTTTTAACACTTTTAAACAATGACCAGCTCTGGTTACCTGTAATCATGGCATGTTCACTAAGCCTCTGTATGTTGGAGACTGCCTATTGCAGACTCTTCACCAAAAGCAGAGTCTGCAGAATTCACTTTGTGCTCTGGTGAGGTACTTGCATTCAGGCAAACATGTACCTGAAGTGATGCTTGTCAAAGTCAAACATTAGATTCATTATATCAGTCCAAAAAAAATTTCAGGCCAGGTGGTCTCTTCTCATGTAGTTCAGCCATATTTCACTGCCTACATCACCAACAAGAAATGTGAACCTTCTTTGGTTATGATTCTCAAATTTTTGGTGCATAGGTCTACTTCCAAAATGTCATTTTTTATTGCCCACCAGTGCTGAGATAATTTCTTGGGAAAAGAGATGTAACCCTAAAAAGAACCCCTTTGGGGTTTGCTGTATGCTGTATGTAGTTTTACCATATTTCTGCTTTGTACCTGTGTCTAAGATGCATCTTCAGTCAAAATACAACAGCTCTTCGTTTACCAGTCATGTACCATTAGTCCTGTTGGTTTTTCATCGGTTTACCATCAGATTACATACTGATTTCACAGTCTGCTTCATTTACATTCAAAGTCCTGAGCCAGGGATGCAGAGCAGTCTCCAGCTAATCTGCTCTTTGGTTGTGCTCTTGAGGGCAGTGCATTAAGGTCCGAAGCAACAGGATGCCATGTTTGCTTTGCTTCAGTTATTAACTCGGGTCAGTTGGAGACAGGCGCATGTGGTGACTCTGCACTCTCGATTAAGTTATGAAATTCACTGCTCAGTCTATATCTTGGCACTTAAAAGAAGACTAAAGAAACACTGGTTTCCTGCAGAGTAAGTGCTGATAATTTTTTTTGTAGTTATTGGTTCAGCACTCTGAGACCCAGTCATGAAGGATACCACATAAACAGCTGGAGTACCTGACCTCAAGCACTGTCTGGTCTTATTTAAAATTTCTTAAATTATAAAATTTACACTGCTTTCTGTGGGAGGCTGTATCACAGTCTAATAAATCTCTGCGTCGGGCAGTTCCTGAGATAGCCAAGCACATTTTCATGTGTGCACTTTGCCCTTTAACTCCAGCAATTTGTCACTCACCTTGATGTTTATGGCCTACAAATATACACTTCAGAGATACAGCGAAGTAAAAAAAAAAAATCTAACGGGAGGATTACCTACAGGTTAAGGAGACTGTGAGAGAAGTGTTTTTCCCTGATTGACTACTACAGTGATGGTGGTTATATAAAGCACTTCCACCCAGGACAAAATTGTGTATGAAGTGCAATGCTTTAAAAATAGTTCATTGTAAATGAATCCCTGCAGCCCCTTAATCCCTGTTGCTCTTTCCATTACTTTCAGAGTACTTACATCTTTCTCCTACTTAAGTGGTTAGGACTATAAGCAGCTTTTAAGGGCAATCTCAAGAGGGAAGAGCGGAAGGAGTCTGTTCTATGCTGACTGACACAATTATTCCAGACCACAATCTTAGATTCTGTTTGCTCTTCTGTAAGCAGCAAAACGTTTTTGGCATGACAATTGTCTATATAAGGAAGAAAGTGGAATTTACAAACAAAACCACCCAGTAATTTATTCTAAATATTATTAAAAAAGGATCACATAGTTAACAAGAAATTGTGGGGAGAGTCTGTTTTTTCCTCTTGTCAAGTCAGGTATGTGCCCTCCATTATTTAATCATGGGGTCCTTAAAATGCCAGGACCTTGACAAAATTACAGTGTGAGAACAATACTTACTGTTATTGGCTGTTACTGTTTTATGATTTAAAAAAACCCAAACAACTGAGTAGAAAGGAATACAAACAAGCAGCAAAAACCTGCTATTTCAGACAGTTTCTTGTTGGGACCACCCTTTTCTGGATTTAGGCATAACATGTCCTATATCAACCACGAGCCTTATCTCCATGTGTGTCACAGACAAATAAAGCAGTTTATAGATTAACAAAGAAATATCACCTAAAACTTTATAGATCTTGTTTGTGTTTATATAACTATTTTACACAGAGACAGAAATAAAAGATTATTACTAATCCATATGAAACAAATGACAGTATTTAATTGGAAAGAAGCAATTCAGTAAGGAGTCTGGAAACAGGCAAATTATAATTCTTTAACTAAACATGACTATGTCTTTCTGCTCATCATAGTTTGCATATAATTCTCCTCTGTAGCCCCCTCCAAAATGATTTTAGCATTTTGCTTTAGCAATAGCAATATTTGAAGAGTTCAAAAGTGGAACAAGAACTTGAAGATGAATCAGTGCATGTTTTCCCTGTACTTCGCCATAACCGACAGACTCCTTTGGGAGTGGGATTTTGGTGGAGCAGCTTTCTATCAATATCACTGTAATGAGTTTTAATATTTAAATCCTGTTACAAGGGCTCTGAATGAACAATTACAAGTTGAGAGCTTTTCCTCATTATGTTATGAGGCCTTTTCCTCCTTCTCCTTCCTCCTTGCCTTCTTCCTGCTACTGTTTGTTTATTAGTTTGTGGGAGTGTTGCCTGGCAGAGGCAGCAAGCTGAAATGAGCCAGGTGCATTGAAGGAGCGTAACTGCATTAGCAAGAGACAAGTGTAAGCAAGAAGATAAATCATTGTAAGTCCAGGTGAAGAGACCTATGAGCTGGGGGAAGCTGTGGGATCATGCTGGGAAGAGATCACTACATGTTGCTCACTCTTCTCACTTATCCTAGTCATCTACCATTGCTATTGTCCAGAACAGGGCACTGGAGTAGATGGGAACCTGTGCATGCCTAGTTTTCTGCTCCTATGACATGACTGAGCAAGGGAGCACTCAAGAGGATAGCAAGTTTTACTTGGTGCAGTTTAACCCACTTTCTAAACCCACTTATTTCCACACAGTTAACTTCCATTTTTAAAGCAGCCCAGACACTTTCAGTGCCCATGTAAAAAAGATCTTCAGCTGTTGAAAAAATCTCTATGACTCATTCAAATTTGCAAAAGCAGCCTCTAAGTGTAAGGAATCATCAAGCAAGGAAAAGCAGCATCCTCGGAAATGTCTCTGTTTTCTCTCTGAACTTGATCAGCAATTGCTCAAATAACAAGAATGAATTCCTCAGTTTATGCTTCATAAATTGACAAAATAATTAGTTATCTGGCAATGCTAGCACACTTATCAACATATAATGAGATGTGCTTTTATGTCAGTAGCACTTCCACCTCCACAAATGCAAAATGCAGAAGGAGATATCAGACTGATTGATGAATCAGATGTTACTGACTGGGGGGCACTGTTGTACTTACTTACAGTGCATTATTTAAATCAATATTTAAATAGTATCAAGAGTAAGTGGGAAGTATGGGAAATAAGATCTCAGTCATATAGAACATATATTGGTCAATAAAACATCTACTCTACCAGAAAGCAGTACAGCATATATGAACATTAAGTGTTTGATATACCTGCAGTTTCACAGAAAGACTCTTGGCAAGATCAATCACTGGAAAGTGATGTTTCAAAAAGCCCATGTGAATCACAGTTAGTTGCAATATGTGATCTGAAACAGACAGTTACCATTTTTCTAAATTACAAGGAACCAGCTGGTGTTTAATTACAATAGACTGATATTTCTTAAACTGTCAAGAGTTTTCAGTGATGAGTAGCTCATCTCAATAAATTTTAGTGAAATAAGAAAAGACTTTGATCTTAAAACATCAGGCTTTGAGATTAAGGAGCCTATCACTCTCCCCTGTAGAGATAGTGCCAATAACAGAAATCTAAAGAAGACAAGCCTTAGACAGAAAGGAAATTCATAAACAGCTCATGCTCGATATATTTATTTTTTGGTGGTAGAGTGCAGGATGATATCCATATGCTATTTGCACGTGCTATTTGTGAGATACATAAAGACTACAGGGAGTGCACAGTTATTGTACGGACAGCCAAAGTCATGGTCCAGGGCACATCTGAATACGGTAGCCGGTGAGCATGTGCCATATGGCATAAGAAATAGGAATCATTATGATTCCAGCTGTGCTTGGAAAATGCTAGGGGTAGTGAGGAGCTCTCTTCATTCATTGGGAAGATCTTCATTTCGAAAGCCACCTGCTCACAGGCCTTTCAAATAACACTTCTGGAAACTTCTGGATCTAGGTTTTGCTCCTTTCCTATTCCCCTGCAGCTGCCATGGAGCCAGCTCTCATCTGTCAGCACCACAGAGACAGCCAGCAAGGCACCTGTTGGCCCTCTGCTGCCTTGGAAGTTCTTTCCTGGGGAGAGATGGGAAGAATGGGGATCCATCAGCTCTAAACACAGGTAGGTGACATGTTTAGCCTTTGAGGGAGCTTGATCTGTCATCTGCTTCTTCTCTTCTCCTATTTGTCTTTCATTTTACCTATATGATGCCATGGTCAAAAATGTCATATTGTGGCAATTTACACTGGAGAATAAAGAACAATATCTTACAAAAAAAGTTTACAAAAATCAGCATTATCAATGTTCTTTAATTTCTAACACAAGCTACCAAGACAACCTTGTTAGTCCAATGTCTGAATGCATATTTATGTTCCCAGATAAGTGCCCAAGATTTTAGAGATACTGAATTTTTTTTGTTGTGGTGAGTCAACACGTGTGAAACTCAGACCAATGCATTCACGTTGCTGCAGGTTCAGGTGCAGATGCTGAAGGCCCCGACTAATGCTCAGGTCCCTTGGCGCTGATGGGAGACCAAGGCTAGCAGAGCCTGGCTGCACCTTACGCAGCCTCACTAGCCTGGTAGAAAGGCAAATCAAAACCAGTGCTAATGCACGCTCAGATCTTCCTTTCCATAGTGTACCACACAAAATAAATAAAGGACTGAAGAGCCAAGGCCCACCAGCATTTACCTCTACTTTGTTGCTAGAAAGGAATCGTGTATACTGACCCAGGAAAGCAAAATATTCAAACCTGCAAAATGGCTAACATTCTGCAGACATCCCAAATAGGTCTTGATGACAAATATTTAGCCAGTCAAAAATGGAGTGTGCTCTGCAATAGCAACTTTCAAGATACATCTCCTTAACACATTTTAACATTTAAAAGTCAGTGAAGCCACTCTACAGAAAAAGATATCCTTCTGAATTTAGTTGTTTGCTTTCCTGCCCTAGAACCTGTATTTATGTTGGAAAAGGTGAGGAAGATCTTTGCAAGTATACTTCCAGAAATCTCTCTGTTCTGCCATAAGCTGAATGAAAAGGTGAACAAGTGTTGGCATGGGTGTTAACTGATATGAAGCAAAGGCGCTTTCACCAGAGATGGTTGCTGATATATGCTGACACAGAAGAGAGATGAGAGGAGGAAACATGGTGCACTACCAGCCCAGTCCATCCCAGTATGGAATGACTGCCACTGCTGCTGCCGAGGCCCAGGGTCGTAGTGCAAGGCCCTGCTCGTGGGAAGGTGCTGGCCCAAGCTCCTCCACCAGTGAGAGAATGAAGCACTTTAATTTTTCGTGGAGCTGACTCTCTCCCTTCAGAGTCCACCTCCTTCTCTGCTGACTCTGTGGGGAAGGTGGGTGATAACAGGGGTTTCATACCCCCTCCCAGGCCCGGTGCCTAAAATGTCGCTTACACACTACCTGTCACAGTGGCATGTTTAAGATGACATTTCTGAACCCCTAGATTATTTTATCCCATAGGATAAATATGTATTTATAAAATGTTTAACCCTGAGGATAAAATATGTCTCAAAAGCACAAATGCATTTGCAGTAGGAGCAAATGTCCACAGTGTGGTGCCAGTGTAAAGGTGATCTGGGCCTCATGGCAATAGCGACAGCTTCTGAGGAGAGCCAGTGCCTGATTATTTTATTATAATTTTTTTTAAATACTGAGACAAAAGCAGTCTTCCTCTTCAGAATGTCCAAATACTGACACAGCTCAGGCTGTTGCTCTTTCAGGGCCACCTGTCTCTGCTCTCCCAGCGCTATGTGCTCCTAAACCAGTACAGCCCAACCACCTCAACCAGGTACCAGTTCCTTAGCAGGGTGAGCACCTGTGGAAAGGTGATGGACACATGGGCCTCCCCCACCACTGCTACCACCTCTTGGGATGCCCGCTCCCACCCGTGACTGCAGGAGAACTGGAGGAGAATGGGGTGTGAGTTTTCAGACTTTGGTGGCAAAATGGGTTTCTAGATACTTTCACCACAAGATTCATCTTTCTGTGGAAAAATTCAATTTTGTCTGAAAATAAAGTCTGTTTGTTTTAATTGATATGGACCCCATGAGGTGGACAGCAGGTTATCCAAACCCAGCTGTGGTTTGAGGAGCATCCTACCAGTGACAGAACTCTTACCTAAGGACACTTTGGCCTCAGGTCTAAAGGGGAAAGCAGGTGGAGAGGTGCCTGGGAGACCCAGAACCTCTTCATCTTTTGCTGAAGGAAATTCGTCCTTAATGTGCAGAAAACCCTCTGCAGAGCCAAAATCGTGACGATGGAGCCTGGATGGACTGACACATCCTGCTGAGCTGTCCTGCAAGAAACAGGCAGCTGCACTGAGGACTAGAACAAACTACAAGTAAATGACTTACTGGTATTTCTCATTCAAGATGTCTTCAGATCTGAAGCTTTTCTGGAGGCTCCTAGAGAGTGAGTTAAACCAATGAAGTAAGTTAAACCTCTGACAGTGAGTTTAACATAGAGTCGCAGCTTGTTTTTCCCAACCTAATGAAATCCTCCATAGACAGTATCTTAAGCAATGTTAATGAATGCTATTTGTCTTTGGGAGTTTGTTGCCTATGTAACTAGCAAAGGCTGACTTAGACCTGTGTCTCCCAGACCTTTAGAGTTTTAATCATTGTCTACAAGAGAGACTGTAACACTTGTAGCAGGGGTGTCCCAACCCCAGGAGTACATAGCTTTGGGCCACCACCAGTAGGAACCATAATGCTACTCACCTCAGACACAGATGTGTATTTGGAAAGTTCACTTGTTATTACTACAGTTGTCACTGTACACTCCATACACTCGGCCACAATACACTTCACCTACTTGGCCCAAAATTATCTAGTGCATGGCATTTCCCTATTAAATGTAATGTAAGAGTCTGCAAAAGTGTCATGATTTTTAACCAGTGTAACCCAGAAGACTGATAACCCCTCAGTACAGTGTGAAGAATTAGTGCTTTGTGACATAGATTGCAACACATTTCTAAAGAGCTGTTTATAAAAATAAAAATTGGAAGTTAATGCAGAATTCATGCAAACTGTAACATAATAAAAAGTGTCCACAGTAACACATCATCACTTGAAAACATCTACTGTATGGCTATTTATATTTTTGTTACTGGAGTAGCTGCATGAAGGTTTTCTGTATGAACAATAAATGTCTGAGCATTTAAACTCTGACAGAAATGAGTCTGTATCATTCACAACTCAGCTCTGACAATGCATTTTAGATCAAGACCTTTAAATATGTGAAGAATATAGGTATAATATTGCACATGTTGCATAAATTATTAAGGCACATGCAGCAAACACCAGAATCTGCATGTAGCCCTAATAAAAGGTGTGGATGGATTTTGGCTGCAGGCAAAGGAGGAATAATTGAACAATAAAGTGGTGTATGTAACACAAAGGAATTTCAGTGCAGAAAGGGTTTTGCAGAAGTAAGAACTGAAATGTTTGTGGAACTCAGAAATTAAAATTCTGTGTTTGGAAATAAACAACTGAAATCAGACAGCCGTGAGCTTATGAGATACAGGGAACTCAAAAGTTTTTGGCAATTTAAAGAGATCTCATCAATCACCGATTTAAATTGTCATTTTCCTTTGTCTGATAAGGCCTTGAATCCTCTTCCAGGGCTGGAGGGGAAGTGTCTTGAATCTATAATGGAAGCCAAAGAGGGATCTTTTCTAGTGTGTCTTCTGCTGATTGGAAGTGTAAAATCAGTTGTCGCAGTCACAGCATGGCATCATAGGATGCTTCCGTGAGCTTTGCAGTGTGATCCCAAAGCACAAAGCATTCCACTCCCCAGGTAACTAGCAGGGGTGATTAGGGAGCAGCTGCAGGACTGCCAGCTGCCACCACTTTACCACTAACATTTAGACATGGAGTGTGTTGTTGACATCAGTGGCTGTTTTTCTTTGCCAGATGTTCAGGACACCTGTGATTTCAAGCACCCCAATTTTCCTTTCTTAAAGAAAGATTCAAGCTCTCATGATGACGTTGAAAATCCAGTCTCAAAAGAGCTGAACAAAACATGAGGCTCATTTCCAAAAACTGTATTTTCATGTTTGCTTTTAGAAGTTGTAGGAAAGGAAACTTGTGGTTTGAAAGGAAAAGGAGAACATTTTCAGTTGTATGCTGGTGTAAGAGTGTTGTTGGAGGAATGTTTGTTTCATGATCATGTTGCAATATGGTTCTTTTTTTGCATTGTGCACAGTGGGAAGGATGATGTGATCTGTGAAGTTAAGGTTTAATTTAATTGCAATGAAATAAAAACATAAAACCATCATAATTTAAAATTTTTTTATTGCATCTAAAAAGCCCTTGGCTTCCTGGACAGAGTGGCAATTACAGACATGAAGTAGATATAAATTATTTTATAACTGTAAATGAGCGTGCCCACATTTTTCTGTTTTGGCCATATGCCTTTTAATAACTACAGTCTGTGTCTTGCTTTCAGCATTGTCTGCATAATGATGAAAGCCAGTGTTCTTTTGTAAATCATGCAGGACAGATAAATTTCCCCATAACATACTTTACAACAAACACTGCTTTGCAATTATGTTTTTAAACTATCAAGAATTTTGATGCTACTTGAAAAATTACAGTAAATTAAGCTGATATGACTAACAATTCATCTCTTTATTATCAAAAAGACTTAAATAAGAGGAGGAAAACTGGATGCAAGGATAATCTTAAACCCATAGTAAAAGGTAAAATGCATGAAATGTGCATGGGTGCTTCAATAGAAGGAAAAAAAGACAATTACATGCATTTCTGTAAAGATGTAAATGCTGATGGCACATTTTGTTAAAATGTTTTTATTCCTAATCCTGCTGAGGACTAGGTGATGAATAATGTGAAGGGGTTTAAAGATTTTGTTTCCATTTAGAAAGTTTATAATACTCTATTACATAGCACACACACATGCACAAGAACAGATCAGAGATGGAAAAGCATCACTAAACCTTTTAATTCTGTTGCTGCACAATGTCTGAAGTTCTGCCAGAAATGTTCCCAGAAACTCCCATCCACAGGCACACGAATAAGCAAGGGGATCAGGAAGACAGCAGCTGGCCATGAGAGCATCCACAGCTTGATTTCAGAGGCCACGAATAAAAAACAGAGTCATGATAGCTCATAAAACTGTAGGAAAGGATGCTATGTGCCACATGCTAGAAGACGCAGAGATGCCTTGCTATTAATTTTGCGAACTGTGAAAACTGTCATCCAGAGTTGCCAAATGCTGTCCTTACTGTGTCAGCACTTCTGCACCCCACAAGAAGTTTTTTATGCTGGTCAAAAGAAATGCACATAAAATTGGAACATGTTTGTCTTTTCCATGGGGAAAAAAAAAAAAAATTGTAAGCAGACTTGTTTACTTGACAGGTGGGATGTCTAAATAATTCAGCGCTTGAGAGAGAGGATAGCTTTGCCAAGGAAATGAGTTTTCAAAAAAACAGAGTGAACTGTGTTAACTGAGAGTCTTGGAAAGCAAATGATTTGTAGGTTAAAAAGGCAAAAGTACATAATTGCCACTGGTGGTAATGATTATACTGTGTGAGAATATCTTCCAGCTCCCCGGTGTGGGTACTCAACCTGGCTGCATCCTAATGGTTCCTTGGGGAAATGCACATCACCCTTTCTTACTCCCTCCCATTTCCTTTTGTTGACTTGTATCAGTGTTTATAGTTTAGTGCTCAGGTAGATCTGAACACATCATCTTCGTGTATCCCAAATCCTTTTAATTCTCTGCACAGTGAACATTTTTCTGGAGTTCTGGATCTGAAAAAGTTGCCTGAAGAGAGAGGTTTGAGTTTATCCAGACATGATACAGTCATAATCTGTTTACAGATTCAAGTACCATTTCTGTTTGAGTGCGAGATGGACTACCTTGAGCTGCTGCAGAAGTGTCCTACCTGTAGAGTGTATTGTTGATCCACAGGTTTTTAAGTGCAGCTCAGGCAGGTGATGAACTTGAATTCAAAAACTCTTGTATGGTCAAAAATGAGAAATATGAAAGGAACTGCTGTAAATAGTATTAAGTTTTTTTCTGTGTACCACCACCTTTGGTTTATGTTCCAAATTAAAGATCTTAAAGCCTAATGTACAATCTTTACCATTATGAGAAGCAAAAAGAACAATGTCTCCATCTTATTTGTTTTGCTATAAGCCTAAAACACAACAACATCAGAAGCAGAAAAAATCTTGGGAATTTAAGGGCAAAGACTATCCAGTTTTGTTAAGACATTTAGAGACAGAATTCTGGAATAAAACTCTTATAGTGTACAATTTTAGGTACTATTGGCTATTCTGTGTTGGCCATCTCTTAATGGAAAAAGCAGGTGTAGAATTCAGTATTTGTTAGGAAAATGAAAAACATAAAACAAATTTATTTTTCATCTTTGCAATGATTTCATTAGTGTTATCTGCCTTGTATTAAAAATGTAAACCTTATGAAGAAACTGTTACTACAGTTTTACACAACAATAGATTTTTTTAAGAAAATCAAGGAATGCAATAATGGATGCTTAGAAATTGCTTCCTTCCCAGTTAACTTTGGAACTGTCTGAGCAAAAACATGCTCCTAATGGAGCCCCCTTTTCACATTATTGGCATTTTGAATGAAAACCTCTTTTCCCACTTCACCACAGCATGGGAAAACAAGGCAGAAGGAGACATGTAAATATACAACCACAGAAAAACAGTCTGGGAACCTGGATTAGCACAGTTTACAGTGAAAAGGACCCAGATTGTTTAAAATCTACAACCCCTGGCATTTTGAAGAGAAAATATAAAAATATAATTTTCAGAGAACAAAAAATTACAGCTCTATAAGATGCAGGCACTTGTTTTGTTTCCTAAAGAAATAGTCTTCTGAGAGGAAGAAAGTGCATTCTCATGACTGTGAGAGCAGGGTAAATCCACAAAGTGTTAAATTGCTAAAAAATCTTGAAATTGTTTGTGAAGTAAGTTAGACCAAAGTACAAGCTCTATTAATATGAGTACTTGGAGAAACCTTGAGCAACATTTGTTAAAGACTCATTTTCCCCAGGTTGTGAGGTTTCAGTATGCAGCTTTACTGACTCTAACATCCTGAGTGTATTGAAAGCCTGCCAAAGACTATTACATATACTCTGGCATTACAAAAATGTTAATAGTTTATTTCACCATTGCTAAGGCTCACTTGGCTGTTCACAGTCTGTTGCACAGGTCATGGTACATTTTTCTGGACCAGGCCACTGCCTTCATGCTCCCCCACATCGGGGAAAGCGGACCCTTCTTCTACACAGCTGTTTGGAAGAACTCACAAGCAAGGTCTCAGCAGGCCAAATACATCCCAGAATTTGTGTCAGCAGGTCTAAAAACAGACTGATGCATGCTGTCAGGAGGAATGGCCTCCACAAATTCAAAGGGAGTCTGCTGAAAGTGGCCAACTGTTGGGAAAACCCCCTACTCAATTTGTAGAATATTGTATAGGGCCTATAGGTAAATCCATACTAACAGAATCACAGAATCGTCTAGGTTGGAAAAGACCTTGAAGATCATCCAGTCCAACCATTAACCTAACATTGACCGTTCCCAACTACACTACTTATCCCTAAGTGCTATGTTGACTCTACTCTTAAACACCTCCAGGGATGGGGACTCCACCACTGCCCTGGGCAGCCCATTCCAACGCCTAACAACCCCTTCTGGAAAGAAATGCTTCCTAATATCCAGTCTAGACCTTCCCTGGTGCAATTTGAGGCCATTTTCTCTTGTCCTATTGTTACTTGGTTAAAGAGACTCATCCCCAGCTCTCCGCAACCTCCTTTCAGGTAGCTGTAGAGGGCGATGAGGTCTCCCCTCAGCCTCCTCTTCTCTAGACGGAACTCCCCCAGTTCCCTCAGCCGCTCCCCGTACGACCTGTGCTCCAGACCCTGCACCAGCTCCGTTGCCCTTCTCTGGACACGCTCGAGTCATTCAATGTCCTTTTTGTAGTGAGGGGCCCAAAACTGAACACAGGAATCGAGGTGCGGCCTCCCCAGTGCCAAGGACAGGGGTCAGATCCCTTCCCTGTCCCTGCTGGCCACACTATTGCTGACACAAGCCAGGATGCCATTGGCCTTCTTGGCCACCTGGGCACACTGCTGGCTCCTGTTCAGCCGGCTGTCAATCACACCCCCAGGTCCCTGTCTGACTGGCAGCTCTCCAGCCACTCCTGCCCAAGCCTGTAGCGCTGCTGGGGGTTGTTGTGGCCCAAGGGCAGCCCCCGGCATTTGGCCTTATGGAAACTCACACAGTTGGCCTCAGCCCATGGCTCCAGCCTGTCCAGGTCTCTCTGCAGAGCCTCCCTAGCAGGGACTCTTTTTGCCAGACACTGAGTCCGGGAACATGAAGAGACTCAGGTCCTACACCTGCATAAAAAACAGGGTCCAGGAGGGACTCATAGAGGGCATCTCACCCAAACCTCTGGTCAACACTGGGCCATTTTCAAAGCTGCAGCGGTTCTGGCAATCTGCCTGCACCATCAAAGGGGGCAGCTGCCTGTGAGGCCCATCTGGGCATGGTGCCTGCCAAAGCATGCTCAAAAGCCATGTGAAGCCTTGTTAGCTGTGACAGGGCAAGTCAGACCCAGGAACATTCCCACAGTTTCCCAGTGTGGACCACCATGTCCCACTGTATGGCAATGCTACCAGGCAAGCCTGAGCTTGTACCCTAGGAATAATCCTGCAAAGTCAGGTGTACAGCTTCCTTCATTGTTAGGGACAACACTGACTGTTTTCCTGGGATTTTTTTTGTACAAGAGAGTATCACAGAAGCATTCAGTCATTGCTTCAAAACTTTGGAAAATCAATACAGGTAGGAACTGCACTTGTCTCTAATTCTTACAGGGTCCAGTAGTAGAAGCAAATTTATTTTTAAAAGAAAACCAAAAGGAATATTTAGTACTACTGAAGAACTGCAACCAAGATCAATGTGTAGTGATGCAGTTGTTGGAAGCCTCTGCATAAAGGAGTTCTTGGTAAATCCCATTTTTGTGGAACATTTACTCATATTGATGGAGAACTAATTTTAAGCAATGGGATAAATTGTGCTATTATGGCATATTTGATGGATTCTGCTTTTGAAAGGAATTATATTGAGAATGCCTTTGCTAAATCCATGCACCACAAGGACAGGAATATCATATGAGTCCTGTTGGGATGAAAAGGCCAGTACATGAAACTCAGAGTATACAGTTCTGCTTTAAAACACTTGGAATAAGGTGTAGTTTGCAAACCTGATAAAATAGATATATAGGGGTACCATCTTGCTCTCTCTTATGAATCCTCAGCGTAGGACCAAAATGCTCCACAGCAGATGTTTTTTAATTAAGCACAGATCTTTTTTCCTCCACATTGGACTGCAGTACATATTTAGAAAAAAAAAAAAAAAAGAAGACAATTGTAAAATGAGAGGATGTAGCAGGACACTCTTTTTAAAGAATAAAAGAAAACATGAGCAGCTAAAGAGAAAAATGACCTCTTAAAGTGCCCTATCCAGTTCTCCCTGCAAGAAAGCTGTGCTGCGTTCTGCTTCACATGATTTAGCAGCAGCCATTTCAGAAATAGTCTCAATACCTTAAAAGGAAATATCCTTTAGACTAATTGCAAATTGGGGTTCTGAAGAAGTGGCATAACTCAGAAAAAGCCTGAGTAGAACATAAATGGATTTAGAAGAGAGCTAGTAAAAGTTTGAGGAGAATTACTGGACCAGTTAGCTATTACTCTGATCACTGGGTTTTGGCTAAGTAGTAATTTAATTCAGATTGTAAAAAAACCCAAAAACGTACTGGTGCTGAATCATCAAATGGAGTATAAAAAGCCCTTCTCCAGAGGAGGAAAATGTTAGACCCACAGAGATTTCCCTGTTTGCTGTTGATGTGTAGGATGCTCTGTAAGAGCCAAATAAAAGACTTAACAGCTACATTTTATTCCCCATGCCTCAAAGGTATCTGACATGTATAAAGCAGGGTGAAAAAGGAAAATTAACTCTCTTTCTTTCTAAAGAAACGGACTTTGTGTCATAACATCAGCTTCCCAAGGACTATAGCTTTGCTTTGTTATTTGGAAATCCTGAGTGCTAACATTCAGTAAGATGTGTCAGCATAGACATCTTTCTTCTCAGGATGACAGCAGGAATCTCCCTTTACAAAGGACTGGTTATTAATTACTCCTAACAATGAAGGACTTCATCCAAAATCAGCTCTCTTATCATCTAGAAATTATGACCCTCATGCTCAAATCTACTACTTGGGGTCAGTTTCATGAAGCAGGCAGAAAAATGAATGGTGACCTACCTGTCAGGCAGCTAAACAGCACACAGCCACTTGCTTGCTCACTCCCCCCACCTCAGTGGAATGGGGGAAACAATTGGGGAAAATAAAGTAAAATTTGTGGGTTGAGATAAAGATAGTTTAATAGGTCAGAAAAGGAAGAGGAAATGATAAAAAGAATTAGAAAATACAAAACAAGGGATGCACAATGCTATTACTCATTACCTACTAGCTGATGCCCAGCCTGTTCCCAAGACGTGGCTCCTGGCCAGCTTTCCCCCTAGTTCATATGGAATATCCCTTTGACCACCTTGGGTCAGCTGTCCTGGCTGTGTCTCCTCCCAGCTTCTTGTGCCCCCCCACCTTCTCGCTGGTGGTGTGGTGTGAGAAGCTGAAAAGTCCTTGACTTAGTGTAAACACTGCTTAGCAACAACTAAAACATCAGTGTGTTATCAACATTATTCTCATCCTAAATGCAAAACACATCACTATACCAGCTTCTAGGAAGAAAATTAACTCTACCCCAGCTGAAACCAGGATACCTACTCAGTAAATTTACCATTTTGTACTTTAATAGTTGTAAGTATACCTATAAATAAGAATTTCTCTGTCCTATGAAAATATCCCCTTAGGTGTCATGCAGCCAAGTGAAAATGGAGGCTAGCAGATAATTTGCCAGCTCTATCTATCTATCTATCTATCTATCTATCTATCTATCTATCTATTTTTCTAATCTTGTAACAAAGCTATGGTGACATGCAATTAAGATCCAGATAGTCTACGCCATTCTCATTGCATAAAAATCCCGAGAGATTTGTTTCATGCCAACAGAGAAGGGAACTTTTCATACACCAACTTATCTCAAGGCCAGACAGTGCCAGCTTAATTCAAACCAAATCTAAATGAGATTTGATGTCCCATCTTTGATGATGTTGATTAAAGTATGTCCCTTTTATTAGCAGGAAAACATTCTGTCTTTCCTCCTGACTTCTCTTGAACTTTCACATATAGAAAATCCAATATCTTGTGAGGTTTTTTTTTAATCTACAACATTATATATTTATAGCCAGAGTCTTTGAAAAGTACCTATAGAGGATTCATCCAGTAATGGAAAGATTTGAGAGAGAAGACAGTAAGTCTGGACTTCACTGACCTGTCACTAGCTCCTATCAATATATGTTTCTTACTACAAACCAACAGTTTTCACCACGTGAGGGATTTTTTTGTCTGCATCTGGTTGTTCAGCTTGTAGCTCAAAATGTGCAGCAGTGTCTCCAGATATTCAGAATCACCTTCTCCCTTAATGGACCATATTTTGGGTAAATATATTCTGTCTTGGTATTCAGACCCTTCTCTGTAAACCGAGCATCTGAATCTGCAGACTGGCTCATGCTTATGAGTCTATAATTTACTTCTGCCATCTCCAAACACAGGCTGGGCAGAAGATGTGATCCACAACATGTCCCTAAGCAGCACATTTGCAGGCATGACATTTCTTTGCAAGATGTCACAGAAAGTGAACAAAACACCCAGGATCTTGGTACGATAGCGCAGATATCTGTTCCTTCCCTTCATGTTACATGCTTCTCAGAAACATACAACATGAGCTTGGGAGTTTTGGTAGTGGTGCTGATACCTGAGCAATCATTCTGGACAAAGTCTATTCACAACCAAATTAAATGTCTCATCCCATCACTGCTAGGGAAGACTTAGAGTTCTGCAACCAGTTCTCTGTACTGGGAGGTCCTAATCTGTGCTCTAAGGCAAGCTATAACACCCTTTCTGTGTGAGAAATGCAGTGCCGGGCATGGGGTGGACTACAGCCCTAGTAACAGCCAGGTCACTGCAGAGGGCATGAGAGATTTCAGAGGACAAATCACATCCTGTCACATCCACTGAATTATACAGTGTGGTCCTGGAACAAAGACAAGGATCTCAATTCAGCCTTTCAGGTGGAGGTGTGGGAGTCATGGCAGGACCCATGGATCAAAGAATTGGGTTAACCCCCCTAGGTTACTATACAGATGATCATGAGTGTGTGATGATTCATAGCCACAGAATTACAAATCTGACAAAATCTTTTTTCCATAGATTTTTCTATGAATTAAACAAAAACTTGTTTAGGATTATGCTTCACTCTCAAGAGCACAACATAGTAGTGGGCCTAAAGCATAAAAAAGTTCCCTATATGAGAAAATGAGCTCATCTAGCTCAGCAGACTCAATTTATATCAAATATGACATCAATATTACAACAGTGTGATCATATTATGCCAAATTAATGGATTAGCAATACTGTTCAGGGGAACGTCTATGGTCATTGTAGTTAGCAAGGGGGGTGGAAACAGCTCTGAGAGAGTGCACCTCACATGTCAGCACCTCTAAGCCTTCCTAGAAACTGTGGGGTGCCTACAGCCTCGACAGCAAAACAGCTGGTGGAGAGCCAAGGATAACTTGATGGGGATTATCTGATGTACCTCACCTAGAAAGGGCTCCACTGAAACCCAGTTTGTAGTCCTTGGGCAGGTGGCAGAATGTGAGGAGGAGTTTCAGGTCCCAGATCAAAATAGGATTTACAAGTCCTTGTAGCTAGTGAGGACTTCAGGGCAGGAGAGTTTGATTGCTGTAGTCATTGATAAAATAATTATTCTACATTCTAGTGTATTTCATACAGTAGGACTAAATAATGGCTTTTATTTATGTGAAAAGATCCACTCATGCACTTTTTCTTGCTCCTTTCTAACATTCCCACTGAATAGAATAGATATAAATGCAGCCCCTAGATAAGCTGTAACTCTCTTTGATTTTCAGATAGCAAATTTAACTGTCTTGTTCTCCTTTATGGGAAAAAAATGGTTCATGGCCTTTCATTGAAACAGCTGATGATTTGCAGAGATGTCATCAAGAGGGCATAAAAGTACAGAAAACCAACTCAGATGCTAAGTGTTGGCTATTTGCTTCTCCTTTGGATTGGAACATTGATTTCATAGATTGTACATTTATTTGTTTGGTTTTTTTTTTTTTTTTCAAGGGAATAGAAATCAGTTTGTTTATAGAAAAGATTAGCTGTCTGCTGAGAAACAAACTCATAAGTCAGGGACAATTTGTCCCTAGGGTGAAGAGTAGAGGGAGAGCTCATGGTGAGAGTTTACAAAGTTCATGTTTGTGCTGTAGTCATCTTCCTATTACCAGTCATGACCCAAGAAATTAGGGAGAGTCAGTTATTTTAATATTTACATTGAAAGTAAAACCCAATTGGAAAAAAAAAATAAATACAACAGTGAGCTAAAATGAGCAGGGCTTTTAGGTTTGCTTAGATCTCCAGCTTCAAAAGTAGATGAATTCCTCTTGAAGTCTTACACTGATTTGGATGGGCTTAATCCCTCAAGGCTCTTCACTCATGTGAAGACCCTGAAAAGAATATTATCTCATAGCCCAAAGGCTGCTTCTGTTAACCAGGGACCATGTAAACTTCACTTACCTCTGCAGGGAGCCAGCAGCCACCCGACCTCCTGTTGCAAAGCACTGATATGTGGGATTTTTTCCCCACTTTCACACCTGTACGTATCTCCAGCTTTTAACCATTTGAAGCACCCAGATTTGGTGTCCCAGTAACAAACAGAGCATGCAATTCTCAGATTTTCACTGCTTCCCAGTGACTTACTCCGTGACGCCTGTATCCTGAGTAATTTTCTGGTGAATGCCATCCCTGTCTTGCAGAGAAGACCCAGTTTACTGAGTAAAACCAACTCACTCACACCAGCCCTGCCTCAAATAGCGTTAGGAGGCAGAAACTAGTGGAGAAATGAAGTCTCATACTGTGACTAGGGCTGGCAGGGGCATTCCCAGAGCCTGAGACCCTCCAGAGGCAGTGTGTCAAGTCCCTACATGCCCAATCCCCGTAGCAGGCTGTAGCTATGCTGCACAGCACTGCCCACCATGTAGTCAGCTCAGTGCTGTACGGCACCAAGAAAATGCACTTATTTCTGTAACATGCCCTTAAACCAGACTATTAATTTCCAAGCATTGTATAAAAACATTTGTTGTCATGCTGAACCTGTGCCCTGGGTAGTGCCACACTCACTGGGTACAAGCTCAGTTCACCCCAATATTTGACACACCTGGCACAGGGGTAATCAGTGCCCTTTCAAGGCTACATCCTTCTACTGCTGCCCTTCCCTTTGCCTGTACTGATGCGGTAACAAATGTCCCTTGTTCCCTTCCTTCTGCTTTCCATTTCTATGTCACTAAGTGTAGAAGACAGGAGGAAGCAACCTGACCATTCAGCTTTTCTTTCCTCCTGTGCTACCTATCTTACAGTAAGGGACTGATCTCTGAATCAAGTGCTTAACTGTACAATTTAAATCTTTGTAAGTCTAAAAGTTTTACTCTAAGTATTGCAGTTTTCCCATGTACACAAATGTCTACCTCTGAGCCTTCCCAGGGTGTGTAAAATTTGTCAGATTTGCAAGACAGATGGGTCCCTGGCTTGTATTGTCACTAGACACTACAAACACCACAGGGAGTATCTATTTATCCTTGTTAACAGAAACAGCGTGAGAGCATAGATGTCACTAAATTCAATGTTTTACGGTGTTTTCTGTATCAGCAGTTAAGTGACTTGCAGCCCATTTTCCTCTTGCATCCCTCCCAGGCAGATATCTGTAGGCCATAGATTTCCACCACCCCTTCACAACTGACATTTTTTAACTAAGAATTATTCGTTCTTAATAGCAAAACTCCCTAAAAGTTCACACACATTCCTTTCCCAGTTTTTAACAAGTGCCATAAGAGTGCTTGCCTCATTGTTTTATTTCATCTTACCTTGGTCAAGTCATGAAGTGGACAGAGCGTTCTTTTAAAAAATGGGAAATCATTAGGGGTCATCTAAAAATTTCTACTGACTTTCAATTCTTGAAGACTTGTTTATCATTTGCCATTTATATCTTCTTTTTGTGTATGCATTTTTTATTTCTAGCTATAAATATCCTTACAGCAGGGAGAAGAGGGGAGTTCCCTTGTGGATTATGACTTGCTTTCATGGCATTTGTAATTTGTCAAACAGTGCTGCTTTAACTGGGACTACTGGGCTGCTATTTCTAAAGGAAGCTCACTTCTAAAAAACGTAAGGGAAAAAAATCTACTCTTAAATTTATGCATACAAAATCCTGATTAAATTCAGCAATTTCTACCTCTGTTTTTACATCTTAAACTAAAGACAAAAATGAAGGGGAAGAGACCACTGACTTTATTGATATTGCAAAGATATCATGCAACTAGGAGTCATAGTTTGGCTCAGAGATAGAAAGACTGAGAAGTTTCATGAAAATAGTATTCAAAATTGTCTTCTATCTCTGATTTATCCCCACTGAAAAAGGGTTATAAAGGAGCCACAACCAGAGGAATACAGCTCCTATGCATTCTACTGGCAGATCCTTTTTATCCTCCATGAGGTTATGGGAGTCACACTCCTCATCATAAGAACTGAAAAACTGCAATAAATATCATGCACCAAAGTGCAGTACATGCTAAGAATAAAAAGCAAAATACTGTATGAAAGGTATGTGGGCCTCTTCTACAGCCTCTGAAGGAAGAAACATGTTATTTGAATATCTTGTTCTGAACTTCACAGGCACATCACTCTTGACTGTCTCCTCTGAGTCGTCTTCCATTGTAGGGGTTTATTGGTCAGTCACATGGCCAAAAATCTTCCTTATTCACAGATTCTTCCCTTTGCAGTAACTGTAACTCTGCAACTGACATAATTTTAAAGACTGCTTGCTAACATTTCCAGTTTGGTTATAAGTTAAGGGAAGCCTGAAATTTGGAGCTAAGGGACAAAAATAATTCCAGGTTTCAGCAAAATTAGAACATATATAGCCAAAGACAAAACTTGTCCTGTGTCTCAACTGGATTGAATTATACACAGAACAGTTTTATTCCTGGTTTTGTATAAGATTGTGTATGGTAGATCTGTTCATTAGTATGCTTTCATTACCCTTAATATTCAGTGAGCCAACACAAAAATCAGATACTGTCCAAAAGTCTTTTAAACCTTATTTCAAATATTTCAGATCCCGGGTACCAAGCTCAGCAGGATATAGTGTCCAGACCCTTGAGGTCACACGTCTACTTGCTACACCTTCACGTGTGACGTAGGCCTGGGGAGAGATCTTGTTGAAAGCAGAATTACTGTGTCATTGAGTGTTTTGCTGTGCTTTTTCTTCCTGCATCTCAGCAAGGCCAGTTTGTAGCAAACACTAACTCACTGTGAGATCTTATGGGAGGGAAATACGATTTTAACTTACAAAATCTCCAGGCTGGTTTTTACTGATTCACATGTTGACACAGAAGTGCTCAGAGGCACTATGACATGTATGTCCAGGGCTAGCATTGAGGAACTGATGTCTGTTTGCCTTTGTGCCCTTTACAAGTGGATGCTGTTTGGGATCTTTTACCTCAGTATGTCAACTCAGCCCTCATAAGTCTTGCTTTCCTTATCTAGTTATTTTATGGCTCCAGTCCTGTTCTTCATCTTGTTACCTTATTTTAAGGTCAGTTTGTTCCTCCTCTTTCTTTGAATGAAATCACACACAGAGTGCTATTAATCTTACCTCTCCTTCTAAACTTTGTTCTACTGTTTCATCTGCAGCTTTCTTACAAACATTTCGATTCATAATTAACTCATATCAGTCTTAATATTTCTATTACAAATCTCTACAAACCTGCTTGATCGCAGTATTGCACTAATGCCGCTGTGTCATGTCCAGGACTGCAGCCAGCTGCTAGTCACAGCGTGTCACCCCATTGCCTTGTGCAGATGGGACCTGATGGACCTTGGCTGGTAAAGGGACCGTGCAATACAGCTCTCTATGGCCAAAGATTCGACTCCAAAAGAGACATCCTCAGCAAAATTCCAGACAATCATCAGTGGGAAGTGAGGAGTTTTCTGTGATCCTTAAATGTGTCATATTATCTCTTTTCTTTAATCCCTAGTTAATTTAGTATAGAAGACTGTGTGGGACTGATTTGCTGTTTTTGCAACATCCTTCAGGAAGAGGCCTATGTACAGGATATAGGCCTGACATACAGGATTTAGGTAGGGAAATGACCCTCATTAAATATAAGGTAAACAAAAGGTCATATAAAACCATACCTGGATTCAGATTGCTGAGAAAAGCACTGTAATTTGGTGATTAATTCACAGCTACAGCTGAGGAAAGGCCCACAAAAATGCATCATGTTGGAACCAGTAAGTGAAATGCTGCATTTGGCCATATACTCATTCAGTTCTTAAGACTGGGCTGGATAAAATAATAAATACAATAAAAAGTAATACATGAAGACCATTATTTAAAACGTCTTTAAAAGATAGCACTGAGGCAATCAAACTGGAAACGGAGAAGTCCCTATCCAGAAGGCTGTGCTTGACCACCAACACAGCTTTATCACAAGTGTGAGGGGTCAGTGGGTAAGCATGAATCTTCATGCTTTCCCCACTGTAGGTACACAATAGACTGGAAAGCCCTTTGGCCTGCTTGTTACATATTTACCTACTGCATCACTTCAATGACGCTCTTTTGAGAACAGCTCTGAGAACAAATGAAAACAATGCATATATCACATCCCTTTAATTTTTTGTCAGGTGGTCAAAACTGAAGTTTTACTTACCCCTGAGAATGCACACTACAGAAGAGGGATAATTTTGTCCTCAAAGTGCCGACATTTTATAAAAAAGAAATCTACCAATCTCTGAGGAAAAACATGAAGAATACCTTTCAGTGCTTATGTGTAGCTTCTTGGACATTTTCTCTCCCAGCAACAGGTTAGCTCTCTGGAGAGGAGATGATCTGATGGTTAAAGCACTGTACTAGGAATTGGATGCTTTTGGTTTGGTTTCCAGCACAGCCACAGCCTTCCTGTACATTTCTGGTAAGGACTTACTCTCCCTCCCAGAGCTGCAGCACTATCTTACATGCTCCAGGTATTCACATGTAGCACCCCTTAGTGGAACAGGGGTGAGGGGGGAGCCTGAGCTGAGAAATGCCTCAGAGCTGAGCACTGACCTGGTGTTACCGCCTCCCAAACATGAACTTCACCATGCCTCAGGGATTAGGGCTGGAGAGAGATACCTGCTCTAATTTTTTCTACTGACACAGAGGAAGCCAGAAAAGCAGATTACCTGCTTGCAAAATCTCTAATCTTTCCTAGTAGCACCAGCAACCAGCAACCTCAGTAGCAACCAAGTAGAAACAGCTGAGCAGCAGCACTTTGATGGTAAACATCTGCGTGAGACAACCTTCCATGCACTCCCTGTCCCATCACCCACAGTTATAGCATGGCTGTGCATGCTGCTGTGAGGGTGAGCTGCCCTTTACTCTTCCTCCTGCCTCCAAGCAGGACAAGTGACAATGCTGTCCAAAAGCATGGGTGTCCCAAATGGAGGACAGGACAGGGGTGGGCTGAGGAAGCCCTGTTTAAGCCCTGTCCCGTTGTTGGGTTCTGCCCAATGTGACTGTGGAGCAGACAAAGGTCTTTGGAGGAAGAGCAGTGTTGATGGGGACATCTTCAGCTGTGGCTGTGCTCCAGTTTCTGGGAAATGCCATCATGGCTACCTAAACCTGATGGGGAAGGGGGCTGCCATGAGCCCGTAGGGAGAAGGCAGGTTCAAGGGGGAGAGGTGCAGCGTGCTGCCTGGGGTGGCCAGTCCTGCTCAAAGGACCTGTGCGTACAGGGGATGCCCAGGCGAACACAAGCCAACAGTTCACTCTGACTGGAAACAAGCAGAAATAGGGAACTGCAACTATGTTAGGAAGGTCTGCAGATCCAGCTCTACTTGCTGCAGGTAGGGCCACAGGTGGAATGGTGTCCCATTTGGGGCCCCTGCTGAAGAGGGATGTGGAGAAAATGGAGAGGATCAGTGGCAAGCTGCCAAGGTACTCAGTGGTATGAGGAAACGCTGAGGGAATGGGTTTGTTTCTTCTGGCAAAGAGGAGCCACAGGGTGCACCAATAACAGCCTGCCATCCTTGAAAGGGTGAGGATCCTTGTAGAGAGGATGAAACCCAGCTTGTCTCAGGATTGCCACATTCCCGGCAGAGGAGCAGTGGCCACGAACTGTGCTGGGACAGCCTGCCCAGAGATGTGGCTGATGCCCATTCTGGGAGCCTAAGGCGCTGCTATGTAAAGCCATGGCTTTAGTGGGTTAGTATTGCTCTCCAGAGGTACACAAGCTGCCTGAAACCAAAATAGTACAGACTGAGAAGCCAGGAGCACAAGGGCTGGCTCCTCGGACACAGCCTGCGGCAGGGAGGAGCTGTGTTCTGTCCTCCTCTAGTCCTTAGGGTCATGCAGAAGTGCCAGAGCTGATGTTATTTCTGTCTTACATGTTTCTTCTCCCACTATTAAAGTGACAGAATTGCAGCCATTTCCCTTTGTGACAGAGTGGTTTTGATTTCTCATCCCTTCACTGCTGTTGCCTCACTGCACCAAACATTGAGACATGCAGTGAAGGCAGAAAAGGCTGCCTATGAGATATCGCAGAGCTGGGTCTGTCTCATGAGCAAGTTTCCTTCTTTGTGCAAATTCTTTCACTTAAAAGTGCTGAAAAGATGAATGCTTTCTGATGACAAACATAGTTACACAAAAGATCAAAGGTACATTAACTGAAAGCATGCTTGCATGACTTAATTCTTACAATTGGTATCTCCAATACATGTAGGATTATAATTTACAGGACAGATAAGCATAAAGATCATTGTATTACACTTGGAAAGTATTTCTGTAATATGATGGAAGTATTCTGTCATACTTAGTAACCAATTGCAAGACAGAAAAGAACTTCGAGTTGAGATTAATTAACAAACAATAAACAGTTTCAAAGGCTCTTCATTTCAGATTAATTCAATTTTGAAAAATGAGTACCCTTTTTCTGTCACGCAATACCTATAAATCGCAGAGTCTAAAGAAAGCACATTTTAAAATTTTTATGTTTTATAACTGATTAATCCAAATGTTTGGTATGTGTTATTAAAGTGTTTCTGCTAATTAGCAATATTGTTGGTTTGTTCTGGTTTTTCCACTGAAATGAAAACAGGCAGCTGAGCTTGAGGTTTCATAACAGCTAAAACATTGTCTATTTTATCTTGCAGTTTTGTTAGAGGAATATTGCCAAAACTGCTGGAAACTATACTCCCAGATCAAGTTGAGGAGATCTAAATAAAGGTTAAAATAACCAGACCACCAAGATGTGGTTAGTCATAAACCACTAACATTGAAGTAGAAAATTAATAAATAAATGCTTTATACTCGTCAACAAATTATTCTATGATAAACCACTATCATCAGAAAATAATGCTTTAACATGTTACATGTTACATGATTAGAGCTGGCAAAAAAAAAGTTAAAGTCAAAATATATGTAGATATATTGACTCATTTTTAGTGAGCAATAATGTGAGAAATTGTTGGTAGTATCATAGTGCCAGGTCAAGCACAGAGGTCAGCAAGACTGAGATATGTTAATGCTATGTTTTGAACCAGAAAAATTGTTTTCTCCCATAAAACACCAGACATAAAGAGACAGGTCTACTAGAGCTGTATTCCCCAGTGCCTGCTAACAAGCTCACTGAAAGGGCTCTCAGCTACCACATGTGCTATTAAAAAACAGAAAGAAATTCTTACGAGTTCTCATCTCGTCTCCAAGACTTTTTTCTGCTTTATACACCTATCCCTCCATGATCTGGCTTCTCATTGTTGAGGAAGTTCAGCCTGCATTTTTGGAAATGTTCCCATCTCGGCTAACAGTGTGTGGGAAAGGAGTTTAACCATTTGTCTCCCAAAAGAGACCCAGATTCTCTCCAGGCCCACACAGAGGCAAAAGAGGTCAGGTACCTACACTGGCAGTGTGGAAGACCTTGCTTGAAGCTGCTCCAGCATACTCCCAGGGTGGGGAGACAGCCTGCCTGGTTTCCCAGAGCCTGCTAACCTGGAGCTGGAGGAATGCAGGAAAGCACGGCACCTGTGCCCTACTGCCAGCCCAGCAGCGGTGCAGGTAACCTCTGCTTGTACGCTCCTCCTGGGTCCATGGAGAAAGACATTAAGTGCAGGTGTCCCAATGAGTCTCTGTGTTCCCTTGTATCCTTGCCTTCAGGAGGGTTTAAAAATTGTAATGGAAAGAACTCAATCATGTTGGTACATGCAGAATTAATAGTCAGACTAGAGTATCTTCCCAACAGGAGCTGGAGTGTGCTGAGGAGACTCCTGGGGCAGCTCGTTAGTGCTCCCTGTTTTCCCCACACTTGGGAAATGCACCCAGGAAGCTAGAGACACCCCTGGCCTCCCCACACAGACCACAGGGTACATGGACCCGGAGGCACAGAGAGTTTGCTTCTTTCTGTTACAATAACCTGATGTATTCAGTGGGAAAAGGACACTTTTCATCAAAAAAGTCAAATCTGTTTTTTCCATTAAACCATTACATCCCTTTATTTTTCATTTAAATGCTTGGGAGGGAAAGTTGTTGATCAGAATTGTTGTTTCCTTTTTTCTTACAGTGCTTCTGCTCATGTTGAAAACAGTCTTTGATGGCATCAGGTGTAAATCATTTTACACTGCTTATATTCTCAAAGCTTTTATAATTGTGAACTTTCTTAGGAAATCAGGATTTCACATGCTGTAGGTGGCAGAGATACCTAACATGTCACTCTCACTTTCCTTATTTTTGCTTTTTTCTCCACACAATACTACCAAGAATTTTAGGTATTATCCTGTCATTTTTTCTCCAGTCCTAACTCTTTGTGTAATAAGATATACCTTTCTGTGTTGTACATTGACCCTTAGAATTGTATTATCTGAGCATCTTGAGAGTTCTGCCTAATTAAGGATTTTCTCGCAAATCCACCTTTAAGAACAAAGGAGATGAAACCTGAAAAGGTTCATCATGAACAGATGGGACACACAGAGAGATTAGATGTAGAGATCATTCCCTCTTTGTAAGGCCAGAGATATCATCTGGGTGTGAGGAGGTAAATTGATCTCTAAGGCTCATTTTGGTTTTGGTCTTCCTTGTGACGTGACTAACAGAGACACCCGGCTGGCAGAACCTTTGCAATATGAGCCACCCTTTGTCAGCTCTTGGGATAGCATCATCAGCTCCATTCAAATTAATATGATGCTGTTAGGTGGTAACACTTTGTATTTCCCCTGGAATAAAGTAAAATCCTGAACTAGTAATGTGGAGGTCTCTTCTGAGATCTGACAACAAAACCAATAGCTATCTGCAGTACAGGTGTACCAATTTGAGCTAGCTGTCTGCCTGCTGTTGTAATCAATGAATAGTCCATATATCAGTGGAGATAGGGCAGTGTTCTTCTGATGAGTTGTTGACATCCTCCATATCATAACTCCCTGGACTCCAGAAACTAGCTCTGCCTTGGCTAAATAATCACTCTTGCTCAGATGGACACACCTGCACTGTATGTACATTCATGCAGATGAATTCCACCTTTGTATCCTCCCACTCTGAGTGCCTCTGTTGAGGCATTTGGGTCATAAATTTGTCCAGAAATGAGAATCTGTTGTCTAATTACACTATGCCTCACATTGTGAAATCTGTGAGACAGTGGAGCAAGTATTCATGATGAATCTTATGTTGAAAAAGAGAGTCAAGCTGGAGTTCCTCACGGTGTTTTTAATCATCTCACCTCCAGTACAGCATATTTAAAATATAGTTTTTCAGTGGAATTGCCAGAATAGATGAAAAAAAAAAAACAACCAACCAAACAAAAAAAAGAACAAAGGCAGAGCTCTGTTTCCTCATTTTCCTAGCTTCTATTCAATTTATTAATGAATTATACATTGTTGCTAACTCATAAGCTTCAAACCTATCAATTTAATAAAGAACATCTGTGAACTTATATCAAAACAGGATTCTTGAACCTCTGAACATCAGCTTCATGGTGAACAAGGTTATCAGAGAGACATAACTAAATCTCTGCTCATTTCTTTTTTAAAAAGACAAGTACAATTTGGTTTGGGAAATGAGATTATATATAGACACACAAATGTATCTTTTACTTTCATTTATTATTTACTGCATATAATTCTTTATTGCCCTGAATGCCCTCACCATGTTTGGAGTACTGGAGATAATGGGATTCCAGAAGAACTGAGATCCACACAAATGCCCAAGTGTCTTACGGAACTCAATCCTTAGCTCTAGTGTCTCATGTAATACCTGGAAGACCTCCCTTGCTCCCATGGAAACACTGAAATGTCTCACGTTTAGAAAACATTATGGTGGCTATTTAATAATGTCTGCTCCCTCTCTGGAAGATAATTACTCAGATTAAGTGTGTGCCAAATTAGTCTGATGATTTGATTTCCTTGTTTTTCTGATCTCAGCCAATGATGGAATGAATTGTTATCAGTGGTTTCCTTCTGAGGTGACCGACACCTGCAGTATTTCAGAGGATGCATTTGTCTGTGCCTCCCCCAGTTTGCAGATGTCTACTGCATAACTCTACCTGCTTTACAGTCAGCCAGGAGAGAGCATATGCCATTCAATATTTTATTACTTTTGCCACTATTTTGTACAGTTACTATTCTTACTTAGAGAAACATTTAAGCAGCACCTAAGCAAGTTTCTCTTTTTGATAAGAATGATATGTTAAATGCTTCCTAATCCTTCAGGTTCTTCATCCACTGCTCCTCTCTTCCACAACATCTTCAATGAAAAACTTTCTAAAATACTAGGAAAATTGTTTCCTTTTAGCTTGAAGATATAGGCAACTATTATGACTTTTAATCTGACTTTATCACCTCTTTCCAAAAACGGGATTGGTATTTAGGCTTCTTCCTTTCTCCTCCCTGAAAGCTCTGTGGCTGCCCACATTTCCCACAGGACATGCTTTTATTGTGGGGGCCAAGACCCTACAAGTCACATGTTGAATGCTTAACTTGAAGAGATCATTGCCCTTTTTTAGACATAGCCTTGTAGCTAGCCATCTCAGCAAAGATGCTTAATAGATTTGTAAGGAGCTTCATGTATTTACAGTTCCAGGAGACAAGGTGCTCATTTTCTAAATACAGAAAACGTAACTTACAGTTGCAACATGGAAAGCACCTTGATAGTTTCAAATAATTTTGGGGCTAAGACCAATGCAACTGTGGGTTTTTTATTTGATAGGATCCACATTCCTCCCTCCAAAGGGAGTTTAGAATGAATGCATTTTATGATGACACTGTCTGCTGCTCCTGTGGTCCCTGTCCCCATTCTTGCTGCAGTCATCATTACCAGGGACAGGAGGGACTGTATCAGGAGCAATCACAGCTGTACAGGTGGAAGAGACGAGGTCAGCCATGGTGCCAGTTTCTGCTACCTATTCCTTCCAGAATGGGCTTCATGCCCTGGAGAGATAAGTAATGCCAGTTTTGTCATGTTTTGCTCCAAAGGTGTAAAAGCTGATGGGCCACCATTGCCAGTGCTTTGCTTTAAAAGGAATATTGAACTCATAGGTAGTACTTCTATTCCATGTGTCCTACAAGAATTTACAGGGGAAGATAAACATCATTACCATGAACTACAGATGGATAATTCAGGCACCAGTAAATTAACTTGACCAGTACTGAACATGTGGCCACTGTTGCTTGGAAGTACAATCCAGACCTCCCAGTATCCTGCCAGTGCCTGAGCCTCTGTAAGAGGGAATAGCCAGCAGTGAACATGGGACAGCAGTGGCTCCCTACCTGTGCCTGCCAGCCAGGCTAGAGAAGAATGAGACAGGTGGACTCAAAGGGAAACAGCGACTGCAGGATGGCTTCTGTGGTAAACTTTTGTCCGTATGATGTCATTGTCCAGGATATTTATGCCCTGCAAGAGTAATCTTTCCTAGCCCAGTTCTAAGGCTCAACAATTCGTTTGGGTTGTTGTTTTTTGGTTTGTTTTTTTTTTTTCCTGAGTTAGACGGAAAACTCCTTTGTTCAAGGGCCACAGACTGGAATGATTCATGTCAAATGGGAGAACACAGAAGAAACATATCCTAACAAGTCATTCATAAGTCAAAATGAGATCCAGATCATGGGAGTTCTTTTTCTTCAGTTATTGTAAGGCTGTATTTTTTGACCAGTGGCAGAAATAAAGCTCATAAATCTGGTTAAGCAGGTCTCACACACCCCTCACATTTGAAAAGGAAAAATAAAATATTATAGTCCTGAGTATATAAAATACTGCCATGGAAGGATGACTGTGATTTCAGTAGCATTTTGTCCTATTGCAGAGTAAGAGCACAATCAATTTAACAATAGACAGTCATGAAATGGTAGTCCTTACTTCTGCAGACAGAGTACTAAATCTTAATTCCTAATTATGCAATCGTTAATAGTGTTAGCACCTTACAGAAACCCATAGTGAACCACAGTGGTTCAAAACTGTTCTTGGGAATTACTTTGTTTGGCATGAAACAGAAGGGAAGGCACTCTTGCATTTACTTCATCAGTAAAAGGAAAAAAACTAAGCCACTGAAGAGGTGAGAAACTTGTAGATGTCCTTCCACTGATCCCAACATTTTTTTTCTGAAAACTATCCTTTACTCACGTAGCACTGAGAAAGTGCAACATCCTAATCCTCTCCTCCCACCCACTCCCCCGCAAAAAAAAAAAAAAAAAAAAAAAAAAGGGCAATGGGTTGGAAATATGAAAAATGCTGGAAATGTGCAGAAGATTCTTCTCTGATTAGAAGAAAGTCCACCTGTACCCAGTAACATCTTGGGTCTGCCTGAACTAGAGAGACTTGCCGGTCTCCTCACCGTACAGCTGGGAAGAGAGCTTTGCACTCCTGATGCTGCCTCACAGCCTTGCTTTTCAGAAATGGAGTAAACCAATGGACTGTGTCAGGAATTCAGCTAAAACTGTTCTTATGAAGACCTAAGGCTGATTTGCATCTAAACTGTTACTCCAAGCAAGTTTATACTAAGACATGGCAAATTACTGAGCAGTTGTATCAAAACAGCAATACAGTATTAATCCATTAACACAGTACCGATCCAGGACTTTCTGCAGGACTAGTCCTGGGAGAGGCAGACCCATGCTGGCTGGCTCTAACAAAGCTCAGCAGGGACTAGTCGTGATTGGGTTTTGCTTGCTTTTTGCATACCTGCACAAACCACGCTGTGTGACTTACATTACCTTTGACAGTTCTGCCTTTTTCAAGACTAGCTGGACCTACCCTTGTGTGAGGGACTGTTACCAGATCCAGCTGGGACTGCTCCCCATGGAGCAGTTATGATCTGTTCCTGGGCCTTGAAACCCATTCATTTACATACTCTGTAATTCCTCTACCCAAGTAGCAAGTGCTATGTTTTCCAGTAAAGCTCATTCCTAAGGAAAATCACAGAAACTGTCTTATAATAGTAACTAAAGCTCCAAACTAGTGTTTAAGCACACTAACTCCTTTCTGCCTCTCCACTCTTCCATGTACAGAAGGAACTGTACCACTGAAACTCATGCAGACTCTTTTTAGAAGAGGGCACTGTATTTAATTAGTCCTTTCTGTAGGTGGGGAACTCAGTCTAGGACAACTCTGTAAGAGCTTCCCCTATGCAGGAAGTAACTCTATTTCGGCAATAGCCCTACTGTAAGATCTGAGTTCACTTCCCAAATCTGGTCCAGCAGTACATGCCCTGGGATGACATCCAGTTCTGCAGCTCCTTTCCTTCTTCTGCCCTGGTTTCCATATGCACGAATTAGAAAGGAGCATGTGTGCACTTTAGTAAGGTCCTTCAACCTGGACAATTTGGAATGGCCATAAGATTTGCTGCAGACAAAATCTTTGTCTTTGCAAGATTGGGCACACATAAACTTGGGTCTTCTTGTAGACTTCGATCTTGATGTGGTGATACAGAAAAATAAACTTTTTTTCTTTTTTCTGAGCCAACAATATGTTTACCTACAATTTTAAAAAGAAATTAATGAAAAAAGCTTTTTGGTAACTTATGTTTCTTATTTAAAAGAACAAAGTTCTTTCCATCTTCAGTATCATCTCATGTGCTCTACTTCTGCCATCCAACAGTCTTTGAAATGCTGCAATTCTAGTAACACCAGCACAAACAGCAGAGTGCAGGCTTATCTATTCAATCGTGTTTTACATAGAAGCTAAATATTTTGTTCCCCAAAATTAAAACAAATGTATAAAAATAACCCCTCTACAACCTAAGTGCTATGTTGCATATTTTAACAATACCAACAGCATACAGTGGAAAACTGACTGCATGTTCCTTCTTTGCTCATGTCCTTCATGCATTATGTGTAGTAGAAAAACTTCTTAGTTTTGTTCACTTTGCTTTTCATTGGAAAAAAATCATTAAAATTAATGAAGAAATTTTACATTTTGTAAAATATGTGGACTATCACTGAAGATGTTTCTGGCACTGAAAAATCTAGTCAAGCAAAAGAAGCAAAAAACTTCTCATCACATAAATATATAGGTTTATTAAAGCAAGTTTCCATGTTTTAAATGTGCAATGGCTTCATAATTTCTTGTTTCTGTTTTCATCAGTGTGCCCTCATGATAACACAAAGCAGCTGTTAAAAAACCCCGTATCTCTGCAGATGAGCAATTAAAAAATCTGGGTTGTATCTTCCATTGCTACAATTCTGTGAAAAAACAAAGCTCAGTATTGGCAAAGAAATGCCGGGAATCCAAACACTACTAAACAGTGTTGTCAATTAAGACTCACAGGGTACATTTATGCTGACAAGCCCCAAGTATAAGCCTAGATTTTGTAACATATTTGGAAGAAACTGAAAATTACAATTTTGAGTCTGTTTACTTTTTTTTTATATATTGGTCATTACCCAACTTAGTTTTATTATCAACATTATTCTACATTTATCTTCTCATCATCTTCTCTGTTTGAATATAAAGTGTAATATAAAAATAATTCAATTCCACAAACATTAAAATTCTGTTAGTACAGTTAATTGCTTTTTAATATGTATTCTATGTACAAAGTAGTAACACAAATAAAAAACTAGGCACAGGATAGTGTACTTAACTTGAAACATTTGCAATTTCAGTAGCTGTGAATTACCTACTTGCGAAATATATGTAGTAAATATAATGTGCACAAATACACACACACCTGATGCCACTGCATGCATTTTTTTGGACTAAAACACAACTTCAGGTTCACAAACCTTCGCCCAGAACTGGTGAGAGCTGTAGTCACATCTGTTACTAAATGTGGTCAAGAAGATAGTCTGTTAAATATAAGCTGTTCTACCATGCAGTCCTTTGGGTTCTAGTGTTTTGAACAAAAATAAACCCACCACCATATTAGACCAGATGGCTCTCCTGAAAAGCATAAAATTGTAACAAGAAATGTAGAGAGAAGAACTACCATTTTCTTTAGTGACAACAAAATCTAATTTGATTTTTATTTTTAGCTATAACCTTCCCTGTTCTTTGCCTGGAATCGTCAGGGATATGTCTGGGAGCTTTTGGAGCAGACAAGAGGTTGAATATGATCTTATCCTGCAGCTAGCTCTATTAATTTCTGCTACCATTATTGTGACAGGCATGGGGCCAAGCACCATCTTTAGTGAAAGCCACTGTGGCGGCCCCAATTTTTTCTCTCCTCAAGCAATTAGAAAAGTAATCTTTTTTGTATGGTTTTGGTGGGAAAGAGAGAAACCTGCTGCTGAGGTTCCTCCTCGCAAACATAAGCATGCACGTTAGGCAGCGGTGCATGTGTGCTGCTGCTCTAGCAGGCCAGCTGGGACTGCATCAGAAGTCCTGCGTGATGCCAGTGGAACACCTGGATTACAAGACTCAGCTCAAGAAAATGGAGTAGACAGGTAGCTGTTACTTCTCAAAGAGATCCTCAGGACTTTAAAACCACAGCAAAACTTAATCAAGGAGGTTCAAAACCCAATCTCTGGGTAAAAGACGCGCTCCATGGAAAGACATAACAGGATTACTGACAAGCTGTAGGAACTACATTTGACTTGGCATGCACTGTAGTGAAAACAAGTACACCTTGAACGCTTTCAAATTATATATATGTGATGAGTTTTTATTGCAGTTTACTGCCAATTTCAAAGATGATATTGTCATGATCTGCCAAAATAAAAAAAAAAAAAAAAACAAACAAAAAAACCCAAACAAAAACACAACACTGACAACTTTATATGTTTCCAGAAGACTTGTAAGTTTGATTCTCAGATCTGTGTCTTGGAATATACTGATTCTTCAGCTCTTACTAAATAGCCACATTCTCCCAAATTTATGAGGCTGTTTGCTTAACAACCAAGTGTGGCTTGATCCTAACTGTCTTAGTGAAGAAAAAAGAAAAAATGCATAAATCAAAAACCATAAAGAAAGTGGTTCTGGTAGTCATGATGAGTTTTTTTGGTGTATCTGTTTGTAACAGTGCTGAGACAGTTATAGCTTATCATACTTATTTACCAATATACTTTTTTAAAAATAATTTTTTTTAAAAAAAGCAAAGTAGGTACAACAACACAATTATGTTGTATAACTTCCATCAACATGAAGAGGAAATGTCACCCTAAAAATGAAACCCCACAATACACACAGAGACATTGACAGCACTGAAGGATTTGCCTTCACGAGGACTGTTAAATTTCATTAACTGAGAATTGCTAGACCTGTACAAGACAAAGCAGTATGATCAATAAATTCCCAATAACTCAGAGTCTGTCTAACCATGTACCTTATCTGGATAGTCAGGACTTTCTCCCAATGCTTTTCTTTTTGTCTTTAAGACTAAATTGCAATCTTGTTCATAACATCTTCTTTCCCTGTTACTTCATCAGACAAACATGAGAAGTTTTAGGCATTAACACTAGAGAGCGGAGTTACCCCAACACATAACTGATTCCACTATTTTACTGCTTTGAAACAAGCAAACAACGCACTTAGTATTTTAGAAACGACAAAAAAATTAAAATCATTCTACTTAGAAAAATAATTGTTTTATTGTTGTCATACCTTCCTGATCACTTGCACAAATCCTAAATACCTTTCAGAAAATAATTTACACGCTGCAGAATAGCTTATCGAGCAATGCGGCACATTTTGTCTTATGGCCGTCTTAGTCATTCCTCATTACCACCATTAGTGCCTTTGCCCAGCATGAAGTGCTGTACCGTGACCGTCCCAAGCGCTGTTACGGGGCTTCAAGCCCTGCCTGTCCCAGGGCCCATCTCAGGTTGGAATGGGGATGAAGCTGGTTGATTTGGAGTGGGGTGACTCTCTCCAGGTGTTCAGGCTGTGAGTTGGGCTTCTGTTGTTGGTAAAAGAAGTCTGTCGCCTGCTGTTGCTGTTTGAATCTTCTTTACTCAGTGTTCGCTTTATTTTTTGGCAGCAAGGGAAGCTCTGTATGCAGTCTTGCAGCAGGTGCCCGCTGAAGAACATGTAGATCCATGGGTTACAGCAACTGTTCAGACTGGCCAACAGAGCCGTGACGGTAGTTGCGGTGTTTTCGGAATCTGGGGACGGGAGAAGAAAGCCGTGTAATCATCAAAAGAACATTTGCACCATTCAGTCAATTGCTTCAGTAACTGTTGGATTTATTTCCCTGAGTAATCCTAGATCTAAAAGTTGAGCAGCAGCATTTGAAATGAGCATTTGAAATGAGGACATGATCAGGGAAGTTCTTATTTATGTAAGGCTGCCACTGAAGTCAACAGGAATTTGTCTGAACAGCCTTCAAAAAGCTGTGACGAGAGAAGTTACGGGACAATCCGTCCAAAATAATGCTTTATTCCCATTTCTACTGATATTTATCCATGTGTTGATAAGCTCATGCTTTAAATACCGAACAGTTTTTATTCAGACTTTTGTTTTAAAAATTGGTTACCCTGGGAGGCAATGGCAAAATTCCCGCTGATTTCCCATGGCTTTCAATAATAATTTTGCTGCATACATTTGCATGCTGGAAAGTGTTGAATGCTCAAGTAACTACTGACTTGTGAATCAAATCAGGATTTCGAAGATTCTACTTGAAGGAAAAATGGAAGTTTGTACTACTCCATAAAACAGTTAGGGTCTTCTGCCTTCAATAACTAGTTAAATTATCAAATACTCTATATATTTAGTCTAATAAATTATTAGTGATCTTTCTTTGTAAACATTGAATCTCCAAAGAAGTATAATCGCAGTGTTATGCAGTTCCATAGATTGAAAGAATCTCTTCAAACAAACCTACCAAATACACAGCTGTTCAATTAAGTTTGCATTTCTTTTTGAAAAAAAAAAAAAAAAAATCTATTTGCTTACTGCAAGTCCTTATTTCTCTGTAGAGACCTGCATTTTAGACTTGACTTCAGTCACACGGTCGGGGCAATCAATACTCTCACTACAGTAAGTGATAATTTGGGAATATTAAAAAAAGTCAAGAAGTTATGTATTGCAACACTTTGATTCGCTGCTTTCTCAGTATGAGGAAAGGGGGTATATGTTATTGTGTTGTCTGCCATTCCCTCTGTAATAACTTCTAAACTCACCAATTATTTTCAGCCAGATTTAACAGCGGGACGGGTATCTCCAAACTACTAAATTGCCAACGTTTGACGAGAACTGGTGGCCGACTAAAGGAGGTACTCAGAGGTGACTCAAGGAGCAGGGAACGCGCACGCAAGGCATGTGCATGAAAGAAGGCTTAGGAAGTTCCCCGCTCCTATATTACTCGTGACATGCATGTGCCTAGGCTTCAGAACAACACGAAACGTTTCTAAAGGTGTATTAATCGGCAGCCGCAAATGGAAGAAAATGTCGCTGGTTCAAACTAACGCAGCAGATACTCCAGGTTCCCATCCG
This sequence comes from Athene noctua, assembly GCF_965140245.1. Lineage (NCBI taxonomy): Eukaryota > Metazoa > Chordata > Aves > Strigiformes > Strigidae > Athene > Athene noctua. The sequence goes on along the minus strand of NC_134039.1, from coordinate 50,623,383 downwards.
CTAATTTTGCTCTGGATGAGGACGCAGCGCCCGCTGCTCCGTTTCGGGGGCCCGGCCGCCGCTCCGCGCCCCTCCGCGCCGCCGGCTCCCGGGGCCGCCCCAGCCGAGCGCCGCTGCGCCCCGCGCCGCCGCTCCCCGGGGCCTCCCGGTCCGGGAGCGCGAGCGGTGCCGGCGGGGCGGCCCCGAGGGCGGCGGCCCCGGGCGCTTCCTCGCCGCGCCCCACGACGGCGCCTGCGGGGCGGAGGGCGCCGAGGCGCAGATCCCCGGGGTGCCGGGGCAGAGGGGCCGGTTCGGCGGGACGGCGCGCCCCGGTCCCGCCCTGGGCTTCCCCCACGCCGGGCTCTGGACTGCGCACCGCGGCGGGGGGGGGCGGCTGCGCCCCCGGAGGACCCCACGGCGTGCCGGCGCGGCCGGAGGCAACGCGGCCAGCCGCCCTGCCGGTGCCCGGCGGGGCCGCCCCGTCACCTACCGACCCAGGGGAAGCGCTGGTCCCAGACGGACCACATCTGGATGGTGAAGAAGGGCGCCCAGCAGACGACGTACGCCGAGACGATGACGAAGGTCATCTTGACGGTGCGGATCTTGGCGCGGGAGATGGTCTTGACGCTGCTGACACAGGGGGCGAGCAGCAGCCCCCGCCGCCTGCCGCCGCCGCCCGCCCGCCGCCCGCCGCCGCCCGCCGCCTCCCCCGGGCGCCTCTTGCCCCTGACGTTGCGCCAGATGTGGTAGCAGATGAAGCCGTAGCAGGTGACGAGGATGAGGACAGGCGCGACGAAGATGCCGCCGGTGATCCAGGTGATGTAGGCGCGGGGCCCCCAGGGCATGATGAAGTGCGCCCAGCAGTCGTAGACCTGCGAGCCGCGCTCCACCTCGCTGAGGGAGAAGATGAAGTACTGCGGGGTGCTGAGCAGCAGGCTGAGCGCCCAGGCCGCCGCGATCATCCCGTAGGAGCGCTTGGTGGGCTGCTGCAGCGTCTTCAGCGGGTGGCAGACGGCGATGTAGCGGTCGGCGGTCATGGCCACCAGCATGTACGCCGAGGCGAACATGCCGAAGACCTGCAGGTGCTTGACGACGCGGCAGAGCCCGTCGGGGCCGTGGAAGCGGTGGGTCACCTCCCAGCAGAGCTGGGGCAGCACCTGGAAGAAGGCCACCACCAGGTCGGCCAGGCTGAGGTGGCGGATGAAGAGGTGCATGCGGGACGCCTTGCGCGGGGTGCGCCGCAGGGCCAGCAGCACGCTGCCGTTGCCCACCACCGCCACGGCGAAGGTGACGGCCAGCACGGCGATCTCCAGCTTCGCCAGCTCCTCGTCTCGCCCGAAGGGGTCCCAGCCGCCCAGGCTGCCGTTGGGCGACCCCGACCACGCCTCGGGGCTGGGGCTGCTGCCGCCGCCGGGCTCCGCCGCCCGCCACCGGCTGCCGTTCCCGGGGGAGGGGGCGGCCCGGGGGGAGCCGGCGCCGCCGGCGAGGCGCATGGAGGGGGCTGCGCGGCCGGCCCGGCCCGGCCCCCGCACGCCCGCTCGGCCGCCGCCGCTGCCCGCCGCCTCCCCTCTCCGCCGGGCCAGGTGCCTTTATCCCCCGCCGCGGGGGGCGCGGCGCGGCGCGGGGGGAGCTCCCGTGCCAGTGGCTGCCCGGCGCCTGACGCCAGCCCCCTCCTTCCCCCGCCCGCGCCCCCCGCCCGCCCCCGCCGGCGCGGGAGGCTCGTCCCGCCGAGCCCCCGGAGGGCAGCGCCCCGCCGAGGCACCGGGGCCGTCCCGCCCGAAAAAAGCGCTGCTCCGACGGGGGCCGGCGGCCGCCGCGCCTTCCCTGCCTCCGCGGAGCCCGGCGGGGCGGGCAGGCTGCGAGGGGCAGCGGGAAGAGCTGCCCGGGCCGAAGCGCTGCGGCCGGAGAGCTCCCTCACGGGAGACTGAAGCAGCACTTGACAGTCTGATGGGGAATATAAATGTTCCCGTCACTGTGCGGAGTGGGAGGAGGTTTGCCTGTGGGTACCAGGCTGCCCGCCCCCGAGCCTGCTTCTACCCCAGGCGAAGGGGCCGGTCGGGCGGTGAGAAGTGCTGGTTTGGCTCCAAGGGAGATCCCACCCGGGCCTTCGGCATTTCACAGTCGTGCTGGGATAAACTCCGGCAAAGTGAATGATGAGGAGAAACAGCACCGAGTTCGAAAGCAACCCACTAAACCTCATGTTTTTAAAGGTTTCGGGATTTCACCTTGGACAATAAATGTCATCCAGACGTTAGTGTATAGGTCTAAAACACATGTTTGCAAGTACAGTCAAAATCTCCTCATGTCCTAGAGTTGCTGTCAGTTGGCCAATTAAATATTTGTTTCAAACATGTTTAAGCTGAAGAGTTTTCTTCCTCTGGGCAGATTCTGCTCCCATTGTCATGAGTGTGGATTAACACCCTGATTTCACCAGAACCTGAATTTGACCCTTTATGTAGAAACTCCTTCCTTCCGTCACACAAAAATGTGAAAGATTGCAACAAAGAAATGTTACGTTAGATGCCAATCCTATTTTGATTTAATAAAACTCTCTGGGTCTGCTCATACGCGATTGAAGTTAAATTTTGTTGCAAAAACTACGTGGGGTTTTGCCTACTGGTTTTACAGGGAGAAGGAAAAGGAGTAAAGAATTAAAGTTTAAATCTTCTTTGGATAAAAAGATGTTTCCAAACTTTTGGCTGCAGAAGAGGCTTTCATCTTAAAAAGCAAGAAGATTATACGATTCTAAACATGATGGAATTGTGCAAGGCTTTATCCCAGGCTTTTGACCTTTTTCTGAGCTTGTTTGCTTGTGAGAGGGTACGCGCACCCACACCAGCCTGCCACTACACTACCCTTCCTTTGCTTGGGGTTAGTGGCAGGACAGCTGCTCCAACCATCCAAATAACTGGCATAAGCTTTTCCATAAAAAGCTGCAAAACCCCCCTAAAACCTGGAATACAGAAAAAAAAAAAAAAAAAGTGACTGTCTGAAGTTTCCAGTAAGCTTATTTCTTTAAAGGTGCCTTTGTTGCAAAGCCTAATTTTTATGAAGAGTTCAGTGCATTATTCACAGCTTAGTGTCTATTCCATTTTACATTGTGAACACTACTGAAGGTATTGGTAAGATATTATAACTTTGTGGAGTCAAAATCTTTGTAAGTCAAGCTCACATTCACACACAGACACACACACAGAGACATGCATACACACACACACTTACTTTCCTAACTTTTCAACAACAGATCCATACCTTAGCTGTAGGTATTAGACCTAGGAAACACATCAGTGTGTGTGACTACAGATTTCAGGGCAAATACAGGGGGAAAATAAAGCTATGCCTCACAAATCTCACAATACTGCACAGCTACCAAGTCCTCTTTCACATCCAAAGCTCATACCCTGCCTTGAGAACTCCTTGCCTGTCTCTCTGATATGCTCTACAGGACCTGAACACTGTGTAAATGAATGGCGTTTCTCAGGAAACTGCTAACAGGTTTTCTGCTGTACAAACCGTGTGAGGATCATAAAGCTCTATTCACTGCTGGGTATGTCATCCATTAATAGAGGAGGTGAAACTTTGGGTGTGACACACATATTTATAACAGCCAGACAATAAGATAACGGTGGTTGTGCTAGTTCTGAGTACTGAGACTTTTTCAAGCCTACATCATCTCAGAAATACCCCTTTCCAACCCATTCTTGGTTCCTCTGAATAGTGCTTGTAAGAATATTTCCAGAATGAAGGGCTGGAAACTTGCCTCAGCATCATGGCACAAAGCTGCACCCACTCATTATATGCAATGTTAAGCATGAAATTGATACTGATTTTCACTGCATTGTACTCCGTCAGACAGAAGTAACCTAGGGCCAGGCTTTATGCCATTTTTTTCCATTCTTCAAACTAGTCAATATTGATGTTTTTATAGATAATACAGCTAACCAGGCTGTTGTAAATTTGTTTCTTTCAACAGACCTAGGTAATTCTGTGGAGTTTTATTTATATCTAGTACTTCAAAAGCATCCTCCTATTCTAGATATTAAGTAAATTCAGGGCTCTTGAGGTTTCTATACTAGTTTAATCGGCATCTAGTCTGAGCTTATTTGCTTAATTCTAACAGTATCAGTGTGTAGACAGGGAAGGCCCTAGATAAGATGCTACTGTTCAAATTAATCACTATAGTTTTCAGTTTTCCAGGTAGATGCCCTTTATCAAGCTGAATGAGTAATACTCTCCTATCTGACCAGACATGGGGAGGGTTCCTCTGACCACAGAAAGCTGTAACATGGAGAGCACCTGGGGAAAAAACAGTTAAGAGAAAACTTGTAGAATACCCTTCTAAAGAGAAAAATTGTCACTGGGACGGCTGCTAGAGAAAATGAACATCTTTGCCCTGTGATTCACCTGGAGCTCAGCTTGGAGCTGAAGTCTCAGTAAAGAAAATTGAGATTGCTGTTACAAGAAGCCTTTATTTGTTCTCGCTAGGCACAGAGCTTTCTTTAAAAATGTTGAAGGATGGCAAGGGTTTCTAGCATATTCTTTGCCGGCATACGGGTTTCTGTGCTTAAAGAAGTGCTTAAAGGTTGCCAGATATCTTTCCTTATGTTGAGTTCATTGATGACTGAGTGGCTTCCATAAAATACTCAAAAACCTAATTGGAACATGACCTGGTTTGTTGCCAAGTGCCGCTGATTTCCATTCATCCCTTGCTGTGACTTTTGCTGCTCTTAGACAGTCTTAGTCTCTTCTTCCATGGCTAAAGAAATGCCTTGCTCAAAGTCAAAGGTTTAGGATTTTAATCCTGGGAAATCGATGATGATTTATATTCTGCAAGATAACTTTTTACCAAAAAATAGGGGGCTTTCATCATAATCTTCATCAGGAAAACTGACAGATTCGAATTGTAGCTACTCATAGTCAAAACATGATTGCCTGCCAGGTTTTGTAGGGAGTTGCTCTAGTTGTTCGAGTTGCTAAAAAGCAATATAGACAAAATAAGGTCAAGCTTTTCTATCAAATAAATTCCTCATGCAGGATGAGGGTTAGAGCACTGCTAAAAAAGGAGGCCTGTTTATTTGTAGAGGATTCAGCTGTCTTGTTAAATAGCACATAAACCATCTACATAGATACAAACAGCTGTCTCCTGTGATCTGTCTCCAAGTTCGAAGTATTTGTACAGTTCGCTTATGCAGACACTATTTAGTAAGCAAGGCTGAGTCTGATAGCCCTTCCCAGAGAGCCACAAGACCTAGATACTGCAGATCCCAACCATTAAAATCACGGCTATGGAAACCAAGCATGGGAGAAAGCCTGTGGGTTGAGTGAGGGACTGCTAAAAGCTGGGGACATCACAGAGGCAACCAGACACCCCATCCATTTACCGTCCCTGGGAAGGAAATGTCACCTGAAGGCAGGCACTAGGACATCTGGGACTCAAAGCAGTCTCCTGAAAAAATGCCTTGTTTACAACCTCTACTGATCTAGTTTTTTGGCTACCAGAGCAAAACAAAGCAAAGAATTGCCCCAAAACTGCCTTCAAAACAGATTACAAGTCTGAATTCAGGGTTCTGCAAAGTCTGTAGTATGAGACCAAGAAACGAGTAAGACTGTGGGCAAGCTCCCACTCTGGAAAACATGGAATTAAGAAACCTGCCATAAGAGGCAAGGCCTTCAGGATTAGCCCTCGGTATCTGGTTTGCAAAAGCCTGGTTCATTGTCTGGAAGGGTCTAAAAGTGGCCAGGAAACACAGAGCTTTAAGGTTATGCCCCCAGTTTTTCCTTTGCTTAACTGAAACCACATCCGGGTCCTGATTCTAGTATTTGTACACATACAAAATTGTGTCTGACCATCCCTGTCATACTGTGTTTCTTTCCATGATGGAGGTTGAGTGTGATATTCACAGCAGTACTGCTGACCAGCCTATACAGCTAAACGTCACCAGAAACAGCAGCACATTGCCCTTCTTCCTTTGCCTTTTCTGTTGCAGCCTTGCTGACCTGGCTGATAGCAATCAGGGGCCTTTGGGAGTCAGAGAGTTCAACCATTTCCTTGCAGAAATGTTAACTCAGCAGCTTCCCAGCCCATCCAGATTTCAAGGCAGTGAAGGAAACAGGCATTTGGAGGGACAACAGGCCTTTGCATGTTCATAACCTTGTGGAAGGAACATACCAAGAAACCACACTTAAAGCTCTTGTCTTTCCCCGTTGTGAAAGGGTATAACCTTGTGAAGTGGTATAACCTCGGACTTTCCAGACCTGAAGGAGACACTTTGCACATCTACAGATACTGCATCAGTGTTTTTTCTTTAAGTACATAATCAATAGTTTTATTTCTCAGTTCTCTTATTTCAGAGATGTGTAAGGCTCTCATTGATGATCTTTAGTGTGCCTTGAGACAGTTTTTAAATTACTCCTATCTAGAGTTTCATTACCTGTAACCTACTATTTCTATCACTGTGTTAATACCTACCTTATGCTTCCTTATGCCTTTTACAAGTTTTGATTAATCTAGGGGTCATTTAACAATGTTTTTTGTGTTTTCTCCTAGTTAACATATACTAAGTCACACCAAAGGAAAATATTTTATGAAGTTTGGTGACAGGAGCAATTAGTAAAATCAAAGTGAAATGAACATTTGTGGTTATTCATGTTATTTCTTCTTAGGAAACATGACATAGTGAGATGTGACTATCTTACAAAAATATTTAATGCTACTGAAAGTTCTCTTCAGGCATTTGAAGTAGTAGGAAAGAATACAGACAGTCTATGCATGACATAATTTTTCTGAGGGATTTAAATGCAACTGACAATGACATTATCAACTGATTCTAGGAAATGGTCCATTTGTGTAAAAGCTAGTCATTGTACAAAATTGCCTTATTTATCCTAGAACTATGCCAAGAACTGAAAGCATGCCGTATTTAAGAATACACTGGCAGGGTGATACTGCTTCAAAATTCTAATTGAAAGACAGAGCCACTTAACATTTACGGAGTAAAGGGAACAATGCTTCTGATTATGACAAAATTTATTTTAGTAGCTATCCTTAAGAAACACATTCTAAAACATTTTAAAATTTTCTGGGTTTGAAACAGTGTATGTCAGTATTCTCATCGTGATCACTTTGAAGAGTCTGCCAATATGGAATATTGGGGATTGATGCGGAATGCTGATGTAAACATTAGTGTAAAGAAAATACCACTCAAATCATCTGTACTGAAAATATTGTGGCAGCTGCATTCTCATAAGCTTGGTAGTTCAGATGTTACTATCAGAGTCATTACTGAGAAATAGGATCCTGTCCTTCTAACAGACCGGAGGAGGTCCAAATGCCAGCTAGTCTTATGGATGCTTATGGGATGGTCATTGTTCCAGTTTCTACGGGACTATCCTCTGTGAGACTGTCCTCTCTGTATAAGCTCAGTCGTCTCCAGAACAAAGCTGGCTAAAAATGTTTTAATCAAAATGTTTTTTCATTAGAATGCCAGTTTGTCAAAACTGCAGTTTTTCATAGCCGTCTGTATAATGGCTTTGGAAAAAACCTTTTCTTCATTCCAACACATATTGCTGGTCAAAATTTAAAAGGTTGAGGGAGATGGAGAGAGGTATTGGTATGCCCAAGGGTATTTTTATCATGTCCATATTGTAGGTGGAATTTTCTGATGCTACTTTATTGGCATGGTGCTTTGCGTCACTGCCTGAGGAAACCTCTAGGGAGGAACAGGGTGTGCAGTCCATCTGACTCAGTGGAGCCCACACCTGCTGTCATCCAGGCTTTGCTCATTGTGCCTCCTACTGGGTCTCCAAAAGGGCTCCAATCCATGATCATCACAGCTCTACACAAAACTTTGATAACTTCTTCAAATCCAAATATAATGTGTAATGTAGAAACTGTTCCTGTCCTTGCAGCTATGTGATAAATTCCTTGAATGGACGAGATCTGGCAATACAGAGTATATTGCATCATTACCTTAACACACAAGTTTAGGATGCTGAAGGCTGCAGATGTATTGTGCTCTTTAACCTCAGCTGTGGCATGCAGCACGTTCAACATGTAGAAGAAGCAAAGACAACATTCCCTACCTGCTTCCAGTCTGTCTTCTCTTGCCACATCTGCTGTCCCTATCTGAGCCGACAACAAGCTATCAATGCAGACAGCACAGACTCTCCTCTGCTCAGGCCTCTCCAGAGATAGAACGAAATAGTGGTATTGAATAGGGCAGAGAAAAGTCAGACATTGAAAGGCAGAGAAAAGAAAGCTGAAATACAGGGCAAGGAAGTATTATAGATGGATCTTGGGGCAGAGTCTGTAGGGTAATGTGTAAGAATGTGAAAGGAGAATCCAGGCAGAGTGATGAGAGGCAGCCCTGTGTCTCAGGCATAGCAGAGATGCCCTGGTGCCTCAACCTTAGTTTCTCACACTGATGAGGTAGATTTGGGGGTTGAAGAAGGCTTGAAGAAGCAGAGAGGAAAATAGGGAGTGATTAATGGTATCTAGATGGTACATTGAGTATCTTGGCTGCTGATTTAGTTGTTTTTTTTAAATGCATGTGGGTGGAGAATGGTACTTAGCAGACCTAGGTCAAGTATGGCAAGACTTTTGTGTAGGTATACAAATTGCTGTAAATTAAATTGTATCATGGCAAATACTTAGGCAGGAGAACTTCCTGATGTTAATTACTGCAGCTTCAGGGCCCCTTGAGGTATTCTCATTTTATACTTTAAACAACTTCAGTTTATCATTTTCACTCCAAAAATGTTGTCTACTTGACAGTTTTAAGCAGTCTCTCTTTGTACGTTCCTCATCATCGTATTTAGCAGGTCTATCATATAACATTTTACTTGTTCCTTTTATGACCAGAGGAAAATTTGTGTGCTTCTAGGGTAAAGAAGGATAATGAAGCAATGAATTTTAGGGGATAGGAGGTACTAATGAACTGACTAGCACAGCAAGAGAGAAAAAGCACTCCCGTGAGATATAGCCAAGCTATAAGCCAAAGTGTATGATTTTATGCCCAGCAAATAAACTTTTTTTAATGGTTTCTTGGTGTTTTGTCATTACATTGCTTATGTTTAGTTTGCCAATAGCAGGATTAGGAAACCATGTGAAATGACTTGTTTGGACTACAGAAATTAGGCTTTATAATTTTATTTTTCTGACAGCTATACAGGGAGGAACAGAGGTGACTGTAGTAGAGTAGCTAGATCTATGTTGCATACAGATAGGGCAGAGGAGTAAAAAGAATTCTGGAGTTAGAAGCCAGCACACAGAGATTCCCTGGAATTTTCTTTGGCTTCTAGGAGGAATTGTATATGAACCTTTCAAAAGAAAAGGAGAAAAAACTTCTATCTGCATTTGTCCAAAACTAAAAATTACATTTTCCTAGGACTGGTCCTTATAGAAATCTTCCATCAGTGTTTGCTCCCAGTGGCCTGTCATGAACACCTGTATCATTTACTGAGGAGTAAATGGCACTATTTCATATTGGTTGTGATTTTCTCTGATTCTTTTCTAAGTGGTATGGAAATCACTGTGTTACATATTTCATCTAGGGAAGCCCTGGGAAATATCAGGAGAATATGTCTAAGGAAGAGTGTAGTTCATGTACAAATACAATAGCAATGTCATCCAGAACCACATTTGTGCTCAAGTTCTTAAGCAGGTCAGAGCTCAAATAAAATGGTTATGCCATATGAAAGAAAATTCTTGAACATTACAGACTTCATGTCTAAATCAGCTGCTGTTGCTTTATTTCAGTCCTTCCTGTCCTTTGTCTACAATGTTGCAATAAAGCTTTGTATTATATTTTTAAAACTTATGCCCCTACTTGTGAGAATCCTGATTTTCTCTACTTCTTTCACCGTAAATAATATGGGTCATCATTATCTTATTATCTCAAGTGAGTTCAAGGAAATGCTTGTCCCTGTTTTGAACAAGTCAGCATCCTTCATATGTTTCTGCCACTGTCACCACCACCACCACCATCAGTATGAGAGATCCAGTTAAAGAGGAATTATCTGATCTTCCCCGGGAGGCTGAGTCAGTTATTTTGGGGGCAAGTATATCCCTATAGTTGCCACAGAACACACCTATTCTCTTGTCTATTGCCAGTAAAGTAATTAAACTATTAAATTAGTACTTTCAATTAATATTTATAGTGTATTTCTGGTTAATATTCCCGTTGATTTGTACTAATGTTACCTACTTATTAAATTCTTGAATCGATTAAGATGAACGCCATTTTCAGTTCCTGAACCTGGTCTTCAGCCCTTGTAAGAATACAGCTGGAGTGTGATTTAGTGCAGCACCCTTTTAATAGACCCTCCCCTTCTGCTGCTTCATTATTACCTAGTGCATAAGAAACATTTCTGAGTTATGGAACTAGCAAGCACCTTATGAGCAGGAATCAGAAGCTTTGTGGAGAAGTCTGTTCTGTCGCACTTGCTAGAAAAACTTTAAACTATTCGGGGAGATACAGAAGATAACAAAATCAACAGCTAGAAAGGATAAGTTGCTTAAAATGGGTTTTGAAGGAATTTAAAACTGTCAAGCTGCCATCTTATGGACTGAAGCAATAAGATAATCATGGCCCAAATTAATTTTGAGCTAGCAAAACAGAAAAACCTAACATGAGTAATTAAATCTTTTAAATTTATATTCTGTTGGCTTAAAGATTAGTGAAGTGGCTTTTAGAAGATTTTTTTTTTTTTCAAATTGGGAATTGTTGCAGCTTTCAAGCTTTCAGAAGGAAGCCTTGGATAGCTCTTTGAAATTAGCAGAGGTAGATCTGTCAAATGAATTAATTAAGAGCGAGTAATGCAAGAGGTGCACATGAATTTACCTGGTAATTGTATAAAAAGGTTTGATCAGCCAACTCACAAGTTATTCAGTATATGCAACAAGTTAAGAAATAAAAAAGGCAAGGGGAGTTTAATCCCAAATTCAGGAAGTCTCCTAAAGCTTCAGTGCTGTCTCAGTCATCAATGAGACCCTAAAATACTAGCTAGAGATGTAACTGGAAACTCACATGTATGAATGATGTAAAGAAATTAATTGCCAGTGAATTATCTGGACAAAATACTGGTCACACTGTTTGGATACAAGAAATCCTGGAAAAGACTACCTGAAATACTGAGAAATCTTCTTCATCTCAATTTCTTTCCATCCTCTAGGACTGATAACAATCAGTCTTAAAATACCATGCAGCTTTTCATGGTCCATCATGCCATCTGCTTCTCATCCTCATATGCCATTTCATAGTGTCATCAGAAAGAGCAATCAAGGTTTATAGCACCCTGCCCACATTAGCATCCAGTGTGTTTGCAACCTGAGAGTTTCCACGGCAAATTCATATTTGTCATGACTACATTGCAAGATAGAGATTTCGATCACTACATCACTGATGTGCAGCACCGAAGGGTACTGCTGAAGCGCTGAAAAGGAGAATATAGCAAGTCCACACATACACTTTAGGAAAACCTCTCTTTAGCAAGGAAGTAAGACTTAGATATTACATGTTACAGTATTCTGTGGTTTGATATCAGACTGTGAGCCATTTACTAGGAAATATAAACTTTTGACATTCTCCCAGCCCTACATTTCTATGATACTGTACTAAAATATTCTGATGCTTGGACATTATAATAATTTGCATTTACATGATTTTTGATTGCTTATTTTATTCCAACTAATTTTTTAAAAAAAGCTTTGTTTTATAGTAGAACAGGCTAAGTATTGGAAAGGTAACATTTAGTTTTCTCATAAAACTCACTGATATATACAGACTTGAAAATGTTGCTTTTATGACACATTTTGTTGCTACTTTCCATATCATACTCTTTTATGATTTGTTAAGAAAAAAAAAAAAAACTAGTAGAGAACATTGGCTTCATAAAAATATATGAGAGACCTTAATTTGTAAATTGAATGCAACCTGAAAATAGTAGGTTGTATGTAAGTTGCTTTTGGTCTTATACAAGAGGCATATCGCGCTCTTTTTCTGTTTTTTAAAATAATATCAGTCTCTTATATCAAGAAAATGTGATAGGGAATAGAAACACTTTTTAGAAAAATCTTTAGATTTTAAAAGACTATAGGAACAAATGTTTTTTTCCAAACTCAAAATGATGAGAGCCAGAGCCACACTTTCAAAGGCTTTAAAAATTTGAAGCAACTACTCAAGTTTAAAACTCTGAGAACTTGATTACTAATGGAAGATTATTCTGAATTTATTATACTTTCTGAAGAATCTAGAAGTGTTTGACCTCACTTAAACCAGAATTTTAAGTTTTAATAATTTCCAGCAGCACTGCAAAAGACTAAAATAGGAAAAATGCAAAGCTTAAAAGTATCCTCAGAATTTCCTGTCACAAGGATAAAGTCAGTATAACTATTAACTTGAGGTAAAATTGCAAGTCTGGTGAATATATAGTAACAAAGCGCATATTCATGAGCTTCACATGGAGCTACTGAACTACTAAAAGAAGAAAGAAGAGGTCAAAAAGGGACTTTTTACAATCAAGCCAAACTATAAGATCAATATAAGCTTTCAACTTCCAAAATACTTTGAGAAGAAAAGGTATAGAAACTCCAGAGCTAAAAAAGTGATTCTTCCTTACATTTTCTCCACTTTACTCAGTCTGTTTCTACAAGGAAGGCAGGAAAAGAAGAGAGGACAACTATGGAGCATCAAGACGAGCTAAATACCTTAGCTGGCACTATTTCTTCAGCTCAGATGTATGAGTTATACTGCAACATCCCAGATGATTTTGACAACACACAGTACAGCAACGAGGTTAAAGAACTCCCTTTAATAACTGTAATATCATGTAAAAGATGTTACTTTAATTTAAGCATGACTAGCAATGCCCATTAACAAAATTATATTTTGAAAGCTGACATGAACTAACCTCAGCAGAAACTCTTAGCAACTATTAATTTGCTGAATAAACTCTTTGAACATCTCATCTGGAGTGACTGCTTTACACAGTTCCATAGATGCTAGCTAGTTATAGCTAGCAAAGTGACAACACTAACACTAGTTATAACTAGCAGAGTGACAGACATGTGCCTGAATAGGCATTCAGAGAGGTTATTAAGTTTTGGTCTGCTCTTTCTTGCTTCTCTGGATGTTGCTACCGCATGTGCTTTGAATAGAATTACTCTGCACTGCATTAACACATCCCCACCTGCTTGGCAGCCTTAATACAATTCCTATTGAAATCAGCAGAGAAGAACTCCAGATAAATTCAGAATGTGCAGTAAGGACTGGTTTAGTCCTTATCAATTTTAGTTTATTTGATTGTACTGTAGATATCCTTTTAAGATGACAGCCAAATTAGTATTGGCTTGTAGATTAATTAAGCAATACAGTCCTTCACAACATTATTATGCATTTTTCTTTTATGCAGTTCCATTCATCAATATGCGAGAAGTTTGGTTTTGAAGTGCATAATGCATGAAGAGGAAAAATCTCTCGTAGGTGTCTGTTACCAGTTTCAATTAGTAGCAAAAGCATTTTTCTGAAACAATTTGCTTTCTCTGCAGAATGAGGCTATTTCTTCTGTAGTAAGAATAAACATAGACAAAAATTATGTTGGACCATACAGATGTCTTTAGACTTTCTGGAACCAAATGACAAGACAATCTCCAAGGAACTCTCAGGCATATTGCACATTGCAGTGAAACAAGCAGGTACACAGGGCAATAGGAAGAAACAGAATGTGTTTTAATATAAGTTAGTCTTGATGGTTTTGTTTCACTTCCTAGAATGTGAACGGAATGTAATTTTGTAAGTGCATTGGGATCTACGGATACAAAGTGAGCATTTGAACAACAGGTGACTACATAAAATACAAAGGTAGGTAGACTGAGCTGTCCTATGTATGTGCTATCTAACATTTGCTAAGGAACATTGCAGATTTTCTTGTGATGCAGTGACCACACCCAAACGTTTTGTATGAAAACTCTCGATGAAATTAATTTCTTCAAACAAAATTAATGAGTACACCATTAAAAAAAATACATGCAGCATTTTCTCTTTGCTTCTCTTGAATAGATTTTCTGTCTTTCTGGGTTTGTTAAAAAATGTAAAAGGACTTGGACCAATTTGTATGTGCATTGCAGATGCCACAGGAGCAGCCTCCCCATGTGCCTGCATTTTGTAGAAGAATATGTAGAACAGAGCAAGAGTTTTGAATTGTTATCTGTTGTTTATCATTTGTGCCCTGATTCAAGAAGGCAGTAAGACAGGTGTCTAAATGCTCCTGTTCGACAGAGAGGCTTTTCCAAGTTAGGAACTCTTATAACCAACCCCTACCTAAATACTCTTCATTTTTTAAACCAACACCATGCAGTAGATAAGGAGCATTGTTGAGATGAAATGCACTTCTAGAGATGTGAACTATTTGGCAGAATGACACATGCCTAGCATTTTGGTGGTGGAACCAAATTTAGAAATATAATGTCCTAATTCCTTTCTTGTGCCTAATACATTAATTCAAATGTCACTTATATAAGCAAGTGAAATCTGTCCTGCTTGCAATGTACATTGCAGAATTCAAGCTTTGATTTACAAATAAAAAATTAATAGGTTTTGTAGTATGACAATATATTCTATTCAGGCATAGGAATTACCTAATAAACTGAGTCTGGAGACAGTGCATAACAGTGGATTTGAGAGAAGATAATTTCTGTTTAAAGACTCCAAATCTGAAGCCTGTTTATGACATTAAGGGGCAATATACAAGTATTTCACCGTTGATCATTTTAATAAGGGATAACAAGCTGGTGAAATACATTTTAGGGTGGGACTGAACAGTGCTGTGGCAAAGGAAATGCAGGAGTGACAGAAGAGGAAACAAGAAACAGACAAGAGGGAGACAAAGAGAACAGGGGAAATGAGGGAAGAACAAACACAAATAGAAGACATTGCCCATAGCTATGTTTTTGTAGCTGTAATGGTCAAAGGACAGAGAAGAGGCAAGATTTGTAGGTGATGTCATTACTAATGATTTGTATCTGTTGGTTTAATAAATTATATTACCTTTGCCTACCAATGTGGCCTCTTGTACTGACAACCACCAGAGGTAGCCGAAAGTTTTTTGTCAGAAAGTTGGGCTGACTTGAGTTTTTGTCCATTTGCTTTTGTCTGTTGAGAGTATATTAAGGAAATGTTCACCTCTAATTTTTCATGATTTTGTGGAAATTCCTTTAACCTAAACCCCTCAAACTTTCTGTTTTCCTGTGAAAAACTTAACATTAACAAAAAACATGACTGAAAATCAACATCCCCTTTTGTTGAATAATTTTGGTACATATAATTTTCCAGTGATTGTCACAGAACATGACAGTATCAAGAAAAAGATTGAAATATCAGCAACTAACTTCACTGAATCAGTGGAGATTATTTTTCTACCTAAAAACTGCCTTAACTTCTTATTGCCTAACTGCTGAATTGCCTAATTAGTAACTATTTCCTACCACTGCTTCAGAAGACAAAGAAAAAGGCATAGAGGAAGGCAAATAACAATAAACATGCCCTGAGAGCCATGTGATAGGGGTCCTGCTGGCAGGAGCTGCACCGCAGCTTTACAAAGTCTCTCACAGCAACTACAGCAGATGAAGTAAGACCTGCTGAAGAGTATTTTGAACAGTGACCAGATACACCACCAAGATGCTGTCCCCACTGCATACAGGGAACAAACACAGATGGGTGCACTGATCTCCCAAACAAGACTGAACCCATCAGGCACACCTACTTTGCTCAGGGTTAACACAAAGGCAGGAGATTACTTAGCATTTCTTCTCCAGTTGGGGCCAGGTATCTTCGAAGCCCCAGCCACGCTCCAATGCTACTCAGGCTCAGAGTCAGCTTTGTGGAGCTTCTGATGCCCTGGCATTCCAAGGAGGGAATGTCTACACGTGATCCATCATCTTGGAGCAAGATGTGGTTCCCTGTGGGTGATGTGGCAGGCTCAAGGTCCAAGGAAGACAAGACCCTCTAAAAAAGACACCTTGTGGAAAGCCATAGCCTAATCAGGTAGTGGCTTTCCTGGTGAGACATGGCAGAGGGCAAGAAAATGACAGCCCCACTCCCCATCCTCCAGGCATACTTGTCCTGAACAGAGCAAACTGGGCTTGTCTGAGGCATGTGGGGCTGCCCACATGGCAGCCCTCCAGCGAGACAGGGAGCATAGCTGGGAAAGGGAAGAGGGGCAGGAACTTCTCAGGGAGCACTTTGGATGTCCTCTCCTGCTTGACCATTTCCACCTCTCAGAGGAAGCATGTCCCCACAGCACCAGACATCTGAACCCTCCTACCAGCAGCCAGGTCAGCACTACTGCCCTCGCATGCCTTGTCCCAACAAGGGAGAGGGACCTATGGATCAAGGTAGGTCCCCACCCTCTTTTTTTTTTTTTTTTTTTTTTGATGAAGCAAGTCTGGACTACTTTGTTCTTGTTTGCTGCCCTTCCCTCTCATCCCTTTCCCTGAACTGAAACTTCTGTGCAGAGGGCATACAAAATTGCTGATTGCTGTGGCAGAGCCTTTGAGGTAGGACAAGCTGCAGAGATGGCCACAAGAGTAATCAGGAGGTGCAATGCCTGGATTTCAGCAGTGCAGAGCACAAAGGAAAGTGCAGGAAGAGAGCAAATAGTTGGGGGGAAAAATAGCTGGAAAGAGGTGGGGAGTTAGAAGTGAACAGTCTGATGGGAAAGGAGGGACCATGGTGGGCAGCAAGAAACTGCCTGTCAAAAGTGCAGCAGAAACAGGACAGAGCAGGGTGGGGAGAGGTTGAGGTTGCACACATCAGGAACACAGACCAAGGGAGAAAAAACAGATCTGTTTCCTCACTGTTCTTAAGGTAAGGCATGAAGGATATTGTGGCTTCTGTTGCAGTGCTTACTAGGGTTGTGATGGCTTCATGTGGCCACATGTGGCTTCATGTACTTCTTGGTGGTGACTGTTGCTGAGACAAGGGAGGAAAGCATGGCCAGAGTATGTGGACAAGGCCTGGAAGGGGTTAGTGATGCTTCTGCTATATGAGGTGCTTCCAGGTTTGTTAGGGCATTAGCAGTGACCACAGCATGTTTGTCTCCCAGTGTATGTGTCCAGCTGCCCAAATCTCCATCCCACTGAGACCCTGCATGGTGCAGGATCCGATTCCAGTGCGTGGGTGACCTGGGCTCAGAATTTTGTAGGACTCTTGCCAGAGTCACTGCCAAGTAGAGGCATACTTTGGATGCAGCCACCTTTATTGGGGGGTAGCAATTTTTAGTATATAGACATAGGCTAAGCTTCACCTCTTGGCCCTATGGTCAGAAACCACTTTCAGGCTCCTTCTGGTTACTTGCAGGAAACTGAGTTTATTTGGGAAAGAATCACCCTCTGCTGTGCCACCTTGCTGATTTTAGCTCCTCTCATCAGATGCCCGCATCGATCCACCTGTGTATGGACCTCTAAGCTCATTCTGCTGGCTCACAACTTCTGTCATCACTTATGAAAAAGTGTTGCCTTGAACTTCTCATCACCTTTGTCCGTTCTTCAGGAGTTGCAAGGGGGTTAAAATAGCTTAGTGGCTGTGAGCTCTGCTCTGTATCCCATTTGTGTCAGTGTACAGCTTGGAGAGAAAGTGACAGCAGTGTATGTACACAGAGTATTGCACTACTATAGCAGTGTCTCAGCAGCAAGCATTGCCTTGCTCCAGATCACCCTTTCAGATCATGTGAAAAGCAAGGAAGAAGAGGGGGGAAAAAAAGAGGTATTTTGTGAATGGCAGGTGAAGGACAAGTGCACAGGCATACAACATGCACCCACACACTTTCTTTCAAGTTCTTGTCTCTTCTCTTCTGCTTGAAACATTGATGATGGAAATCTGTGCAGGACTCAGCTCACAGGGAGGACCTCTGCTGAATCAGAGGGGAAATACTTATGCCAAGAACAGGACAATTCATCTCCTTCCTTTGATGTTCAAGTAGGATTATGATAGCTTCTCAGCTGGCATTAAAGTAAGCTGAAATACTCCAAGCCAGTGCTATTTCAATTAAAATGTTATCCTCCTGCACTGTGGAATAAAACAAGTATTTGTCAGTGCTGTAGGTAAGAGCTAAGGTCAAATATACCCCTTCTGTGTAGAAACCCCTTTCAACATCAATAAATATAGCAAAGTCAAGGCTTGCCATGTCCTAAATCCTTAGACAGATTTCTTCTTTCAGTCAATTTCAGGAGATTCACTGACACCCAAATGCTTTGTTATAAAGATTGATAAATGTCACAGTAATGGGAAGCAGATCCATCCATTATCCAAATAACTTTGCAGACAAGCACTAAGTAACACTTTAATTCCCTTATCAGTATTCCTGGTCATCTTCCAGTTCTGCATGAGCACCCACAATCCAGGTTTCTGGGGTTTGAGATGCACTTGCAGTTTCTACACTATTAACACTTACATGCATGACTTACAAGATTTTAAGTAAAATTGCATATTAATAATACCAGAAACATAGTGGTTTGTTACTACAATGCAGATTGTTCCACACATTAAAATTCTTACTTTTTCCTCCACTAAAATACTCTTCCTTGTTTCTCCACCACCAGAAAACCTTCAGTTTTCTGCTCTTAGTACATCCTGGAAAAATGAAGGTCTCTCTCCCTGTATTTCCTTGGCCTATAGCTCCTGTGTGAATCACCAATTCCCCTCTTCTGCCTGTTCTTCTGCTGTCAGATAGTAATAACAATTTTCCTGAACTGTTTGCTGGGACCCAGGAAACAAAGGATAAACAGAAGCTTAAATCCAACACTTGTGTATTTGGAGATAGCATGCAAAGGGCTGGCTCTCATACTTGTATGAAAAAGAAAAACGGGACTTAAGCTGTGAGTAGCACCATTGCCAGAAGAAGAAATCTCACAGCTTCAAATTTTAGGCACAAGACATGTTTAAATCACAGACCACAAAGAATCTGCTGAAGGTCTAAGTGAACAGCATCTCACAAAACATCAGGACTGCTATGCACCTGAAGGTGGAGATTTTTGCACCCCCAGGAGCCCTTCCAAAGGCAGGAAGTCACTGTGCTGTGCTGAGGGGGAAGACCTGGGTGATGCTTCTCCCCAGACAGTGTACAGCATGAGGACATCTCTCAGAGAAACAGCTCATGGGGTGGAAGGGCAACGAGGAGACTAAAAGGAGTAATAAACCCCCATGTTCTTTCAAATGCTCCTAACATCTGTCTTGCAGAAACAGGTGGGACCTGGATGCAGTGACACACCTTCATGTCACCTGGGGCTCTACCTGTGGCCAGCCAAGTGTTCAGCAAATATGTTACCCATTTGCCATCAGGGCTGGCATGGAAGAAATCTTTTCAGTTGATTTAATTAGAGTCGAGGGTTCAGCTCTTACTCATGCCCCTCACACTCTTACATATTTTCTTTGGTGAAATCAAGGCTTCACATGTAGAGTAGTCACCTGTAGCTCCAGAACCAACCTAGTCCAGTGAAAGGGACTGTATTTTCTCCTTCCCCCTCACAATCTCTTCATCTGCTTTCAGGGGATCGTGCACTGAAGTTTCTCTGTGTGAGCGAAGATGATGAAAGAAAGTTTGTCAAGCTTTAAAAGAAACTCTAGAAACGCTGGACCATTCCTGTCCTCATTCATCCAGGATTTTGTTAAAATATTCAGTTCACACTGTGTTCATTATTGGCACCTGTTAGAACTGAAGGTTCTGCTTGTTTATCCAGAGATCAAAAGAAAAAAAGTAGAACACCCTAGGCACGTGTATTATACTGCTGCCATGCAGTATTTCTAGTTTCCTTTCACATATGTAGGAAGCCTGTTTGGATTTAGGTACCCTTTCCACTTTATGACACCACAAACAGGCAAAGATCTTGTACCCTTCAGTAAACCTGCACCATCCTTTCAAACCCTGCATATTTGCATCAGAATATTTGAGAACAGGGTACTTGCAGCTTCTGAGAGATAAATGAGGCACTAAACCCACTTTGCTTCCATATGACCTTCAAACTAGAGGACAATACATATTCTCAACACTTCCATTGCAGATGGTAAATTTGATACCACACTTCTGACACAAAGGACAATTTTTGTGTCTAAAGTAAAATACAGCTGAATGCTCTAACTTTTGCCAGTATAGAATGACTCAAGAGAAAAGTATGTTGTTGTTCCAAGGCTGATGGTTCCGATGTGGCAGTTCAGAAAGGTGGTTGAGAAAATTATGAGATCTGATCATTGGAGGAAACTATTATCTCTTACTTCTGAGAGACTGTCCTGCTTGAATTTGACCTGGCATTTCCGAGGAACGGACCTGCCCAGATACCTGCCTGTACTGAGCTGACAGTGGCAGAAACAAAACCAGTACATCACAGCTGAATTTCTCAAGCTGTGTGTATGTTACAGAGTGGTTTAAAATGCCAAGTTCACAAGACAGCGCTTTTCTATCAATGTGAATGTAGACATATTACAGCAGATTACTACTCTCAGGGCAAAACAGGAAACGTATGACACAATGTGAGCCTAAGCAAGAAGTTACACTATTATGCCAGGTAGTACTGCCTTGACTTCACTGTGGGTGCAATTATACACATGGTCTTTTATCAACATGAGGAAACTAAGCAAGCAGGGTAAGTATTTATATCACTACTCACTTCTCATACAGCTATCACTTTTCTGTACATTATTTTCAGCAGGGAAGGAAACCAAAACCAAACATGATTTACTAACTTGAAATTTTTGTGGGGGAAAGGAACTTACTACTGAGAATATCATATCATATATATATATATATATATATATATATATATATCTTCAGACAAATTAATGACTCAAGAGAAGTTTGGAAATGAGGTGGTAAACTATGTACTTGGCATAAAAACTTGGAGAGCCTTTTCTCCAGACCACCTGCTCCCCGTGCTGTCTGCCAGCAGAGCAGTCACCTGCTGACTTATTGCAGGAGGAAGCATGCAAAAGCTAAGTATAGCTCAGTCATAAGTGTTTTTATTTGAAACACCTGCACAACTGGATACAAAACATGTGCACTGCAGCAAAACACACACAAAACACAGAGAAACCCGTGACATGGCACCACGAGCTGCAATCTGGGCATGTTCTGTACACAAGAAAACACTTTTTACTCTGAGTGTGGTCAAACAGGTTACCCGGAGAGGCTGTGGAGTCACCATCCTTGAAGACGTTAAAAAACCTGACTAGACATGGTCCTGAGCAACCTGCTCTAGGTGACCCTGCTTGACCAGGTGGGTTGGACCAGATGATCTCAGAAGGTCTTTTTCAAACTAAAGGCTTCTAATTCATTTGTATAAGTGCTAAGACATGCAGCTCATTTAGAAGGATAGTATGTTCAAATGTCGTGCCAAGTCACCCACATATCACTTCCTCTCTCGGGTATAAAAGCATGACAGGAGTTCATGCAGATCAACAGTCTATGAGTCCCAGGTAACCATCTGCACAGATTATAAGGCATATTATGAAAATAGACTAAAATAGCTTAGCCTCCTGGCCTTGGTCTATCCGTTTATCTTACTAATTTTTTCTCCAGTTGCTTGTACTGACTGCAAAAACCCTGAGTATTATAGACAACACAACATCATTGTTTCCTTATTGCAAATACTTCATGTGAGGATTGTGTGCAGCTGCAGTACTGTGCTGGATAGAAGGGAGCATGCTTATGTATGCTCTGGGTCAAAAAGAAAGATAAATTCTTTCATTTGCTGCTCCTATGTTGGGCAGGCCAGTTGCAATTTCTCTTTACTTAAAATGAACATGTCACAAGTTTTCTCACCCCCTCAGCTTAGACACAGGAGCAGTACACACATAAAGGTTGGAAGAACCATTAATTGCCATACCTAATGTCAGGCTTTTTTCCAGAAGTCTGGAAGTCCCAACTCTGATAATGACAAGAGATTTTCTAATAGTAGTTTAGTGACAGAGAGATGGACTCTTATCTTTCAGGTTTGCTGGCATTTGCTCCTGTTTTCAGGTTCCCTTCACTACTTATGAGGCTGGGTAGCGTTTGGCTAGAAACACATTCTGTAATGATCTTTTCCTCAATAACTATTTGTCATTTCCATTGTGTGTGACTCAGACCTCGAAGAATTTTAAGCAAAGTTTGCAAGCACCTTAAAGAGAAACTATATAAAATAACATGTTGCTCTGCAAATACATGATGTTCAGAACATTCATCAGTCCCCACAATTCTGCTCTTCCTTTTCACAATATTGAAATTCTAAGTGATCTTTTTTAATTCCTCTTCATGACACTTGGGGAGTGGAGACCTGTATTGTGCTAGGAAAATATAGACTGCTGCCATGACTGAAGTACCATATCTTTCACAGAAGCTCAGAAAGACAAGTTATTCTAGTTAAAGGAGATGTTTTGTGAGAGCTTGCTCTATTTTACTTTTTTTTTTTTTTTTTTAAATGTGTGATTATTCTGTGCAATGATAGAGAGAGATATCTTCTAATTTTCATTCCCGATCAATCTCCCCTACACTGGATGTCTGAAAGGCCTCTGCTGATTCCTCAGAGAACATTTTCCCACCCTCGAGCAGTTTGAAGAACAAGGACTTGCTGACACAGAGGGGATGAACATATTTAATGTCTGTCTGTGGTTCTTCTTCCAAGGATTTTGTCCAGTTGCCATCTGAACTCTGTAAACTTCTGGGGTGGCCAGGTGTCTGCCACTTGATTGTGTGGGAAGAACCAAAATCCAGGACTCTGTTTTGTATTGAACCTACCACTGACTAGTGTCTCTCAATGCCTTTCATTTTCATACTAAAACAGACACTGAAGGAATGTTTCTCCAGCGCTATTCATGATTTCAGAAACTTGCATAAAATCTCATCCCCCTGATTGTTCTTTTCAATTCGATCATTCTTTCTACAGAACATATTCCATATTTTGATCATTCTTGTGGCCTATCTCTATAGCTTTTCCATTTGTATCACCCATTTTGAAATGGTGGAACAGAAATGTAACATAGCATTTCAGATAAAATCACACCATCAATTTACAGTGGAGTAGGTGTTTTGTTCTGTTCCTCTTCTAATCACCCCTAACATTCAAGCATTTTTTGACTGGTCCTAACAGCTAATAGTTAAGCTAAGAGTTTTCTAGAATCATTGTGAGGCCAAAGCCTTGTTCCACGCTACAACATGTATGTGAATTCATTACTATTTTTCTGTGTGCATCTATATTGAATTTCATCTGCCTTTTTATCACTAAATCATTCAATCTAACAATGTTCTTCTGGAATTCCTCACATTTAGCCCATCTCTATGTAATGTAATGTTGTCCTGTATAATATCTTCAGAGGCTTTTGCCACTTCACTACTTACACTTTTCTCCAGATCACTGGAAATATCTGAGACAAGCTGTGTGGTGAAGTTGACATGCTGGAGGGAAGGGATGCCATCCAGAGGGACCTGGACAGGCCTGAGGTGTGGCAAACTCATGAGGTTCAACAAGACCGAGTGCAAGGTCCTGCACATGGGTTGGCGCAATCCCAAGCACAAATACAGGCTGGGTGATGAGTGGATTGAGAGCAGCCCTGTGGAGGAGCATTTGGAGATGTTAGTGGATGTAAACCTGACTATAAGCCAGCAATGTGCACTTGCAGCCTGTCATGTCTGGCTCAGATGAAGGAAATAAGTGACTTAGATTTGTAAGTCCCCAACAGAGTGGACAATGGTGAGACGTGTCAAAGTCCATGAACAGACATTTATTAATTTCCCACAGTATGCTACCTGAATACATGATAAATAAATATATAACAAGTTATATAAATATATAACAAGTTGTGGCAAGCGATATAGTATGCCTTGCATTACTTAGTGGTAGTGAGGGAAAAGGGGAAAAAGAAGAGAGATAGAGAATAGAGAAATAGAGATCACTGGTCTGAGTGCCTGAGTTGGTCCCATCCAAGTTTGTCAGGGATGCATCTGTCTTCTTCGCTTCTTCACATCTTCTTTTTTCTTTCTATATTTCACCACTTGCTCCCCCTCAATTTATACACACTATATCTACACAATATATATCCGTCCCCTAGGTTGACCCACATACCTATGATACCCATGTATGGGGAGAGGTAAGGTGCTTCATGGGATGATGTAATTAGCATGAACTTATTAATCTTCATTAGCATATGCAGGGATGTCAACTTTAATATGCGTTTTGTGGTTAATGTTTGGTGTCACTTACCAAACAGATGGCCTTTGAAACTTTACAAGATGCATCAGAGCAGAACACTCGTGTCTCTGCAGGGCTCCCTGCTCCAGATGCATCCTGTACTATTCAGGCAGCCTGATCAGGTTCAACCTCCACACTATCCACCCTATGACTATAGTTTTGTTACTTGTGAGTGAGACATTCATTAGCTCAGAGGGCCTCCACTCCCTCGCTGTCCTTTATCTCTTTCTCAGGCTGTTTTTCTCAGTATTTGTTTCTCACAGGTTTGTTTCTCTCAGGCCCTGTTTCAGGGAGTTACAAGTTATCTCTCACACAGCCCAAAACGCCAACCGTATGTTGGACTACATCAAGAGAAGTGTGTATAAAACATTGAGGGAGGTGATTCTCTCCCTCTACTTCATTCTCAGAAGACCCCATCTGCAGTACTGTGTCCAGCTCTGGGGCTCACAGAGCATAAGAAGGACAGGGACCTGCTTGAGTGGGTCCAGAGTAGGCCACAAAGATGGTCAGGGGACTGGAGCTGAGAGAGTTGGAGTTGCTCAGCCTGGAGAAGAGAAGGCGCCAGGGACACCTTATAGCAGCCTTACAGTACTGAAATGGGACCTACAGGAAAGATGGAGAGGGGATTTTTATCAGGGACTGCAGGGATAAGACAAGGGCTAATGGTTTTAAACTGAAAGAGGGTAGATTCAGATTAGATATAAGGAAGAAATCCTTTACTGTGAGGGTGGTGAGACACTGGAACAGGTTGCCCAGTGAAGTTGTGGATGCCCCCTCCCTGGAAGTGTTCAAGGACGGGTTAGATGGGCCTTTGAGCAACCTGATCTAGTGGAAGGTTGGAACTAGATGATCTTTTAGGGGCCCTTCCAACCCAAACCACTCTATGATTCTATTCTATGAGTAAGGTACCAATGGGCCTGCAATAATAACGTACTGTGAAAATCGATCACTTATTCCAACTCTCTGTTTCTTATTTTTAATCAACAATTTATCCATGTGAGAATTTTCCCTTTTATTCCTCAGAGTCTTAGTTTTAAATCCTTTTGGAAGCACAACTAGTCACTTAGTTCCTGCCAGCCTCCAGGAGACAATAGGGTCATTTAGCAGACACAGCAGAGGATATTTTTTTCCCCTGGATTTAATTTTAGCACAATCAATTGCATGTTGATTGCGTGTATTTTCACAAATGCTAATGACAACGTGTGCTGGGCACATGCAGCTGGGTCAGGAACAGGACTTTCCCTATGCTGCTTTGAAATGCCCATGAAACCCATAGACATTTAAACTGGAAATGATGAAATTGGACAAACCTATGTATAAACTTTGTGACTAGCAAAGGAGCAATGTGTTCAGACTAATAGGTAGCAAATTCATGACATTCAAAACCAACCAGTGTAGGATATGAAAACTGGGATGGTAAGCAATGCTAGCATATCACCGAGTACCTCCATCTCCACCCACGACCTCTGTGTCTAGCCACTGCCAGCAGCACCTGGAGGGCAGCTTGCTGCAGGGTAAGTGACAAGGTCAGGGAGGTGCTTGGGCTCTCCTCCTATTTATGTGGGAACTTAGCCCTTCCAGGTCAGCAGAGGGACCCAAGAGCCCAGAGTGTGTTAGATCAGAAGCTGAGCACTGGGATATGCAAAGATCTCAGGTCCTCAGGACTTCAGTCAGAGGTATGAGGCCTGCAGCCTGTGGCAAGAAAGACATTGCAGGCCACAGTCACCGCTGTACAAGAGAGAGGCAGAGCAGCCTGGGTGGATGGGGGAGCTGCCCATCAAGAGTGGACACTGCATTTGTCCTCAGCAGTGGGTGGACCAGATCCCTCTTGACACATGGCAGGTGAATTGAAGTAAAAGGCAGAAAATGCAGAGCAGTCATCATTTCTGAGCTTTGTTCCTACCACTTTTCCTCCAGGGAGTTGCAGACCATACATCAGTAGCCTGGGTAAGTGACCAGCATGCAAAAACTCTTCAAACTTCTATGAGCACCTGGACCCAGCAGATTATCTCATATAGGGTCCTACCTTCACTGCTGCAGTGCCTTGTAGGAGGTTTGGCTTCTGGGCATAACTCTAGTAAGCAACACCTTTTGACAATTTTCTAGAGCTCCCAGGGATAAGATCCTTCCCACAGGCTCTCTCCTGTTCCTGTTCTTTCCTTCCTCCACACCCCTCCATCTCTAGCATTCAGTTCCCCTTAGATAGTTCTATCCTTTACATCTGTTCTAGTCTAATTCCATGAATTAACGTGCTCTCCTGCTATCCCCCCTTCTCTATTTGCTAGCTGGGGACCTCCCCAAAAACCTGTGGGAAGCTTCTTGGAATGGGAGGAAAATCCTGAGTTTGCAACAAAGATACAGAAGTCACATAGGAAAAAAAAAAAGTAAACATTGAATCTAGAGCACACAATCTTTGTCCTGAAACTGCTTATGCATAGCAGTAGCCAAATGACCAAAATGAAAAGAAGTGTAAACTCAGATATGAGTCATGTAGTTTATTAACAGCCAGATGTTCAATCATTCCTGAAGCGGTGCTGCATAGGGCAGTGCTGGAGTGGATGCGAGGGGAGCTGGAAAGGAGGAAAGCATTTCTCTGGGATATTCTTATGTCAACTGCCTTATCTGCTGTTCAATTATTATGCCATTCACCATTTCAGTAAAGCAGGTGCCATTCTTGCGTTTAGATTTTTGTTCACAACACATTTTCCTCCCACCTCCACTCACTAGACAAGGATTTTTGACGTACTGATGACATTTGTGTACATAAGTGACATATTCTACCTAAAGACATTCTTGAGAAAAGGTCTTTTTTCTTTTATATGAAGGGGACATTTGTGATGGGAAGTAATGGAAGTGTGAGCTACAGACACAGTAAACTTCCCACTGAAGTGCTTCAATTATTTCAATCAGTAAAAAGAAGGTTTGGAAAGAAAGATCCGCCTAAAACATGAAAAAATTGCAGGCAGCGAGGTCAATGCTTTCAGTGGTTTCTGCTGAAAGGGCACTGAATTTAAAAAAGAACACACACAAAAGCCTGATAATAGATTGACAGAAACATAGCACTGAAAATATCTATTTAAGTGATAACAAAAAAGCTTTGACTAAAATTCATCATTTGATTTTTTTATCCTAATTACCAATTAGCTAAAAATTTTGTTAAGAGCTACAGAAGTTTTGCTAAGTTTACCATAAAGCGGTTGCTAATTTTTAGGGCTGCAACAATCAAATATATGTGAACCTTTCCCAGTGGTCACAAGCCTCATCTTCATCAAAGGGCCTAGGATATAGATGAAACTATGGTGGCCACAGGCAGATGCACAGATCTGATTTAGCTTGTAAAAATAACCTTAACATCCTGCAAGACTCCCTCCTAGAAAGGCACAAGGCCTCATCTGCATGTGTGCGAGATGGAAAAAGCAAGATTAGTCATGGTGGTTGTAACTGCCTTTCAGTAACCACACCATCATGTCCTGCTTTATGAACTGATGACCACTCTGGTGCTAATTTGAACTCCACTGTTGGAGGTGATGGTAGTGGAGTCAACAATGGTAGTTAACCCCCACCCAGACCTATACCTGCCCCCTTAAATGTGGATCCCCCTACACTTCTTCTCTGACATAAACTTAAACCAATGTCCAGAACAAGGGGGGAATGTCAAAGGGAAAGCTTGAGCCACGATGTATCACATGAGCTCTCTTTCACATGTTCTGGACAGGTCAGGCATGGTCAGGATGCCACAACTGATCTTTGGGTTCCCCTTGCACTAGTGACCACCAGTGTGAACAGAAAACTGACCACACTGGAGTAAACATATCCCCTTCCCAGCACATTTTGTACCCCATGAACAAGACAGTTTTCAGAGAGCTGTATATCATCCTTGACACAAGGCAGAACCATATCCGACATCCTTAAGAGTCCTCTGTGTAAAGATGGAAAGCATGGTACATGCATGAGTGCTAAGCATAGAGTCAACAAGCACCTTTCACTTTTAATGACACCCAGAACATTTACTACCCTCTCCATTTACTTTCCCCTTTTACCTGTATGTGGCAAACAATGTTCAGCTTCACAACAGATTTACTGGTGAATGCCACAGCTTCTGATGGGTCAGTAAGTGGTTATTGTAAGAAGGCATTTAAATCAAACCCTGCTCCCCAAATAAGGCACTAGGAAAAACAAACAATTCTATGGCCCACTGTTAAAAACACTTTTGATGCTCTCTTCAACCATAGTTGGAAATGCTGTCTGCCTGCTCACCTTGAACTGCCAGACGTATTATTCCACTTTACTCTCTGCCTAGCCAGTAATTCTTTCCTTTTACACTTCAGTAGTATTTTGTCATATCAAGCATGCAGCAATAGCATGAATGTTTATATTGTTGAGATTCAGCCAAGGCATGAGGCACTGCAGGAGTAGTTCTAGACCCCCAGTGCTATTTATAGATATCATCTGTCACTGGCAGGTGAGTTTTCCTGCCTGGAGTTTTGCTTTCACCAGTCAGATTCTCTGTAATGACTTTGGCATTGCTCTGCTTGTGTATTCTGGAAAAATCTTGCCTTCAGGGGTAAGCATGTTCTCTCACCAACCAAGATTAAGGCAGGTGAAACATCTGTAGCAATCCCCCAGCATTCAGGTAATCCAGTCCTAGCTGAATAAACTACTATGTCTTCACCCAGGTGGCATTTGCTGAGCTTTAACTCCAGGCTCAGACATTTGCCTCCAGATCTGACAACCAAATAAATCCTGGTGCTCTTGGGTTGCTCTAGAACCTATTCCTTCAATGTGTCATCAGAAAGGATTATCAAGACTAAGTATATTAATGATAAAATGGCAGCTATTCAGGAGGGACCCAACCAACCTAAAAGAGAAAAGGCAAGTTCTCAAAAAAAAAAAAAGTACAAGTATTTTCCTCACTTTTCAAGTGACATGTACAAGGCCTTCTTTGGTCTCATCTGTCAATGAAGGAACGTGAACTTCTTTGCCTGTCCATGCATTTCCCTTCCTATTCTGGAGAAAATATGATTCCAGGGCAGATCAGGTTACTGCAATAATGACTGCAGACATATCCTGACTGCTGAAGGAAGGCACTCCTGAAAATCTGTTGGCTCGTTCATGGAGAGAAGGCTGGGACAGTGTGCAAGGGATGCTACACCAGAAGGAAGAATCCTACAAGGATGAGGCAGTGCTATTACAGAAGAGTGCAGTGAGTACAAGGTATTTTCCCTTTACCACCCTGCTGGAAGTAACTGCTCAAGAGCGGGTTTGCCTGAACTCAGGATATGCTTAGGGAGGTGGAACTAGGAGGATCCAAAGGAAGGTGCCCTGAACTCTGAAGGCAGTTAAACTGTGGCTGTTGCAGCAACCTCTCAAAACTCAAATAGGAGCAGAAGCTGAAAAATACATCAATATTACAAAAAGTGTGGACAGGTAATTGCTGGTGTATAGGCTTCTTTCTAGGAGCCATTTAAAGAAGATGCTGCAATGCACTGATTTCACAAAGGAAAAAGGATATTCCTAGCTCATTCAGCTGTATCGAAGTGTCAGGTTCTGGGTTATAGAAAGAAAACTGAATGGTGAGTACAAAGATAGCCATAATCATGGGCAAGAAAAGCATTATAAGAGACTATTCCCTGCTGGTGAGAATCTGGCAATATATGTTTAAAAGCAGTGTTTCATTCTTTCTTGCAGCAGCTGGGTCAGAAAGTCTACATAACAAACAAATAAATAGCTACACCCCCCTGAGCCTCCAGGGTAGGGGTTCTGTACATCATCAGCTATGCTTTAATATAGTGGCTGGTAGTCTAGGTGTAATGAATTTGGCAAAGCATGGCCATGGGGGACAAGGTACATCTACTAGAAGTCTATTGTAGACAGCATGGCCAGAGCTCTCTGTAGAGAGAGATGGGATCCAGTGACTGACTGGGAGACTCTGAATTTGAAGAGGTATTCCTTTGGGGAGGATATCTACGGTTTCAGACAGAACAGGGTCATTTCCCTTTTTAATGTAATACATTTCTGAATTAAACCAAACCAAGAAAGTTTCATAACACTGCAATTCTAGGTTGTGTGAATACATATATCAGCTATATTACTACAAATATACCTCAGACCTGTCATTTAATCCAGCAACTCTAGTGTATACTATCTTTCACTTTGGAATCAGCATTAATTTAAAGCTGGCTGTCTATTGAAAAATAATCTCTCACTCAGCAACTTACATTCCTAAAAGGGTGTTTTTTTTGTTCTTCCCACCACTGTTGTATTTTTCTGTTAGTATTCATTGCTAGTTGCCTACCAGTGAGTCATTTAATTCATTCCCTTGATATGCCCTCAGGAAAGAAATTTAAGTGAACTCAAGCCTAAATAACCCTTGTTGCACAAGGTACTAATGTCTTTGCAGCACTGAAATTCTGTAATAGATTGTCAAGAGTGCACATCCTACTGTACTAGGTCAGTTGTGGACTTAGCTTGATAGGCCCCTACTTTCTAAAGACAAAACTTATACAGGTGTAAAACTACAACTCGTTATGTGCATGTGCTGTAAAACATGAACTATGCATAATAAAAAAGTAGTGTTATTTCATGTCGCATGTCAGAAAAGCAGACATAGCATTGACAATGTATACATATTTATTATGCGAGAGAAAGAAGACATGCAGGGTAATTAAAAGAGATGGCTCATCATCCCAATAGCCTGTAATTCAGACAAAGTGTATAGTGCCAGGAGAATACTTCTTGGCATATATTTGGACAGCCATAGTCTTAGAACCCTATCTGCATATCAGAGAGTTTATAAACTATGGTGTCTATCAGACTGTGCACAAACTCAATTTTTTCCAAGTTAAGAATGGCACCCAGAGGAGGACAGACTCAACCACACATCTAGGCTGCCTTTCAGGCTGAATATAGAAGATATTCCCTCTGGTTCATAACCTTCATGCTGATTTCCTTGTCCACTCCAGTGCCTGGCAAAAACTTTGTACCCATTGGCAATGCATATAAGAACTGCTCTTCCAGTCACCAGTGTACAGAGCCAACAGCCAAGTGTTCCTACAGCTCAAGGAGATCTCTATGGCCCAACATTTATGTCTTCCAGGTAACTGTGACAGTCTGTAGAGGAAGAAAACTTTGGGACATTGGAAACAACCTTGGTTGTTTAACTGTGTGCATCTCTGTGAATAATACTAAAGCAAGCTTTATAAACAACCATACAGTCTCTAAATTAAGGCATGATTGGAAACAGAACACAGGCATTCCCTGTTTTCATCATTTGTTAGACTCTTGGGAGTACCATGGATAAGCAGAGATGTAGGTTGAAAAATGAGTTGTGGAGAAATCCCTTAGTTCTTCATCAGCAGGAAAATGCTAAATTAGTAGGAAAATGCGGATCACCTAGAGGGGTCTTTCAGGCTTATAAGTATTGTCCCTTTGTGTACACCTTACTTACTACTCCTGACTAACCAGCTTGGAGCCAACTTCTCTTAGGACTTGTTTTATTAAAATGCTTGGATTTAGGTTAGTAGGATCTCCGTGAAAAAAAAGATTAATGAAAATAAACTCTGCCTCCCCCTCCCAAACCTAATTTCCTACTACAAGAGGAAATTTATTTATAATTGGACTTTGCCCTTATAGCAAGGCTTTAGCTTGGGTTTGGGACAAAGCAGTGAAACCAGCCTCTGTTTAATGCAGAAGGTGTTCTGCAGCAGCAAGACAGGATGGCTCCAGACGACCCATATTGCATTTGTTGGAGATGCTATTTTATCCTACAAGGAGAAATACTGAAAGCATTCAGTCAGACTTCACATCACTCTGGTTAAAAAGCTTCAGGCTGAAAATGAGTCACAAGAAATTTATTCATGCCCTATAAAATACAAAAACTTTCCTCTTGAAATCAAGTCTTTTGTAATAGTTAGCATATAACTTTACTCTCATACTTTAACTATGGATCTAGTAAATTCTTTCAAAAAACCCACGGGAAATCAACACAGTTTGGAGAAAAAATAAACACTATACAAATTCAATATACAAAATACATTTACAAGCATAAAGTAAAAAAAGGCGATCATGTAAGCCTTCATCTGTAAGCAATGTAGACAAGCATTAAGTACTTTTGCCTTTGTTAATACAAAACCAGACATTTGCAAACAGAAAGCTTTGGCTGCCCTATTTTGCTGTTCATCTACAGTTCCAGTATTTTAAATTCTGAAGTGTAAAATATTTATATATTAAAAAAAAAAAAAAAAAAGGACTTAAATCTATTTGACACATAAAATGTAACAAAGTCCATATGATCACATAGTCTGTTCTCATCACATAGCCATAATACCCAGCATAGGAATTTTCACACACAAGATAGAAGTAAAAGCTGCTCTCAGAGGGAAAATAGAGAATGATTAAAGTATATTAAGTGACATAACTAGTGTATCTATCTAAGGAACTCCATCATGTGTGATAAATAGTACACAGATAAAGGTAAGTTTGTTTCATGCAGAATTTTGATCAGGAAAGAACCTTTGGGACATAGACCAAGGCAGAAAACTATTGAGCTATTACAAATAAGATGCTAATTATGATAAAATTAAATTCTACCTCAAGTCCTGGTACAGGACTTGTAGTACAGAGCAGAAGTTCTCATTTTGGAGGGATAAAATTAGTCCAATGTAGTTCATGCCAAACCAGGTACTAAGCCTCCTCCCCACTCTCTGACTCGACCTCCCTCAGCAAGTCTGTGAGTCTCCATGCCAGCTTCCTTCTCTGGATGCTACTATCATTTCTCATACACAATTTTGGGTTACATACACACTCTTTTCTTTCAGTGTTCACCACGGTTGACCCTCTCTTCACTTGCTTTCCAATTCCTGGTTCAACCATGTCAGCACCAAACAGTTCAATTTAATCAAACCCAATAACAGCGTGGCACTGTCAATTAGCCAAATGACTTCTCAGAGGTCATCTTTCTCAGATAGTGCCTCCTACATTCTCAATTACATCTAGGAGTAATTGGCCTACTCAGACTCTATCGTAAGCATCTTTCATGCAAGTTTTGCTTGTGTGATTAAGACTCTACTTACTGTATTACTTCAGTGCAAATAGACACCTCCCTATAGAGGTCTACTAGCAAGACAGGGTTGTGGCTAGTGCCCTGAGGGCACAGCCAAGAGCCGCAGGGTGTCCTGTGGCTGCCACAAAGAGTTCAGTCACATCCTCAGCCAAGACATAGGTATGCAAGAAACAACACTCTGTGAGACGTCTGGGAAATCCCTCTGTCCATGGACACCACCAAGGCACAGAAGGAAAATGAGAATGGACACCACTGGGGGAGAGGTGGGCTCCTGAGAGTAAAATTCTTTGAATGGAAAAAACCCAGCAATGGTATGCAGAGTCACAAAACCAAGCAGGCTGCCACCATCCAAGGAAAGAAGCTCACTTTGCTGCTTGCAATTTTACAGCAGCAGCTGTAATAAGGCAAGTACAGACACAGAAAATGAACCAGTCATGTTATATTCTGAAAAGAGCTTCATGCAGGGAATTGAAGCTAGACATGGCCTATGTCCTTCCCCTCAGCTGCTCCTGTATCCAACCTCAATCATGCATCAGGAGTTGTAATGCTGAATTGCAGACTGAAATAACAAAGACATATCCCCTGAGCACTTTCAGGGACTGCATTCCATGGATACAGTCTAGGCTGCCTATCTTCTCTGAGAATTCATCACCTGCCTGTTTTTTCTGCGGAAGAAGAATCTTTGGTGTTGGTGAAGAGCAGCTTTTTCTGACTTACACTGCCATGAAGTGAGTGTATTATTACTTTGCAGGCATAGTAGGTTGTCTAAGCCCAGATAAGACTGAAGGGAGTTGTGACAGAGCAATGAGGAATGGGGACAGTTCCCTGTGAACATGTGGAGAAATTGCTGTTGATCCCAGGGCACACAGCAGAGAAGTTCAGAGGACCAATTTAAAGGGGCGAGTTCTTAGTCTAAGTTAGAGCAGATGAATCTCAGCCACAAACCACTGGGAAGCCCTATAGATTAGTAGTTAAGTTTGTCAAGGCTCAGAATTTGGACTGTGGTTGTGCAGCTGAAGTGATAATCCCTCTGACATCTGTTACCTGGGAATCACCAGGAAGAAAGCAGCCCACTGCAAGGTGCTGTGATGGTCTCAGTTGCTGGAGTTAGCTCAGACTGCCTTGCCTGCACTGATTTGGGTTTTGGTCATGGAGGCAAGCAGCACACCAGCATGTACACTTCTCCAGGGCTGCCACAACTTGCAAAACCATGATGTAATGTCAGCTCCTGCAGTGCATACTATATTCAAGTTTTTTGCTCCTGTCATTTCCCTTGCCCAGCGACCTCCCAACCAGCTTTTGACAGATGGGAGACAAGTAGAACATTGGAATCTGAAATGCGATGTGTGCTCAAAGGAAGTGACAGGAACAGTTTCCCTGCCCCTCCTCATCCTTTCCCCCATTCCTTTAACAACTGTCCTACAAGCTGCACCGCACTAGTTACCATCCTCTTAACAAGTGCATAGAGAAGAGCTGCTCCTATAATCCCATCTCTTCCTGGTTGTGCTGTACCTCTGGTAGATACCTGAGCCACCCTCAGGCCTCCTCTCATGTGCTGCAGGCCCCCAGAATTATTCAGACTCCAAGACTTCCTCAGTATCCCCCAGGCATCTTTCTCTCCTTGGCCCAGACAAGAACCATAAAAAGTGGAAATTAAAAGTTTTATTAGAAGCAATAAAAAATGATGGTATTTATCTTACAAGAAGATACCAAGTAAGCAGATATAGCTGAGTTATGACAGGCTATAATTGGCTTAAAATTAATACAGTATAAGCATCAAATTCCAGTCATTACATGAGAGAAAGTTAATCAGAACATAAAAGTTTGTCTAGACATTGTCAGAAGTCAGACTATGGAGATACAAATCTATTTTTCAATATTATCACAGAATATATTAATACAGAATCAGACTTCTTTATTAAACCACAAACAATGTTAAAAGCCAGAAATCTTAATTTCATTTCACAGGTGTTTGAGCCAGCACAGGAAGGACACACAAACAACCACAAACCCACAAATTAAATGCAAAGACTAAATTTATTTTCGTTACCTTGCCAAATAGGGGATCCCCAAAGCAGCACCCAGACAGAGGCACGCAAGCAGGGAAGCAGGCACCGCGGAGCTCAGTCCATGCTAGAGGATCACTGAACCTTCTCTTTTCGCCTGTGTATCAGCAATCCACGCAGGCGTGATTTACCACTATGCTTTGATCTTTCCCACAGCAGGACAGGAATCTCAAGCATGTTTGATAGGGTGCCTCTAAGTCTATCACAGGCCTATGTTATCTAAACACAGATGTTCTACTTGTCAAACACACAAGACTAAAGAACAATTAGCATGATATATGTGTTTTTCTACACCTTAGTTGCACGTCACTTGAGCATGTTTACAATCCTTGCCAGTCTTCCGCTATTTTCCCACAACAGGTAAAACCTACTTCCCATCTGTATGGGACTATATGTTACAGACTTTAGAAAGGTTTTAAAAAATCTCTTATACATGGCAAATGAAGTTGTTACAGCTCCATACTGAATATGCACAGGCATCATCTGCCCTGCATAGCACTGGTATGCTTCAGGATGCCACAATGTGTTCCATTTAAAAAAGCACAAGGAGCTCTCCCTTCCCTTCTTTTCCTACATCTTCATGCTGAAAATACCTTCTTTCCATTCCTTGTTACAGCAGCTTTAGATTGTTGTAGATAATTAAAGATTAGGATAATACAGAAACAGTAATATCTCTGATCATAAGCTGTTCCAGGGAAGTGTAAAGAAACAACTTTTATAAATTTTAGTGGCAAGGGGAAGCCAATGAAGTGCCAGATTGTCAGCGAGGACACAACATGTCCTGAGCAGAGCAGTGCCAAGGGACAGCGTGGGGTGGGAGTAGGATGCAACAGGGAGAGGAAGAGCAGAAAAGGCCACCCTTAGGGAGATAGCCATAAATCCAGTGAGAAATCTCCAAATTCAAACATGTGAGCCACCTTTAATGGGCCTCCAGGACCTCTCTGACAAGTCTCTGTACTGAGCTATTCTGATAGTATCGGCTGTGGACTAATCCCATTTTAAAATCTCTTAGGAAAAAAAAGGATTCACTTTTTTTCACTCCATTAGTCTTCCCATTCAAAAATCTACTCTTCCTGATACCTACACATTTCTGTGGTCAATGGCTACATTTCTTGAGTAAAATTTGTATAATCTGCTCCAGTAATTCCAGAGTTTTCAACTAAAAGAACTATAATAATATTTTTTAATATAGACACGCTGTCTGCAAAAGACTTCTACATTGTGAAGGTTATACTAAGCAGTCTTGTCTGTATAACTTAACAGTTCACAGCTATATGAAGGACCATCCACAACAAGGCTGAATTTTTTCATTCCTCTTCAATAACCAGTGATTCACCTAACCATTTTTGTTGAAAAAAATACATAGCATATTACAGTTGAACTGAAAACTTATAAATGTAAAACTAAGAAATCTTTACATTGTTTACTACTTGCATTTACGGTGTGCTGAACTACAGAAAATATTTAATTGCCAGTAAAATTTGTTGCTATAGATGTAGCAGCTTTAGTTTGCAAGCTTCCATGAAAAAGCGGCTATTCTTCTGGTAACAGGAATGGACTCATTCACCACAGTAGCTTCAGAAAAGTTCCTAAAACGCTTCCCTACGTGTAAGTTTCAGACTCACTGTGAGTTACCCCTTGTACATATGATGGCATCAATTCTCCTGTTTGCATCCAAAACTTCCACAGAGGGACCTGTAAGAATAACGACCATCATCAACACCAAGTCCTTGGGCCAACCAGCATTCACCTCACCTACTGGTCACCTCACTCCCAACAGCCCCTTGGCCCTTCAACCTCCAGCACACATCACCCGAGTGTCCCAACCCTGGTGGGAGGTATTTGTGTTGCAGAATCGGCTACAGCCTCCTGCAGAGACCTTCTGCCAGGCAGGCCTGCAGGACAGACAGGATAGTACAGCAAAATGAAAGTGCAGCATATCTCATTGTCCACAGTCTATAGCTGGTTGTAGCTTTGCAGAAGGAAATGTCAAGCCAGCAAAATACAGGAGTAGGAGCCTGGCAGCTCACACTGACAACAAAAATCAAAAAAGATATCCACTTCACAGCAGCGTCGAGTGAAGGCCCTAGGGAAAAACAGAAAGCAAACAGCAAAAAGGGTCATGCTGAACCATTTGTCTTACTCCAAAAACCAGGGATGGTTCCCAAAGTGAAATTTTACAAATGTGATTTTTTCCATCAGCAAACAATTCAGCCATCATAAAATTGTGAACATACTAAGCATACATATTGAGGGAAGAAGAGTAAAGTATTTTAACATATGATGTTTCAGTTCACACAGAATTGAATTTTAAATTGTTTTAAACTTTATGCGTTGAATTTTATACTGTGCCTCAGTAGGGTGCTCCAGCAAAATCAATTCTACTGGGATTTTGGATTTAGTATCATTCTGTACATAATTGCAGGAAGCTTGACAGTTTGACACAAAACTAATTTATAAACATATTTTGA
This sequence comes from Athene noctua, assembly GCF_965140245.1. Taxonomy (NCBI): domain Eukaryota; kingdom Metazoa; phylum Chordata; class Aves; order Strigiformes; family Strigidae; genus Athene; species Athene noctua. The sequence goes on along the minus strand of NC_134039.1, from coordinate 50,585,595 downwards.
GTGCATATCTTAAGATTGAAATACATTATTAATGTGCTTTGCATATTTGATGGAGAAACTTTATATTACCAGACTAATTGTTGCAAGCAACAAGTTAAACAAAATAAAGAGATAAATTGGTGTCTCCTTGGCCTACAATCAAGACATAGAAATATTGCTTTTGCTCCTTTTACACTGTGTGGATATTTCATATGTACAGTCAAAATTATAAAATGCTTTGAAAGAAATTTTAAGCAATTAACTTTTGAAACACATTGCTTTAACTGTACTTTGCCTTTAACTAGAAGCAAAGTTTGAACACCCCTTTTCAGAACATAGTTGAGGGCAACCACAATATATTCCTGTACAGTGGCCAAAACACAGCCTATACATCCTGAGCAGAAAATGACTTTAATCCCAGTAAATCCTATTTTAGGTAGAAGACCATTAACATTATTAAATCAGTATGCCATTAGGGGAAACAACACAGCACAGGAACAGTAGTCACATTATTCATTAGTTGGTCCCAAAATGAAAACACAACCATGATGTCTCTATTCCCTGGTCTCCCGTATTGCTTAATGGGGCACTATCAAGGTCCAGGAATTGATTTTCAAGTAGGAGCACTACTCCTGCACAGCTCTGAGACAAACAGCAGCATTTACCCCAGCAATGTGCTTAGGAAAGAGCAGGACAGGTCCCTGGAAAGTCTGCCTCAACCTCTCCCCTTGATTTGCCAGCTCCAGTCGCTTCAACTTTTCAAGGAATAATATCTAAAAGCAGACACCTGGTTAAGGAGTCCAGGGCTGCAGCCAGCTCTCTGCAGAAGTGAAGCAAAATGTTTGGCATGCTCTCTCCCCTGAGAAGCAGGGTTCGGGCTCGAGTTGGGAGCTTCCCAGCTGCCCTGTGCCAGTCAGACTGCTGGCTTCTCATCCCATGTCCCCGTGCCCATCATCTACTGGTAGCTGAAAGTGCTTTATCCACTTCTCCATGATCTAGAGGTCTCAGACCAGACCTTGCACAGTTTATATTACAAAAGAGCTTTCTGGGAGGTAAGTAATATCCAAATCACTGTGTGGAAGCCAGCCAGAGCATCTCTGACCTCCCACAGGACAAGCACTGAACACCTCTACCATCTCTAAACAACCAGCTACAATATGTATAGACATTTCCTCTAAATTTGAGTGGTATGTGCATGAACACTTCCACACCACTGACTAAAACAACAACAAGCTGTACTTTGGAGCACAAAACCCCAGTTACCACCCCACCCCAGCCACATCAGATGTACCCTCAGTATCATGCAGAAACATCCTCATGGCCATGGAGAGGAGCATGGCAGCTCCAAGAGGTGAACACCAGACAGGGAAGGAAGGAGGCTCTGGTGTCTGCATGCCAGAAGTGGGGGGACATTGCTGCAGCTGGGGGTCTCTCTTGAAACCCCAGAAAGCAGTGGCACATGTCCTCATTCACAGAACCATATGGCTTACCAAAACGAAGCACCCACCACCACCTCGATGTGGCCAGTTCAGCCCATCCCACAGAGGGGCAGTTTGGTTCCTGGTCCCCATTGCTACTGCAGCAGGATGGAACAGGGGAAGCCAGGGGCAGCTTGCCTGCATCAGACATACACATGGTCCTCGAAGGACCCTGGCCCCTCTTCACCCCCCTGTCTCTTCACTGGTCCCTGTCCCTTTTATTCTCCCTACCCCTGCCAGCAGTTTCCATCCGTTTCCTGCTGCCTTCAGGGGTCTTCTGCCCATTCTGTCTCACCTCTGTCCCATGCTTCTCCTCCAGGTGTGGCTGAGGTTCCCCCAGACAGATAGTTTTGGGGATAAACCTGTTTCCCTATCTCTTTGCCTGAGCAGCAAATGTTTTGTTTTCTTTCCTCAGAAAAACGCATATGGGCTGCAAATAACTGATGTGCATGTGGCAGCTGTTGAGTCAGGGAGTCTGGGGAGGTCCAGAAGGTTTGGAGATGTTGCTGCAGGTAGACAGCAAGGCACAGTGGTGGGGACACCACTGTGAAGCAGACATCAATGGTGGGAAAGCCAGACTGGAGCTGTGGTGACAGGAGGAAACCATGCCACTAGGGTGGTGGCAGACATGAGTCAGGCTCACAGGGAGCAGCTCAGCCAGCCAGAGTCAGCAGACAACCCAGCAGGCACGAGGCACTTTGCAAAAGACACCTACCTGGAGGCCCCACACATGTGGGAGCATGTCCTGGATCACTGTCTTGGGCAGCCTGGGGAGAAACATGGCCTCACAGGCTTCTCCTTGCAGGAAAAGAGGGAAATGTCAAGAGTTCAAGGGCAGTCAGGGATGTTCCTTAGCCAGGGAAGAGCAAATGACTGCACAGGCACTAGGAGGAGAACAATGCCCCTTAAAGGCTTTATTACTGTTATTCACAAATTATCAGTTCTCCCCTTGGCAATCCTAGCAAGCACTGCAACCTCTCAAACCAACATCCCTCCCATATGCACACTCAAACCATGAGGAGCACACTGCATGCATATGTGGTGCCATGCTGTGAAAATACTGCTTTAAGGGGTGCAGAGCAGATCTCCTGCTATTTGTGTAAATCTCAGGGTTAGTAACATCAACCTTGTTCAAAGGACACTGTAGGAATGTGTGATACTCCAAAGAGATAGATGCTTTACTGGGGACATAGAGGAGACGGCCCAGAAATCTACGGGAAGATCACATTTCACGCAGTGGATCCAGACAATTGCCCAACCACTGTGCAGAAGCACATTTCAAAAACTTGAGTGGCCTGTGCAGGGGCTGGGGATGCAAAGCACCAAGCAAGTGCAGCTTGGCATAGCTACCATGAGTATGCTGAGCTGCCCTAGATAGTTGACTTTTATAGTGGTACCACTGACTTGCCTATCTCCCCATGATCTAGGAGCTACCATACTGCTGGATCACCTTTCCAAAGTCACCACATCCCAGTCTGGGATAGCTGAAGAGGACCCAGGAAGGAGTTGCAAACTATGGTTGAGGCCATCTTTTAGCCCACCTGAGCTGGGAGAAGACTGGCTGTGCTGCTCCTCTGATCTGTCATTCTCTTTAATTCACTTTGTTTTAAGCTCCCTGTGTTGCATTTGTGATCAAAGTCCTATAACTATTTTCTCCAGAAAGCATGATCCTAAATAACAATCAGAGACTGAGGAAGTCAGATCATACTGATCCAACTGTACACATAAAGTCACCCTGTCTCCCATCTAGTCATAGCAGAGTTCACTTCTCTTTGTGAAGATGAAGGATGTTTTAGGAGCTGTGTACTGACTAACCAGGTGGAGTGACAGAGGAGAGACAGCAGTTTGAGGATAGTCGCTTGATCAAGAAGTTCCTAAGGGACCCTGGGGTCCAGCTGATGCCATCTTTTTCCAAGTTGCATAATAGCTCTAACATCTTTCCTGCACAGTGAGAATATCTGATCCTATGACAGTGATTGTCTTCAAACTGCTCTTAGTCACTGGGGATGTGTTATAGACAACACAGAGCTGTCATTGTCTCTTCAAAGAGGCAATACTATAAAGATTAGAGCAGATGTAAGATCCTAGAGGATTTTCTGTCATATACTGTCCATAATATAGAAATAAAAGCTGATTGAGATTATACGTCTGAGCTTCTAATGTGTCTCCTGTTGATAAGAGCTCCTATTAAATAAGGAAATGACAAAAATGATATTTGTCTTCTTAATTAGGTCCAGTTTTCCATCATTAACTTAGCGTCTGTAGCAGTATCCTCAGAAGAGAAGCATGGGAGGGATTTTGACAGTTGATCAAATTACATCCAGAAAGGTTGATTTGGCAATTGACTTCTCTTTGAGAACTAGTCTTAAAATTTATTTGATGTTTGTTAATGCGTAGATTGCCAACAAGACTTGACAATGGGGCATACTTTGTTAATCTTAGGAGGTGCAAGAGGAAGTTTTGTCTCACACAGTGAAACAACCATTTATTAGCCAAACAAACATGAGTAGCATTTGGTCTAGCAAAGCAGCATTCTCACCTGCTAGAAAACAACAGATTATTTATTTAGTTGGTTTTACCAATCTTCTATCTCCTTGGTAATTTAGAAGAGCATACCAGAAATGTTGGATCTGCTCAGACAGCCTGAGAGTAATGGCTGCAACCTAAGGTTTATCAGCTGGAAAAAAGAGATGGAATCCGTAACAGGATGTGATACCGCAAGGTGTGTCAGCAACAGCCAGCAATCTTCGAATGTGAGGACAAATTGTGGCTCCTGAGTCCTTTCATAGTACATCAACTAGCTGTGTCAGAGATGACAAATTTAGGGGTCTTTCAGGAACTGTGCTCTATAAACAACACGGTCAAGAAAACAGCAGTTTGTCTTCTTCCTCCAAATACAGGCCTTCAAACCGATCCTGAGGGGCTCTGCACATTCGTATACTCTGTGCACCATGATGTGCCTCTGGGCACATTACTCATGCTCTTTGCCATCATGTAGTATGAACACTACCCCTGGAGGTGGTTCAGACTTGTTTGCAGACATCTAGCCTGAATCAGCCACCCACAGTAAGCAAAACCAGCTGTACAGTCCAGTAGTGTTGTCAAATGCAGACCTCCCTCCCATGGTGGCTGCAGCTGGTGGCCTCTGAGGCCTCCATCACAGCAAATCTGTGGGTCAAGGCGATGAGGCCCCAGAGGGTATGGCTAACCTCCTCTCCACTGGCACAGGCCAGGAGAGGCAATGCCACTGTAGGATAGCAGGGACACTTCCAAACAGAGCACTTCAGAGCCTTTACATCCACAAATACTGACTCCTCTGTTGTTCATCCAGATGTGTAATGCTATCCAGGGACAAAATGCCCATTTATTGATGGGGAGGTGGCCATAAATGATGTCCAGGGCTGACGCTCAGGAACAGAAAGTCAGACACACTGGTCTACCACTTGGCAGTCATCAGGCTCCTCCATGTTGTGTAAAACCAGTGCCTACATAGTGGCGAGATATACCAACCTTATAGCACCAATACTTGGTCCTAGCACAGAGGCTCAGCAAGAGGTTTGAGAAGTTGAACACGTTTCCTGGGCAGAACAGCTAACACAGATTTTACTCTGATGCAGGCAAGGGACAGGCTTGGCAATGCAGATAGGAGACACTTGTCTCATGGCAGGGAGCGAGACTCACTTCCCAGAGAAGAAGGCTTGTTAAAGCCTTGGTGACAGCTCCACTATGCCAGTTTTTTGTTTTTTATGGTAATATCAAAGAACAAACCTTCTGTAAGGAAGATGATCAAATGATGTCTGTCCTACTGACTCAAGTTTTGGAAGCCAGCAGAAGGCTTTGTATTAATTCCTAAACTTCGGACAGGCAGGAACAATCAGTTCAGGATATGTGCATTTATATGTGAAATAATGTATTTCCAGAAACCTGACATTCAACACAAAAGGAGCAAACCATGAAAACTGAACACCAAAGAGAGAATTAAAGAGCGTGATGCCTACAGTCAGCATCAGGGCCTGTACTGCAGGCTCTTTGGAGTTCTGCAGGAGACTCCAGTCATACCCCACAGCTTCGGTACGCCGAGTGCTTTACATGGATAAAAGACTTCTCCTTACCTAGGCATCAAAGAGGGAATGTATACAAAGAATGCTAGAGGGGTTTTAGTGATGTTAATACACTTTATAAAACATTAAACCTTATTCCTAAATCCTACTAGGGGATATATAACAATCTTGCTTTGTGAGTTAGAATTTTTACTGTAATTTGAGCGCAAAAAATGTGAAAGAAAGATGACTTGAGAAAAATGATCATGGATGACAGGCAGTAAAAGCAGTGAACTTTTAACCTCAACATCTAGAAATGATCACAAAAGATCACACTGGTTGAGGTATTGAAAATCAGGCTAAAGGTTAGCTCTAGTCAGAGTAGGAAGATAAATTAAATACGTCTCCACATGGAAGCATGCTGGGCCCATAAGCCAAAGGTCGATGGATTGAAATGATCCTCTGCTACCATTCCACCCCTTGCCTCTGTAAATCACATATGTAAGAATTATCATCAAAATCCACATTCATCACGCACTTTTCACAATCTTCACAAACTTTACTCACATCAACAAAAAGAATTCCCCACACCAAAATCAAAATAATATCATCACAACACCAAACAAGTGGACAAGTTACACAAAATCCACCTCTCATCCCCTCACCACAATTACAACAGAAGTTCCCCATGATCATTTTGCTTTTTACTCTCTAGCTATGTTCAGTCCATGTTTTGCCTGTCACTGTTCCTAATTGCTATCCTTTTCCCAAACTCCTCATGCCCCACATTGGGCACCAAAAAAGGACTGTGGTAGGTTGACCCTGGCTGGATGCCAGGTGTCCACCAAAGATGCTCAATCACTCTCTCTCCTCAGCTGGGCAGGGGAAAGAAAATATAACAAAAAGCTTGTGCGTTGAGATAAGGACAGGAAGATCACTCAACAATTACTATCAAGGGCAAAACAGACTCAGCTTGGGGAAATTAGCTAAATTTCTTGCAAAGCAAATCAGAGTAGGGTAGTGAGAAATAAAACCAACTTCCCCCAACTCCTCCCTTCTTTCCAGGCTCAACTTTGCTCCTGATTTCTGTACCTCCTCCCCCACCAGTGGTGCAGGGGGATGGGGAATGGGAGTTGTGGTCAGTCCATCACATGTTTTTTTCTGCAGCTTCTTCCTCACAAGGGGGACGACTGCTCACACTCTTACTCCAGTGTGGTCCCTCCCACAGGAGATAGTCCTCCACAAACTTTTCCAGTATGAGTCCTTCCCATGGGCTGTGGTTCTTCATGAACTGCTCCAGCGTGGTTCCCTCCCACAGGGTGCAGTCCTTCAGGCACAGACTGCTCCAGGGTGGGTCCCCACACGGTCACAAGTCCTGCCAGGAGCCTGCTCCAGCACAGGCTTCCCACAGAGTCACAGCTTCCTTCGGGCATCCACCTGCTCCGGCGTGGGGTCCTGCACGAGCTGCAGGTGAATCTCTGCTCCTGCAGTGACCTCCATGGGCTGCAGGGATCCAACCTGCCTCACCAGCGTCTTCACCATAGTCTGCAGGTGAATCTCCCGCTCTGGTGTCTGGATCACCTCCTTCTTCACTGACCTTGGTGTCTACAGAGTTATTTCTCTCACAACTTCTCACTTCTCTCTCTGGCTGCAGTTGCTGTTTCTTTTTTCCCCCTTCTTATATGCATTACCTCTGAGGCACTACCACCATTGCTGATGGGCTCGGCCTTGGCCAGCAGCGGGTCCATCCTGAGCTGGCCAGTATTGGCTCTATTTGACATAGGGGAAACTTCAAGCAGCTTCTCACAGAAGCCACCCCTGTAGCCTTCTATTTCCCAGAGCCTTCTGACTCCAGAAACCTGGAAACATTACTTCCCTGATTAACGTTTAAGTGCTTAGAGGAGAGCTCGTGATCTATCAGATGACTGTTCTAACCTGAGCTTTATGAAACATCACTTCTTTTCTGCCTGACTCATTTTTCTTTTCCCCTCACCCTCTAGAGCATTGCAGGATGTTTGGATGTAATTATGGTTGCCATGTTAGAGAATTTTTTTTTGCAAGATCATTTCACAAACTCTCTCAAGTGGGAGCAGATGAGAGAGGAGCAAGGTGATAGGGAGAGTGAGGTTCTTGACCTATTAAAATGCATTTGTGGGTGTTTTGAGAAGCAAAATATTCCCAGGTGATACTAGGGAACAAGCCAGAGCTCCAGTTACAGAATGAGTTTTACAAGACAGAAACATACAATGACATCTACTTGCCTAACCTCAGGGAAAATCTCTTCCCATACCACAAACCTGCCAATTATTTTAAACTAGAAGCTTGTGGCTAAGAAATAAGAACCAGTATTTTTGAGACTTCAGGTTTTCTTGCTCCCGTGTCCTTGTTTTTGCAGTTTCTGAGAAAGGAACTCTTTCTTCTCTCAAAGAATAAAAGAAAAAATCCTAATTTCTGGGCAGCAGGACAGTTCTTTACCAGCTAAATTTTCTCCCAGTTTCTATTTCCATCTGCACAAGCACTAGACATTCCCAGATGATCTTGGTTGTTTCTTTCTCCACAAACACATTCCTATTTGAGTTCTCTCTCTCTCTCAAAATGGAAATGAAAACTCTCTCCTGAATACCCCTGCTTTCTCCACCTCTAATGGAAGCTCTTTATATGGCTTTTCAGACCTAAATCCAGGAGAGCTCACCTCCACAAGAAAATCTTTCACCACAAGTGAAGCATCATTGGTCAGGAGCCTTTTACTTCTAATTGTACACTGAAGTCATTCTAACTGTCCTAGATGGAAGGATCTAGGGTCTGACAAAGAAAATCCTTCAGAAAGAGGGTTGTGCATTGAGCTGGACATGTTAGAAAGATGTAGTTCTGCAATGCATGTGCTACATTGCTTATTCTGCAGCTGTAGCAGCAGATTTGGTCAATTCTGAGCTATAGTTAGTTACTGAATTAATCAGTCTTCATTCTCCAGCATTTTACAGCATAAAATTCACTGAGTCCTTTTAGATGTGAAGCTTGTGCAATTATTTTCTGAAGTTCCCTCTCTCCTGACTTACCCCCATGTCTCTGGTCACTAAGTGCTTTGCCAAACTGAGACGGGCAGAGAGATACTGTGTGGAAAAAGACAAGCAGTTCTTATGGCAATGTCTGCACAAATTAAAGCATCCCAAGACATATTCCCATTAGCCCATTTCAGAGGAGCAAGAGCTCTGAAAAACATGCCTACAACAGTCCTTGGACAAACATCCTTGTTCTCATCCTACTCTTTCTGATCAATGAGTGGCTATGCTAGCCAAATAGGTCTTTTCATTAATTGTTTTTTTCCCTACATCACCTACTCATAGCTCTGCTGTGAAGACACACAACTATCCCTGAGAGATCCTTGTTTGCTTTTTGCTTTCATGGAAAAGCCATTTCCACTATGTAAATACAAGACTGCAATTTCCCACACAAACAGCAGTTTTCAAAATGGGAAAAACAGGGCATACCAGGTCGAGTATCTTTCTGCATCGGTACTGCATCTAATTAGAGCCTCCTGTCTCCACTCTACAGCACTTGTACCCTGGTGTAAATGTCATGCAGAACTGAAGGGAGGCTGTTTTAGAAGCCTGGGCTTTCCAAGTCAGAGAGTACCTACAGCTACTACTGAGGCCATCCCTTGTCACAAATGGATCCAATATATAGTCATTCATAAGCTCTACAGCCAGCTAAGAACATGCACAGCTATCTTGGGATTATTAAGGTAAATCCATAGCACCTCACCATCTGATTATATGGTCAGGTTTAAAGGAATAGTATTAACAAATGTGACTTGCAGTAACAGACCACACTGTCCAAGCTAGCTTGTGCATCACCAGAAGCCTGTTTATATACTCATACAACCACCTCTGAAATGGGTTCGGGTCTTGTGATTTGAAGGTTTGTTTATTTAGTTATTCTAATCATGCTAAAATAATATGTTTTCCGGAGGTTCATGCTAAACATTCTCACTCTTTTTTTTTTTTTTTTTTTACACAGAGCACCAAACTCACTCTCCCACCCTTCTTTTCAGACCTCTACCAGCTCCCCAGTGATGTGTACAGAAGATTCAGAGACCCTTCTTTGAAGGTTTGTCATATAGCAGCATATGCCTATGGCAGTCGGCTTGCCTTCTTTTACAAACCATATTTTCTATATTAGTGTCTTCACCTCCAGCTCAAAAGATATGTAGTTCCTTTCATACTGCCTTACAGTTCTGGAATGCCCAACCTACATCTGTCCTAGCTGTGTGAGTTAGCTGTGCCTAATCTTCTGCTGTTTTCTTAAATTATTAGGCTGGTTCCAATGCAATCAAAAGCTAGTAAAAATGTTGTCATTTAACAATTACCCTCTCCTCTGGTCCTCCAGATACATCTTGACACAAATCAAATCTGAAATCTTCATATACAATAAAGAGACCCTTACAGCTGATCCAAAACTGTTACCTTGACAGTAACATATAAAGGGCAAAGAGCTGTTGTTTCTTTAATTCTTGAAAAGGTATTTTAAACCTTATATTGCTATCCCTTGATTGAAGTGGAAGAAAGAAGTGTCTGAAAGAATATATGTAGCCTGTTAAAAATAATGCTGATAAAGCTGAAGATGAGACATACACAAGAACTGAACTGTCAGGCTAGTGAAGTTAATTATGGTATTACCAACGAGGCACAGTGAACTTCCATTTTCGTAATTAGAGACTGAAGACTCTTCTTTCAGATGACTAATTAAAAGTGATATAGACATTGCTATTCTGGATTTCTATCAGAATCTGCAGTAAATGCAGTATGAATATATCTTAACAGTGAATATAAGAGATATATAAACAAATAATATGCAACAGGCACATTATTACCTATAAATAATGAATATAAATAATGCATATTTTGCATTCTCGCTCTGCAGAGGGATCTGGACAGGCTGGAGCGATGGGCTGAGGCCAACTGTGTGAGTTTCCATAAGGCCAAATGCCGGGGGCTGCCCTTGGGCCACAACAACCCCCAGCAGTGCTACAGGCTTGGGGAGGAGTGGCTGGAGAGCTGCCAGTCAGACAGGGACCTGGGGGTGTGATTGACAGCCGGCTGAACAGGAGCCAGCAGTGTGCCCAGGTGGCCAAGAAGGCCAATGGCATCCTGGCTTGTGTCAGCAATAGCGAGGCCAGCAGGGACAGGGAAGGGATCTTACCCCTGTACTCGGCACTGGTGAGGCCGCACCTCGATTCCTGTGTTCAGTTTTGGGCCCCTCACTACAAAAAGGACATTGAATGACTCGAGCGTGTCCAGAGAAGGGCAACGGAGCTGGTGCAGGGTCTGGAGCACAGGTCGTACGAGGAGCGGCTGAGGGAACTGGGGGTGTTTAGTCTGGAGAAGAGGAGGCTGAGGGGAGACCTCATCGCCCTCTACAGCTCCCTGAAAGGAGGTTGCAAAGAGCTGGGGATGAGTCTCTTTAACCAAGTAGCAAGCGTTAGGACAAGAGGGAATGGCCTCAAATTGCACCAGGGAAGGTTTAGACTGGATATTAGGAAGCATTTCTTTCCAGAAGGGGTTGTTAGCCATTGGAATGGGCTGCCCAGGGAGGTGGTGGAGTCCCCATCCCTGGAGGTGTTTAAGAGTTGGGCTGACATAGTGCTTAGGGATATGGTGTAGTTGGGAACTGTCATTGTTAGGTTAATGGTCGGACTGGATGATCTTCAAGGTCTTTTCCAATCTAGATGATTCTGTGATATGCATATAAATAACATGGATGCACATAAATAATATGCAATGAATTACAGCTAAAACTTAAATTCACCCACAGATCTCATTGCAATCACTATGCATTCTGTGAAGCTCTAGAGGCCTCTGAAACCTGACGAAGTGTACTTCTGCTGCTTTGCCTGGATTACTGTGGTGGCTCATCCCTAGGGTGAGCATAAACAGGAGCCCCCAGACAGTTTCAAAGTGCCTTCTGTGGGGGTTTAGATCTTAGGGCTGTTTCTACATAGGAGATCTCAGGATCCAGGAAAGGATGTCCCACTCCACACCAGCTCCCAAACCAGCATGGACATGCACCCAAGCTGGCTCGTGCATCATGTGCTAAGAAGGTCCCCCCATGGTACCTGTCAAACAGGTGCTGCTGGATGTGCAGCCAGCCCAGGAAGCCCTGATCACTCAGAGTCCCTGCAGACTTGGCAGCCAGGGTTGCTCTTAGGCAGAAGGAATTTGAGGGTAAAAAGAGTAAAAGATGTGTCAGCTTCCACCTCTAAGAAAACTGATAAATATGACCTGTCTTGTCTAGCTGAGATGGCACATCCCTTGGCACAGATGCTCTCTTTAGCACTGATTGCTAAGGAAATGAGAAGTGGAAGATCATGTTGCATGTATCTCTCTACCTGTTTATTTCCCAAATTAACCCATGGGCCAGTTACGTTGAGTTTGGCAGTGGATACTACCTTCCTCTTAATTTCCTGTAAATAGGTAGCTAGGCATTTAAAGCAGTCTGCATGGTAAATAACTGAGACACAATGAGAAACAATCCACCTAGGAGGGAGATGCTATGACTGAAAAAGTGCAGGGGAATACTCTTTGGGACTTATTTGCTACACACTTTGGATAATCTGAATGCAACACATGCATCAACAAAAAGCTAGGCTTCCTGCTGTGTGGCTGCTAAACCAACCATCTGCATATCAAGTATATGATAGAGAGCCTGATCTCTTCGGAGACCTTGCCTGACAATGATGTAAGCAATAAACAAAGATAGATGCAGGCCAGGCTAGTCTGTTGAATAGAAGTGACTTAGGTCTAGCCATGACCCCTAGCATTTCAGGCAATTCTCACGGATGTTGTAAACAAAGTACATTTTATAAGCTACCTCTTAACCTTTAGTAACATGACCTGCTTTAAGTTTCTCTCCAGCAGCTAATTCACATCTGTATTTCTTCCTGCATCATTTGGAGGCTAGAGGATGCTAGGTTAAATGCTGTAGCATCCTTCTGATAGCAAGTCTCTTTAGTGTTAGCTCTGTACATAGGACTTTACCACGGAACACCAAAATTTTCATGTCCACATTTACATTTGGATGATAAATCTTCTTATCAAAGAATGTTTCAATGTCACATTGTCACAGTAAAAAGTCAGGTCTGGGTTTTCACTGAGTTTTATGGGGCACTTCAGAAATGCCAAAGCCAGCTCCAGAAGAGTCAAATTTGTGTGAACCAAGATGTCTGAAGGAAAGAGCACAAAATGGTGTCCATTTATTTCCTCACCCTGAAGCTGAAGCTGAACCTGATCGAGAGCTGCACATAATTCAAATAGATGAAATGTAATGATTAATTTTTTCTATTTTTTATTCCTCCTTATAATTTATTCCTTTGTTTCCCTGTCTTGAGCAACATTACATTAATTAAGGAAACATAAACATGTAATTTTTGAAAGATCTCTAATTATCTCGTGCTGCTGGGTTAATAATTCAGGTGACTTGAGTTATGTCTCTAAGCAAGGGTTTTGAGAATTGAATCTCTGATGAATATTCAAACAAGTTCCTTCAAGTTAATCAGGGCTGGCACTGTAAGAAAATCTTCCTTACACAGTAAGGAAGGGTGAAATATTCCTTTCCACTCAATAAACAAGGACCAAAGAGTAATATCAGTACTTGCAACAGACAAAAAACTGCCTTGTATCTTAATTATCCCTTATCTTTGAAATTGATAAAGGCCATTTTATTCAAAGAATTGAATACCAGCACATTTACAGGTGCTAGTGTTCACCAACATATAACCATCCTAGCTGGCTAACATCAGAGAAGTCTACCTGCAAATCAGAAAGTCTGGTAAACTTTAATGTGGTGAGTCAGCCAACATACATTTATCTCTATAAACATTAAAGAACTAAGAGACCCTGTCAGAAAGACTGAGTATTTTAAAATAATAACAGTAATAAATAATGCCGAAGATAAATACTGCAGCATCCTATTACAATAAACCAATTTGCAGACCAGTGATGGAAAGTACCTGAAGGTGACACATGCACAGCCTTTATATTGATTCTGAGGACTGTCAGTAGGTGAGGGGCAAAATTTTCATTATTTCATTATATGACCTTTTTTGTAAAAGATGAGCTGTTAGATACTGACAGAAGGTGTGTTTGTGTCAAAGATACCCTGAAGGGAACATTAACAATAACCTCTATATGCACCCACACATAAGGACAATCATCTGAATATTTTTGGGGGGCCACATTAAATGTGGGAAACAGAAAGGGAAAGGGAAGAGAACTTCAGTGAGGCCATAAAGGTGGACTTCGATAGCCAGCAAATTGTTAGGACTGGATCTGAATGATGATTGGAGAATGAAGGATTTTTGAACAAAAAGTTTGCATTTGCTAGGCTACATCTATGACTCATATTCTAGGATCCATTCTCCAGCACCTTAGAAAATCTCTCAACTGCAACCTCAAGAGAGTGAGGTGATCTAATTAATCATCACTACATTTGGCATTATTCAGCCAGGAATTAATCTACACGTAGTAACTTCTTAGGCTGTTTAAGGTATTTACAGACTTCTAAAAATAGCCAAATGAAAACATTAAGGACACAAGAGATAAGAAAAAGTAAGGCAATAATGCAAAGTGTTATTACGAAAGCTATCATCTTGGTAAATGAAACATAAAGCAAAAAGGAATGAAGTTCCTTCAGTTTTGTAATTAAGCATCAAAATATATAAATTCCCAGACTTCATTAGAAGATACTGGAAATTAAAGAAAATGGGACCTCCAGTGAAATTATGCCAATATAAAGAGTGCAGATAAGAGCTTAGGCAAAAAATATAAGAAAAAATCTCATAGAATGGTGAGCCCACAGAGATAAGGGGAGCTGATTGAGGAGGTAAAGAACATCCTTGGAAAATTTTATAAAAAACTGGGTATTGCAGAGTAATACTCAAGTCAATAATAGAAAAGCAAAGAAAATTACTACCTCAAAGACCTATCTTTTCTTTATTTAAAAACAGAAGATAGATAAATCCTGCACAGTTTGTACATAGAAAAGAAAAGCAAGGTTTTTATAGGGGTTTTTACGCATACAATCATTTATTTATTTAACAAAATCAAACAATGAGAAGTACCTCACAGAATCATCTAGGTTGGAAAAGACCTTGAAGATCATCTAGTCCAACCATTAACCTAACAATGACAGTTCCCAACTACACCACATCCCTCACCGCTATGTCGACCTGACTCTTAAACACCTCCAGGGATGGGGACTCCACCGCTGCCCTGGGCAACGCCCAACAACCCCTTCTGGAAAGAAATACTTCCTGACATCAACTTCCCTGGTGCAATTTGAGGCCATTCCCTCTTGTCCTAACGCTTGCTACTTGGTTAAAGAGACTCATCCCCAGCTCTTTGCAACCTCCTTTCAGGGAGCTGTAGAGGGCGATGAGGTCTCCCCTCAGCCTCCTCTTCTCCAGACTAAACACCCCCAGTTCCCTCAGCCGCTCCTCGTACGACCTGTGCTCCAGACCCTGCACCAGCTTCGTTGCCCTTCTCTGGACACGCTCGAGTCATTCAATGTCCTTTTTGTAGTGAGGGGCCCAAAACTGAACACGGGAATCGAGGGGCGGCCTCACCAGTGCCAAGGACAGGGGTAAGACCCCTTCCCTGTCCCTGCTGGCCACACTATTGCTGACACAAGCCAGGATGCCATTGGCCTTCTTGGCCCCCTGGGCACACTGCTGGCTCCTGTTCAGCCGGCTGTCAATCAACCCCCCCAGGTCCCTCTCTGACTGGCAGTTCTCCAGCCACTCCTCCCCAAGCCTGTAGCGCTGCTGGGGTTTGTTGTGGCCCAAGGGCAGTCCCCAGCATTTGGCCTTATTGAAACTCCTCCAGCTGGCCTCAGCCCATGGCTCCAGCCTGTCCAGGTCTCTCTGCAGAGCCTCCCTACCCTCGAGCAGATCAACACTCCCACCCAACTTGGTGTCATCTGCAAACTGACTGAGGGTGCACTCGATCCCCTCGTCTAGATCATCAATGAAGATGTTAAACAGGAGTGGCCCCAAAACCCAGCCCTGGGGGACACCACTCGTGACCGGCCCCCAACTGGATTTAACTCTGTTCACCACAACTCTTTGGGCCCAGCCATCCAGACAGTATTTTACCCAGCAAAGCCTGTGCCCATCCAAGTCACAAGCAGTCAATTTCACCAGGAGAATGCTGTGGGAAACGGTGTCAAAGGCCTTACTGAAGTCAAGGTAGACAACATCCACAGCCTTTCCCTCATCCAATAAGCAGGTCACCCTGTCGTAGAAGGAGATCAGGTTTGTCAGGCAGGACCTGCCTTTCATAAACCCATGCTGACTGGGCTTGATCCCCTGGTTGTCCCACATGTGTTGTGTGATGGCACTCAGGATGAGCTGCTCCATCAGCTTCCTGGGCACCAAAGTCAAGCTGACAGGCCTGTAATTTCCCGGATCATCCTTCCAACCCTTCTTATATATGGGCGTCACATTGGCCAATTTCCAATCTGTCAGGACCTCCCCGGTCAGCCAGGACTGCTGGTAAATGATGGAAAGTGGCTTGGCGAGCACCCCAGCCAGCTCCTTCAGCACCCTCGGGTGTATCCCATCCGGTCCCATGGACTTGTGTGTGTCTGTGTGATGCAGCAGGTCACTGACTGTCTCCTCCTGGAATGTGAGGGGTGTCGTTCTCCCAGTCTCTGTCCTCTGGCTGAGGAGGCTGGATTCCCTCAGTACAACTAGTCTTCTATTAAAGACTGAGACAAAGAAGGCATTAAGGACCTCAGCCTTCTCCTCATCACTTGCTGCCATGTTTCCTCCTGCATCTAGCAGGGGATGGAGGCTCTCCCTGGTCTTTCTTTTGCTACTGACATACTTATAGAAATATTTCTTGTTGTCTTTGATTATGGAAGCCAGATTAATTTCCATCTGGGCTTTAGACCTCCAGACTTCTGCCCTGCATAGCCTCACAGCATCTTTGTAATCACTGTGAGTGGCTAGCCCCTTCTTCCAAAGGCTGTAAACTCTCCTTTTCTCCCTGAGTTGCAGCCAAGGCTCCCTGTTCAGCCAGGGTGGTCTTCTCTGGTGTCAGCTTCTCTTACAGCACCTGGGGACAGCCTGCTCCTGTGCCATTAACACTTCCTTCTTAAAGAGCGCCCCGCCTTCCTGGGCCCCTATACCCTTCAGGATCACCTCCCAAGGGATCCTTTCAAGCAGGTGTCCAAACAAGAAAAAGTCAGCCCTTTGGAAGTCCAGGATGTCAGTTCTGCTTCCCCCTCTCCTGGCCTCTCTAAGGACAGAGAACTCTATTATTTTGTGATCCCTGTGCCCTAGTCGGCCTCCAACCACCACATCATCCACCAGCCCTTCTCTGTTCACAAAGAGGAGATCCAGCAGGGCACCTTCTCTGGTCGGTTCACTCACCAGCTGTGTCAGGAAGTTATCTCCCACACATTCCAAGAATCTCTGGGACTGGTCCTGCTCTGCTGCGTTGTATTTCCAGCAGATGTCTGGGAAGTTAAAGTCTCCCACAAGAACTAGGGCAAGTGATCATGAGATTTCTCCTAAATGCCTATAGAATATTTCATCCACCTCTCTGTCCTGGTTGGGTGGCCTATAGTAGACTCCTACTACAACATCTGCCCTGTTGGCCTTCCTCCTGATTCTAACACTCCACCCTGTCTTCACTTATACTCAAAGCAATCATAACAGTCCCTAACATACAGAGTCACTCGACCGCCTCTATTACCTTGTCTGTCCCTCCTAAAGAGCTTGTAGCCATCAACTGGCATACTCCAGTCTTGGGAAACATCCCACCGTGTTTCTGTGATAGCCATGACATCATAGTTTTCCTGTTTCATCATGGCTTCAAGCTCCCCCTGTTTGTTACATACACTTCAGATGGGCTGATGTTTTGCCCCCTTCCCCCTTCAAATCTACTTTAAAGTTCTCTCAATAAGCGCAGCTGACTCCTGCCCCAAGATCCTCTTCCCCCTCTGAGACAGGTGCATCCCATCTGATGCCAAAATGTCTGGTGTCCAGTATACAAACCCATGATTGAAAAATCCAAAGCCCTGCTGGTAACAACAGTCACAAGTTCATCTGTTGAATTCTCCGCTATTATTCTTCATCCATCCCCACAACTGAAGGGATGGAGGCGAACACAGTTTGTGCTCCCGACCCCTTCATCAGTTTCCCCAAGGACCTGAAATCTCTCTTCATTGATTTAGGACTTCTCCTGGTAATGTCATCACTACCTACCTGAAAAACCAGGAGAGGGTAGTAGTCCTTGGGTCTCACTAGAGCAGGGAGTTTAGCCATGAGGTACTTCACACGGGCCCCAGGGAGCAGCAGACTTCCCTATGAAGCCGGTCTGGTCTGCGTATGGGGCCTTCGACACCCCTCGGAATGGAGTCACCCAATGACTCTTCTGGGGTTCTTTTTAGAACTGATTTTAATACCTGGTCTAGAATGACCCGGGCTTGGTGGGCCTTGATCTTCCTCCTTGTTTGTCTCATTCTCTTCATCCTTCTCTTCTTCATTCAAAAGTTCCAGGGCCCCATACCTGTTGTGAAGGGACACCATGGAGGGTGAGGGAGGTTGGGAGAGGATTTTCCTGCCTCCCTGAGCAGGGACCTGTTTCCAGCCTCCCCCATCTCTTAGGTCCCCTCCTTCTGCCTGGTAGCAAGAGGACAAGGGATTACCTGCCTCATTTGGAGCCTCCATTTGCTCCTGTTGCTTTAGGGGTGCTAGGGTGTTACTCCACCAATCAATTTCCCGTTCACACTCCCTAATACTTCTTAATCTCTCAACCTCTTCTTTGAGTTCCGCCACCAGGCTGAGCAGGTCACCCAGCTGATCGCAGCGCACACAGGTGCTGTCACTGCTGCTCTCTGACAGGATTGACAGGCTCAGGCACTCCCTGCAGCCTGAGACCCGAACCTCTGCATGTTTGCATGGCAGCTCCGTCTGGGTCACCATGTTCTTTCTGGCGGTGGTTTTGACATGAGTGGAGACCATCACAAGTCTTCTTCAAGCAGCATGATGCCTGAAGAGAAGGGTTGGATGCCTAAAGAGGAGGGAAACTTAGACTAGCTGCTTTCAGCATGAGCTGATTTTATTAATAAATGTTGATACTGATTCTTGCCCATATGTTTGGCAAATAAAGTGAGTATATCAGGGTTATGTGCAGCCAGATAAACCCACAATAAGTAAGTTGCTGACTTTCTGTGGAGTGCAGTAAGAAAACCCTTGAGCAATACTTAATTTTCAGGAAAAAAATTTCAGGGTATTTTAGGCTCTGCCTGCATGACTGCTTACCCTGTTCTTCTGCACTGAGAAGAGTGTGATAAGCTGTCTTCATGGTGTTTGATCCCAGACATTCCAAAAGCATATTGGTACATGCATAGTAAACACAAACTCATTCTTCCCCAAAGAAGAAAAAATATCTTTTGACCAAGCAGAACCGACAGTGAAGTACATAGACTGCAGAAGACAACATTGTTGAGGATTTTAATTTCTGCCTTACTTAAGGATTCCAGAACCTCTCTTTTAGAGAGTGAAATTATCTTAAATAGATTTAACTTAATAAAAAGTACCTGGCAGAGTACTCTCTGTCCCCCTTTGGGTCATATATATGAACCATGAAAACTCTTGCTGTAGTAATACCCTAGACCCTACCACATGAGGAATGAATGTTGGATCAGACCCAGATCACAGTTTTATGCAAATAATTTCTACTTTTAAGAAAGCAATAACATCTTTGTTAGATCTTAGTTTTGGTTCAATTCCTATTTCACTGCAGATCCCCCAGTCATCCACTCTACCCACAGTGGTAGGTCACTCAAATCTGCCTGTAAACCAGGCATTACCCAGCAGGGAAACTTGGTGTTTGAGAATGAATCACATTGTGTTTCACTCCTGCCACCTGAGAGTTATCCTCCAGCAACATCCCAGGAAGTCCTCTGACCCATTGATTTCCTTGCTATTGGCCAGCATACGATTAGCGTAACAGGATTTTTTTGAAGTGAAACAAGAATTACAACCAGTTCAATTTTGAAATCTAAAGCTGACTTACCAATCAAAACATTTACACCACAGAACACCAGTAAAATGGTATTCTTATTTAAGTCATGTTAAGTAGTAATCCAAAGAATGTGAAGCCTTTCTATGTCTCCATAATTAATGTGTCTGATATTTTCATAGAATCATAGAATCATTTAGGTTGGAAAACACCTTTAAGATCATTGAGTCCAACCATAATAGTTTACTGAGTGATGTTATGCTTTATGGCTTTATGCTTACTGACAAATAATCTTCATTCACTACTAATACTGAAGTTACACAGCCTAAGATGAGGTGAGAAGTTCTCAAATATCAGGTTATTTGAATGAACACACTAAGGCTTACATCATAGCGGTTGGTAGTCCAAGGCATAGTAGCCCAGACTTCACTGAAATAGGTAAAATTGTTATGTCTAATAAAAAGCCTTATGAGATATATGAAAAAAAAAAAGAAAAAAAAAAGGTTTTCATAGAAATAATTTCAGGTCTGCTACAACTGAATCACTCTGGATTCTTGCAGAGCTAAGAAGAATTGGTTCTTCCTTCATTATGTCATTTGATTTGTTCATATAAGTAAATTAACCTAATCATTATATGTGAATGAGTAATATGATGTTTTGGAAAAAAGCTATTCCAACAAGAAAGAAGGATGTTTTTTCTGCCCTAACTTTCCCGTGCATGAGAAACAGGCACAGCCACTATTCATTTGCTTTACTATTCCTGAATATATCCCTACCAGCAATGCAAAAAAAGTACAATCTATTGACTTAATGGATTGTTAGTGAAAATTAATATTGTTTATTCCATTTTTTGTAATGATTTGTTCTGTGACAGAGATAGTAATTAATATCTTCTTCTGGCAAGTGATGGTTACAAGCACAAGAGTTTATTTAATGATCTGATCTTCCCCTGTGAATATCACAGCCATTACAATTCTAGTCAGAGCTAGCAAGTACTTTTGACAAAATCATTGTATCCACAAACAGCTTATTAAATTCTGTTAAAATGACATTTGACATTACCAAAATGTGTTGCTTTCCTTTAAACAATTGTGCAGGCCAGGTTCCTTGAGAACAGCGCTCCGTTACTGCATCTATCATTCAAACACCACCCTACATGGAGACTCTCTGCTCTGTATGCAGTGCACAAAAGTCCCCATCAAGACAAAGGGTAGGGCATGTCTACTCAGTTGGACCTGAGAAAGATGATCTGACACATTGGGAGCACCACACTAAGTTGCCAGAACTGTGTCCACCTGTAGTGCTTGGCTGTGGAAGCAATACCCTGGTGCTCACATGAACGAGACAGCCAAGAAGGGCAGCTTAAACACAGCACTGTGAGTGAAGGGGACTTGCCAGATCAGGTGAGCATGACCCCATTGCATGGTGTGCAGGCAATGGGCAGTGCTGGTGATTCACCCAAGTCCATGATGGAAATCAGAAACAGAGGTAAAAAGCTGAAGCAGGTAATGGCTGGAAAAGCTTGACCTACCAGCCCATACTTCCTCTTTCAAATGAGAATCCCAGGTTTAGGGTATCATAAACTTTTTATCATGAAGTTGGCAGTAATGCAGGACTTCATAAAGAAGGCAATATTGTCTTCTTTGGGTTGGGATGTCCAAAGCCACTTGGTGGGGCTTTCATTTAGTGGGAGAACTCAGCAACTGCAGGAATAAGATTAGGCCAATGCTGAGCATTTACAGAAATTTCACTGAGGTTTTTAAAGCAAAGATTTATAAATATGAGTTCATTCACAGTCAAGGGTATTTAGAAAAAATATGATCTTAGTGAGGCCTTTTCTGAAGCTGTCACAGACTGACCCAAGCTTCCCGGACTGAGGTTTTGCTCCCGTTTGCACAGAGATGCTCTGACTGCTGCATTATTTCATCAGAAGTTTCTATATGCTTCAACCATGTTTTCAAGTTAAATTTTAATGTTACTTTAAATGAAAACACAGATTTGACAAACTGATGAGGTCACTGTATTAAATGAAGCCAATTAAGGTTTCTCCCAGATTTTTAAAAAAAATTCTGAAGCCTGCTGTCTAAACATAAGGAAAGAAATTTCACCACTGTGTCTGGAGAACATTTAGTTCTTTTATGAGCTTCTGGTCTTCCATTTAGTTTATCTAGCTCCATCTACCCTTTTTTACTGTATTCTGAGGCATTACAAATGCCTGAAAAGTATCGTATTTATCAATAGAATAACAGATAAAATTTTGTGTAATTTTATCTTTTTTTCAGTGAGTAAATGTGTGTGATCCTTTGCTTTTCAGTAAAGATTTCTTCTATCTCTCATTTTAGACATGTTCCCTTACTTCATTTTAAATCATATTCAGACTGCATAAAATAGGGCCCTGAAAGCTTCAGTTAAAACAGCTGTCCTCATCTAAAGCATTTGCTTTGATCATGACCAATGGCACTAACAAAATTAAGGAAAATTATTTATAAGCTGGCATTGGTTGTAAAATGATGATTCCTACAATACTAATGCAGAGCAGCAGATCCTCCTGCTTCCCTCCCCTGCCCAACAGTGTTATTCCTAAATTAGAAGGTGTGAAGCATTTTTTTACTATTCTTTCCAGTTACATTAAGAGCAGGTAATAAAAAAATAAATGGCACTTTCATGATCTTATTATTCTTGCTTCATGTTCCAAGAAAGAAACTTACAAAATTCCTCAGCCTAGGCTATGTATGAATAAATAATATACATAAGATATATGAGAAACACCAGAAACAAGGCAGAGCCGCTTTGTCTCAGAACATTTTTATTAACATGACGTACAAATGGTGCTCTTTCCCATCATGGTTTCACATCATTCCAATATTATAAAGTAACACATTAAAATGACTATCAGAAAGAAACACTGGGGGAATAAAACCTTTTTGGGATGACATCCTACCTACTCCACCAACCTCCTTTCTCCGGGTTTGGTGTGGTATGTGTGGCATGTGAGCAAAGGAATCTTTTTTCCAGTGCTACCCTGGGGGGGTGTCAGGCGGTGATAAATCTGCACAGAGTCAGAGCAGGAGGCCCACCTCTGGTATGGACCAAGGGAGGGGGTGTGCGGCTGGGCTCAGGAGTCACCAGGACCTGCTGCACCAGCTTCCTCCTCCAGACAGGGCTGCATCTGAGCCTCCCCTGCTCCCACTGCTCAGAGTGGGCCAACAAGGAGAGGGAAGAGCTCAACCATCTTTCTGACAGTGGCTTTTTCATCAGCCTGTAGGACGTCTATTCTTTCCCTCAGGAATGTGTATAGATGGGATGACTGGCATTGTTCAGGTGCCACCCTAAAAACACATCCTTGCGCTCTACTGAGGAAACCATCCCGTGGAATAATACCCATTGAGTCTAAAAAGACGTCAGTGGTTGAGCATGATAATTAAATATGAAGTCTGGGTGAAGACTTTCATCACATGTGCACAACAGGATCAACCTCTCTGCAACAGCTCAAAGCAAAATAATCATTTGGACCAATTATTGTTGAGGCTTAGAAGAAAGAAGCTCTGCATTTCAATAATTTCATCATCCATCTAAGTTTGCAGACAGGTAAAACAACAGAAGTAGTTCACCCAACATCAGAAGGACTCTGTTTTTCGCCAAGGGAATTATATAGTCATCACTCATAAAAATGTTACATTCAAGAACTAGCTCAGTCCAGGATTTACAATGTTGGTCTGTGGCTGTGGGCACACTGGAATTTGCTGCTGTTTATTTTAGTTTTAATATGCACAATAACCAAGAAAAACGTTAATTTAACTGGGGAGGAAATTAAGCAATCATTGTATTTCAGGATATTTCCACCTCTAAGAATATGTTAATAGAACAGAAGATCTATTCACCATCCTGTACATTTATCCTTGATATGGCATAGTGACCTGTTCAAATATAAAAACATTTCCATGGGCTCACTACACAGTTTTGTATAGAATGTTCTGAAGTGCCAAAAGTTATTTAGGACCTCAAGAGCAACTCCAGTAATTGCCACAGTGTAGTTGCTTTAAGCTGGTATTTTGCTGAAAACATGATCTATCAATGTAATGAATGGGACTATTTATGTACGGAGAGTAGGATTTGGTTTCAAAAGTGGTCTTGAGCAATGAACAAACTGTTTCAGTTACAATTAACAAGTAGCTTTGGAACAGAAAAGGAGCAGGTAACAAAACAAAAGCAAAAACTATGGTACATAGAATAAAATATCAAGTTGTAGGACTGCAGAACGAACATTTTTAAAGTGTTTTCTGTAATATTTTTACTGGGATTATATTACAGTGAGGATTAAAAAAACCCTTAAGATTTCACCATTAAAAAGTTTATGTAGTCACCCAATTGAAAAGCTGTGCAAGAGCCTGTAATGATCACCATCTGGGAAACAGATGCAGATAATTAAGGAGAATAATTCCTTGAGTTTTATGTTGTCATTCATTAGAAATTAATTTTACTTAAGATGATTAAAGCACAAAATAATTTTCAGCAGTAGAGCATCCTGTAAATTGTAATCATGCTGTAATTGCACCCTGTTTTTGACTAGGTCTGGGAGTTTTTCTTGGGAGAGAAATACCAACCCTTTCAATAGAGAATGGAGAGGAGAGGGCTGTTCAACCAAATATGGTGAATAAATGTTAAGTAAGAGGAGCTTATTTCATGTGAAATAGAAGGTGGCACTACTAGGTCAGCAAGAAGATAATATAAAGATCAGACTGTCTTTATGGTTCTTAGCCAAATGGTCACTATAAAAGGAATTGATCTAGCAAGTATCTAGTACAGCTGTTTTTTGATTCCAGTTCAGCAAAGCATCAAATTCATCCTTATATTTCTTGATATTTAAACACATGCTTTAATACTTTGCTGTGTTGTGGCTATTTGGATTGATATTTTGTCCTGCAGCTTCTAGTTTTGCGAATATAAGCATGCAAGACCATCTGTATGCTGACACCTATGCCACAGTTCCAAACCAATCCACAATTAAATCTGAAATAACCAGTTTTGTTTATATGTGTAATAACCACAGAGGTAGTTTTGTAGTCAGCTCCATGTTTGGATATAAATACCATCAAGAGGCAGAAAAAGGAGTAAAGGTTTTAAGAAACCATAGATGTCATGAAAAAGGGCAGAAAAACAGTGAAACAGAATAGTAAAAGAGTTTCTAGTTCAGAAGAGGATGTAAATAAGTGCTTAGTTGTATGTGCTTAAGTGGGGCTATGCAAGTGCTTAAATTTAGGCATATTGTGTAATGTATTTCTGGATGTGTCAGAATGGGGACTGTTTCTACATGAAAGCTAAATTTCAGACACTTATATAAAAATATTATCACCCATAAGCTGCTAGATATTGCGACTTAATGTTTTCTCTTTCTTTGAAATACAGCTAATGGGTCTCATGTCTAGACACTCTGTGCAGAATCCGACTCTTTGATAAGGATCATCTTCTGTAAATCACATCCCCAGGACCAAGCTCGATGCTGCAAAAGTGAAATATGCTTGCTAGAGTTTCTGTGCAAAGGCACAACTTAAAACCAGATGTTTATTTCAAATTCAATTTTACAGCATTGACATCTTCATTCTGATTTATAGCAACGTCATTCTTTTTACTATCAAATCAATAATTAACAAGGTAGTACAGATAGCAGTTTATGCTACAGCTTTCATTGGATTGTTCAAGATACTGTTTCAGAGGCTACTCTGAAAAGCTTTTTGTTGCTGCTCCAGCTTATATATGAAAATATCACTTAAGATTATTTTGATCACCCACCCTAAGAAACCTCTTTATGGAAAAGAACAGTAGGATCTTAGTATAGTTAACGGTAAGGATAATTAGATCCACTACAATTAACTGACCCATGTAATCAATGAAGAAAAGATCATTAAAAAAACCAAGTGTAATATGCAGAAAGTATATTCTCTTCATTTACTTTGACATGATTTTCTTAATCATAATACAGCAGAGTGTAAAGGGGAATATTTAAGTTTAGATTTATATGGTTATTTAAAATTGAATCTAAAGAGTAATAACCAATTAATATGCTGTTCTTAGGGGATAACCAGCAGCAATAGATTCCACTGCAAATCCAAAAGAATCCATGAAAACAGTGTCAGACTGGGCTGCTGTTGACAGGCAATTCTGCAGGTCTGGCACCCATCCCTCTCACTTCTGGAGATCCTTTGGGGTGGATGGGGACCAGGAACAATATGCAAATGTTGTTGGGTAACAGACACCTCTCCCCAACCACCGTCCCTCCCCAGTGCAGCCAGTGCAGAAGAAAACTATAGTGTAAAACCAACCTTCCAGGTAGCATCTGTCCTGCTGCACCAGCCCAGGGCTCCAGCCAGACTGGGCAGCTGCCCAGCACCCCAGGGAAGGGAGGCAGCTCTGCTCCGCTGGAGCCAGTGAGCCCCTCTGTGGGGGTCCTGCTCCTGCCACACTGGGGACTACGGAGGGGCACATGGCTCTTTTCAGCCACTCAGAAACATTGATACTTTCCTGGCCAATATGCTGGCCACCACAGACCTTGAGCATTTTCCACTCATGTGTGTAAAACATGCTGCTGAAATTCACAGCTTGCTATCAGCAAATATTAATAGTTGATTGTCTCTTTATAAACCATTTATAACCTTAATAACACATGATCCATGCAACCACAGGAGGAGAATCTGCTTTGACAGTAATGCACAGGAGAAAAAAAAGGGAAGCCTTTCCTAGAACTTGGTAAACTTGGCCATCCTCCTCCTCCTCCTCCTCTTTGTGCTGGGGCCAGACTGTCTTTTCAGTAATATTTGCAAAGTCAATACGTGTACAGGCTGTTACAAATTATAGGGCATTGCTACAATGCCACTCCTCTAGTCCAGATCTTATTTTGAGGGGAGGTAAAACATATGAAATAGAAAGGGTAGATTATTTAGACAAATGAGAAATCTTTCTATTCTAGAAGTTACTGTGGATGATCAGCTCTGTGAGATTCCACAGGTTTTTTTATTGAATCATCCTTGCAACAAAATAGTATTAAATATCATCTACCAGTTAAAATGTTTGAACACCTTGTAAGGGAGGGTAAAGCTAGTTTGCAAGAAATATCACTAAGATCAATGACTATTTTTAGAAACAGTCATTTGTAATGTTACTTGATTCTCTTTCAATCAGCCCTGAAGCACAGACAATGTCCTTAAGATTTGCTGTGTCTAAATATAAATGTTTCTTATACTACTCTATACTTCATTAAAAGTAACGGTAGAAAAGACTTTCAATGCTCAACATGAACCCTCTCATATAAAACATCTTGTCAGTTCTGTTTGTAATAAAAAAAAAATCTCTATCTTCAAATGCAAATAACCCTGGTTTGTTTGGCATAAGTGGAGTATATGCCTTGTATGTATCCTGAGCAGTTCCTGCAAGTAATACTAAAGCCATAAAACCTTCCATGTCCCCTCCTTAATTTCTATATCACCCATCTAGTTTTCACAACAAAATTTCTGTCAGAGTACCTTCCATCCCACCACCAAATTAATCTTTTTATAACTAACTTTAACCTCTGGCTCACATCTCTTACAAAACAGCAGCAGTGTTGTTCTTTCGGTTCAGAGACATGCACAAATAAACCTTCTGAGGCTTTCTGCAACAACCACTTGCATTAAAATACACTAAAAAGAAAAATAACACAGCTTTTTGGAACCATCATTTGGACCAGTTGTGCCACAATGCGATACCCAAAGGAATCAAGCACTCATTACTTTTAAACAAGTTCTTGAATCTCCGTTATAAGTTATAGAAGAAGTAATAGTATTGGAGTACTTGCTGCATGCAGGGACTGTCATAACCTTTTTTGACTGCTGAATTCTATATTGTGTGGTGGTCAATAAATTTGATTACTACATTCTGATTTCTTCTGAGTTTGGACAGAATTGATGAGAAATAGCTACTGACCGGCTGCCTGTGATGCTCTGAAGTATTCTTCTGAGGGGAAAAAATGACAAATTAAGAACTTGGAGATTTCAGTAGCAGCAAGCAAAAATACGTATGAGACTGTGTGTAATTTTGCCAAAAAGTAATCTGCCTGGGGTCACTGCCAGTATAACAGCTCCATGTCTGAGCTGCGAATGAACATCTCTGCCATGCTGGTGCTGTATGTGGGGTGCTGCCTTCAGTAGTCAGATGCCCCCATGGCCACCTGGCCTCTGCAGCACAGGGAGCAGAGCCCAACAAAGCTGCAGCCCAGAGGCACACACTGATGGCAAATAGCACAGGGCTTTCTGGGGCAAGCTTACTGTCCTCTGACAAAAGTAAGGAGCAGTTATGATGAAAACACTTGCAAATTCAGTGGAGAAGCCATACTGCTCCATGAAGAGGGTAGAAACCAAACGGTGTTACAGCAGTGACAGTTTGCTTCCCTACTCAGCATGAGGAAGAACTTCCCTCACCTCTTTCCTCACTTTCTTTGCTTTAACCTCTGCCATCTCAACTGAGTCAGGTGGTGCACTGCTCAGTGAAGGCTCAACCATTTACACCTTAGAAAGAGTAATTGCCTATGAGTTGGTGTCTTCTCTACACAAGGAATACAACACAGGGCTATGTAAGCTCTGGCAATGTATGTGTCCCAATGGGAGTGAAAATTATTTAGAAAATGTTTCAGAAAATTAAAATCCAATTACTTTCTCAGTATCTGCAGGATTCTTTATTGCAGAGCTCCTGCTTATGGCTCAGCAACACAATTAAACAATAGAGATCATTAGTTATCATAATCAAAAAGCATTTGCTGAGCTGAGACAAGGTATTTGAAGCATGTTCCTGAGCCACACAGGTGAGGACTGATCCTGCTTTATTCTCAGACTGCCACCATGGGTTGCAGGTCCCCCAACAGTCCAAAGCAAATTGACTTCTGAAAATTGTGAGGACAGAAATACCTTAAACTTTGTAATTGTCTTGTTCAGTCTTTTGCTTTAATAAAAAAATGTTGAACTTTTAATCCACTGGCATAAAAATCATCATTTACTGAATGCAAGCCAAACTGGTGACATGGTCATACTTCTAAAGACCATGTCAGAATGTGTGTGTCTTGGAGAATTAAAAACTGGGGCACATGTCTCTGAAAGGCTTACATACCTTAACAGAAAGTTGTATGAGACCTCTGCAGTTTGGCCAGAAATGTTTAGAATCCAAAATCAGTTAAAAGACAAGTATGCCAATACTCTTCCCAATACAAATTTTTCCTGATCAAAATATGAAAATATTTTTTAAATCTGAAGTTGAAACAGTTATTTTTAATCGAAGGGGTTTGCATTGGTATCCATAATTATAACAGATAAGTTACCTTTTTTTCAGTGGATCATTTTATTTTATAAATAGATCTTTTAGAAAACTAATAATGTCATTATAATGCTGTTAATCTCTCAGGTTGACAGCTATAATGCCCTCAGCCCTGGCATTAGAAGGAAAATACTTCTGAACTCCTAGCTATAAGCCATTTCTCTTTAGTTTCAAATTGTATTAAAACTAAGAAAAGGTTACTCTATTTATTTTGGAAATATTACACCCAAAGGAGAAGTTTAAGCAGCAAGAACAAAGCCACCAGGGTGCAACCTAAACAAAGTTATTCTTAAAAGCAGATGATGTATTATTTTACTCTGAGCAAAATGTTACGCAATAGTAATTTGTCTCTGAAAGCAAGTTCATAGGGCAAAAATATCTGACTGTGAGTCATGAAGTGAAAACTGAGCAAAACGACTATAGGGACTTCTTCTGATTAACCTGGATAAAGTAGTTCTTAGGAAACTCATTAACTTACTTTCAAGAAAACAGCAGTAAAAGCAATATTAAGTAACTGTTTTGTGCTGTTGATGCTGGATCATGTGCAGAGGGCCAAAGCAAATATTATAATCATTAAGATACAGTACAGTGGTAGAGCCTGTTTGGCTCAGTGGCCTGCAGAGCAGCAGCTCCCATGGCCAAAGGCATCCCTCTCCTGTCAGGGCCGTGCAAGCCAAGGACAGTCCAATCTGGCAAGATGTTTGCTGGTGCAGACACAGTGATAAACAAAGCAACATTAGCATGTGTCTAAAAAAACCGCAGAGGAAATGGAAAGAAAAAAATTATTATTGCTTCTACAAAGAGAACTTCTCTCAACAAATCAACTGCAGATGAACTGGTGGACAGTCAGTGAACCGGTCACCATGTTTGCTTCTCTCCAGTCCATGGGCCAGTCGTTCCCACTGCAGCCAAAAAAACCATGGTCTCTCCAGATATCACCCTCACAGAGCAAATGAAAACGCAGTTTCTTTCCACAGAGTCATGGTAAGCACATCGAGAGTCTCACTAGCACAGTTGCACAATAGATTTTCTTGGTACATTAAGGTACTTCAGCATTCGGTCCCTGAGACAGTAATAGCTTAAGCTCTGCAGAAGTTAGTCACTGAACTGTTACAACATTTTACTATCTATGTATTCCTACATCCAATATTATTTTGAGATAAACACTTCTTGCTTTTAATTACTTATGTAGATTTAATTATTTATTTCAATTTATTATATATATTTATATAGCTAGTCATTAAGAAGAAAGGGCTTCTTCACATGAAGACATTCCATAAAATTGATCAGAATTAATTTTTAGAATGGACTGATGAAACCGAACCAAACCTCTTGGGAAACTGTGCTTTTATAGGGAATTAAGGTGAATTGAAATAATTCGGGTTTTGCATTGGAAATAAAATATAGCCATTTCATTTCTCTATGAGATACAAAACATAGTGCAGTTTTACTGATCCACTATAAATTCTTACTGTTACTTAGTTCAGGGAAGTTTTCCTATGTTCTGTCCCAGTGATACACCCAAAGTACCTACTCCTTGTGCCATCAATCACCAAAAGGCTGTGTAGTACTAAACAGTCAATACACAGGCAGTTTGTCAATATACCACCTTTTCTTTTTAAAAAGGCAGTAAGTAGTACTAAAAAGGCTAACATTTTCTTTTCACTCAGTGATTTGTCTAAAAAATTATGAGAATGGTCACACTGAGCAGCAAGATTATTGTATCTTGCAGCACTGTGCAACACAAGGCATTTAAAAGTGTATATTCTTCTTCCCCCTTAATTATGCAGCCTATATTTTGCCCACTTACGCATCTGGAATTAATGCGAATGTTTGTTAAAGACTGTAACATATCTTTTCAGGGTATCACAGCAGTGCTGGGGTGGATGATCTTTGTGCCCTTGGCTGTTTCAGCTGAGTTTCAATTATGAGCACTGTCCCTCTTTTTCTTGGTCACGGTGATAAAGACAGGTGCTGACAGTCATGTTTAGAATCCTTTTTCCTTCTGTGGTCAGCAAGGTAACTAATTTCTTTTGTAGAGCCCGAGGTGCTTTTCTTGAACTTCTGATATTGTGTGCAACTTGTTGAACCCTTCAGAAACTGCCTTTGTTTCTCTTGTAACTGTAGTTGTAGAGGCTTAGGTTTTCAGTGACTATACAAGTCAACAAATACTGGCTGCACACAGTTATTCTGTATGATAACTCAAAATTTAAGCCTTTAAGCCTTACTGATTCTTATAATCACTAGCCCATTAATTCCATTCAATCTAATTAGCTGTATAAAATTTAAAAAGACAGTATTTCCTATTTATTGCTACCTATATTTGTCAGGCATTATGGTTGTTTTCTTGCCTAATTATAGAGAGAAACCCTACTATTTCACACATATTTAGAATTGTGAGTAAATATTAATATTTGTGAAATTAATACTGTATATCCAACTGACTGGTTTGTTAACCTGGGCTAAACTATCTATAATAAATACAAATAATGGGGTTGGTGGTTTCCATTTTCTTATTGATTTATCATATTAGTAAGTCCTTGTGCAAAGATAAGCTATCACCCTTTGAATGTCAGAAACAAATGCAGCAAATAGCTAAATGACATACTGTGTCTCACATCAATACTCTGACTACCTTGTGTGCATGTTTCGATCAAATCAAACTGCAGTTTGTATTCTAAATTTTGTATCTAGTCAGACTATGCTCACAGGACAGCCACTTGACCTTTCTGTTATGAATGTCAAAGTGAAACACATCTCTCAAAGGTAAGTACAGCCAGAAGATCCACTAGACCACTGGGCATTCATGGGTCCACACAAACCTAAAATTGTTTCTATCTTAGTGACTGATTTAAAATACCACGGCAGAACCAAATCATTATGGGCTTTAGAAGGCTCTTACGAATGGATGGGACCTCAACTAATTTTAATTTTTTTTTGAGTAATTAGAGTCCAAGGTTAATTGCCATCACCCTTTCTTGCAGCTGGGGAGACTGAACAAAATCAAAAGATCCTTCCAGTGGAGATGATGCCTGCAGGCAGGGACATACAGAGCTGCGCCCTGCCTAGAGGTAACAGTGAAAATATTTAGTGGAAAGGTTCTCATGCGGCACAGTTTAAAAAGTTCTTCATATCAACAAATTTGTCCAAACCTTCAGCTGCCAGCCCCCACCTTGTATTTCTCTCCAGAACTAACCTCAAATAACACCATGCTTGCTGCAAGGAACGGGCTGTCAGCATTCACTTTGTGTTTTTGATTGGAAGCTGCTTTAAACCCATGGTACAGCCCAGGTAAAGGGCTTTAAGGCAGTATCTAATTGATTTGGTATATCAGTTAACAAGCCTTCTCTTGTATGTTCAGATACAATTTAGTCCCTTTGTCCTCAATTTTCCATAGCTGGAGAAAGGATATGGAGCAGGCTGTAAAGTCCCAACAGCAAAGGAACTGTAAGATGATTTTGTACGTCTTGTGGCCTTTCTTGAAATTTCCACAATTCTTGCCTAACAGAATTGTTTGATAAGCTCAAAAACGACCAAGCTCTTTGTTCAAAAACAGAGTTGGCCTTCTGGTTCTTCTTTGGCAGTGCTTGGTACTGTGCAGCCAGGGGTAGCTGGGAGAGTTGCTGTTAGATCAGAGGTAATGGAGAACAAATATTAATGGTGTTACTAGAGGCATTTTCTACATTTCACCTTATGGATTGCTCTAAATTGCCATCTGACCTATGCTACGTCCCATGGTACCTGGCAGGAGCCAGAAAGTATCACTGACAAATTGTCTGAACTCTTCACTGTCTCCTCTGCTCCACTAGAGCAGCTTAGAGAGAGTTTCTGTCCTCATAGCTGCACCCAAAATAAAAATGATCCTCCTCTTTTTTTTTTTTTTTCTCTCAAGAAAGCCCTCAGGTCATTAACTTTTTTTGGATGGGAGGGATCAGACTTGCACTACCACCTACTCACATTTATTTCACTTAAAAACTTCCATTTCCTTAGTGATTTTCCCCATTTTCTATTGGGAGATTATAACTGGATACCTATGAAGAGCCTCTACAGTTAGGAGACAAGTTCTCCCTTTTAGAAATATCAATCCATGAGCACAAGGAAGATGGGTACTTCATGATTTCAAGATGTGTTTCAGCTAATGCACACCAAGAAACCTTCCGGTCTCACAAAATGAGGGCCTAGAGAGGGTCAAAAAAAGAGAAATGGTCTACAATATCCCTTACTGACTGTTATTTTATTTATGCCTGGGCAATTTCCAACACTGGGAGCATTAAGTCTGTAACAATCTGTTGTAGGAACGAAGATAACAGCACAACACTTTCTTAATATCTTGAGAAAATTAAAAACAGAAAAACCCATTCCTCTAAAGCAATTTCTGAACATGGAGGAATATATAGCCACAGCTTGATTTCAGTCTCTGCAGATTTTCTAAGCAGAGTTTCTCAATCACCAGGCTGGTTGAAAGAGTATATGCTGGTTTTGGTTTTGCCCTGACGTTCTTGCTGTATTTATTTTGTTCATCTAATGGTTTGTGTCTCCAATTCTGAGTTGCTGAGCCTTTCTTCAGAAGAAAAATAGACTGAACTTTCTCAGAGGTGTCATCACAATATAAAAGCAAAGAAGCTCCAGAGACAGCAACATCTATGGTAGAGCTGGCAGTAGGAGGATGGAGTTCAACTCAACACCTTTGTTGTACTCCTTGCCACAGGCAGGACCTTCCAGGGCCTCATGTTCTCCTTCAGCTGACTCCCAGATGTTGAGCATCTGTCCAGTAAGATGTGGCCACAGCACTTAGCCTCAAGCATCGTCTTCCCAACCCTCTGTTCTCACTTTACCTCTCTTAGGGAAATAAAGCTGCCTGCTTTGAGACCCTTGTTGAGTAGGCTGAGTGGGTATGTACCCACCAACCCAGATGGATCCATCCTTGCTCACCAAAATTGGTCTCTGCCAGATTTGTTGGAGAAGAGAAACTTGTGTAGGCAGGCTGTGGAGTACCTGAACTGCCTTTCCACCATCTGGGATGGAAGTGCAAATACTTTCCTCTTTTGCTTTAGCTTTCATCAGCCTGGCTGTCTCTGTAGAGTTTTTATGGCCTTTGCCAACACAAACTCCTCAGGGAGAAGAAGCAAAGAGAGCTCTGTGAGGACAACTTTTTAAAAAATGTCCTGCAGTTTCAAGATTTGGATAGCATTAAACAAAATCTTGAACTCGATATTAATCTAAATATTAGTTAAAGTGTTTGGCATTTTCCTCAGAAAGCCTTCGTAGCAGTGAAGATAGATGAAGCTGGTAGCCACAGTGGAGGCAGGAGGCAATGACTCAGTTACAATGACTGCCAGGTTTGGTTTTCATCCCAAGCTGCAAACAGACTGAAGAATCCCAATTAATGGCCTTGTGGACCTTAGCACAGAGCACAATCTCTTTGTCACTAAAATATTACTTTTCATTATAATCATCTAAACTTAAAAATACCTCAAACATCAACTTTCTTTCCATCCTATTTATCCTGAGTTTTTTCAAAATCCCGTTCAAATTGATGGGATTATTATTATGATGTGATTTTAGAGCCAAGATCTTAACATTGACTCAGAAACTGACAGCCACCCTGATGCTCAGATAACTTGTAGTGTACACAAATAGTTGCCTTGCTGCAACAACCTTTATGTTGTATTAGTACTGATAACCCCACATGTTAATATAGGGACAGGAGGATTTAAGGCATTGGAAACACCTAAGTCCTGCTTTTTTCCTGTGTCACAGTATCCTGGGTTTCCTTTTGTCTTCAGTACTAATGTACTGAAGTACAAATGTCTACGTATACAAAAGTACCTCCTAAGTTGTAAGGGAAGTAAGTGGCATAGTAGTCTGTAGTTCTCCTTTGAGGTGAGGACAGAGCAGATGTCCTGGATTTCACATCTGTGTTGACTACCAGAAGACATTTGTCTTTAATCACAGAAATCTCAATTTTATGGTCCTCTGCTTTCATGTTTCTATTCTATCCTCTTGCTATGTGTTTGCATATGATAGTATCTTTGCATCTGTATCCCATTCCATCTGCTGTATAAGAACTACAATCTGCAAAGGAAAAGTTATGCAAGAGTTTCCAGCACACAGCAAGAGCAATTTACGTGCTTATTGAGGATAAGGGTCTCTCAGTACTCATGCATGGTATATACGTTTTCATCCTTTATAACTAACCCTACCAATCAGATTGGACTGAGTGACTTCAAAGACCTACAAAATACTGCCTTAAAACTGCAAGGTACTGTCTTTAGATACCGCATTTCAGCTGTCAGGAGAACTGCAAATTCATCCAAACAGTAACATTTTGAAGACTTTTCTTCCACCTTTCTTTAATTTTTTTTTTTTTTTCATTTCAAAAACAGATCAAGCGAACAGAAGATGGTGCAGAAGAAGGATGCCAGAACTGGGGCTGAAGGATCTATAACTTTGAAGTTCAATGCCTTTGAAGTCATACTAAATAACACTAGTTCATGGCAGTAACTAAAAATCACAGTTTTTAACTGTTTATGTGGAATTCTACTTTTACTAGCAAGAATAAGAATACAAGCTCTCAGGAAACGTTCCTGCAAATATCTGCTGCTAAATACTGTTTTCTATTTTTTTGTCCCATCTCAATTCTCCTTAATTTATCTTCTGAAACTTAAAATTATTATTTTTCCTGCAGCTGTAATCTTCTCATGTGGCAAAAATATTTTTTTTTTCTTTTGACTTCAAAAAAAGTACACAAATTTATGGTTTACTCATTTCCTAGTTTGCCCATCAGTATTTTGAAGAGAACGTATTTTTTACAGCCAGGATTTTCAAAGTAAACTTGGACTGATAGATGTGTGAGTTCTGATGAAAGTCTTTAAGGAGTATTGACTATCCTCACCTAAGTGTCAAAGCAGACCAAACACTGATTATTGAATTTTTTGTGGCAAACGAGCAAATATAATTTTCTGACACATTGGACTTCTAATCACTGTTAGCACAGGTGAGAATAAAAACTACAATGGATAGATAGCTACCCTAGAGGTACAAGATTTTATTCCTAGTACAAAAAAGTATAAACATAGAACTAGGCAAAACCAGATCATACTCAATTACTATTGTAGGGGGTTTAATTATTATTATTTTTATATATAATAGTAATTATTATTTATATTATACAATTATTATTATTTTAAAGAACTCATTGCTGAAGGTAGCATCTTTACTCTTTGAACAATATCGTATCATTTTCATAAAGTCCCAGCTGTTGTGTAAAGAGACTGCCTGAGGATCCCTGTTGTCAGAGTCTCCAGGAAAGATTATGATTTTATTTTGTGAAGATCATAGTATTTGAATGGGGTAATTTGCTAATATTACCATATAATACAGAAATCCAAGCAAAAAAAAAATTAACCCATCAGTATTTTGCTCTTTTGGTCTTAATTTTTACGTAGAAGTCTTGATTTAGGGGCATTTAGGGGCTTTACTTATTATTTTTCAACTTCTAGGGTTAAAAACCCCATATAAAATATGACTCTACACCTCACTGTTTAGTACACCTTTAGTGTTCCCTTCTGTTATTGAGAAGATAGATGACACTTGTACCAGAACATGGATCTGTATCTGTGTCTTTTAAACTTAGTAATATACCATGTTTATTTAATTCTGCATTAAACAAATTGTGTACAGTTCTTTCAGCTTCTCAACTTGATTGAAGTATGCCTTTAAGAAAAATGTAGCAGGCTATGCTTGAAAAATATTATTTAAAATTTATTTGAACATGAAAATGCCTCATTAGCTCTGAAATGTGTTTCTGAGTAATAACAATTAAACAATAAATCACTGTTTGAAGTCAGTTGATTCTCAAAGATACTAATTAAATACAATCTGTTTTCCTTTTTGAAGAAATTTAGATATATTTGAACATAACCATTACATGAGAAATTATTCACATCTCAGTAGGGTATATAAGACCTAATTCTTGCTCCATTTAAATTTGTAGCTAAACTTCATTAAACTTCACAAGTGCAAAACTGGCTTTACAACATATTATAATGTTTGATTCTTCTCTTTTTAGTTATTTTTATGCATGTGACTGGATTTGCTCCATAAAAATATAAAAAGGCATTCTAAGAACTGAATAGCTTACTTCTAATTAGAACCACGGCTTCACTTCAACAATACTGTTGCTAGTTGGAGGAAGGTTTTGCAATTATTTTTTTTTTGTGCAACAGGTACAAGTTTTTGTAAAGGATGAAAGTCATCAGGCTTAATTTGAGTAGCATGGCACCTCCCCTAGTGTGCCCATTTATTTCCCTGGATTCACTGAAAAGATAATTCTGTTGAAGTCCTCATCATTCAGAATACATAATGAAACATTAATAAATATAGCATGAAGGAAAAGTCATGTCTCTTCCCCAACTAAGACTCTCTGAAGCAAGGAAAGTGTTAATTAAGATGTCCCAAAGCTCATTTCTGATGCTTGACCATAAACTGTCTGCAACTCAGATTCCAAAAGAGGTTGATGTCCACCAGACCAGCTCCTTGGCAGCCATCAGTGATGGTTCCTGACAATTTGACCTTTGATTGGCACTTTCTGCTCAGCAAAAACATCTGGAGATAAATGCCCACCATGGATTATCTGAACCTGTATCTACATTAGACACCTAAACCTCCTCCAGGACAACTTGCAAGTGTTTCTCAGTGTCAGGGAGCTGTGACAATGTGAATGACAACTTCAAAAGTAAGACAGTGTCTGCAAGCATGCAAATGTTGAGTATTTCTTATAAGCAGAATGGCAAAATAAGTTTCTGTACAGTTGTGGGTTTGTTTGTTGAGTTGGGTTTTTTAAATAGTATTTTAAAAACACACATGGTGCATTGTTTGAGCTTCTTCACTAAAAATCACCAGGAGTTGAGGCTGAGGACATGAGGAAAGTTATTTCGTTCCTGGAAACAGAGAGAAGAGGAAAGATCCTACCCTTACCAGTACCTAAGGAATATCTCCCAGATTAATCAACCAGACTAAGGAGTAATTAGAGGAAATTGGTCAAAACAGTCAAAGTTGAAAAAATAGGTGGATTGTGACTGATGAAAGTCCTGGGTGTCTGCTCTTGTGATTTGCAAAGCCCCTCCAGCTGCTTCCCCTGTGTGGACAGTGCCAGTGATGGGGAAATTTCCAGTGTTGCCCGGTACCTACAAATCCCTCTAACCACAGATGTTTCTCCCTCTTGCCTATCAGGTCCTTCCCTTGCAGGCCCACATCCCCAGCAGGGAGCCCAAAACTCCAGTTTCATCTCTCCTTTCCTTTGCCTCCTCAGCACAGTTACCCAGTTATCAGGGAGCCTCTCTGGGCTTCAGCTGCAGGCTGGACACGAACTCCAGGTTTACAAAAAACTAAGCAAGTTTAGTAAACAGAAGGGATTATTTATACCATCTGCACCTTAAATGCCATTTTAAGTGTTTCAGGAAAGGTCATCTAAAACTGGCAGTCCAGCACCAGCTCTATATTCACTGGGGATTTTAGTGCATTTAATCACAGAGTGCATAAAATTTATACCATCCTAATTCATACGTGCAAGGTCTTTTTTCACTGCTCTCCACTTAGCATGAGACTTTAAAATCAAATCACTTTTATCATTGACCTGTAGAATAAATGCTAACCAGTGGTTCCTCAAAGCTAGTGTGTTTCATTACCAACTTTTTGCCAATGTTAGCTTTGAGAAAGTCAGATCCAAAGGGCAAATCCAAATACGCTGTATGTTCTCTTTGGGAGAGGTAATTTTCAAAATGGACTGTAAAACTGGACAGAGTTTTACTGTTAAAGTAAATATTTTTATGTTTTTAAAATTTTTCTATACTATCTTACATATATAAAACCACCAAAATATTAGTATACACTTGGTTTTCACAATCTGTCCCTGTAAAATGTTTCCTACTAACTTCCTGTAAAAGTTACAGAAAAATGCACAAAGTTGAGGGATGTGATGTTTTATTATTCAGGTACATTTTTAGAAGCTAAAAGGTATGGAATGATTGTGGGGTTTTTTGTGTAGCGGGTTAATGCTGAAGTATGTATGTGTAATCCTTTCTCTATAAACACATAAGTATAATCTCTAGTCTGCACACTGTCTAGTCTAGCATTAACTGATGACACCTGATGGAAAGCACAGTGCAACAAAAACTGTATTTTGAAAATTTTTTTTTATTTTGACATGTGCTCCACAGGGATACTTCATTTTGTGTAGGTTTATTGATCATAATACGGTACAAAGAAGAATCCAACCACAAGAAGATGAAATAGGACATTCAAATGGAAATGAGAAATATAATTTTAATTTGTGAAGGGCACCATTAGCATATTTTATCAGACAATAACATGTTTAATCTGTTTCAACCTAGAGCTATTAGGCTCATGTCATTTACTTTCAGAGCACAGCAGAATGATTTCAGCTGTTGTATGTGCTCCTGTTGGAAATTTCGTTGTCCCTTAACATTTACACTTGCTGGATGACAAAGTGATCTTCTGGGGCTTTGAAATCTATGCATGTAGACTCTTCAGTGCCATCCTAATCATCAATGAGATGATAGGTCTTACCTTCCTATAATAAAAATATTTACAGAATATATACAGAACAATATCACTCTAAGAAAGATCTCAAAGAAATATCCAAGAGGGACTGGAGGAAATAATTCCAGATATGAAATCTCTGATCTAAAACCTATTGAACAAAAGAAAAAGTAGGGAAAATAATATGTATATAAAAGGCAATTAACTAAACCACCCTAGTCTCTATATGCAACATTTTATCTTTATAATTTCCCAGTGGAGTTGTGAAAGCATGACTGGCAGAGTTTGCTATTTATGTGATCTCCCACACTCAGAAAGTTAGCATCATGGAATATGACAAGGAAGTAGAGAGATTTCTTTCCTTTCCTCTGTTTTTAAAGAAAACTTTGCTAAATTTAAATTCTAGGCACATATCACCACTTCGCACATTTTTCTTCATACTGTAGTCAGTGCCTGAGCAATGTTAAGAAATCAAATGTAAGTAAGAAGGAAATCAGCATAAGTAGAGCCAATATATCAACATAATTACTGATAACAATGACACCATGTATACCACATTGGTTATCACCAAAAAACAGTGTTCTGAACCATGTCATCTACAACACAGTAGATAAATTGGTTTTTATTCTTATAATTAAGGGGGAAAAAAAAAAAAAAAAAAGAGAAAATAGCATTTCCACCATCAGAAGTTTTCCAAAACAGTGTACATTATTCCTCAGTGTACACAAGAAATCTTTAGCAAGAGTTGCTAAATATCCCATCCCTTGCACAGTATCAGGGCACCAGTTACACACACTCTTAGGCTTTTAAGTCTGCATGTAGATGAAACATTCTGAAATATGTGCCATATGGAGGGACCAACCTTCATCTTGGATGCTGTCTCACAGTCCCTGCTACCTCACAGACTAAAAAATAGTGTACTAGAAATTACAGTCAAAAAAAGTAAGGGAAGATCACTGTGTGATTAAACTTTAATAGTGAAGGAGTAACACCCTTAGAAGACCTGCTATCAGAGTTTTATCATAAATATGCACAGGCAGAGACATGTTGGTAGGAGAAATCAGGGAGGCAGCAGCAGCTCCTTCTCAGCTGCTGGGCAGGGCATTCAGCATCACAGGGTTTGAGGGGGATTTCTGTGCTGATTGCTTTTCTCAGAGCTACTCAGGTAACCCGTCTAACTCAGTCTCAGCTGCAGCTTCACTCAGCTGAGAGAAGGATTCCCAGGACAAGTCCCTCAGATGACCTTGGGACCAGCAGCTGCTTGCCCACATAGCCACAGCAGTACCTAGAAATGAGGTGGGGGTGTGGAGGAGAGGATTTTAAGAACAAAGAAACTGAAGAAAATTTAACACATTTTTTTTGTAAATGTCTTCTGCCCAAGTTTGTGTCAGAGGTAACTAGACTGACCTTTACTGTGAATGGAATAATAAGGAAAGACTTTTTTAAAATAAATATAATTAAATAAGATCAACCTCAGATAAACTTTCACCCAGCATCAAACAAATACACTTGTCCTTCCATAATGGGACCACACATAGCAACCCAGGACCGTATCTGTAACCATTCATTCCTCATCTTACCTTTCTTCACTCTCCTTCTTTAGGCTCTCAGCAGTGCCTTCCTGTATATAATAAATTCCATTGTGCCGAATTAATATTGGCAAGAATATGCCTTCCTTCTTCTCTCAGAAAAATTAATGTGGTGTCATAAAGCTGAAAATGCTGTATAGTTCAATATTAGGGGCTCTCACCTTGAACTCAGTTGGAGGCCAGCATCTTCCTTCAGTGTAAAATGACAGTGCTCTAAAAAGCCACAGAGCTCTGTTGTCAGCATCACATACTAGCTGCATTAGTTTGCATTTTATTTCCTAGCATGATTCTCTCAGAAATGCTATATGAAATGACTCATGCTAAGGTTTTACTTTCAATAATGGATGTAAATAAAGTAATTCAGAAATAGGTATGGAGGAATTTGGCCAAGAAAGTTAGAAGGAGTAATAACATCTATAGTCCAGTACTGAAAATGTATCCTTTATACACTACAATGTATCCATTTTAAATATGACAATGAATAGAAAATCATTTCAGGGACAAATATTTTATGAGACTCTCAGAAAGATGTGGTGAAGAGCTCCACTCTGTTCATTCTGAAGATGAAGCAAAACAGCTGTTAATTGATGTCCAGGGACCACCTAGCAAAAGGAGGAGAGGTTTATTCTCAGTAAATATGGGACGATCCAGAACACCTCACGGCATGGCATTATTCACTGCATGTGTTTGTCTGAACAGAGTTCATTGCAGATAAATTCATTAAATCCACAACATTTAGCCCAAAGCCATTCGCTTAAATTTAATTCTTTGCTCTTGCCAAAAATACAGCAAGGCAGGCAAAGGGAAATTTTTGTTTGTTTGGAAGTTGTGGGGATTGCAAGGGGGATGGCAGGTCTTTCATTTTATCCTCCCTGATAACAATTATATGAGGGTTAGAGGCACTTTATAAATAGCAACAGAAAAGCATTTAATCATGGTATCAACTAACTAAAATGCCAGTTTATTTGTCTTGGGTGATGACAAGATCATCCTTTTCAAAGCACAAGATTTAATTATTCAGTTGCAAAACAGTCAATTTTAGTGAATGTCTCCTGACACTCTCCAAAGAAATCCATATGCTGTGAAGCTGCATTTATGGACCAATTATTTCTAATAGAAACAGCCCGCATTTGACAATGCAGCTTGAAATCATCTGAAACAAACCCAGCAAACCAATGGAGAAAGCGTCCCCTCACTTTTAACACTCCCATGAAATATATCCACCAGTGGAGCATGAGGCTGTGTTCTTTAAATATGTTATATACTTCATACACTATATACATATATATTTAGAAAATAAGTTGTTTTTTCCTTAGGGCCACATCAAAACTTAGGAAAAGTCAAGCGAAAAAGTGCTCAGAGGCCAAAAGTTTATCTTTTTCATCCAGCTGTATAAGATGACTTAATAAAAGCTATTACTTCTCCTTGCAACCTAAACCTCACTAAACATTAAATAAACACACTTTTTGAAAAGGGGTCCCAACCTCCACCTGCAATAAATCTTTACAGTTTACACATAACAGAATATGTTAGGGCTATTTGTGAGGGTATTTGTATCCTTCTGGCTGGTATCTTTAACAGGCAAAATAAACAGGAAAGAGGAAGACAAACTCCTCCTGGTTCCTAACAGTCATCTAGGGAGCCGTGCAAACACCTTGCCCTTTCTGGATGTCAGTCTGGCATACACAGCCATGAGCTGATTATTGAGTTAATTATTCTACAGCCAGATGGTACTGTATGTGAAGGCTGTTGTGCCGATCGCTTTTAAGCATAATTTTTTGAGCCAATCCCCTACTCCCAAATTCATTTGAAGCATCACTTCAGGGTGGTTTTGACAGCAAGTCTGCAGAGGAAGTGCCCTTTACAGGCTGTAAAGTTAAGTAAAATCATCAAACCCAAACAATTAAATCAAGTCTGGTTTTATGCACAACTGGCAACAACTCATTTCTAAACATTTTTCACTGAGATAGAGGCAAAAAATTCATATATTTATTAATAATGCTGGACGAATGACATCCTGTTCCTTTCTCCATGCTATGTTTCTTCACTGGCTGCAGAAGAGGGAAGCAGCATGCAGAGAAGTGCAGCCCCTCCAGTACAGTCTGATGCTTTCCATACCCATCATGGGCACCAGGAGACAGAACATAACATCCCATTGTATTTTAAAAGAGTGTTTTCGGCAAAAGTCTCTGCACCACACACCCTAGTCCTGTGCCATGCTGATGAGCATTGCAGGAGCTGTAAACCCAGTTAGGATGGTGGTGTGCACTTCTTACAAAGTAAGAAAAGCTTCAAAATGTGCATGTTGCCATCATGCTCAGGAGGCCCCAGTTGTGGGTCTTGCAAGCATCACAATTCAACCTTCTGTTTTTTAGTTTAATTTTCACTGGTTTCTATTTATACCACAATGGAAGCTGCAATCCAAGGAATTAGTATAACTGAAGAATCAATTAACTGAACACCGATAGCAGTATAATCTTCAAAGTGCACTTCTAAACTGTTAAGAATCTGAAGACCTTACTCATACAGAAGAAATTGCTAACTGAAATCTTCTCAGTTGGTTTGGAGTCTGATGCAGGGGCTGTCCTTTCCCTCCTTTGCCCTGAAATCACCCCTGCAGAAAT
Organism: Athene noctua; assembly: GCF_965140245.1. Taxonomy (NCBI): domain Eukaryota; kingdom Metazoa; phylum Chordata; class Aves; order Strigiformes; family Strigidae; genus Athene; species Athene noctua. Next base: position 50,541,959 of record NC_134039.1, on the reverse strand, counting down.
AACTGAGGGTCACTGCCATGGTAGATGCTGCTCTGTGCTGCTCTGGCAGCCCTGTGCTCGTCTGAACTGGCAAGAGAGCCAGCTAGCCTCCAGCTTTTTGTGTTGCCAAAACAAAGCAAATTAACTGCAGTGAACAGTTTTCCTTGCTCTGTATTTTTTGTATATATATATATATTTATTTATTTATTTATTTTGAATGTGTGTATATATATATGTAGTCCAGAGAGTCAACAGTTTTGCAATATTCATATTCTTTTGCATGTATATATTCAATGAAGTGACTAGTTTTCCTTGATTCAGTGTGTGTGTGTGTGTGTGTGTGTATGTATCTACATGCCATGAAAAGTCATTCCTGCTTGTCCCACCATTTAGGCAGCAGACTCATGCTGAGGTGCATCACTTGCATTGAAATCAAGCAGCACAGATAACGAGTGGGACTTAGACACCTGTATGCCAGGAAGATCTTGGTTAAAGCCGCTGAAATAAGTTGCTAAGCACTGTTCTGGTTAATAACTGACTAGTAAAATGAAAAGGGAAACAGCAAGTTTTGGCAGACTTTCACAAGCTGGGTAAATCAAGCACTGAGTACACAGAGGGCTTTTAGACCATGCCAGATGCTCACAGCCCAGTCCCCCCAGCCTGATAGCCCTGCTAATGGATTAAACTGTCATGACGTGGCTAAATATAAATACCCTGTGAACAGCAGAGCCTTAAACAACTGGTGCCCAGGGTTCAGAGCCCCTGAAGTCCTAGGGGTGACAAGGAGGACACTCTGGGCCCAGCTGTGCCACCCTCCTGCTGCTGTGTGATGACCCCTCAGGCATCCCATACCAGAACCCCTGGAGGGGCAGGGGCCAGGGAGGGTCAGTCCAGGCCCCCCACTGCCCTGGCACGGGGGGATTGCTCTACTCCCCTCTCTAGCCCAGCAGATAGCTTCATCTCAGCCCCATTAACATTACCAGAAGCATTATTAGCACTATTGGTAGCCACCTGTATAAAACTGAACAGACTATTTGCTACCTTTGTTCTTCCAGTTGCTGGCCCTCTTCTGAGGACAGAAGCCCATCAGTCCATTTCCTTACCCAGTAGTCAGAAACCTGTTGAGCGACAGCACACTTCAAATCTTATCACAGGGAAGCAGAAACGATGTATGTTCTCAAATGCAATAAAAGCGAAGCATTGTTTCTTCCGGGTGTTAGAGAAGGCAATTGATGGTAGCCTTTGACTGCAGGGCTCCATCTTCTGGTCTTAGGAAGATATTGTATGGCATAAGGAAACAGCTCATTTTCAAAATACCTAAGAAATTAGGACATTATTCATATACTGGAGACATACTGTTTCATTGGGTTAAAAACCTATGTTATTCTTTATTTCTGAAGTAGTGCAAATATTAGAAAAATTTTATGATAATATATGCTGCTCTGTGTAGCTTCAAACTTGCTTCCTTGAGATGAACTGAAAATCCTTTGACCACATAGGATATTCCTGCTGTTACGGATGCAGTGTACTAAGCTGGAGGGGACTTCTCTTCCACCTTAGCCTTTGACGAGTTTCTGTAGCTGATCTTCAAAGGTCTCTTCCAACCCAAACTATGGGTTCTATGATTCTATGAAATCACAGACTTCTATGATTCTATGAAAACGTTCTATGATTCTATGAAAACATTGCAAAGAGGCATTTTGCTATGTGTTCCTTTTTCTAGGGCAAGGTTGTGAGGGATACCACCTCAGATGTAGGGAGTGGAATGACTTCTCTAGGACATACAACTTTCCAGACCTCCATTGTCTTCCCCTATAGGCTTAACCTCACGAGCACCCCCAGCTCTGTCCAGACATGCTGGAAATACTGACCTTTAGTGTGGTTGTCCTCACAAACTCTCACTCACCAAATAATTTTGAAATGCACTCATTCATTGGGGTTTTGTCTCAATCAAATTAAAAGAATGGGAGAACCCTTTCTTGTGTTTAACACCCGCACACTACTCAGAGACAAATAAATATCAATGCATTCAGGTCACAGACCCAAAGCTGGCTACCAGTGCACAGATTGCCATGTTTCTCTGAGCTGCCTCGGTGCAAAGGCCAAACAACTCAAAAAAATTAAAAAAAAAAAAAAAAAAAAAAAAAAAAATCACAGCAGAGCATAGAATTTGGGCCAACCACTCTAACGACAATCCTTCCGTAAGAAGTGAGATACATCTCTACTCCAAAATACTATAGTTCAAAAGCAGTTTTACACATACGTAAAACATACCTAGAAGGTGGGATGAAGGTCAAACCTTGAGGTGATCTGCAAAGGAAATATCAGTGGAGGAAATGCAGCATTTGCAGTGAAATGAGTAAGACAACCTCATATATAAGAAAATGGAGATCACCCAATGTGAAATTCCTGCCCATTATTTTTAATTATTGATGAGAAATATTTTTTCATTTCAAACTATGTATTATTAATGATGAATCACAGTGCCAGAGCCAGAGGAGGCACTCAGAAAAGTCAGCATTCATCACAGTCATTATTTACAGTTAATATTTTATCATCAGCTTAAAATGCAAAACATGTCAAGGAAATACCAGATCCCTACATCACAGACTTGAGGTCTGAGTTTCTCTCTTCTTATCTGTCATTCACATAGCCAGAAAATTCATAGAATCATAGAATGGTTTTGATTGGAAGGGATGTTAAAGATCATCCAGTTCCAACACCCCTGCCCTGGGCAGGGACACCTTCCACTAACCAGGTTGCTCAAAGCCCTGTCCAACCTGGCCTTGAACACTTCCAGGGAGGGGGCAGCCACAGCTTCTCTGGGCAACCTGTTCCAGTGTCTCACCACCCTCACAGGAAAGAATTTCTTCCTTATATTTAATCCAAATCCACCCTCTTTCAGTTTAAAACCACTAGCCCTTGTCCTATCCCCACAGTCCCTGATAAATGGTCCCTTCCCATCTTCCCTGTAGACCCCTTTCAAGACTGGAAGGCTGCTATAAGGTGTCTCTGGAGCCTTCTCTTCTCTGGGCTGAACACCCCAACTCTCTCAGCCTGTCCTCATAAGGGAGGTGCTCCAAGACCCCTCACTATCTTTGTGGCCTCCTCTGGACCCACTTGAGCAGGTCCCTGTCCTTATGCTCTGGGGGCCCCAAAGCTGGACACAGCACTGAAGGTGGGGTCCCATGAGAGTGGAGTAGAGGGAGAGAGTCACCTCCATTGACCTGCTGGCCACGCTTCTCTTGATGCAGCCCAGGACATGGTTGGCTTTCTGGGTTGTGAGTGCACATTGCTGGCTCATAGTCAGTTTTCCATCCACTAAGGTCTTTTCCAGCCTAGATGATTCTGTGATTCTGTAATACCCCCAGGTCCTTCTTTGCAGGCCATCTCTCAATCCACTCATCACCCAGCCTGTATTTGTGCTTGGGATTGCCCCAATCCATGTGCAGGACCTTGCACTTGGCTTTGTTGAACTTCATGAGGTTTGCACAGGCCCACCTGTCAAGCCTGGCAAGGTCCCTCTGGATGGCGTCCCTTCGCTCCAGCATGTTGACCACACTACACAGCTTGGTGTCGATGGCAAACTTGCTGAGGGTGCACTCAATCCCACTGTTTATGTCTCCAACAAAGATGTTAAATAGCACTGGTCCCAACACCAATCTCTGAGGAACACCACTTGTCCCTGATCTCCACTTGGACTTCGAGCCGTTGACCACAATTCTTAGAGTGAAACCATCCAGCCAGTTCCTTATCCACCAAGTGGTCCATTTGTCAAATCCATGTCTCTCCAATTGAGAGACAAGGATGTCATGTGGGACAGTATCAAGTGCTTTGCACAAGTCCAGGTAGCTGATGTCAGTTGTTCTTCCCTTATCCACCAACGCTGTGACCCCATCAGAGAAGGCCACCAGATTTGTCAGACATGATTTTCTCTTTGTGAAGCCATGTTGGTTATCATCAGTCATCTTATTTCCCATGTGCCCTAACATAGCTTCCAGGAGGATCCACTCCATGATCTTGCCAGGCACAGAGGTGAGACTGACTGGCCTGTAGTTCCCCAGGTCTTCCTTTTTCTCCTTTTTAAAAATGGGGATAATGTTTCTCCTTTTCCAGTCAGCAGGAACCTCACCAGATTGCCACAACTTCTCAAATATAGTGGCTTAGCCACTTCATCTGCCAGTTCGCTCAGGACCCACGGATGCATCTCATCAGGTCCCATGGACCTGTGCACCTTCAGGTTCCTTAGAAGGTCTCAAAACTGATCTTCTCCTACAGTGGGCAGTTCTTCAGTCTCCCAGTCCCTGCCTTTGCCTTCTGCATCTTGGGCAGTGTAGCTGGAGCACTTACTGGTGAAGACTGAGGTAAAAAAGTCATTGAGTACCTCAGCCTTCTCTGTATCCTGGGCAACCAGGTCTCATGTTTCCTTTCAGAGAGGGCCCACCTTTTCCTTAGTCTTCCTCTTATCACCAATGTACCTATAGAAGCTTTTCTTGTTGTTCTTGACATCCCTGGCCAGATTTAATTCTATCAGGGCTTTGGCCTTCCTAACCTGATCCCTGGCTGCTCAGACAATTTCTCTGTCTTCCTCCTAATCTACCTGTCCTTGCTTCCACTCTCTGTAGATTTTCTTTTTGTGTTTCAGCTTGTTCAGAAGCACCTTGTTCATCCATGCAGGCTTCCTGGCATTTTCACCTGACTTCCTCTTCACTAGGATGCATAGAGGAAGTTCAGTTCTTCCTGAACAATATTCTAAGGGGCCTCTCCTTTTCTTCCCACTCTCTCTGACGTCAATGGAAATTTCCTTCTTAGCAGTGGGGATGCATCTAGTCCCACCTCTTTAAAAGTACCACTACCAGCAGGAATGATTCCTCTTCACAATAGACAATATTCTGCATGGATCTGACATTTTCAAAGGCTGGGGAGGTAGACAAGGCAGGACTTAAAAGACATTTGATGGAAATTTAATTTTGCCCTGTCCTTCTCACAGTCTCCTTGAACATCATACATTTATCATACAACCATGGATGCAAAAAATTTTAATATTTTGTCATGAGGTGGTGTTTTCACTATGTTGCCAGGCATCTATTTTCCCCAAATAATATTTTGCCTGTCAATGGATGACATAAATATAACCAGTGGTGTGGTGTTGAAAGGCAATTTCAATGTAAATGAGCTACAAGAGAACAAGAAGGTTTTACATGTAGCAGCTTTCCAGCACCTATAACAAATGACAGGTTAGTCTGCCCAGTGATCTCAGTATATGTTGAGGAGTATTGTGGCAGTTAAGCATGTCCAGATTTCAGGCATTTTGCAATGCAGTAAAGTGACCACTAACAAATACTTCAACAAACCCTTCTGATCAGGCTTTGGTGTGCTTGATCAGGCCATGCAGTGTTTTCTGCTGCATCATTCCCTTTCAAATATGAAAAAAAGCAAGGGAATGAGTCAACATATTGCACTTTTTTATATTTTCTCCTTTTTTTGAAGGATGGTACTTCTGCACAATCAGGTTACAAAATATAATTTCATATCACCAATATTTGAAAAAAAAATATTTTTTTCCAATTTTGTTAAAATAACTTAGGCATGACGCCAAATGGATGCAAGAGCTCAATATTTTGAAATTAGACCAGCCTCAGATTTGCCTACATTTAAAATAGCAAATGAGCCACTGGGAACCAAATCCTCCTGACTTTACAAAGGCAAAATTTTCATTAACTTCACCCCCTACACAGCTTCCAGATATTACCTGTGAGGGTATTGCACATGACCACCATGTCCAGCATGTTCCTCTAACTTACAGCTTTAATTGTTACCTAGGGTGGTGGCTAGTGGTTCCATACTTTTGTGACTCTCTGGAAACTGTGGCAGGGCTGGCTTCAGCAAGGCTATGGCTGAGAACATGGGGGTAGGTCACTGTGCTCCCTTGCACACCATTCAGGATGTGCCCTGCACAGACTATGATAATGGTAAAATGAGGGGAGAAAGGCTCTACAGGTATGGTGGGTTGACTTTGGCTGGCCACCAGGTGCCCACCAAGCCACTTTCTCACTCCTCCTCCTCAGCAGGATGGGGGAGAAAATATGATGAAAAGCTCACAGATCAAGATACGGACAGTGAGATTGCTCATCAGTTACCACCATGGGCAAAACAGACTTGACTTGAGGAACATTAATTGTATTTATTGCCAATTAATGACAGAGTAGAATACTGAAAAATAAACATAAATCTAAAAACACCTTCACCCCACCCCTCCCTTCTTTCCAGACTCAACTTCATTCCTCATGTCTCTACCTCCTCCCCACCAGCAGTGCAGGGGACTAGGGAATGGGGGTCGATACCGGTTCAAAACACATGGTGTCTGCTGCTCCAGTATGGGGTCCCTCCCACTGGATACAGTCCTGCATGAGCTACTCCAGCTTGGGCCCTTCCTCAGGCTGTGGTTCTTTAAGAACAGCTCCAGCTTGGGTCCCTTCCATGGGGTGCAGCCCTTCAGGAACAGACTGCTCTGGTGTGGATCCCCCACAGTGTCACAGGTCCTGCCAGCAAACCTGCTCCAGCGTGGGCTCCTCCCTCCACGGAGCCACAGCTCCTGCCAGGAGCCTTCTCTGCAGCATCCTCCAGGGCACACCTGCTGGCTCTGGTGTGGGGCCCTCCATGAGCTGCAGGGGCACAGCCTCACTCACCATGGTCTTCACCACAGCCTGCAGGGGAATCTCTGCTCTGGCACCTGAAGCACCTCCTGCTCCTCCTTCTTCACTGACCTTGCCATTTACAGAGTTGTTTCTCTCACAGTTTTCTCACTCTCCATCATAGCTGCTGCTCAGCACTTTTTACCCTTTCTTGAATATGCTATCACAGAGGTGCTACCAACATTGCTGATGAGCTCAGCTTTGGACAGCAGTGGGTCTGTCGCAGAGCTGGCTGCTGCTGGCTCTGTCCAACATGGGGGCAGCTCCTGGTGTCTTCTTACAGAAGCCCCCCCTGCAGTCCCCCACTGCCAAAACCTTGCCACAGAAACCGAACACAACAGGCAATCCCTTCAGCAGTCCATCCTCATGATGAATTTCAGTCAAATCCAGATCTACCATATTTAAAATCTGCTTATGGGAATTAGTATCAGCTTTTGGTCAATGTTCTTAGTGAAAAGGGGCTGCTGCTGTATGAATACACAGCTGATAGTTATGAACAGCACCATCACTAAGATACTATGAAGAAAATGGGCGTCAGCTGAACAGAGAGCTGGAGACTGAATCCTGAATTTTAGGAAAGCAGGTAGTCCATGCTTCAAGCCAGTAGAAATCAAATGTGTTAAGTGCCATGAATTTTCACACTTCATTCCCTAATTATATTTCTGACCCATTTAAAGCTGAATTCTGAAAATTGTTACGGCAGTGTATGATGCTTAATGCTTCATGTAGCCTACACACAATACTATGCTGCTTCTTTTGTGGTAATTGTTTCTTTGTTTAATTTTTTTCCCTTTCTTTTTGCACACATTTTTGTATGCATCTTTTTTCTGTATGGTTTTGAAAGGCATAATGAGATGCCAAAGTGCAGGGAGGTCACAGAATTATAACCTCAATTTTCCAGATTTTATTTACTCTTGAATTTCAGAATGCACATTTTCTACTGCTCTGGGAATAACGAAATTCAACAGAACTATTTAAAAAAGATGGAGAAATCTATACAGTGTCCTGGTTTGTTCTAAGGAAAGCTGCATCTATGAATAACTTCATTTCCATTACATCCCCAGACTATCATTACTTTCTTTCCTCTCTACCATGTATTTTTCTCTGACTTCTTGGGTTTACTATAAGGATCAGTATCTGTTTCCTGAAGGCAGGCGAGAATTTTTTTATCCTCCACTTGAAAAGGGTGGTGTATCATCCATGCCTGCATTATCTAAAACAGTGTTTCTCAAACAAGGGACAGGGGCTGATAAGGATGTGTGCCAGTCTCCAGTAGTTGAGGCCTTTGGTAGTTGAAGCCTTTGAATAGATCACTGAAGATTTCGAGGCAGATACCAGACTGCTTTTCCAGGCATAATCCTCAGCATGTCAGCTGTGGCTTTCTTACATGTAAAGGTATGGATCAAGCTTTATTTTTGTTCCCCCTTACCAATAGCTGTGTTACTGTTAAGAGGAGTGGGACATGTTGTGCAAGCTACATCCCATTTGTATTTGGTGCTGGCTAAAGGAACAGCTCCATTACCTATAAGCAGCTAATTCCTGTGATGGTTTGACTCTGGCTAAATGCCAGGTATCCACCAAGTCGCTCTATCACTTCCCCCCCCCCCTTCCCTTTGTTTTCTCAACAGGGTAAAGAGGGGAAAGAAGATAAACTAACCCTTGTGGGTGAAACAAAAGCAGTTTTAATATAAGCAAAGAGAAGCAAAGGTCCGTGAACGGAAGCAAAAGCAAACAGATTTATTCTCTCCTTCCCATGGACAGGCGATGTCGGGCCTTCTCAGGAAGCAGGGCTCCCATACGTGTAGTGGTTGCCTTGGAGGACCAAGGGTGACCCCACCCCTTCCTCCTTTCTCCCAGCTTTATACCGAGCAGATGTCATATGGTCTGGAATATCCCTTTGGTCAGTTCGGGTCAGCTGTCCTGGCTGTGTCCCCTCCCAAGATCTTGCCCACCCCGTCCCACTGCGGGAAATGTCAGAAAGAGCCTTGGTGCTGTGTAAGCGCTGCTCAGCAGTAGCCACAGCACCAGGGTGCTATCAACACCCTGCCAGCTCCCAGCATAAACCACAGCACCGTGAGGGCTGCTATAGGGGAAAACCAATTCCAGTTCAGCCAGACCCAGTACAATTCCACATCTAATATGGTTACAAATTTCCCACAAGCAAGTTTTCCTTCATCACTATTATCATGTAGCTATGGACAGTCCCCACCATGCAGATCCACTTCATGACACAGGCAGAAGGAAGGGGCTGTCTCAGAGGGGGTGAGATGAGGGGCTAGGATGGGGTGATGTGGCAAATGTGTGGAGCAGGTCTTGCTGTGAATCCCTGTGCCTCTTCACAAGTACTCACCGGCACCAGAGAAGCACCCCACAGGGGGATTGGGGAGGACCTGCTGGAGAAGACAGGGGAGAGAAAGTCAGGCTGAGGAGGTGTGTGGCTCTTATCTGCTCTTGTCTGCGTTCATAAAAAATGTTGATCCTGTTTCTGTCACATACCTTTGATACAGGAATTATTTTAGAGGGATTTTTGCTTAATTTACATTAGACACCACCTTTGCCTGATGTACACCTTTCTAATGAATTTGCTTTACTTCCTAGTGAATACAAAATGTTCAATCGATAAGGTTGAATATTCTGAGGTCACTTTTTGTGGCTAGATCCATGTAAAGTAGTTTTAGTGTGATCAGGGCTCTGGCTCTGAGGTCTATTCCCCCAGTCAATCATAGGGCTTATGGAAAGAGCATGTAACTCATGGCCTGAAGCCAGGTCTTTTTAACATCACCCCCTTAAGAGCTCAGTTCGTTGGTGGTGAGTAAACTTTTAATTCATAGCTCATTTCCAGCATAGTGCAGAGTTAAAACAAGCCAGGAATTGCTATTTTACTTTTATAAGACCAAAAATTTTCTGCTTTAACAACAGATGATTTTGGCTATTTCATTATACCACCATAATTTACATAATTCCTATTGAAACTGATTCACACAAATACCTTAGATATGCAGGTAAGTTCTCATATCCCTTTCAGCAAAGATAAAAATTATTACCCTGTAGTGTGTAGAAGGGTAATTTTGCTCAGTTCACTACCAGACTCGCTTGAGCTTAAAGATGCAAATGTGAAAATAAACAAAACTTTTTTTTTTTTTTTTCCTGATTCTGCATGACTCTTGAAACTTCCAAGAGCTTCCATTGCCTTGCTCAGATAATTTTGCCTCTGGGAGAAAAGGATGAGACCACTGAGAGTTGATGGTACAAGACAGATGGGAATCTCTCATAAATGGCTGTGTATTTCCAGCCTCCTGCAAAGAGATTATTCCAGTCCTCTCTCTGTGTCATTCAAATGCCAGAAACAACAAAGGTAGTCAGTAGACACTGAAGACATCAGAAGGACTTTTATGAGGCAGGGTAGCATCCCTTAAATGCCACAGTAGCTATGATGAGAGACAGAACCTGGCTGTCAATTATACACAAACATAATTGAGTTCCAGTTTTACCACATGACATGTTTTATTCATAGGGTATGCTACATATTTTTTAAATTGCTTCTTGTCATTTAAGCAGGTTTTTCAGGGAGAGACCTTGTGTTTTTTAAATAGTTGATGGAGTTGGAAAAAGTGAGCAAGTTTTCTTGTTTGGAGTTCCTTCATTAGCCCTGACAAGTTGCAAGTCCCTGCTATTGCTTGTCCAAATGACTTTCCTTGACAGTGAGGGGGAGGAGAGAAGAACACAAGGAAAGAGAAAGAAGGGAAGAAGGGTCATGGAAAGGTGGCACACAGAAACACACTGTCTGCATTTCTATTGTGAAACCTTCTCATTTCCTTGTTATCTATCTACCAGAAACTGTCTTACCCAAATTTTATATATATATATATTTATATTTATATATTTATATATACATTTATTTCAGAAGCCTCAGTGGAGTATTCTCATTTAATTAGAGCTGCAGTTAGTTATATAGTGTATATGAGTTATATACAAGTGTACAAGAACAGTTATATAAAAGTATGAACAGATCTCCTGCCAGTCACTACTAGTTCGCCCCAAAACTCAAGTTTTAAGGAAAATGTAGAAAATGCTGTGTCTGAGTTAAACATGATACATTTCTGGATGCTCAACCCTTCTCAGACTTCAGAGAAATATACTGACTGTGAGCCTGCATCGTTGATGCTAGCCATTTGAGGACATCTGAGTTCATGCACTGCCATTAAGCTTTGAGAATGATTGCTTCAGCTTCGTTACTCAGTCATGGTCTGCAGTGTTCTGTTTATACAGACAGTTATAAAACTACAGTTTTAGTCAAATAACACAGAAATTAAGTTAACTTCTTAGTTTCATGCTATCTACTTCTTCTCCAGCCCTTCATGATACAAAAGAAGGATGCAGATCATAAAGGAGCCTTCAAGGACCATGGCAGTGCCATGGCATGAGGCACTGCAAAATGTTGAGTATTGCTGCAAGCCAAAGAGACAAAGGGAACAACGTAGCTCACACCAGGACTCTGTCCAGCCACAGCTCGACAGCAGAGAGGCTAATGGGCCCCTCACCCACCAGGGCTGTGGATCAGGGCTACACAGACACTCACCCAGTGTATTTCCAAATGTTAGCGTCCTGTACATTGTCCAAATAAATAAATATAAAAGGTTTGCATCCTGTGTGTGATGCAGGATTTGCAGAACAAAGAGAAAAGACTATTTTTTTTAATTCAGTCCATTTTAAGGCAACTACTATATCTGAAGGCATTTCCCCTCCATACGTGACATGCTGTGATTAACATTTTCTTGAATTCAGTGACTGGAACAAGCACAGCTTTCTCCCCAAACGTAAGCTGTCTTTTCCTTGGGCAACCATATGAAATTCCTCAGGGAGCAAGTGCATCTTTGCTAAGGAAAATGAACCACTGGTCAGGATGAACCAGACACCAGATCTCACCTGGCTACACCACTCTCCCAGGTACTGCACAAATTCATCTTCCTTCAGTGTGCAACAGCAGAAACCGAGGAGCAGATGTGCAGAAGACAAACCTAGTCAGAGAGAACGGCTTTACACAAGTTGCTGTCATTTTCCAAGCCTGACTTTGTGAAAGTCATCTCACAGGACAAAGCTTGTTCTTCTTTGTATTTAAATCCCTAGATGAATTCCTACTCCGCAGGAGCAAAATCTAGTCACTGCTGTACACATGTACTCACTGGCCTCAGCAATGAGTTGTATGTGTTTCTCTATTTGTAGTAGTCCTAAAAGGTAGCATTTGAGGGAGAGGCAGCACAGCCTCAGAGCTCCTGTGTGTATCTCCCAACAATATCTTTAGGACTATGAATAGCAATTTAATGCTGATGAGCAGAGCCCTCGAATTTAAGTGTATTTAAGTAGAGAAGAGAACTTATATTATCATGAAGCTTACTTCAGTGAGGCCTCTTATTTTTGCCCATCACGCTACAGGAACCTGGAAGTAGAATTAGCCTTCAGTTATGGTGTACAAATGTAAATGTTAACTTAAAGGTCTCAAAATGTCCAACACACTCCATGAGGATCTAGTCAGTGGAGGCCAGAAGGTGATTCAGCCCTGCCTGGGGCTTGACTCTGCTGCCCATGCAGAGCCATCTCCTGCTGTTTGAGATGCCCAGAGGTTTTTGAGACAAGTGCTGAGGCCTTGTAAATCTAAGGCACAACCTACACAAGACCTATGCTGCTGCAGGGTATCTGCTGGTTGCCACTCAGGTGCCCTCACACCCTTTCAAGGGCATTAGATGCTGGATGTGTTGGCTGGATCTCACAGACTCTGCTGGGAGCTTCGATACGCACATATGGTCTTCTATGTTTAGGCGTGTGAGTCCCACACCAAACCCTGATTTGGCAGTTTTTATGAACTGTTTGCCACTTCTCCCTTTGCATGACTGCAGCTCTCCTTGAAGGGGTATTTTCAGTTTTGATTATTTTGTTAATTCCTCTTCATTTTACCTGGATTCATGAGGATTTCTGAGGTAGATCAGGCATCACTGTTTCATTCACCTTTTTATGATGTAAAAGTACTATAAAATATTCCTGTCATACAGTTATCACATACTGACTTACTGCTTAATGCAGCACAAAATTCAAATCATAAAATGAAATTAAAATATACTGTTGTAGGCCCAGAAGGGAGACAGTATTGTTAGAACTAAGCTGACATCAGCAAATACAGATGTAGCGCGTTTCTGTCACATGGCAGGTAGCACATCAGCTGTATATCCAAAACTGCAGTCACAAACTTATGCAGTAATAGCTTTTTTCCATTTCCCCGCCATCCTGTTTATGAAAGTGAGCAAGCAAGGGGAAGTCTACTCAGAACCTTTGCTTGTATAATCTGCTAACAGAGCAACAACACAGCGGTGGTCCAAGTGGGAGCATGGTATTGTGGAACAAAGCACCAGCAGCCGGTACAAGAGGGCTTTCCTCTACTCATCTGGCCAGCCCGTAGGCTTTCAGTGGGTAACCCACAGAAAGGCTACTGGGTAGGAATAGTGGTCTTGAAAGAGTTTTCCTGCTTCAGAGGAGTATTTGTAAATTATTTCATGGCCAAAAAAGCACCAGATGAGTTGCTAAAGAAGAGACAAGTGTTTGAGGGAGTGTTGCCCTTCTATAACACTGTAAGTGTAGCAAGAACTTGTACTTTTTGGCAACTGGTGACATCACAAGATCAAACCGTCATTTATGTTATAAAATGTCTTGTCTGGGTAATACTTCAAAATGGAAAAAAGGGTCACAAAAGACACTTGCTTCTATCCTTGTTACCTTTTAAGGTATTAAAAAGAATATTTTATCATATTATCTGTGTACCATAATAATTCCTGTTACTTTAACATAGGACACTGCATTTTTATTGAAAAATGTCCGAGGTTTAATAAAATGAAAAAAAACCCAAAATCTTCAAAAGTAAATAAAACTGAAACCAGCATTATAGCTGTTATGGTTTGCAGATGCTGAATAAAATAAACAAATAACATACACTTCTATGCTGAAAATAACCCAACTGCTGCTATAAAGTTATTGTCAGTGCTTTCTGTTTCACAAAGCAACCAATGCTTTATTTAAAGATATTTCAGGCATTTTCTTCTTCACTGCATCAACAGTGGCTAGGCATGCATTAGTTAAGATGTAAATAACCTTTTCCCACAGTCTGTATTAACTTCTGTGGGAGAACCCTGATGAGACCAATGCATTTCTGCACTGGAGCATTACACATGGTACATGTATGCAGTGAAGCTAAAATCATCTCTGATAGAAAATAAGAAAATCTCAGAATTAATGAGCAGCTGAATTTTGTCTGTATCTGAGCTTTTGCCATGTAAAATGTTTGCATCCAGGATTTCAGCTCATTCAGAGAGAGAGATGAATGCCAGGCATGTACCTCAACTGCCAGTGTATTCAGAAATGATCAGATCCAATGTTATGACCTCAAGCCAAGTTTAATTTGGCAGTGGCTGCCAGGTCTTCTATACAAGATTAGACTTCAGGTGAGGAGCCTCAGAAGTCACAGAGGAGCTACTCATTTCAGTGAAGACAGGTTGTCCTCACCGTGGAGCAGGCTGCAGAGGTAAAGTCTGGCCACTGATGAGCCATGTTCAATTCAATTTATTTGATGAATCTTAATCTAAACCTGTTTCTATTTTGACTTTATTCATGAAGTCTCTTTCTTCTAAAGTCTGTCCAGTGAACTTCTAAATAGCAAACTCTCAGGGCATCCTGATGGCATATAGTACATACCACTGTAAGCATCTCAGGATCAGCTGCTAGGGTCGTTCTAGTATAAGCAAAACATTGAGACTTTAAATCAGAAACAAATGATCACAGTATCAAAGATTTAATGTAACTCCTCCGCATTCCTTGTCAAGTCTTGGAAATTATAGCTTGCTTTCTCTTGTGTTTATGAAAATGAAAAGTTTGTTGAAAGCAAGTAGCTTCAGTCCTACTGCCTGACTTATCTAAACATAAGAATGGGAAAGTCAGAGACATGTTCACAGACCTCCACATCATAAACACTGTTATCTTCTAGGCTGTTATCTTTCTAGACTGTGTATGTGATTAGAAAATTATTATTTCTAAGAATGTGTAAACTAGCAATAGCTGAGATGAAGAAACTTTCCTATCCAAAGTGAAAGGGAAAAGAACCTGTGAAGTTCCAAAAAGTTTACTAAAGTTCTTTTTCACTTAATCTTCTCTGGTCAAATTTAATCTGAATCTTAACGTATTAAGTGCTATTAGCATTAATCTCCAGGCCTAATCAATTTCTATGCCATATCATCTAGCATTCATATGCAAATGTGGTCGGGATCATTTCATCACGGGTATTGTTCCTTAATCAAGCTACTGAAAACAGGAACCCTGCTAGAGAAAGGAAATTATCCCTACAGATCAGACAAAGAGAGATATTTTCTATTTCAATTTTATTTTCCTTTTTTTTTCAGTTTTCACTCAAGAATTCTTATGAGTTATTTTAGAAAAGTTAGGAGATCATGTATCCTATGGCCTTTAGATATTTTTCCTAAACTCTCTTTTAAACTGGTCGCTCTTTTCCTTTGTCCCAAGTTCCTGAATGAGCAAAGGGAGCTGGAGCTTTACAGACACACCTCTGTGTGCTGTGGGCCCTGGGACTATACAGCATGAGAGGGAGGTTATCAGAAACATCCTAACTCTGTAGTTAGAATGAATGGTGCTTAATTAGCTAATCCACAGTCCTACATCTTAAACTCAAAAATTATAGTTTACTTTGACCTCCACTGTAGCACAAGTCAGTTCTTCCCCGAATTAGTTTTTGTTTAACTAGAACATCTCTTTTTGAAAGATAGAAAATTGCAATTTAAATATTTGCAGTACGAAGAAGCTATCATTATTTTTGTTAAATTATTGATGTGATTAATTTTCATGATACTAATGGATGTAATTTCTATTTCTGAATGTCTCTATTTTCAACTTCCAGGCACTCGATCTTGTTATGTTTGTGCTTTTGAGACTGAAGAGCCCTCAATTATCAAATTGCTATTCCTCCTAGAGGTAATTAGAAACTGTGATCAAGGCACGCTTTATCCTTTTCGTTAAGGTAAACAGACTGAACTTCAGTTTTCCACTAAGGCAGATTTTCCAATTCTTTAATCTTTCTCCTGGTTCATCTCTGAACCAGAGAGATCCGATTTATTCCTTCTTAAGGAAGTGCTAGTACTCTGCAGAGCATCTCAGAAGAAGACTTGTTAGTGACAGGTTGCATAACCTTTCTAACCCGTTTTGGTGTTATTTTGCTCATTTATCCCAGGACTGGCTTTTTGTTTTGCTGTTATTCCCGTTGCATACTGCACAAGGAGCTTATCTCCAGCTGAATGACATGATGCCCCAATCATTTCAGTTACTGTTCCCAAGATAGTTTCTCATTATCTCTATAATTTCTGAATATTGTTGAATTACAATTATCTGTATTGATTCACATGTCATTTGCTTGCAGCAGCTTATCAACTCATTTGTTTCAGTGTACCCTCATCATGTGTCACATGTACACTTTAATCACTTTAATAAGGATTCTCTCATTTCTTCCATATCATTAGTAAAAATGTAAAGGCCAAGAACTGACCTCAGTGTGGCCTTAAGGATACACACCCTTAATGAGGCCTCACTGTTTTCAAATGCATTTTGAGACCTGTCAACAGATTTAAAAAATAATTTTCTGTGTACCACATTGCTTTTGTTTTAATTATCAAAATGTTGTATAGTGCCAAGTTATAAAGGATTCTGACTATTCCATATAATGTCTATTCTCTTTCTCAGTCACTGAATGAGAGTTCATTAATTATGCAAGAAGTGAAGGAGGCACCTGATGGGAAAAAAAGGATGTGATCCTGCAACTAAAGACTGTATCACAATGCACTGATGTAAGACAGGTGAATTAAAGATGCTCAAGCCATCATAATCCCCACATACCTTAATTTTTTGTATGATGGATTTTACGTCCTAATTTTTCTAATATAAAGGGCTTTTGTGTATGAGAAAGAGAGAGAAGAGACTTGATACACACAAAAAAGGGGGGAGGTGCATCTCACCAGCTTTAAATATTTATAGATGAGCTCATCATGCAGTCTCCCACTTTTCCTAATTGAGGGAAATGGGCATTTCCAGAATATGGCTCACTCATTCAAATGTAAATGTATAGAATAGATTGCATGAACTGCATTCCCTAAATGCATATCTTTTGCTGCTCACTAGAGAAAGACACTGTATAACCAACTCAGGTGTAAATGTTAATGTGACAGCCAAGGTTAGATAAGATGAATCCCAAAGCATATGGACGTCTATCATGATTCTTGGTTTTCCATTTTGATAATGAAGTCTATAAACAAACTCATTTTTTGAAAACTAAAAAAGAATTCTAAATGTTTTGCTTTACTAAACAGCATTTTATTTGTTAACCCAGCAGCTATTTACTTGCTGAGTGGGGGACCCGCATCTTATTTACAGCACATTATTCAAAACCACATATGGTTACAAGATATTTTTTTTTCGTGGGATTTCTTATACTGTATTGTTAGGGTGCTGCACCAACATTAAACTGTACATCAAGCCAGTTCAAGATGGAGGAGTGGAATCACTGGTATTGTAGGGAAAGAGCACCAATGTGAGATTAAATTTGAAAGCACCTGTTAATTGTGGATGCACCGTTTGAAAGGCTTGTACCTGATCTTTCAAAATAACTTGAACTTCTGAGTACTTCATTTATTTAAAACACAGCTCCCACCAGCATCAGTCATGGCTCTGAAAGCTTAGTACTTCTGCAAATCAAGCCCTAGCAATTCACATGGAAACTCAGAAATTAAGATCACGCAGTTAATGACCACTTCTGGATGAAAAATTATTTCAAATGATTCCTGCAGTAGAGAACTGCAGAAACTCAGTCTCCAAACCCAGTTCTACAGGGCAATGTTCAAAGATTTAATTCTGAGATCAGTCCTTCCTATTCTGGAATCTCCTTTTATGATCAGTACAGACCTTTTTGGTTCTGTAATGTAGGAGACAGGGATAATTAATAACAGTCCCCTTCACTGCACAATCCTAGTTCATCCTTAGAATATATCCTGCCACCACAGTCAGTCTCATAAAGGTCCTATGAGGAAATGATGCACAATGAGGAAGTAAAGGTAAAATATAAAGAATATCCACGAGGTTGTAGAGAATTTTTCTGCAATTCTGGTACTTCCTAGTTATCAAGAATCTGAATTTGCAATCTTGGTGCTTTTTCTAACAGTTTCTGTTTTAAATGTGTCAGTTCCTGGGTTCTTTTATCTTTTGAGCAGAAAGAGTATCATTGTCATTTTACCACCTGATTCCTCAATGGAGAAAAAATATTTGGACCCAGCATGAAGAACTGTGTTGTACAAGCTAGATAAGGAATGAGCTCACACTAAGCAGCTGCCATCCTTCTGTATCCTCACACAGTTTCGCAGTGGTTTTCCTACACAATCGTCAGAGAGGAGGAAGAGTGCTCAGCTACCACAGATCACTCACCCTCATACCTCAGCATGTCCATCCCTCCCAACATATCACTGGCCTAGACTCTTCATGGTTTCTCCCATGGCTTCCTATCCATCCCTGTGCATGCACATAGGTAGAGATGTAACTGTGAGCTCCTGCAAGTGCAGAAACTAAGGGAAGGATCTTCTTGGCATGCATGTGTCTGCGTGCAAGGAAGGTAAGAAACCAAGGGAAGTCCACAAAAAGATGGAGGAGCATATTTCTTTGGCTGCTAAGCCCTTAGGGAGGCACTGGGTGCATGGAGCAAGCTGAAGGCCAGGAAGACCTGGCAGGGGCCACCAGCAAGCAGACACCAGGCAAGGCTGCTGCAAGCCAGGCTCTGCACAGCTTCTGCAAGGCAAGCAACAAACGTTTCCCAAAGCGGGCTGGGACATGCCTGCTCTATCAGTGTGCACGGTCAAAACATGCATGGGCAGCACTACAACAAGGGGACACAAGGCTGCTCTGCCATCCTGGCCTGACTCACCAGATATGCTTTCTTAATTTAACTGCTTTGTATAGTGCCTAATTCTTTAAATAGTGTGGAGGTGCCTGGGAGGAAGAGACTTTCTCTAATATGCAGGGAGTATATTGTGCCTGACTAATTTTATGGGTCCCTATTGACAAAAGGCTTTATCTGTGCTTTCTATCCATTTAACTATAAATCTCTGTGAGTTTTGACTCATGAGGACCTGTATAATTTAGTTTGATGAATGATGATGTGTTTTATGATAGTGCAATGAAATCTTTTGGTAAGATGTAGTAATTCATTTTCTCATATTTAATTGGCGACAGACAACACAGTACAGAAATAACAGATTGTTGAATCAACAGATCTATCAAGGTGAGCCAAAGCCTACACAAGCTGCCAGTTAAGAATTAGACAGTGCCTTTGTAACAGTATGAAGTCCAACACAAGGTGTAAAACTGAATAGTAAACACATGCAGTGTTGGTCCCAAATATCTGCTGCCTGTGGCATCTCTCTGGGACACCTTTACCTCCTTCTGTGCTTTGTGTACACTGTGGTGCCGCACACTGTATGCACATATTTTGCTTTCCCCAACTACAGTAACTTGATTTTTCCATCATATAATAATCCTCTTACATCTCTTGAATATTGAAATATTATTAAAAAGACATTTTCCATACAGCCTTTCATTTTTCATAAAGCCTTCCAAACCACTTTAACTTCCAAGAGTTAACTTCTGAGATGAAGTTGAATAATGGAAACATTACCAGTAGATATCCATTTATGGGCATTTAAAGTCTTTAAAAATTAAAAAACCCACCTTTTTTGTTGCTTTTTAATCAGGATTTCTCCATCATCTCCCAGGACATTTCCTACTAGAAAAGGCAGAGGCTTGAGAGGAATACTGATGATTTGCAACTACAGCAGTAAGCCTACTGCAAACTGTGAGGGATCTGAAGTTGGCAGGCTGTCCTGGCAAGTCCATTTTCAGCAAGGAACTGTAATCAGTGATCAGTGCCTTCAGACCCAAGATTAATTATGGGGCTCTCCATCACTGTAATACATTAGCAAAGGACAATCTGCAAGGGGGTCTTTTGTAAGTCTTTCTACAAGAAGTGTGCCCATGAAATTGCCAATAGTGTTGCAAGCCTGCTCCTACAAGACATCTTGTGTTGGGCTGGTGCATGTAAGTATTTACCATTTCTCTTTTTGTCTAATATTGCTAAATGTGTGTGGCAGGTTGGAGGAGATGGGGTTTACAGAGGGTGTGGACAGAAAACAGAGAATAGAAATTTGGTACAAAATCCTCCATATAAGCCTTGACAAAAGCAAGGGAAATCTACCTCTTTGACAGTGCAGTTTCTCAGAGGGTAGTAATGGAAATGGCAGGCAACACTTCTGCGGTGGAGGCACTGGCCCCTTGGCAGCGGCATGCAGCCTTGCCCAAACAGCCAGTGGAATAGCTTCTGGTTACCAGTAATGCTTCTGCTCCATCAACACCCAACCTCACAGACCGGGGGGATGGATTTGTTTCAACTTGTCCTGTCCTTCATCATCACCTCATATGCAGAGGTCCTGTGTCTGCAGCCAGCTTGGTGATTTCTAAGGACCTTTCAAGTGGTCAGTATTGACCAGAGGATCATGGGGATAGCTTTATTTGCAATAGAGAAGCAGTCTGTGATGAGGGCAAATGCTCCACCCCAGAAACATCCCTGTGGCATTTGCCATCTAATTAATAGGCCATTTGGGTCCTTACATGTTCAGGATTTCTAGAACCTTATATTTCAATCAACACTTAATGACTGTGAATATCAGTCTCATGATTTATAATCAAAAGCTCCTTATTGTCTACATAGAGACTCTCAGAGTGTTTCTTCATCTTATTTCTGGAAAGGTTAAAATGGTAACACCGAATGCTGCTAGCATTCTTTATATAGTCAATATCTATTTGGAAAAGAAAAACTATATACCACAACTGACAGGCTAGACAGGATAACAGATGTTGATACCTGTAAATAAAGCAAGTCCTCCAGAATCATATCTTAAAGAATTCAATTGTGAAAATCTATTTAAAAATACTAATGTTGCCTGTTTTCCACTCAGTAGCCCATGGTAGTGCTCCTACAGTTTATTAACAACACAAGCAAAAAGAAGAAGCAATTTAGAAGCTTTTCTTGCTGCTAGAATATCTACACAGAGATTCTTCTTATGATCAGAATAATGATTTGAAATTTGTACATAGCTTTCATCAGCAAAGACTTTGTCTGACCTGTCTTACATATTAACAGATGCTTCTCACTACAAGTGCTTGGCCCCTGTGGGACAGCTGCCACTTGTATTCTGAATATAATGGAAGATGGTGGTTTTAATACTTAAACAAGCCCACAACTTCCACAGCTTGGTGGTGCGCAAAGGAGGTAAGCTCATATGCCTGATGTAGAGGGAAAGCTGTAACCTCTACATTGCTAAGTTAGACACAAATAAATTCTGCTTACCTGTGTTTATCCCTGACGACATGCTGGCGGTTCATATCTGCTGCCTCCTTGCAGGATGTGCTGGTAGCTGCAGGTGACTGCTCATGCCACCTGTCTCTGGTACAACAATGAAGACAGTGGCATGTGGGTATTTTAAGCTGCAAGGTTAATGAGTTTTGCCACCTTGGATCATGTGGCTACAAACACTCTGCTGTGAGAAACAGCCAGCCCCACATATAGCCTCAGAGCCAAATTAGCTGCTGCTGTCAGTTGTTGCAGGGTATGTCATGACATGGCAAAAACGGAGAGGGAATTTGAGAATATTCTCTATAGTACTTCTAGGGTTTCCTTACTTGCCCCATATGTGTCTGATGCTCAATGCAGTGGCTACCTGTCCTGGAGGTGACAACATCAGATAGTCCAGTGACACAGGGTCTTTCCACGAGAGTCCTCAGCCACTCCTGTTGGAAAGGCTATAATTTACAGGCAGTCTGGGCTGAGGCTGAATTCAGGAAGAACTTTTGTGGTTTTGTGCTCAGGAAGAAGCTAAGGTGCATAGTGCTCTTTAGGGTGGTCTGTTAAGCACTGCAGACAACTTGATAGAGGTCTTACAATTCCTCAGCTACTGACCTTCATCACTGGCAGGATACTTAACAAGGTGAATCTTTTGTCTGATCCATACATGGGCAACCTTGTCTTTGGACATATTGAGCTTTACAATGTAGTGCAAGAGAGGCCTTCCCAAAATTTTATAAAGGAATGGAGGAATCTGTGAACAAAATTTGGAAGTAGAAGTCATATATTAATGTAAATTCCTTCAGTGTAAGGGCAGGACATGTAGTATAAGGGAGATATTGAGAAGTTACATTTTAAATCCCATTAACTACATTAAAATTACTTCTACAATCTGCTTAGAATAGTATCAAGACACAATAAAGACTATTTTTAAGTAGAATAAATAAATGAGCAGTAAGATAACTATTTTGGGAAGTTAGCTGTAGGACTACCACACAAGGCAAGTGAATGCCTGTGGTGGGGCTTCAGTATCTGATTAAGAAACCTACCAACAGTCATTAAGTCTCTGTCTTTCCTCCCAAGACTAGCAGCTCCTGCTGCTGTGACTCTATCCTCAGTCTTTCTTGGAAGAAGAAAGCCTGAAAGAACAGGTCAGCCCCTAGATAGGAGTGTCTGAGGGAAAACCCCTTTGGTCTGATTCTGGGGTCTCTTACAAAGACTGCCTCAAGTCAGCTTCGCCATTTTTTTCTGAATGAACAAATTAGGCAGGTCTCAGCCTCAAAGCTACTCTTGTCACAGGTAATATTTATGAGTGCTTTCTAGCAAACAGAAATTTCCTCTAATAGAAGCATCAACAAGCAAATCTTTACCTACAATCATGTCGGTCTGTGCAAGTGGTCTCAGCATTAACCATGGAAAAATTTTCTGCAAAAGTTTTCTGCAAACACCCTAAGTTTGACTACTTATGAGCACTACACGATTAAAATCAATATATTTTGAGGTTCATAATCCACTTCAAAAGTTACAGTGCAGACAGCCACCAACAGCCAAACAAGACATCTTGCTACTCTGAAATTAGTCAGCCAGGCTCCTGAGCAGTCAGAGGTAGCCAATATCTGTTTGGCTTCTGTGTCTCTACAGAACAGTTTCTCTCTTGTGAAACTGTGAAGCTTCATGCAACACTCCAAATACATGTACATTATCCCTTTTGTATTATGATTCCTGAAGGGGGGTGACACTAAACAAGAGTCTGAAATGATGTTGATAGAAAGGCTAAGCGGATGCCCAGAGAGGAATTGTGGTAGGTTCCTAGTCACATAATTTTTACCATTAACAGTTCAATTGCACAGATTCATTTCTGTGAAAGTACCATTTATTTATTCAGAGGCATACCGATAGTAGTGTTTTGTTTTCTACTTCTTCCCTAATGATCTCTAATGTGAGGCCTTTTCGACATTCTCTGAGCATTACATTGATGTTTTTTAGAGCACTAGCTGTGATAACTCAGATCTTTTCTCCATGAATCATAACAACTTATCAGAGATAATTACTATGCCTCCCTGCAGAGATTCTTTCTTTTTTTTCAAACCAAAAGCATTAACTGCCCTTATTGGTACTGAAATTCATCTGCCATATTGCTGTACAGTTATTCAGATGTGGTCTTCTCTACCTTAAATGAAGCATATTGTAACACATACAGCAAACAAGAAATACTATGTAACTTCATTGTACAGACATCATGTAAAACAGCAGAACCAAAGGTCAGAATTTGCAGTCCCAACACAAGTTACAATCATTCAAAGGACTGAACACAATGTAACCCAAAGAAAAAGATAGATCTCTCTCTCTCCTTTTGTCTCTCTTTCTCTGTTTCTCTCATTACCCGGTGAATTTATCTTTCAGAGAATATTCCAGAAGAGGAACTCATATTCAAAAACATCATTGAGTTGTACTCAGTATCACCAAACATTTCAAATTTAATGAGCTATATTCTTTCAGTTACTTCATAAGAACAAAATTTAGAAATAAAACCCTCTCTATTCATTTTACTATTAGAACATACATACATGGTGTTCACGCTATACTGTATTTGTTAATGAACAATGCTATAGACTTCTCAGAAAACAGTATCTTACTGAATATTGATAAAGTTTTAATCATAATGGAAGTGTTCAAAAGGTTATTTTATTGGTTGCATGAGTTTTTGTGAGGAACTGCTATCTTGAAAACAGAAGTTGCTCTAAAATTAACTGGAAAATAAGGGAACGAGCATTTAAAACAATCAGTCCCAGCAATGACTGAAGGACACTCTCAGCTGACCCTATACTGTAACTTCTCTGTCAGCTTCAAGCTGAAATTTGTGATGTTTATGGGGACACACTGTTTTCAATCCTAGTAAATGGGTACATAACATGACTTTCTGCTACCATGCAAAAAAAAAAAAAAAAAAAAAAGATAAAAAAATATGCCAGATATTACCTTCTAGGATATCCTGAGAAAATGTCATCTGCTATTCCTGTATGCTTAACACTGCTGATTTCTCTTATGCAGGTCCTGGTACCCTAGCAGGCAGACCAGATATGCAGTCATGAGGATCAAGACAGTGACTGGGATATGAGTTTTTCCCTCTTCTTTTATTGAACAATGTTTGAATAAGGAGAAAAAACAAGGTGTTATATAGGCTAGACCACCCTCGACATCATGTGTTAGAAGACTCAGTGTTAACATAATCTCCCTCTGCTTTCTATATTGGTTGCCTAGCTTGTATATTTGCTATCCAATTTTCTTCATTTTTGACCATTCAATTTCTTATGACAACCACTGAGCTGATCTTTTACCAAATTTGCAACTATACTGTTCTCAGAAGTCCTAAGGACATCCAAATCAGGAAGCACTAGAAAAAATCCCTGAATATTGTATCAGATTCATTCACTTCTCCCTCAACAGCAGTGCTTCTCTCTGAACCACTTCCCTGTAGAGGCCTACGGACTAGAGGCACTGACACCAGAAACCTGTCAGCATGTTATCTCCTTAAATATTTGCCCAAGCCAGCAGAGGTTATGGATATTCCCACCAAGACTGACACAGACTCTGGCTGAATTAATCTCTCAGAAAATGGCAAGTGAATTAGTGCAAGCACCCCCAGTTCAGCCATATTAACATGGCAACACCCATATGCAATTGAAATCAAACTCTGTAACCAAGAACTATAAATCTGTATTCAAATGTGGGTATTTCAATATATATGGTGTCCATTAAGTCAACAGGAAATATCCTTATGTTAACAATCTACTTCCCTGCACAGCGGACACGTTCATCTGAAGGGGGTTTTTAATGGAGAAAATAAATACAGGTGGATCAAATCTCTGTCACAGAGATGTAGTAAAAACTTCTTAAAGTGCTAGAAATGTGGTAGATGGCTTAATTCAAACAGATCTTCTTCTTGTCAATGAAGCCTGAGTGACAAGTCTCACAGCAGCACAGGTCTTTGCAAAGAAGAGATCCTCTGGCCTGTAGAAAAGATGCAGTGTTAAAAAATCAGTGCCTTAATCATGCCAGGATGCTAAGCAGGCTCAACGGGAGAACAGATTTGGCCTGATTTTAGAGTACGCCCCACCGGACGGACAGAGAAGACAGACAGAGCCCCCATATTAAAAGAGAAACATTCTGTTCTGGTTTAAATAGTTTCACTTCCCCCCTAACTTACTTAATCATTAGGGAACTGTGAGATTGCATAAATAGATGCCATTCAGAATATAAACACTGGAGTCACTTCGATTTGTGATTTGTTCCCTTGCGGCAGAGTACATCTGAAAGGAAGATAAGCAAAGATAATATATCTTGAAATTCCATCCTAACAAACAATAAATTACCCTGCTGAAAGCAAGCTTCCAAAGTACAATTCATGCAATCTCTCAGCCCAGCACACAGCTAGATGCCTTCAGGACAAGTAAGCCACTTTAGAAGTAACAGTAGATGGCAAGCCATGTAAATGGCCAATAATAAGAGAATCACAGAAATCTCTGAAAATGGGAGCAAATGAATTTCATTACAGAGTCATATTCAAAGTTTCAAAAGAGTAGGAGTTCTGAACCTAAAAAGCAGTTTTAATAGTCTTCTATTTACTATCTGTCCAAGGACTCTAAAAGAATTTGCTATATAATTAAAACTTTTCAGTTGGATGAAAGAGCTCAACAGGAAAAATCAGAGGCTCAAAAATAAAAAGGTGGCTTCTAAATATAAAATCATACTACTTGTTACAGCTTTCATAATTAGCTTCTTTTTTAGTTCTTTTAACACACTTCCTACTGGGATATATTCAGAAAGCCTAGGGCTTCCATTATTTCCATGTCTAGCAGGAAAAAAATATAAAAATTAGGAAGATAAAATAGACACAAAGGATTTGATTTAGACTGCATACATAAGAATAAGGGCACAGCTGCACTTCCTTAGGTAATTCTGGTATAAATAACTGAAAGCAATGCTCACAATCACAAAAAAGATGAGTTAGTGTTTCAAAAAATGATCTTTCTTCCGCTGAAAGTTGCTGCATCTCAGCTAAGAAGCAGTAACTAACTGATTTTCTGTGTCTTCTTAAGACTTATACAATGGGAAGTAAACAAGATTCACTTAAACGACCTTCAGGCTGACCACTAACATGAAACCCAAACAGAGCTGTAACTAACTCTTTGTGGTAGCTAGCCCAACTAACACATGGAGGAGTGAAGGAAGAAGAGAAGTTTATTTTGGTTCCTCTCAGAGTATTTCCCTCTGGTTTATCACTACAGATTTAAAAAACAAAACAAAACAAAAACAACACACAAATAAATAGCTTCTCTTCAAAATTATTTTTTGAGCACAGCATGAAGCAAGCTGATTCCAGAAGGTAATTTATTTCTTTGCACTGTTATTTTGAAATGATAAACTAATCTGTTAATTTAAAACGTGTCAAAGTGTCCACACTATTCCACCATTTTAAAAGTTGTTAAAGTATTCATGAACAGATTTAATTAATTGACATGTGCCATTCTCAATAAAATATTTGTGTGAAAGTTTATCCATGTGCAATATCTTCTTGATTGTTCAAATGGCACCAAAAAGGGTTGGAACAGAGCACGCACAGCAATAATTCATGCTATGGTAGGCAGCAGAAGATGAAAGAGGGGAAGAAACCTGATAAACAGTCATTGTATGGAAGCACTCAGAGAAGTCATAAATGATAGGAAAGCCTAGTCCTTCCTGTTCAATACAAAAGTCTATGAGCTGGAAATGAATATGGTTCCTGTCTCCTTCTTGGAGGGGAAATAATTCTGAGAAAGAGGTCAGGGACTAAAGAGACATTCACAGATGAGAAGCACAGCCTCCTGGGCTTTAAAGAGGAATGTGAGCCTTTGTACCCTGAGAAGAGAGAGACTGTGAACCTTTCTGGCAGAAAAGGCCAAAGGGAACAGCAGGAGCGTTATGATCACAAACAGTCATGGAGGCATTACACTTCCTGAGCCTTTGACAAATTATTATAGGTGAAGTTTCATCCTGTTGAATCATAATATCTAGATATAGCCTTTATGATCCTTTCATGGGTGTCTGCTGCTTATTAAGCATATAAACATCCTTCTTCATCAATCTACAGGTTATAAGTCATTACCTCTATGTTCTGATCTTGTTGTTTGGTCATCTTCCATTCTGTTTCTAACTATATGATGCATTATTATTTTCTTTGGGGTAGTCCTCCTTGTTTTCTGCTTGTCATGGAAGTTATTTATCTATTGACTGTATCACAATTTAGTATCATATTTTTAAAATATCAAGACTATGACTGCTTTCACCCAAAAAGAAGTACCTTATCACAGTAATTGTATATGGGCATTACAACAAGATTTTTCTAAGCTCCTAAGAAAGTAGGTGTAAAATGGTTTCCATGTACTTTATGATACCACATTAGTGTAAATAGGATGAATATGTGATACACCTTGTCTGTGAGAACTTTCACACTTCAGCTAGAATACCGATGAATTTACAGCTGCATGTTACATAACCAGCCATTTGACAGCATGGGAGCAGAGGACCAAGCCAGGCATCAGGTACAGCCAAAACCAACACTCAAGTGGTGAAGCCACGTTCTTAGGTGTACTGCCAAGCACACAGCAGCAACAAGTACCAACATGTCAGCAACGCTGACGTGTAATGTAATGTAATGACTACGTGCCTGCCTAACATTAACAGTGAAGGAGCAGCTTCTTCTGACACCATCATTTCTAATCAGTTGATGAGATGAAGCATGGACAGCTATCTGTCTGCATCATGCTGTGCTCTAGCCCAGGGAGAGACTGAGTAGAGAGTAACCTGCTCCAGAGGTGAAGAAGGAATAAGGTGCACAGTCTTTCTTCTTTTTATTTCCCCTCCCTTTTGCCAAATAGTATTGGCAAGGACAAGGCACACAAAAAGCGGGGCCACTACTGGGGGCCAAAGAGCACATTTGAGTTGGTACCTGGGTCTGTTTTGAGAGACTGGTATAGGAGCCATACTGCTGCCAATGAGAAGTTGAACTGGCTTGTTAATTTGTTCTCTTCCTGGGGTCAGCAAAACTAAGTTCTGCCTACATCCAGAGCTGGCTCTGTAAAGGTTAGGAGTGGCAGAACTGCTGTACCAGCACTGGGTACCAGAATTTCCCTTAAGCTCTAAGGTGATCATCTTAACTTCAAGTTGCTGTAAATCACATGGGGACAAGTTAATGCTTGGATATCTTTTTCATTCCTTAGTGAAACATGAACCAAATCATCACTTTATCCTCCTTCTTGACGAAGGAAGTGAAATTTGACCTCTGCTGCAGATCCAGTCCAAGGTGCTTAGTACTCCCAAAAGCCTTCATTCTAATTGCATCTGTTGAAAGGTTCATTGCACAGTGAACAGGCACTGGTGAGAACATCAGTGTTGGGGAATCATCACACTTCATTCTCAAAATGTGGTTGCATTCAGACACATCTATAGTTACATCTGAAACGATATTCTTTCAGACATAAGAAAGGTCATTTCAAGGATAATATTTCTTCCTGAAATTAATTCACCAACATGGTCTTTAAATGCAGACTTTTATATCTTTCATATCAATCAGGAAGAATATGCATTTGTTATAGCACATCATCCCTCAAATCATAGCAGCATGATAGCACTCCTTGATGTTGTGCTCTTTGTCATGTTTTAGAGACGTGATGGTTGTCTGAGCACTTCCACGTTGGCTGATAAAGGATTATCTCCTGAAAAGATAATGCATAGTGGGTTTGGATTTATGTGCAACCGCGTAATACATTACTCATAAACTGTCCAGCATGAAGAACCCAAAATAATAGCTCTGATCTTTGAACACACATGAGGAGAGATGGAGCAGAAGTAGCTAATGGATTGGCAGTCACAGGACTGCTCACATCCCAGGAAAGGTCTCCAGCCTCTGCTACTGCTGTCCTTTGGAGAAAACCCAGATGAGACAAACAGTAACCCAAGTTCCTAGGTAAGTAAGCAAGATTTGTAAGAAGGCTAAGGAAGGCTCAGATCAGATCTGTTTCAGAAGATCTTGATTTAAATGTAGAGATGGCAACTTAAAGAGAATGTTTAAAATAAAGAGACAGGGAGCCCTGAACACCTAGGTTTTTCCATTGTATTTTTTTCCAGTCAGAGACCAGGCATACTGAAATCAAGATGAGTGAAATTAAGTCTCTACACAGATCCCTGTGCTCAGCATTGAGACTAGCAAAACTACAACTTGTGTTAGCCTGTTTTCAAGTCCCAATAGAATTTAATTAATGCAATTTTGGCAATGAAGTTTTGGGTAAGACACAGTGCCATATATGCAACCCTTGTGTCTGTTCTCATGGGAGTGAAATCAGATTTCAGCAACAACAGATTCTAACAAATTAGCAACAGCTAATTCTTCCTCTTCCTCCAAACTACAAAACTGTCATTACTGATGCCATTAGAGAAATGTTAAATCAGAAGTCACCATGTAAGAATGACCAGCTACTACAGGGATGAGGGGATGCTATCTAAAATTTAAGCTGTATTTAATACTTCAATAAGAATTTAATATGACTCACTATCTCAGAGCCCTCCTCCAAATATCTGTGTCCTCTATATAACCTATCTGGAGGTCTGGATTTTAAGATTAACAAAAACTGAATCTTAGGTATTCCCTACGTGCTTTACCTCAGAATAATTAGAAACGCTCATGGAAAGAATCATAGAAATCTTGGTAGAAAAATACCTCTGGAGTTCTCTAGTCCTATCTCCATCTTACAGCAGGACTATAGCCAACACAAGATCAGTCATGGCTTCGCCCAGTTGAGTCTTGAAAATTTCCAAGGATGAAGATTCACAACTTCTCTGGGTAAATGACCCTTTCTAATTAAATGGTTTATCTTAATGTCCAGCTTGGACCTCCTATGCTGCAGTCTTTGGCTTTCTCACCTTCTCTGAGTAATCTGCCAGTACCAAGAACATTCTAGCTCCACCATCTTTGTAACCACCCTTCAAGTAGTTGTAGGCTGCTATTAAATCTCCCTTTACCCTCCTTTTTGCCAAACTAAACAATTTCAGCTCCCTGACCTCTCCTCATTTTTCGTGGGCTCATGTGCTGACCTCTCTGTAGCTCTCCACTGGACCCTTCAGTTTGTACACATCCTTCCTGAGCTCAGGGTCTCAAAACCAGGTATAGCTGTGGCTTCCTCAATGTCAAGAAAATGTATGTCTTCCTTGGATCTGTTGGTCACACTTCCCCTAGAGTTGTCAAGTATGCAGTTCACCTTATTTGTAAGGAAAACATTCAACTGAGTGATAGTCAGTTTAGCATCTGTAACACCCAGGTTCTTCTGGCAGGGTTCCTGGCTCCCACCACATACTGACACACAAGACTACTCAATCCCAGGTGTGAAATTTTTCACTTATCTTTATTAAATTTCACATGATTTCTGTTGGCCCAATTCTCAATTTTCTCAAGATCTATCCAGACTGAAAGTTCAGCATGCCTGCCACCCACCCTCCTGCCCAGATCAGTAGCATATGCAAACTTGCTATCTCATCATTCAGATCATTAATGAAGAAATTGAACAGTACAGTCCTTGTTATGGATCCCTGGGTAATTTTGTTCCTTATCAAACACTAACTGGGCACAGAATCACTAATTACTACTTCTTGAATACTCCTTCTTTGATTTTTAGTTCATTATAAATCTACTTTTTAGGCAAGAAGGTCCTCTGCTGAATTTTACAGTCTACCTGCACAAGAGGATAGTTTGTTTCTGAACACTTAGTATGTTTTCCTTAAAAATTAGCCTGCCATAGTGAGGGACCTTTCCACATTATAGCAGCTTTCCAGGTGATTCTGTCTAGCAATACACAAACAGAATTCTGCTCTCCTGAAGACCAGAGTCCAAACTCCACTGCTTACCATTCTAGCCTTCCTCCAGCTTTTAAGTAATTCATTGCTCTAAATCATTTTAGAAAGACATTTTTTAAAATAACTTGAGATTAAGAATAGGCAAAATTCTTCTGTACTGAAGACATCAGCCAAAGAAGTTTTGAGTCCCAAAATCCAGAAACTTTGACCAAGTTCCAAACCAGATATGGATGCAATTTCACAAATTCATCTATTTCACGAAATATTTCTCCACTTATAGCTAACTACAATTTCCAGACCTACACTGAATGAAGTCTACTGCAAATCCATGATACCCAGCCTATAAACCCTTGAGACAGAACAACTTTCACACAGACCTGCCCTGTCTCCTGGTCAATCCCCAGATACAGGCAGTGAATAAACTATAAACTGCGGTTCATATGAATTGTTTAGACAGGTCACACACTGTTGCTCTTTGCCAAGTGATCTATATTCCCTCTCTTATCACCTGTGTAACTGCCATGTAAATGAGGCACATACATGAACATCACAGGAGAAAGTCCAATCAAGTGCCAGAAGCACAACTGTTCATGTGCCAGAGAGAACCACAAACTACAGCTCTAGAATTCCTCCATGAGAGATTACATTGCTCGCTTTCCAGAAATTAATTTTTAAAGAAACTGCAGTTTCAAGTGATTTTTGAATGGCACAGCAACCACCTCAATTAACACTGTAGACTTTAAATGATCCCTGCTTTCCCATGTAAGCCATGTGGTACAGAAACTCAGAGTGACTCACACCACAGTGTGGTATGCAAATATAGTTCTATTTTAAAATACAGCCAACATTCCTGCTAGTATAAAACCTATTTGTTCTTCCTATAAGAACAAATTCTTTCACTTGGAATCTGTTAGATGAATGTGATACACAAATATGTCCCTTCATGCTACTCAAAACAAGAATGAGGGGAGGAAAGATTATAATCCCATCTATCCACAAAGCAATCATTTATGTTATTGAAAATCCTTGAAAATTTATGCAAAAGGCCAATGTAATGGTGCTGGTTTTATAAATATATTTATCTGTCGTAGATTTGTACTTAAGTTTGTAAAACCAGTGGTTTTTAAGAGGGTTGACTTTACCCTATTACAATAGCAAGTGTGCCATAAAGTTTTCATCTGGGTCAGAACATCCAAAGAAATCTTAAAGGAGCAGAGAACTGACTTTACTGCCTTCCTTCATTATTGTCTTGGTTCAGCTAGGATAGGGTTAAGTTTCCCCAGCAGTGGGGAGGGAGCTCTAGCTGGGTTGTTCCATACCATGCTGACCTCAGGTCCAGGCGCCCAAGCACGGGAACAGTTTCTGTGTTGCTTTTGGCCCTGAGAGTATCCACGACGAGACTGCTCTATCCTGTTGGTATATCTCTGTATATCTTTTGTTTTGTTTACTGTTATTACTGCTTATTGCTATTGTTATTGCTATTGTTGTTGTTCAGTTTATTGTTACACTGTTGTATTAAATTTTTCCTTATCTCAACCCCACGGTTTGTATCTCACTCCCTGCCCTGTCCGGTCTGAGGGTGGGGGAGGGACAACGGCAGCGTGGTCTCGGGTCCTGGCAGGGCCTAAACCACCACAATTATGCACTAACTTAACAAAATACTGGAGATGTGACAGTGACAATTATGAGAACAAGGGGAAGCATGGTTGAAGGTAGGCATGGCTAACATCAAACCCATTTGGGTTGTTGGAAAGGTCTAACCTAGCCCTGACACAGACATTAAAAAATGTTTAAGTCATGAAACAATCTTGGAAAGTAGCATCTATGAGTCCTTTCTTTGTGTTACAGGAGGAGCCACAGTGTTTTGAATGGCTTTATGCTTTTACAATAGGAATGGAATGGAATGGAATGGAATGGAATGGAATGGAATGGAATGGAATGGAATGGAATGGGATGGAATGGAATAGGCTAGACTAGACTAGTTGTCTATGCAGACAACAGCCTGGAGATATTCTAAATGTAAGACATGCTACATGGGAGGAAAACCCTTTGATATCTAAAAAAGTCTTCAGATAGGTATGTCTTGTACCAGAGAGAAACACAGAACTAAATATAGCAGTTGGTTTTCTCATTTCATTAGGCTGAAAAAAACACTTTATTTTGACGCTCCTGCAGTGCATTGGTTTCTCAGGAAGAGGCTGTTCTCATTTAAACCAAGAAGCTGCAAGACCATAGGTGGACACCCTCTTCTTTTATCCAGCTGTACCAAAAAAAAAAGAGGTCGCTGCCCTTAATTTTTTCACCATTTTCAGCAGTTCCTTACCATCACCTCTCTGCCTCAGGCAATCACCCCATGAGGTGACAGTTCAGCCACTGTAAATTAGTTTCAGGTAAAAGTGAAGTTAAACTGAGCCTGATTCTGCCTGGAGGACAATGTCAGGGTGTACATGTAGGAACCAGAGCCAGAAGAGGGAAGAAGTATTTCTATTAATCAAGCAGTAACGAGCAGGGGCCGTGACCTTTCTCGTCACAAGAGACCTATCCAGTGAGCAACCTCTGCCAAAGCCCAGGGAAGGGCACTGTGATCTGTGGGCAACAGAGAGGCCTCTTCCTGGCTTCATATCTTTAATTGCCTCCTTCAGACTTCTCCCTTTCATTCAGCCTTGTACAGTGCAGCCTAACAGGAGACTCAGGCTTTTGGAGAAGAAAAATTGTAACAGCAGCTGCCTACTACATTCTGCAGGTGGCAGTAGAAAACTCAGCAAACTTCTGAATGAAAATGGGACTAATAAGAACAGTAATTACACCTCAAAACCTTTCTGCAGGGATTCTGGCAAAAGCTGTCTTCATTCCATATTCTAGTTAGAAGTCTAATCAATGCTTTCTTTCATTTCTAGCTGTGCTCTAAAACCTTGCTCAGGTCTGTGTACGTTACATGTTGGTCAACACAGTTTTTTAGAACTTCCCAGTGATGTCTGTCAATCAATACCAACCCAACAGCCAAGAGCAGAGACTAAGATAACACAACTAATGCCACAGAATTTAACAACAGGTTTGGTTGGAAGGGTGAAACAGAGACCAAGGAATGATTTATTGTAGGCAGTCATGAGTAGCAAAACCAAGTTTCAGAAAGAGTTGTTTTTATCATATGTACAGAATTAATTAATTCTCACAGAGAAAAAAAGCTTACTTTTACAGCTACTTACTCAAATTACCTGATGTACAGCAGAATGTATTTTGACTTAGGCTTTCAGCCACACTCATAATCTTAATTTTGAAACAACAGGTTAATTTTCACTTGTTGCAATGAACTCTTGAAGAGAATAGGCATATGTTGAATGTACTTGACACTTCTGAGCTCTTTTTGTTCTTTTTCCTATCTCTAAATACAGCTATTGAACCTGATGATACATCTTTCCCCTGGATCTCTCAATTTATGATGCCTTATAATGGAAAGAACTTGGAATGTTTGTTTGCTGCTCAAAGTCCTTGTTATTAAATAGATTTTCCTTGTTATTACAACTCTTCCTGTCTTTATTGAGTACCTGTCATTCAAAGAAAACTTCAACTATTTTGTATCAGCTAGGATTCATAACAGTCACAGAAGTTCAGTTACAAACATTTTACGAGGAGTCAATTGGAGCGCCATAAGGCAAGATAATTTGCCACAAGATCATACAGCAAGTTGTCTCATAGCTAAGAAAGAATCTGTCTCCTGATTTACCAGATACGGGTTCAGAATTTTCCAAGTCGAATCAGCTGCTGCTGTTGGGCTTTTCACCCTCTTCTACACTGTAGGACACATCTGCTTCTTAATACAAACTAGGAGATATTATGATCTTGTTTGCACAGAGGTCTGAGACATCAATGATGCTCTTGATCTCTCCCCCCTTCTTGCGACATATCACTTGGCTTTTGGTCTTCTACAACACATCAGAAGTTTGTTACGGAGTACTAGGAAGTAGTACTTGCTAGGCCTTTGTAGGCCCCCACAGACACTGTTTATAAAGTACAGGCATTTCCTAAATTCGGTATCTGCTGCATGGTTTCCCATGATTTCAGGGAATTCTATGGTTAAGGTGGTTCCTTCCAGTTTTATGTTCCTATAAATTCTACCTCTCTAGTCCCTAGACAAAGCTCCTACTCTAAGATCTTAATTCATGTAGGCAAGTCCATCCCCTCACCCCCTCTTAGTACATTCTTATCATTAAATATATTCTTAAATCCCACTAGTTTCTATGTGATTTGAGTTTGCATTATAGGAAAACCATTTATCTGAGTCTGTCCTGAACTGGCTGGATATTTTGAACAGAAGACAAAGCTCTTTTTATAAAATTAATATGCTTTTTTACATTACATATAGCTTTTTCCATCCTGCTTTGCCCATGAAATGAGCCAATGCAACTTGCAACATATTGTGGCAGGTGCACCCGTCAAAGGAGAGCAGAGGTTCTTGGCTGCTGAGGTGCGGCAGCTCGGGGCTGCCTTTGCTCTCGGGGACTTGCGGTAGTTGGGGCCTTTGGTCATTGGGAGCCGCTACTGACCACAGGTCAGATCGGGCCTGGGCATCAATGGAGTCCCCTGGAGCCATTCTGAGCTCGACCCCTGGAGCAGCAGCTGCGGCGAGGACTCTCCCCTTGGGTCAGGATGCTGCCCAAGGAAACCCCTCGAGGTGCCTTGGGTTGGAACGCTGCCCTGAGCAGGTCCTCGAGGTTGAGAGCCCTCACTTGCCAGGTTTGTCGTTAAACCCTAGGGAATGGGGCTTTCTTCTGCGTTCTGGGTTGCCGTTAAACCCTAGAAAGCTGTTTTGTTCTCCTCACACAGACATTTGAACCTGTAATTTATGGACAGCTAGTTAACTGTTAATTCTTTTTATTTTTAGTGG
Organism: Athene noctua; assembly: GCF_965140245.1. Classification (NCBI taxonomy): domain Eukaryota; kingdom Metazoa; phylum Chordata; class Aves; order Strigiformes; family Strigidae; genus Athene; species Athene noctua. The sequence goes on along the minus strand of NC_134039.1, from coordinate 50,506,033 downwards.
TTGGTTGTTTATTTGAGAGCATCTGTAACACATATACAAGGAATTAACATGAGTAGGAAACGTAACATTAAGAAGTTATGCGCAGAAAGTATATGCTCTTCCTTCTCGTGTTTTCACTTCTGCATTTGAATTTCTTTACAAATGGTCAAACGTTGACATCTACTACAGTTGTTCTAAGACTTTGATTGATATTGCCTGTTCACTTCAGTTGGTATGCCTTTCTCCTCTGCTCTAAATAAGACGACTGTATCATCACTATTGTTAAAGACCCACTGAGCAATGATCACTACTGTTCCAAATCCCATTTGCTTTCTGCATTTTTTATGTAGACTTTCAAGACACTCTATGAAATGGACTATAATCCAAACTCTTCTTAGATTAATCCTTCTTGACTTCTTCTTTTCAAGCCTCTTCTGCAATTTTTTTAAGAAATTAACTGCAACTGTGTGGGGAGAAGAGAGAACGTTCTAATCATCTTTCAAAGCAGTTAAGCTGTGCAATAGGAAACCTGCGTTCCCAAATGATTTAACCTTTTACTTTCTTCTTTGCCATTAATTCATTTCTATTACCCTCTTCTTTCCTTTTGGCTCTATGTTTATCATACTTTCATTATCATGTTCTGTTTTAAATTAAAGTGTTTGTACAAAGGTTTTCTATGAATTTTTGCAACTCAGCACACAGATCCAGTTACTGATATAGTCTGGAAAACAGACTGCAGTGAAAGCTAAAAACAAGTTTAGTATCCACAACTACAGACATCATGTGTCTGATCTTCCTGAAGTTTGTGACTGTACCGCTTCACTGTACATTCATACAGACACACTAAGCTAGACAGGCAGGTGAGAAGCTCAGTCTTCATTTCAGAAGCGTTTATCTGGTGCACTTTTTCCATAAAATTACAAATCACTATAACCAAAGCAATGTGGCCATGATGCCTAACAGGAAAAAGCGTATTGACCTGCAATTCTACAACAGGTTACTGCTAGTACTGACAAGAGTCATCTGCATTATATGCAAGTTTTAAATGGGTAGGATTTCAAGATATAAAGGGGGCTTATAAGAAAGATGAAGAAAAACTTTTCACCAGGGCGCATAGTGACAGGACAAGGGGCAACACTTTTAAACTGAAAGAGATTGGATGTAAGGAAGAAGTTTTTTACAATGAGGGTAGTGAGACACTGACCAGAGAATTTGTGGATGCCCCATCCCTGAAAGTGTTCAAGGCCAGGTTGGATGGGGCTGTGAGCAACCTGATCTAATGAAAGATGTCCCTGCCTGTGGCTGGGGGGTTGGAACTAGAGGATCTTTAAAGGTCCCTTCCAAATCTTCCAACCCGGACCACTGTATAATTCTATGGTTCTATGAAATCAGGGTTACATTTAGGATTAAGAGCTGGGCTGGAAGAAAGTTGTGACTCAGGCTAATGCAGCCTTCATCAGAAAGGGATGTCAAAATAAAGGACTCATTGTTGCCACTGTGGGTCATCAGGCTAGATTTCTAGTTCAGTGAGTGTGTAAATCATTAAATTAGATTTAGGATTTGGCAGAGGGATGACCATAGGGCTGCTATGGCAACTAGTTACATTTTGGTTTGGAGCAAACAGGTCCATTGAATAAATTTTAGGTCAGGGTTAGAACAAAGATTTGTGTTCATAAGGGTAAAAAAATTGATCACGAGAGAATTGCTCCAGTCCAGAGCAGGCTGCAGGGTTGTGTGTTGTGTTATAATCTATACTGTTCTAAACTCTCTGCTTTGGATAGGTGAAGGCCACTATGCTTTTGGCTACAGTTAGGATCACAGTGTTTGAAAACTGGCTGGTAGAGGCTTTACAGAAGTTGTGATATCTAGCCTTATAAAGGACTCAAGGATAGCCTGAAATGAACTTCAACATTCTTACTTTGCGACATAGCTCAGGCCACGCTCTCCTCGCTACACAGAGTTCCCATGACTGGAGAGTGCTGTCCACCTACCCATTTACAGCCGGGTTGCAGACGGCCATCACACAGCTCCGGGCAGAAGTTGGCAGCTGGTCAGGCCCACCCTTCCTCCCGTGCCCCCCGAGGCACCAAACCACTGGGCACGGGTCACAGGAGCTTCCGCCCATGCCGGGACCACGTATACCGAACGCTAAAAGCAACGTACGTTTATGTACGTTCGGCAGCAAAAGTTGTTTGCCCGTCCTGAACCGATCTTCCGTGCCCATCGACCCTGTGCTGCCGACAGCGGCGGGCAGCCCGCAGGAGCAGAGCGCACCGCGGCTGCGGGCCGCTCCGCGCCGCTGGGGCAGCCCCCGGCACCGCCCTAACACGGCCGGGAAGGACGGGGCCGGCAGTCCGGCGGTCTCGGCGCCCAGCCGCCACGGGACAAGTGTCCTCGTGCTGTCGCCGCGTACCTGAGGCTGTTGTGCCGGCGGTGCTCGGGCGGGGGGGGGACGCTGCGGGGCAGCGGCAGGTCACGGTACGAGGGCTCCAAGCCTCGTCAGCAGGGGACGATGCCCAGGGCCGCGGGCGGAGGCCCCTCCCGTCCCAGCGGGCGCGGCTCCCGCCGCCGCCGCCTCACGGCGCCCCCCGCCGGGGCCTCCGCCCGCGCCGGGCGGGATGCGGGGCACTCGCAAGCGGCTGTGCTCCGCCTTGATCGTCGCTTACGGCCTCTTCTCCCTGTACGCGGCCTACACCGTCTTCCTGCGGCCCCGCCGCCCGGCCGCCCCCCGCCCGCCGCACCGGGACCGCCGTGGCCCGCGAGGTGAGATGCCCCCTGCCGCGGGCCGGCCTGGCAGCTGCGGGGCCGGGGGGAGGTTTGGTGGGGGGCCGGCGCGCTGTGTCAGCTCCTGCCTGCACCGGAGAGGCCTGGGCGCCCCCGGAGCGGGGGAGCGGCGGCGCTTCGCCGCGCTGTTGTCCCCGGCCTGGAAAGCCCGGTCCAGGCCGAGAGCAGCGCCTCGGCTCCCAGCGCCTCTGCTCGGCAGCGCCGCGGCGGGCGGCGCCCGGAAGCAGGTCCTGAGGGAGCGCGGGGCCGGGGCCCGGGCCCCCTTCGCCGCTGCCGGGCCTGCGCTGCCGGCGGCCATTTCCCCAGCGGTTCGTGAGGCACCGGGCCGCGGGGGAGGCGGTGTGCCCGGCCTGGGGCGGCGGGAGGGTTGTCAGGTGCTGCTTGTAACTGAACTCGGTAAAATCGGTCATTTTTCTAAACTTGGAAATCTGTTCTTTTTTTGTATGTAAATTACGTTTTTGGTTTCTTAGATCATGTTGCCTTGGGAAATGAAGAGTGGAATCCATGGGAAGGGGATGAGAAAAATGAACTGGTTGCTTCTCAGCAAAGATATGAAGCTAATCTTAAGATGATAAAAAATGCACGATCTCACCTAGAACAAACCAGGCTTAGAGTGCAGATTTGGGGCAAAGCAGCAATCGGTAAGCAGATACAATCAGTGTCTATCTATCACTTAACCTTTCTAATACAGTACTTTTTTCTGCTTTTTTTTTAATGACTAAAATTTATGGATGTCATTAAATAATACGGGTATCTGTACATGAAGAGCGTGAAGGAAGTGGTAGCTGTTACTTGAGATTTATGTTGATGGGAGCACTTAGACTCCAGGTTCTTTGTACCAATTCTTTCCAAGGCTGTTTTTCACATCTGTCAAAGAAAATGGCTCAAATGGCAGAGAAACAGTTACTTTTTGAATCCAATCTAGCTGACAGTACCTGGCTAAACCAGAGTATTTGTTTTTGTCACGTTTACACTTTGTAAAATAAAGCATCGCACAGTGAGAAACAAGGCATTTTCTATACTGCAGTGCTACTGCCACTGATAAACTTTGAAATTCTTCTGTTCTTTAACTACTGCTGAAGATATACCATTGTTCTTATTTTAGATTTTTTGAAAACGTAAAATTTTCAGCTGCAGTTGAACTTTCATGTAGCATTGTAGAACACGTTGTTATATTACATGGTGATGCAGTCTGTCACAAAAATTGAATGTGTTTCACAAAAGCTTCAGGTAAGTATGCTTGTCCTTAAAATGCTGATTAATATTTGCTCATTTTTAAGTGGTATGTGTACTGAAGAGAGATAATAACGGAAGTGGTAATGTGTTATATCATCATCTACTGATGCTTTGACAGCCAAAGAATATTTTTTAATGCCCCAATGTGTGAAAAATTCATCTTAACTAATTTGAAGTCATATGGAATTTGGGAAGCAATATTATATAAGAAGTTCTGACATTTCTTTCCCAAATTCTTATGTTGTTACGCTTTTTCATCTCCCAGAAATACTTTTATTTCCTAGGAGAGTAAAGTAGGCAAGATCCATGCATTCAAATTCTCCATTGTATCTTCATTTATAGGTCTTTACCTTTGGCAACATATTTTTGAAGAGCACCTTGAGCCAGCTAATGTGACTGCACATTGGAGAGAAGGAAGCCAAAAAACAGGAAAAACATATTTCAGGTACTAGCTGCATGGTGTTGACTTCAATTGTGTTAACTTTAGCAAACAATGCACTGGAAAGCTGAAGAACATGGTAAGGTGCACTGGTGCATTATTTTGTCTATCTCAAAGTTGGAGTTATTTTAATATCTGTTGCAAATACTTTAATTTCGTCATGTTTTGATAACTATGGAGTTTGCACACAACTTCTCATTCAAAATTATCACAAAGAATGGTTACATATATTAATGGAAACACATACTTGATAAAACCAGCAAATTCTAGCCCAAACGTATCGTTATTAAAAATAGAAAACTAGGGAGCAATTTCATCTGCTTTTTTATGAAGATTTGTGTATTTGAAAGAAATGTGGAAAGACTTACCAATGCTGAGACGGAGAGCAGCCAAGAGACCCTCAGGGGGGAGGGGGAATACAACCCTGATAAAAGTCTTAAGAACTGGGGTTTGGAGCTGGCAGTTGATTGGAAGAAGCTTGGGGTTTTGAGGCAAGATGTTTCCTGCTATTTGGTTTCTGTTGTATTCAGGGAAGAGGGACTTCATAATTCGTTCATAAATTGTATTGTATCAGGATTGTATCAAAGCAATAATTTGTTTCTATTTATAACAAAAACAATCTGTGAGACCTAGCATCTAGTTAATTTGCAAAGCAAAATTCTCTATGTAAAGGAAGATTACACTTGAAGCCTTGTTTGTTTTAAAAATGTATTTTGATCTGTGACCACGCATGTTTTAAAACTATTGTCAAACATCAATCTGAACTTTAACATCCTATTTAATACCATTTTTAAGGGTTTCTGTAAAGATACAGTGAAAGCTGAAGGATTTTTCATCTCTTTGACCAGTCTGCCAGTCCTACAACATTTAAATCACTTGCACCAGGACCCATCTGTTTAGAAAGTTTTCTTTTAAAGCATAAATGACAATCTTCAGTGAATTTAAACTCTGAAAAATGTGATGCTTCAGTGTTTTCCTTGTGCAATAAGACAGGGTGTTCTAGATGAAATTTGCAGATAATGTTTGAAGTAAATACGTGATTGTGAAATGAAAGGGATTTTTTAAGTGATCACAGAAGTTATCACTTTGAATTGTTTATCAAGGTATCTGATTGTGTGCATGCTACTGGCCATAGAATCTTTTCAGTAACGCCTGCATCACATTCATAAGTGATTTTAAAACATGTGTTCTAGAAAGACACATAGACTTGATTTAAACATAGTAATTTTTAAAGAGTCTGTGTTACGTCTAAGAAAATAGATGAAATGACATACTCTTTAAAAAAAGTAGCTGTGCTCCTTGTCTGCAAATACAACCTGATTGAGATAGACAAAACTAAGGAATCAACTATGAATTGTGCTACTGCATCTTGGTAATCTTCCTGACAGAGAAATAGAGATTTCCATTCATGGATTTGGAGAAAGGATACAATACTTTCTTTGAATAGAGAGCAGTGCCTGTAGTGTTATCTTGATGGGAAGAGACATTCCAGAATTAGAATCTCAGAAGCTTTAGAAATCAATGACATTCTACCAGATAGATTGTCTCCTTGGTAAGGACAGAGGATTTTTTTTCAAGCTCTTGCTTTTCACATTTATAATATGAAAATAATTTGCTGCATTTAATGAGTCTGTCACTTGACTGATTATGGTCATTTTCTCTCTGGTGTGCCTGTTTCAGATGAATAATAACCTCACGTGGTTCCTTAGGGTAAGCACCTCTCAAAGAAAAACTTGTATACTAAGCATTTAAATATCTTATGTTTAGAGGAACCAGGGATAATAGAATCTTTATTTTAACTTCAACTTGGATGCTAGATCCCATAAAAATATAAAGTTTTAAGTTTGGTACCTACATAACAGAGGTTAAAATTTGACAGACTGGTAGGAACTTGTGCAAAGTATAGAAAATATGCAAATATAACTGTTATTTTAATCATTAGAATTCTGAAATTAAATAGCTGAAGTTTGACTTCTTACTGAAATTAGAAATGTTATTTTGTATTTTTTTGTGAGGAAGAATTAGTACATGATTTTGGCTGCTCTCTGGTTAGAAGATTGTCTAGAATTATTGACTATTGCCTGGCTGAAGTAAATTGTCTCCATTTGATTACTAGATGAGGCTAGAGGGAACTAGCTGAGGTGACATGTTTGGAGAATATGTGCTGCTGTGCAGTTTTTTTGTGATAAGTTTAATGATTGTTAAAACATAGAACTCTCATGAATATTTTTAAAAACTATCAAACCTAAAGACACAAAAATGCCAAAATATCACTTGAACACAGTTGCATGAATAAGCCCAGTTTGTATATTTATGATGGAGAATACAGATATTTAATATAGATTTTGATGGCTTCAACTTTTTACCAAAGAAGTTACATAAAGAATACTAGAAATATCAACTTCTACGTGAAATGCAGGGACATTTTTTTTAAAAACATGGGTGAAACAACTGCATAGCTGTGGATTTTGGTGACATGTTGGTACATTCGTACAAGAAGTAGGAGAGCAGAGTTTAGCACTTTTCTTGACCTGAAGCAATTCATATCCTTCTCTCCTGTCATCTAGGAGGATGTTGTAGAGCAGGGAGTTTCAAACTTGTTACCTCTTATCGGTAAGTTAGAACATTCCTAAATTTCTGTTCCACTGAGGGTCACATCCTCTCTCTGTTTTAACATTCAGTGCTGCCTTCCGCCAGTTCCTGTTAGCCCCAGTTGTTCCGCAGTTCTTCAGTCCCATTCTCCTGTCCTTTCACAAATTGTAACCATCTTGATTCATGCCAGGATGAAACCATGTTGGTCAACAAAGTTAACCAGCAAAGATTTCTTTACCTGCCAGAGGATTCTGCCAAGGATAGCTTGTGGCAATTTAGTTTCCTTAATAGGCTTTGGTGAAGCATTTTGAAAATCTAAATACACTGTGTCTACTGGATCCCCTTTATCTGTATTCTTACTGACCCACTCATAGGTCACCATCATATCAGTGAGACAGGATTACTCATTTCCAGCGTTGTTTATCCACATATGTGATCAGTGATCTTACCTTTCAATAAGATCTACTGGTCTTACTATTTATTACAGACTCTTCCAAAGAGGGAGTTCATACTGACTGGTCTGCTCCAGAGTCTTCTCGAGTTGTTTTTGTAGGTGGGAGTGACACTGGTGGAGCCTTTCTCATCAGTCATAGTGGCTCTTCATAATGACAGCTGCACACCTTTGGCAGTAGTTCTGCAGTTTTGTGTTTGTGTTCTTTCAGAACTCTCAAGTGAATGCCATCCAGGTCCAAATCCTCCAGTCAGTATAATACTTGTGGTGTTTTACCTTCTATTTCTGGCTGAAGAGAATGAGTTAGGTGTGGGCATCTTTTCTGCTATGGCTTTGTCATCCCATTTTAAATGCTTTTTAAACTGTTGCCCCCATGGTTCTGTAGCTTTTTGGTATACTCTCTATATGTTTTGGTTTTCATATATTAAAAGATTATTTACCTGTCAGCCAGAACATCCTTTTACAAGGTGTTTTTCAAGTTGCTTTTAGCTTTAATTTTCTGTTTGCATTTCATAAGCAGTATTTTATGAGCTTGGTGTCCTCCTTGTTTGGGCAAGCTTTTCATTGTTTTCAGTGCTCAATTTTGCCCTTTGACAGTCTCCCTAACTTTTCTGTTAGGCCATACAGGTTTTGGGGGGACTGTTTCCTTTTTGGATTCAGGCACACAACATGCCTGGGCTTCTTAAACAGTGTTTTTGAACAGCCTACAAGTTCCTTGCAAGCTTCTTGTTGGGCTACTCCTTTCAGAGTTCTCATCTTGATTCTCTCATTTTTAAATAATTACTGCATATGGAATATCTCTACTCTGGATGTTCTCTTCTCTGCCATGTTAAACTTAATCATATTGCTATTACAGAATGGCTGTCTGACTAACGCCTTTGGAATTAGGTCTGGAAGACCCAGTCTGGAATAGCTTCTTTTCATATGGGTTCTAAGACTAGTGAGGAAAAGCAAGGACTTATAGGAAGCAAGTCATTTATTGAGTCCAAAAAATGTAATCTCTTCATACCATCCTTGATCTAGCCTTCGTGTGAGTAGTGAAAATCTCTTACTACTACTGCCTTAATTTCACAGTTTCTGTAACCTCCCTTACATTTCCCAATCCCAACTGTGTTCTGACTGGGAGTTAATAGTACAACCTTAGCACTGTGTTTTTATTAAAGTGTGCGGTTTCCATAGTGTTTCTTTTTTTCCCCACTGTAATTTTATGCTGTTAAACTTTCTTACACACAGGTTATTGCATCCACACCTGCACATCCTGTTATTCCTATAAAGTTGAAGGCCTCGCAAGACTGTGTCCATTCATAAAAACTCTTCCTTCAGGTGCCTTTTAACAAGGTGGTCACTGGACTGACTATGTATGCTATTCACTGTTTTAGGCCTTCTGATGCTCTGTTATAAATCCCAGTGATTCTTTTGTCTGTTAAACTGAGAGGAGTATTTTATCATTGTCTGTTAAACTTGGTTTTAAGTTTTAACCTGATTTACATTTAATCTATTAGAAGTCCTGATTCCAAGTCATGATTCTCATGAATCTTGGCTCCAAAATATCCTACTGCCACCAAGTGAACAGCATATTGGTTTGACTCAGATTTAGAATATGTAAGGTCAGTCTGCTTCAGATAACCTCATTGGAGTAGTTTTTACAGCTTTTGCTGTGAATTTCCTCAGTAAGCCCACTTGAACTGAAACTAGCTGTCAATCTCAGCACTTCATGAGTTAAAACTCGTGGTTATTCTAAATTAGTTAAAACTCATGCTCTTTCTAAATTAAATTTTGCTCGTAGCCAAAAACCTGTAGTAATGCAGCAGACCTAGAAAACTGACACTTAATTGACTCCTGGGGAAAAAAAAATTGCTATTTTTTTCCTCTCCACTCTTTCCCAAACTGTGTAATCACCAACTGTTGGAGTTCAGTCAAAAGTCTGTTAACACAGCAGTTAACTGAAGAGCAGGAGCTGGTAAATGTTGGCTTGTTTCATTGAGGTTCACAAATGGTTGTCAGATACTTGTAAATGATTAAAGATTTAATGATTTTGCTATATGACTGAAATTTCTGTGTTAAATACATTGTGAAAGATCTAGAAATGCAGTTTTCTACCTAAAATGTTTGTGCTTACTAGCTTCTATCAGAGCCTCAAGTCTGACCTGGGTCACACAAGCAACATAATTTTCCATTGAGATCAATACCACTTGTGTTACAAATTCTACTCGGTATCAGATGACACAGTGTTTTTTTGGTCTAACCTAAAATTAGTATGCCAGGCCAGCTAACTGTCCCTCATAATGATACCTGGTTTTAACTCTTACGGGTTTTTGGGAGGGCCCCTCTCTTGTTCTAATACAGTATTCATTGGTTATTACTGGAATTAAGAAAAAGTTTGAGCTTTAATGAACATCAAAGTACATCCTTTTTTGTAAAGTTTATTGATTTACCCATATTTTGGTGTTTGAATATGGTAGTAGTTTTGATTTATTGACAAAATACCTTATTTTCATTTAAGTCTAAATCCCCTTTTTCCTGAATAAAGACGAAGTCAGCTTTATTCCTGTGTTAAACTGTAGATACTAACAACAAAATGGTTACAGTTGCACAGTTACTTTGCAGTATATTGCATTAACTTTATTGAAGCAAAAAAAAATCTCTGGAGTACAGATTGTGTAGTAAGGATGTTTAGAGGATTATGGTCAATAATTAAGGGTGTTTACTGTTTGTATTTTGGTTTTCACAGCTTCATCACTGGTCCATCTGTAGTTCCTGGCTACTTCTCAGTTGAAACTGAAAATGTTGTGCTAGTTCTGAATGGAAGAGAAAAAGCAAAGATTGCTTACGCCACTCAGTGGTTGCATTACGCACAAACATTAATTCAGACTCACAAAATACAGCATGTAGCGGTTGTGCTGCTTGGAAATGAGCAGTGCAGCAACGAGTGGATTCAACCATACCTGAAAAGAAATGGAGGATTTGTAAATCTACTCTTTGTTACATATGACTATGCACTGGTAAATGAAGAAGATGTTTTCCAGTGGCCTTTAGGAGTGGCTACGTAAGTGCTATAAACACAAATTACAATTGAAACCTAATTGTTATGCATGAGGTATGGAAAAATATATCTGAATGTTACTACTGATACCCAAAACAATTCTAGTAAGTAAACTGTAGAACATAATCCTATTAATGATTTTCTAAATGAAGCGTTGGAATCTTTGGGAATTACATTTAGCTATAAAAATGATAACAGGAAAAGAATGCTCGGATTTAGGGAGCTTTAAAAAAAGGAACCTGTGTCTGGATTCTTTTGTTTTCTGTTGTTTATTGTTCCTTGAGTAGATTTGCTCCCGAGATTTATAATAAATGCTGATGTAATATGTACCAGTGACATAAGAATTTAAAAGATATTTATGTAATTGAGTTCCGACAACTGCTTGTTTAGGAAAGGAAAGGGATGGTACTGGTGCTACGTTTTTTTAACCCCTGTTATGGCTCTCAAAAGGAAATTGTATGCCTCCCATTTCTAATTGGTATACTCCAGTATCACAGTAACATAACCTGGCTTAACTGGTTACTCACAAACCATTTTTGTTACACTCACTGCTCAAATTATTTATTTGGAGTAGATAAAGGTTTGGTTCAGTCAGATGCATTTTTACTCCTTACAGGGTTAATATTGTTTTAGCTACTTATCATGGTAATATAAGATTAAAATAATACAGAATTATTTTCATATTTTATGTTGAATTTGAATTCAATATCCTGTATTGAGCCAGTTGGCAAATGTATGGAGTTTTTATACATAACTTGAACTTGCTCACAGTGTCATTGAAAAACACTAAATTTTGATTCTTGATGGTGTCAGAGAAATTGATGGCATTGTAAGTTCCTAAGCAAAAAGAACCTGAGTTTTGAGATGCACAGATAAAGGTAATGGATGATAGAAAGCAACAACAGTTAAAACAATATACCAGAGTGCGAAGCTGTGTGGAGAAAGATAGATCAGGTATCAGTCAGAATGGGGGTTTTCAGCCCTTGATCACTAACGATTGTAAAAATTGTGATTAAAGGTATGCAAATGTGCCAGATTTTCAAGTAAAGAGGGAAAATAAAGGTGTTGAATCCTGCAGAAATATTTGGCATGAAGAAAAAAAAGTTTTCTGAAAGTTAGTTAACATTCATTACACAGGAGGAGAACAAGGAAAGGCCTCTTTCATCAAAATTTGGGAAGGTGAAGAAATTGAATATGTCTTCAGAACTATTAAAGCAAATGAAGTAATCACTGAAATGAAGTAGAGACTGCCTTTGAAACCAGTTAAAAATTGGGATCAGGGTATAGTTTTTCTTACAAAAAAGAAACAACAGGGAAGTATAACAGTGATCCATCAAAAATAGTGACATCAGAAGCAATATGTGTGTTAATTTGAGAATGCAAAGGAGCAGAAACTTTTTTAATATTCATCTATTCCAGAAAAAGTACTGACTTTGTGTAATGAGAAAGTTAGTGTCAGCTCTTCAGCTGAAGCAGTGTTTGACTGGTGAGTAAAATAAGTGATGTAAGATTTGAGGAATCTGTCAAAAAAAGAAAAATGCCTGATGTGATGAAAACATGTCTAAAAGGATAGCATACAGCTTGCAGCTTACATTGGATCCCAGAATGTCAAACTGGTTTTGTTGAGTCCAAAAAGGCTTGTATGACAAGCTTATTTAGTAACCAGAAGGTTAGATTAATGAAGTCCACCCAGATCAAAGTGAGATTTTACTTGAAGAGATTACCAGTGATATTTTCAGTTAAATGTGCGCAGAGGTTAACGTAACTGAGACTTAAACTCCATAGTTACCATTAGCCTGGCCATTTCAGTCAAAACTAGTGGTTGGCATCAAGAACAGATGCTTTTGAAAAAGCACGTGTCTGAAGGACGTTTTGTAACATGCACACATAATATTTCTGATGTTGAAATAAGACATAAGTGTTCTGGAAAGTCTCTGAGGGAGTGGAGGGGCTCAGTGGAGAGAGTAAAGGGAATAAAACTCAACTTTTAGGACAGGACTTGCACTGGTTTGCTTTTGGGTCTATCTGTATTTATAGATTGGCAACAAATAGGTGGCTTTAGTCTTAGACTCTCTTGCAGTAAAGGTGAAATGGTGCAAAATGTTTTTTCTTCAACATAAAGCATACAGCCTAACGTATACATTGTTTTTACAGGTACAGAAATTTTCCAGTTGTAGAACCCAGCTGGTCAATGCTACGTGATCCAAGATCATATATATGTAATTTCTTAGGAACAGTTTATAAGAACTCTTCTAGAGAGGCTCTAATGGAAATTCTGAAGCAGGATGGGCTTGACAAACTTTGCTGGATTGCAGCCAGAGAACAGTAAGACTTTGATTTACTTCATGAAAATACTCAGACTTTTTTGCCTGGCTCATTATTACCAATCCTTTCTTGAGTGTTAAAAAATACTACAAATAAAGGTACCCAGTCATAATTAAAACAGAGAACATTGCTGATACTCTTTGTATAGGTCTTCATAATGTAATGGACTTTCTGTTGCTATATTTTACATAAAGCATATTTTTAAATACATAGAAAAATGTCCTATGTATACTACACATAAAGACCATCTCTTTTTTTCTTATATATGTTTGATTATGGTGGGTGAAGAAATATTTGTCTTGCACCTTGTGTGTATTAACGTCTTAGTAGAAGAAAAAGCTGATTTTTGTTGGGTTCCATATAAGAGTGGATTTAATCTGTACAGTGTGGCTCTTACTTTAAGTAGGTAGAACAGATCTTTTGACCAACAGTAATAGGGTTCTGATTGTATTTCTAATTTTGCCAAGCAACACCTATAAAATGTTTGATGGCAGACGCAGCAGTGCTTAGGAAGACCTCAGCTACCCCGATGAATCTCAAGAGACAGATTGTGACATAAACTCTTATTTCACAGACGTTCTGAGGCACTTCAGGCAGATGGATTCAGGTTAACGGATTGTTTTACATCCTAACTTTTGAAGAGACAACCTCTACTGTTTTAAAGTATTTGAGGCCAGAAACTTCATTAAAAAGTCCATCAAATGTCTCCCTGTATGTCTGTTTCTGAACTGTGCTGTGAAGTAAATTGACATATGCATCATTCAAGTCATGCAAAAGATGTAAAATTGTGTTTCAGTTTGCCTCTTATACTTCTAAGTATTAATAATTTCCTAAAGGACCATATCTAAAAAGTGTTACAATCTATTTTTAATAGTGACATTGTCAATACATTTTTAGAAGACTTGTTTAAGAATAGTTAGGACTAAAAGTAAAAGCCTATTGATTATGTGTGTAATATAAAATTCTTGTATTTCAGTTTTATAAGTAATTGAAATTAAAGCATATCTCTACTTTTTCATTGCAGTGCCTGTGAGAAGAATGTTAATTTTGAACCCCTTTACTTTCCTAGGTGGCAGCCTCAAGAGACAAATGAAAGTTTCAAAAACTATCAAGATGCCTTGCTGCAGAGTGATTTGACATTGTGCCCAGTGGGAATAAATACAGAATGCTATAGAATTTATGAAGCTTGTTCATATGGATCTCTGCCTGTTATAGAAGATGTAATGACACCGGGTGATTGCGGAAATTCATCAGTGTACAACAGTGCTCCATTACAATTATTAAAAACCATGGGGGCTCCATTTATCTTTATTAAAAACTGGAAAGAGCTTCCTGCTCTTCTAGAGAAAGAAAAAAAAATGAGTTTACAAGAAAAGATTCAAAGGAGAAAAAAGCTTATAGAATGGTATCGAAACTTCAAAGCATGGATGAGACAGAAGTTCATTAATACTTTGGAAAATTCATTTCTGCCCAGTGATAAAGGATAAACTGTCCATTTTGAAAATCTAGAATAGATTGAAAGCTTAATTTCCATTAACTTTCTGAGGAAGCTTTTATACAAAAGAAATCTCATAGGGCAGGTGCATTCCTTTTGAAGTCAACAGAATTGCGCTAGCTTGGCCAAGAGCTATGTTTGGCCCTCCATCCTTAGCAATTTTCAGAGAGGTTGTTGACTTAGCAGGATGGTAGTCTTTAAGGATGACAACAATTTTATGACTATTTTTACAATTTCCATATTGGTGTGACCTGATAAATTTTTTTTCGGAGAGTATCTTTGAACAAGTGAACTTGTTGAAATCCAACATAAGAACAACAGTTGTGCTTGAAAAAAAGAGAAGAATGAAAGCTGTATAGTACAGAGTAATTTATTATGTAGATTAAAGAAGAAAAGTATGATTATAGCCAGAATGCCAGGTTTAGCACAGTCATCAAGATATATCCTGGTAACTGCTTGTTTTGAAAATTAACCGTTTCCTTGACAGACATTTCATTTCCAAGGAAGTGGTCATAAAGCTAATTAAACACTGTGGAATAAAAATGTGTATTTCAAAGTAAAAATGGAGGACTCTTTCTTTCATAGCAGTGTGTTTCTCCTTTAATGTCAGATACCGAAGTTTCCTTCTACCATTTCCATTTAGTCTTGGGACATAACTTTTTGAAGTGCCGCTGAGGAGCATTCATTACCTGCAGTTACAGCTGGACATTCTGAACACCAGGCCTTAAACATGAATCTGTAGCTTATCTGATTTCTCAAAATCTGCTGAAACTCATCAGCTCCAAAAGACGCAGAAGTATAATATTGCATGTTTGTGATACTACATGTCCAACAAAGTTTCAACAGTTTTTATTAAATGTAGCCAAAGGGATTTGCTACTGTCCTTGTACATCAGAAATCAGTGTGTGCTATTATCTCCGGTGTGTTCAGCTGGGCAGGGTTACTGCATACACAACATTGGTGTACTGGAGGGGGGTAATAACCAGTCCTGTCTTTGAATATCAGCACGCCTTGTGGGTTCATTCTCATGCAGGAATTTAAAAGCCAGTGCAACTGTACTGCCAAGTAATACTAATTTGTGTCAGGATACTATCCAGTTCTGGAATATGTATCATGCAAGAGCGTTTCTGTGGGGTGGTTTTTCAGTTTTCTTGCATCCCTTCTTTGTAAAAAAACGAAACCAAACCAAAACACAAAAAAAACCCAAAAACATATGAAAACACTGGAATTTAGTTTGCAAACAGTGGATGATATTGCTGGTGGATGCTCTAGATTTGGAATAAGGTATGTTTCAGAAAACTTGGATTTTTAGGAGCTTGTATTCCAATGCCTAGAAGTTGCTCTTAGAAAACAATCTAAATCCAAATAATTTAATTTTCTGTCTAACATGAATTTTCTGTGACTTGTCATCCACCCAGTTTATCCAAAGCATCATGCAGTTGCAATACAATGCAAACATACTCATCCAGCTGAGACGGGAAGTACAGCTGTCACAACTCAGCATCAAATTGATGAGCCTTACTTAGAGGTAAACCTTGCTAGTCACATTTACAATCAATTTCCATACTGAGGATCTAAAGTAGCCATCAGCACAGTAGTACACAATACTTGGAGGGTTAGAGGAAGCTCAGGTATCTGGAGTAGTGTGCTGTCATTGCTGTAATTCCCCTCTAGTAGAGTCTTTCTACACAGGCTACAAATCTGTAGAGCAATGATCTCAAGCAGTGTTTTTCAACCCATAGTCAGCAGATCCCTCAGCACTCCTGCAGAATTTCAGGGAACTGTAAAAAACAGCTGAGTCTTTACCAGTCAGCCTAGATTCTTATACAAGAGGCTGCAGCTCCCAAAAAATTTTAATAGTATGCAAGTCAAAGTCTGAAAAACAGTTCAGTGTGTTACTTGATCATCAGTAGAAGAAACATGCTGCTGTTCATGTGTCCATTTCTAAGTAAATGTATGAGTATTTCCAAACTCGTGGCAATAGTATCTTAAGGGAGGCCAAGACATGCACCGAAGTTTTATCAGAATTTCACATTGCAGCTCTTTGCTTGCTCTTGGAGTTTAGAGGGAAGTAATTTTCATTTTATCTATATTTAACCAATTCTTGACACTTTAATTTCACCTGCTTCAGTCCAAAAGGAATTGTCACCAGAAGATTTTTTCTGTGTTCTATTTCTAGTGCTTATGGAGCTAAGAGTGCAAAACATCTTTAAGTTAAGGAAGGGTTCCTAACACGTTAGACAGGTTGCTAGTATTTTAATTATTTCCTTGTTCTACTGTCCAGTATGTGGGAGAGATTGTAGTTCTCCTGTTTTTACTTCCTAATCTTTTCTCATTTGGAAAAATTGTGCCCTATTTGGATCCAGAGATGAACAAGACAACAAAAGGGACCTTGGCAAAAAAAGCATGAGACTGAGGGAAGAAAGACAGTGAGGGGCGCAAGAAATCAGAGAGGAGGTTTTATCAGGGGTAGAGGAAACTGGTTTAAAAGAAGGGAAGCAGTTAAGCCACTGGCAAAAAAGAGTTTATCCCCTGCATGACGCATCCAGGCAGGAGTAGTTAGTGTCTACTGTCAGTGAGAAGTTGAAGAATCAATTTATTTGTTTAATACTGAGAGGAGAATACATGCTCTGTTTTTGTGGTTAGCCCTCTGGTTTGAGACTGGGATGCTGAAGTACAACTTTCCAGAGCACAGAACAAGGACTTGAGGGCTCTTATAACCGCACATGCTGTGTCTGTCGGAGAGGGAGTTGTGCATAGAACCAAGCCTGTCTTGAGTCAAGAATGCCAACTGTAACATCAGATGTTATACAGATTGCTAATTATGCAGTATT
Organism: Athene noctua; assembly: GCF_965140245.1. Taxonomy (NCBI): domain Eukaryota; kingdom Metazoa; phylum Chordata; class Aves; order Strigiformes; family Strigidae; genus Athene; species Athene noctua. Next base: position 50,488,855 of record NC_134039.1, on the reverse strand, counting down.
TTGCATCATACTTAGTTTTGTATGTGGAATATATAACTACCGGTTTCATTATCAGAGGTATTTCCTGCTGATGAAGTCTTCGCAGTTTAAGCTGGATTGCCTTGCTGAAAGAAGAAACAGATCTGGCTTCTCACAGTGTAGTGTAACTCTATCTCTCCTACATATTTCTGAACCATTAATATTTCTGAACCATTAAGAGTGGCTGTGAACACATGGTGTAAACTGTTTAAAAGATCAACTTCTAGAGAGCAATATGGTTCCAAAGAAATGTAACCAGTCTTTATAACTGTTGGTGATCCTGTAGATAAGGAAGTGGCTTGCAAAGGATCCAGCTGCCAGTTGCTTACCATTCTTGGACATTTCAGTTGTGATAGTGTATTTCAATAGGTTTTTTAGATTTTAGTATTTTTAGATACTGTCTTTCAATGAGTGAAACTTACACAAGGAGTGATAGAACTAAGAGTTTTGTAGACACCTTTCTCACAGCAGTTACTAAGTATGAATTAGGATTGCTATATGCTGGAATCACCAATTTCTCTCTTGGCTTATTGCCCTCACCAAAACACTTGCAAAACCACAGAAATAAAATCCTGTTACTTCTTGGCAAACTTTGCATGTTAATAATAACCTCTATGAGCTGGACAAGCTCAGAAGCAGCTTTCATGCTGTAGAGTCCTAAAATATTTCCAGGAATTCTTCCTACTGGGATGGGAGAATTGAATGACGGTTGAACAAGATTATGCTTATTTTGGCATGTTCATACTGACTGATGTTGGGAGACACAAAAGTATTTCAAATGCAATTCCAACCGTGCCCTAAGAACTGTCGCTTCCAAGAAAATTGCTGCCATAATGCATGTTGGGACTGCTATCTTCTGGTAGTTAAGAAGGAGTTTAATGCTTATGCAGTGCTGTGAATCCTACACAAAGGATGTGATGAATCAGTCAAAACCAAAAAAGCTGACCTGATGAAAATGTGCCTGAAAGGATGACGCATAATTTACATTGGATCCCAGGACTTTGTGGTTTGGGTTTTTTTTCTTTCTGAGTCCACAAAGATAAGTTAAATAGTTTGTACAATAAGCCCTTCTGGGATCAGTCCAAGGTGATACTATGAAAACCATGCTGTGCAGTGAAAGGGGCAGTGGTTCTAAACTCTTCTCCTCATCCCAGCAGTTTGTGCAGTTACAAAGAATTGCATAGATTTCTGACTAATTACCAGTCCCTAAATCATGACTGATAATCCTCTTGATAAAGAAACAGCTTGCAAAAGGTGACTTACCAAATGATACTTAAACTCTTTGGGCGAGTTAAATTTCAGGATTTCTTCAGTGTCTCCTGAACAAGAAAACCAGTAAGTGGGTATGTATTTATATCTTGTAAGTATAAATTATTTTCACATCTTTACTACTAATCTGAGCATGGAAGACTGCTTTGAGTGTTAAAATCTCTCCATGTGACTCTAGTTTTAAAGAATGTAAAAGCTGAAAATGCACTAGAGGTGAAATCTAAGGCCTAAGAGGTGTGCTAATGAGAAAAAGATGAATGCATATGTACATTTCTGGTGTATTTAATTCAAAGTGTTTAAGAGAAAATGCATCTGAGAACTGAAACTACCCAGCAGTAAAATGGTAAGCTGAAGAGCTTCAAAACAGTCTCTGTAACGTAAGTCACCTAGGGTCTGGTGTTTGTGTGTGGCTAGTATTGTAAGTATCTCTGATTCAAGATCCCATAAAGAGGCCTCAGTCTTTAGAAGAAACATCTACACATTTTGAAAATCAAGAACCTTTTAAGATTTCTCTAGTGCAGTACCCAAAAGTCACTGTCCAGTTTTGAGAGGCTGGCCTCACAGACAGGTATTTGTACAGGAACATCGCTTGCCTCCTAGCTGTGTTGAATGCCCTGGCAGCACATGCTTTGCTATTCACATTTTCTTCCCTGAACATCCTTGGGACCTGAGTGCAACTCAGTGAACACTGCTATACCAGAATACAAGACGTTTCTGATCCAGTCCCACAACACAGATGTGTTTTGTCAAGCATGCCATGAAATAACATGACTCATTCTCTCAGCCAGTCTTACAGCAGCTTAATCATAGAAGGGTAGTTTTAGGTAAGTATCCTAAAATTGCTTCTGAGTTGATATTTTGCACAGACCTGTCTGACAGTGCAAAATTTCTGGTTTTCAGGTGACAGCATTCCTATGGTTTTCATTTTTTTCATCTTCAGGAATATGTCATTTGCAGTTTGAGCTGCATTTTTCAAACAGAACAGAAGTATTATACACAGTTTCCACTAAATGTGTGTTTTCAGAAGATATGAGATGCAAAATAAATGCATCGAACAGAAATGAGTCATTCACTAAGATCCAGATGAAGACACAGCCCATTGAAAGACAGCAAGTTGTGCAGGTGGCCACAAATAAAGAAAAATGAATCTCTGAATGACTGAAAATTAGCCTGATCCTTTCAGATGAAGATATTCAAACAGCATAAATCTGTTAAATGTCATATTTTGAAGTCTGCTATATCAAAAGAGTTTTGTTCAGGGCCCAAAATGAAAGGTTTCTACAGAAGTGATTTCTTTCTTTTCGTGCTTTTCCCTCTGCAATGGAATTCTTTTCTGAAGAGTAAAGGTGGTCCCTAGCCATGAGCAGAGATCCACCTTAAGTAATGTTTACATAAGGAGATGCTGAAACATCTTCCTGTGTGGCTGCTTATTTACTACTTTTTAGTATTTGTGACAGCTCTTGTCAGCAGTGGGGCTACCAAGATGCTAGATGCTAGTGCACAAAACACTCTGAGATGTGAGATACCCGGGTTCAAGCCTTTGATCCAGCTTGGGCAGAGCAGTGACACTGCCACCGCCACTGCCCAGCTGCCATTTCAGAAACACGATCACAGGGAAGGCCTCTGTTGAATGCCTTTGATCCTGCTTTTGTTTGGGAGGGGTGAGGAAAAACAAGGTTTCCTTTGTCATGGAGGAGAGCTGGGAATAATAAATCTTGAAATTTTGTATGAGACATGAAAACAGTCTTATGCTATAGAAGGCAGAGTTTTTGTGAAGAAATTTGAAAGATCCAAAGAAATAACTCTGAAACGCACAAAACCATTATTTTTCTCTTCTCTTTCACTTTTGTGTTCTCTTTCTCATACTAACATTTTATGTTGAATAGCATTTCATCCAAATCACACTACATTAGAATCAAACTATCTGAACAGTAAGATCTACACTTGTAAGGGTGGAACGTAGCAGCAATGTTTGAACCTTGATTGATGTTAAGGCATTTTACAGGAGAAGCAATACTCCAAGATTAATTTGAAGATGTCCCACATTCAGGACGGGATTGTATCACTATTTATTATTTAACCTTTTATTCATCAAAATGTATAATATCATGCATATACTAGGAAAGGTGTAATTTCACTGACATTTAGACTAGTATAATAGACCTGAGCAAATTTAGTAACTGAACCAAACTTCAAGATAAAATACTTAGTAAATTTTGATAGGCTTACTACTTTGTTTGCTACGAACATAAATTAAGTAATTGCTACTCCAGGTGTAGTACAAAGATTTCTTTATATCCTTAGACAAAAAGAGTTGTATCAAAGACTATATCATTTTTTTAAACAATATTCTGTTGTCTGCTACCATTGGGTGTGTGAAAAGTACACAGTTTAATTTCAAGAGAGTTAGTCTTAATTTCCACACACACAGTCCAATGGAATCATGGATTTTTTTCTGAATATGGATCTCCATTCTCTCTGAATATGGAAATGGGAATTAAGGACAGCACTGTTTCCCTTAAGGGGAAATGGAATGTACTGATGAATTGCTGTAGGAATTTAAATGGTGCTTCACACTTCTTTCCTTCAAATGCTAGCATAGATTTAAGACAGCCAATGACATGTGCTCTCTGGTGTACAGTCTTTAATTGCATATTCCTTATTGCTGGAGCGTTCAGTTTATTCATTTAATAGTGATTTATCAATCTCCATCAATGCAACCCTTTGCTCATGATTGTAGAGTATCATGATTGTTTTACAAAGAAAACTATGTAGTCTTACTAATGCTAAAACTGAAGACAATCTACCATCTGATGAGTATACAAGTAGGAATCTGCAAGTTATGCCATGTTGTACCAATTTTCCTTCCTTCCCCTGTCTAATCAGACTCTGATTGTTTCCTTTTGTATGTCTCTTTTCTCTGCTTTTTTCTCCCTGTGAACTGATTTTACCCAGCTGACCCTCTTTTCACATTGTTATTTTCAGATTATAGCAAATTGCTTTCTATCTGGTAGGGATATAATTTCCTTGTCCCCATGGAGAATTTCTACCAGGTACCCAGTCTCAGTGGAGATGTAATTAGGCTTTTGCTGAAGTTCTGCTTTTGCTGTTACACAGCATGCTGCCAAAATATCTCTGTAGGATATTATGTCATCTGAGTGCTTGTTTCTTAAACATTTATAGTGTTGTTTAAGATTTTTTACTGTCTGCTTTAAAAGTTCAGTGAAAAGGATTATGTTTGTATGAGCAGAAAAGAGGACTACAAACATCTCTTTGCTTTCCATTTTACATCAAGGAATGCTCTTCGTTCCCTGAATGAAACTTCACATGCAACTATAGGTACCTGAACACAACTCATGCTGTTTGACACCTAAGTCTTAGACATTGGCCCATGACTTTTGAGATTTGAATTCAGTTCCCCACAAGATAAGTTACCAAGGGCTGAATCCATCAGGCTACTGACATACAGTGTAAAACCGAGGACAGGTCAGTTCTGCTTAGATTGACTGTCCAAAGGACCAGTCCTTTAAATCACTACTAGACAGCCTGTGAAACAGCACAAAGTGGTCCTTAAAACTGTTACTGTGTTTGTTTCCCAGTTGCAAATGCACATTCCCTACATGCAGATAAATAAAGAAGTTCCCCCTGCTGCCAGTGTTTCTGGTGAAGTAAGATCGCTTCGCTTGCTACTGATTTTCAGTAAAGCATTTACAAACATGAAATACAGCTTTGTTAAAAGATTATTGATGTGGTAAGTATTTTACTGTTATTTCCTCCATCATCAAAGAGCAGTATGATGTAAGGTAGAGGCTAGGCTCTCCCCCCACCCCCCAGCTGCTGTGTGCTCTCTTGGTTTAAAACCTACTGGTTACTCCAGAGCTCCCACACTCTCACCAGTGGAAACTTCTCTACTTCTGTGCCTCCAAGTGCCCCTGAGTTCCCTGGTCTGGTCAGGGCTGAACGACTCCACACTTTATCTCCAGCCAAATGTTGCTCCTCAGACTATGTATTCTCATGTTCATTTCCCTCAGGGCCCTTTACACATGCCCACAGCACGCCTAATGCACACCTCTTCAAAAAGGAAAGACAACCGGTTTTGTTCAGAAAGCAGCACCTCAGGAGGAAGGGATTATGCCTGTTCTTTCATGTCACTGTTCCGGCATGAGAGCACTTCCCCAGTATGTGTGAGAACTGGGTTCTGTTCCCTTCCCTTCTACAACTGTGAAAACTTGAGCCCACATATTCCAGCTCCCAGAATTAAAAATGTGTGTCAGCATAGATTGGAGATGGCCTTTCTCCATTTAAAGTCACCCCACTCTTCACAAAACTTTCCAGTATTCACTGAGATAGCAAATATGTGTGTATTGGTTATGGCACCCACCAGGCATCCTGAGTTTCTGTCTCTGTTCCCAATGTTCATGTATTTCACATAGGATATCATTAGATAAACACCAATTTCCCATCAAATAAACACCAATTTCCCATCACTTGTTGCAATTCCCCCTTCCTTGTAAGGCAACTCACTTTTTTAGGGACTGAGCTGAATAACTCAGTACAAGGGACTCCACTGCAGAGATCACACACCTAAGCTGAACACTGTAACACTGAGCATAATGCCACACCAATGTCCTGGCTAAACCCAACCCAGCAGACCTCTGTGACTCTGGTCTGGTATGAATGAGAGACGCTACACCTATATAGCAGGGCTGTAAGCTTAGATCTAAAAGCTGCAATGCTACTTTCCTCAGGTATCCATATGTGGTTGTATGTCCACAAGCCTCTCAGAGGGGCTCATGAGGAGCAGCAGCAAAATGTACACAGCAATCCCCTGGCTAGCATGGTTGCCACTGGCTCCTGTTCTTGCTGCTTACCCACAGTGGCAATGTAAATGTGGAACCAAGTTAAATAATGTTAATAAAAATTAGCTTATAAATATTTTAGAAAGAAACAGAGCAGCAGAAGTACTGTACCTAAATAACAGTTTATGTCCTGAGTTTAGGTCTGGTTCCCCAGCTCTGCCAGTTCCCCTGTTTGTGGAATAGTGATGTCTCTCCCACTTCCCACGGACACAGCCGTTGTGAAGCTGTAGTGATCTGCTGGTGTTAGGTCAGCAGGCTGATGATTCAGATTGTTGTACAGATCTGTATATGCAATCCTTGTGTTGGACAACTATACATTTTTAAACTTCAGGAGTTTGAGTGTGCCTGGCTGTCAGTATCCCAGCAACTTCGACTCTTGGTTTGTATTTTCTGATTGTGATTCTATATATGGTTTACAAATGCATTAAAAAAAATTTCTTAAACAGAGCTAACAACTGGACATAGTACTTTTTTGATGAATATTTAAATCAAGTTCTTAATCTGCTTCTGGGCTTGTAATCAACAAGACATTTCTGCTGTGTAGAGCAACTACCAATCTCCTTCTTTTTCTCTGTTGACTTTAATTAGTGTTTCAGTAATTGATTGAACCTCCTTCACACAACATTAAATTGTTTTATCAAAGAATCATAGTTTCTCCCTGTTGAACTCACAACCTATGTGTAACACCCTGTTCTCCACTGTCTTGATTGCTCTGGCCTTTCATTAGAGGTGGCTCTTCTCTTTCTGAGCTTTGGCTAGGTTTGGTCCCTCAGACTGCAAAGTCACACAGTGTAGACACTCCACCAGAGACTACTCATGGTCATGGCTATCCTTCTGTTGCCTTCTGCTACAAATAGAGATAACAGATGATACTGAAAGAAGCCATCACTTTGTTATGGTTCAGAATCCTGGGATGACCATACATCACTTTGATATACCTAATCTCCACATGAGAAGTATAAATCTTTTCAAAACTTTGTTAATTATTTCTCAGCTGCTTAATGTAGCAAGCATAACGTAATGTTCATGTGAAGGATGTGTTACACAGCAAAATGAAAATAGCTAACTTGCAACAGTTCCGCAGGCAGAAAAGACACTCACTGTATATTTTATGAACTTGCAGCAACACTTGACATATTCAGGTTGCTAAGAAACAAATACAACTGCACCAAATAAAGATGAAGTTTTCACCTTCAAGTTATCTCCTTTATCAAATAGCAGTCTGAGTTTTGGTGACCTTATTGGTAGTGTTTTGTAGCTTGCATTTCATGTGGATAGGACTAGGGGACGAGACTGAAGCAGCAGCAGAACAGAAACCTGAGGCTCCAACAGCATGGGAGAAATAAGGACTGGAGATAGCAGTCGCAATGTCTGCTTCAGATATCTTCAAGTACTGTCCAGGACAGTAGCTTCACTTCTCACTCTAAGTAACTTGGCAGTGTGATCCTTTTATTACCCACATTAAGTGCATATCCTGGACTATACCAACCAGTCACCAGTGAAGTGACAATAATACAGTGTAAATACACTCTTGCCAGGGTCAAAAGACTGCCAAGGACTGAGGCACTGAGGATTTGCGTAAATTTTCCCTGAGTTTAACCAGGGTTTGACATCCTGTGTTGGTTTTGCTGAAAGTTAGATATGTAGTCTCTGAAGGGAGCTGAAATCTCTGAGCAGGTGGGTTTTATTTGAACAATAAATACATGGCATGCTGACAGAAGTGGAGTGAAATCAGGAGCACCGAAGACAACACAGAGACAAAGGGGTTCTGGCAGTCCTGCTACTCCAGTTCTGTAGAAACAAGATCTGAGATCACTCATTTTCAATGCTGTTGATGACGAACTGGAAAACAAAATTTGAGCATTTTAGATGAGGATCAGCCCCTAAAGAGCAGAACAAAAGAGAAGCATTGTGTCTGAACAAGATTACAAGCTAAACTAATGCTGTCTTTGATTCCGGTGATTAAAGAAACCAGTTTTTATAATATTTTAATTAACAAGTTTGAATAAATATTTTATCTCCTCCTGAAGTATCTTCTACCTCAACTTCAGAAGGATTAGAGGATTCTGTGCAAATTTCAGCATATCTCTCTTTAACACAATATTGCAACATTACTGGTATACTGAAGCGATGCATATTAGTAAAGCTACAGTTTGCTACTGATTCGACACTTACAGTAATTGCAAATCAAGAATGTGAAGATGTAACAAGATGCTGTGGGGTCCCAGTAATCCCATAGGTGATCTTTATGTTGCTGCCCAGTGCTGGACATTAAAGAAACACCAAACATCATTCTGGTAATAACCCAGTCGTCCTGAAAAGACTCAGATGGGTACAGGTAAGCAAAAAATACCCCAAATATATGCATGCACCTGGTGTTGACATGTCATTAGACATGTCCATAATGAATGCCTCTAAGAATGTCCCACGGAGCAGAAGTCACAAAAATGAGCCAATGGCCCTAAGGAAAGCCAAGTTCACAGTCCAGAGATAACTTCTGCCAACACCTTCTTGTGATTAGATTTGGCAAATAGACCTGAGCCAAGTCATTGGTTCTTGGACACAAAGACACTTCAGTCTCCTTCAAGAATGGCAGAGGAACAGAAGTCATGACCAAGAAGTTGTATAAATCTATTCTGGTTTTCAATTTAAGCTCTGTCCTACTGACAAGAGACTTTCTGTCATGAGAAGATGCTTCTGCAGATCATCAAGATGTTGCACAAGAATCTGCAGTAAAAGATTCTATGTGTGCAGTCAAAGACCTCACATCATCCCATGATGAGCTGCCGTGGAAGTGAAAAAGAAGGCCTGGTCACACATTGAAGTTCTGGGCATACTTGCAGCACCCTGCAATCCCATTTCCCTTGGGAAAGGCTGTCCGCAAACTACGCCAAGTAATAGTCCACAAGGGAGTTATTGATTCAAGCAGAGAACCTTCTGAATGCCACATGCCATCTTCCCTGATGAATTGGAGCTCAAGAAAAATATGAAATCTATGTGTTATGCCAAATAAGACCCAACTGTACTGGCTGGAAAATGGCAAAATTCCCAGTAACTCAATGCCAAACTTTGGATTTTGGCAGATATTTCTGTTGATAAACATTCTGTCTGAGAGATTCAGTTGCCTGCTGTTTGGAATTTCCTCATCCTCTGAGATCTTTCAGACAGAGATGTTTTTGGAAAGCCTGGAAGGGATGGTCTATCGTTTTTACAATACTCTGGTTCATAATTCTGTTGTGAAGACTAATAACAATTACCTATGCAAAACATTGCAGATACTTCAGGAAACTGTATATCATCTGATGCACAGCAAATGTAAGCTTCAAATAGACAACATTTTGCTTTCTGGGGCTCATAATCACTGGTGAAGGTGATTATTAAAGTAAGCATAAGAATGAAGCCATTTTTCAAAATGTTAGCTAAACCAACTCGAGTCAATGACATGAAAGTTGTCTGTTTACACTAATTTTTAAGGCAAAGCAGTACCTGGAATTCCTGATGCCTACAACTTCTGCATGAGCTTTACAGTGCAACAGTGGTTATTGACACCATTTTAGGAGAAGGCATTTTATTAGATCAGTGAGATTTTTGCCTCCATTCTGAGTTTGGATCATCATTTCAATCTGCACAAAGAAATCTCTGCTTTGACTGATGAGTTGTCCAACATTAGATGCAGCAAAATTATAAGGTGAGCTCTCTACCATACATAGAACTTCTCATACAGAGGAAATAAATTCCTAGATAAAGAAAAAAGATCTGGTCACTGCCTCAACATGTGGATACTTTTGTGACTCTGTTGTAGACTTTGGTGTAACCGGCAAAAATAACAGCAAACCACCCTCTTTTGGAAATGCCTTGGATCACAATAAATAAAAATTCATCAGTATTTTATCACTGATTATTGGGTTGACTGATTATCCTCACAAATAACTCTGTACTCATTTATGATCCACTATACATATTTGCAGCAGATGCACTGTGAATAACCCTTGACAGTGGTAACCAAGAGGAGACTGATTAAACTGTGGCAGGTAATCCTTACTGCTTTACCAGCCACAGATCAGAAGTTATCTGAAATCCAGCTGGATGTGAACCATAGTTGAAATTTAATCAGCTCAGCAAATCAATAAAACGTATCATCAACTGGCCAGGTGGTAAGTGATTTGGCCTATCAAATACAAAGTGATTTCTGATTTCAGACTGTAATGGGGGCATGGACAATAAACTATGGTACAAGAGGGACCACTTATGAACAGGGTACTTTTGATTATCCCTGCAATCCTGCTAACTATAATTCTCGGGAGGCTACATGATGCCCAGCATCAAGATATCACATAATGCTGAGCTCTGCAAACCATTTAAAGGCCAAACCATATCCCAGGTAAGTACTAATCAGCACTTCCTGATATGTCTGCATAAAGAGAACCACAGACATGGACAGTTGTTGTGGGTTGACCATGGCCAGCAGCTAAGCACTCACACTGCCTCTCAGCAGGACAGGGAAGAGAACAGGAGTAAAAGTGAGAACACTCATAGGCTGAGATAAGAATAGTTTCATAAGTGAAGGAAAAAGGAAAAAACAAGTAAAGCATCAGCAATCATTCACCTTCTACAAGCAGACCAACATCCAGCCAGTCTCCATCAACAGCTGCTTTGGAAGACAAAATTCCCATTTTTTAGAGCTGAGCATGACATCAAATCACAGGGAATATCCCTGTGGCCAGCGTGGGTGGTTATCGCCCAATTTCTTGCCCACCCCCAGTATACTCACTGCAGGGGAGGGGGCAGAACGAGAAAAAGAGAAAGCGTCAACAATGTCCAAGCACTGCTCAGCAATAGCCAAAATGTTGGTGGCATCAACACTGTTTTAGTCACAGATCCAAACCACAGCATCACAGGGGCTGCTACACGTAAAGTTAACTCTATCCCAGCCAAAGCCAATACAACAACTTCTGCTGTTTACCTTGCCTGAGCATCCTCCTTCCCTCAAATACTCAGCGGCAGCTTTTCATGGCTGACTACTATTTATGTTATTTCAATTAGAGAAAGTCAAAGAACTTCTGCTTCAACGCAGCTATCACGTGAATTTCATCTCTGCCAGATGTGATTTCCAAGACACTCTGGTGAGAAGCAGTACTGGAATCGTTCCAGAGATGTTTCTCTTCATCTCAATAACAAAAGACTAGTCTTACGAAGTCATTCCTTGCTGTTCACTGTGAACTGAGTCCACTGATGCTTTAGTGAACATAATGGCATTTAAAGAAGGCCAGCGATCCAGGCAAGGCATTATTAGCTTATCATAATACCCCATGTGCAAGTGGTTTTGGTCCAGCTCATGAAGAAGCGCTTCTGCACCACAGGTCCAGCAGTAAGTCTATTACAGTTTAAACATCCCTGGCAACCATAGGAAGGACAAACACCACTTGGAACAACAAAGGAAGAGTTATAACAGATGTTACACAGCATGAGATCTTTGTGGACTGGTTTAGACTAATCAGACCAGATTATCAGTAGGTACATTGAACAGATGGTCTGTTTGTCACATGGACAGCACTGTATATGCCACATGCTTGTATGCCCTTCACTACAAGTACCTGAGGGAGCAATATGGACTCAAAGAAGATGCCAGCTGTACTCCTGCACCCATTCAGTGTTTGTCATCCAAGCTTGTCATTCATGTTGTATTTCTGGCTGGTAAGTCTGGTTTGTGCTTCTCCTGCTGAAAGCTGACTCAGGAATGAGGGAAGAAATCCTCAGAGGTTGCTTTTTTAAAGTCACATTTAATTCCTTTCATTGGAAGTAGATGAGCTCTTGCTCACACTTTTTTTCCCCCCACAGACTTTTCAAAGAAAGTACTGGTTTGCTGGAGAAACTGAATAAACAAACTACAGAGAGCAGAGCTGTAGCTAGTTTTTATTGAAGCAATAAAAAAGCAATATTGCAATCCTTAATTAAAGGAAAATTGAGAAAATTATGTGGTTTAATGATCTGGTAGAACCTTTTTTATTCCAAGAAGAGATACATTTGTCAAGAAAGGAACAATCAGGGAAATACATCTAGTTTACCTCACAACAGAACCAGTATCATCTCCTTAAAATAGCAGAGTTTTCCATTTTAAGAAGTGCATTTAGTATTAGCTTCCCAGTTCTCTCTTTGTGCCAGTGAGCAAATGTGTGTGTGTGTGTGTGTGTGTGTAATTCATACAGGAGTACCCTCAGAAGACATGGAGCTGGCATCACCTGTTTGGTAGCATCTATTTTCATTCGTTGCTTCATCCCAGTATTTTAGCCATGCCAGATAATAAATTGCAGCACTGTAGAAGAGTATTGCAAAGAGCACTTGGCAATTCTGAACTACTAATCTGTGTATTTACAGAATTATTTCTCAAACCCTCCTTTGTTTAGCAATCTTCAGCTCCTAATCCCCCAGGTCATATATGTACAAGCTACTTCTACACAGCAAGATGACCTCTGTCTCCACATTGGTAACATATTCTCTACCTCAGATTCACGATCTTTTATCAACAGCAGCTTGTCTATGAAGGGAGTGAGAAGGGACATGCAGAAAAGCACTCATATCCTGCTTTGTCTGGAGATTTTCCCCTATGATGCCCTGAGAAGCTATGACTAGCCAGAGCAGTATTATGCTCCCTTAAGATCACACACAGACATGCCACAACTACGGCAAGACCTTGTGTTCTTAAAGGTTGTTTTATCCTGAAAGAGAATTGAATTTGGGTCTTACTTTTTGATAAGCAGGATGCCTTCCTCAAAGCAGCAGGTGACTTGAACCATTTAGTCACGTTTGTTCCAGTAATTTTCCTCTGATAATCACATGTCGTAATGTTTAACTTCTGGAAAGCTAATGAGACACATGCCCATGGTATCAAGAGCACTCTGCAAAACATTGGAAGGATGTTTTCTGCCTGCCTTCATGTTTCTAAGGAGCAGAAATGCAAGCCAATCCTGCCAGTTTCAGCTCAGATAAGGGGCTTGTTGCTGGAATCACTCAATACACATGAATAGTATTTTCAGAACTGTTTTATGAATAGGATATATGAAGATCATGAAACACATAGCAGGAAAGGATTTTTTTGTACTATCTTTTTCTTTTTTGGAATCCCCATAACTGATAGTATATTGGACTACAGGTTTTTCCAGGTGGTATGAATAGAAAAAAGGCATTTTTCAGTGGTTACAGGCTGGTATTAATCAGGAATATTGAAGTACAGGTGCTTTGGGTTTCCTTTTACCCCTAAATTTTCAAATAGAGCATTTCTGTGATGACTATTTAGAAAAAAAAAGTGTGTAGCCAGGCCAGTTTTCATATGACATCTTTTCACCAGAGGAAAAAAATATTTTATGATAGGGTGCTTTTCAAAGGGAAATGTGTTGTGTCTTTTTCTGGAAATTGTCTTTCAATGTATATTTTGGTGTAAACCTCGTTTTTCTAATTCATATTTGCATAATAAATTCAAGCTGTTTATTTCAGAAAGCTCTCACAGGTAACAATTCATCCATACAGTGGAATAGAAAGACCCAAGCAGACCAAATGAAACATATCTGATGGGCGTCCTGATAAGGCCTGAAGTTAAACTCCACAGCTGAAAACTAAGCAGTTAGTTAGGTTAAACCAAAAAACACCAAGGCTAAAAGCTGGATGTAGTGTTCACCAGGCAAACTCATGAAATGGGACACAACAAGCCACAGTGGGAGGAGAGCAGAGGATCCGTGTTGCCAGATGCACGCAGGATGCCCAGCATGGAAATTGCAGGTACTGACTTTGGAGCTGGACACCCCATGCAGAGCATGACTGAGGGCAGCTGCTGGTCAAGCAGGAGACGTCTCCTGGGCATGCGTTCTGCTAGAAAGAACAAAGAAAATCATCCTGGATGGGATGAGCAGGTAGCAGAAGGTTGCTGAGGGGTTCCTGGGGCCAGCTGAGGCAGGCCCAAATGCATTTTGAGCTGAGTAAGCAAGGGTGGCTGTGTGCCATGGCCCCTCCGCACAGTCTGCACTCTCAGAGGAGCGTGGAAAGCAGAGGAATATTGATACCCCTTTGAAGCTTTGTCTGTGCCTCTGTAATGAGTAAGATTAAATTCTTCCATAGTCTCTCCCCATAGGATGGAAATTGTTGGTCCAGGCACAGCCAGTGCTGGGGTCATTCCTGACCCCTGGCTCTCCTGACCCAGTCCCCGTTGCACCCTGGCAAAAAGAAGGAAAAAATGATCTCTCACTTCACCTGAACTAATGTCAAGAACAAGAACTGATCTAGATGCCAAGGAATATAAAGGAAAGAAATAAAGTAATTATGAGAGCAATTAAAAATGTTCCTTTAAGAACATAAATTCTCCCTATTTGGTGTTTTTCAAACCTGTAGGATGATTCAGGCGATTAGACTATTAAAACAACAGCTTACAGCCTGCTGAATAAATACAGAGAGGGCAAAAAGGAAAATGGAGTAGGTCTCTGTGTCAAACATGTCACCATTTCTCTGAGTCACTAACAGCTTGAAAATAAATTGCCATGGTTACATCTGGATCGGTGCTCTGTGAAGGCAGAAAGAGCCTTGCAAGTTGATATTTGCCACAGACCATCATGTCACTTTGGTAAATACAACCAATAGCACATGAACAGCTGTTTGTAACATGCAGGGAGAAAAAACAGCATTACTGTGAGACATTTCAGTATGAGTGATTTAAACAGAGGACTCATAAAGCCAGAATGAAATATCCTTGAAACTCTTCAGTATTATAAATGTTGATTTGCTAACCAGCAAGATACTACGTCCAATATCAGGGGATTCTAATACTGCAAAAACTTCATCTTGCAAAGAGAGGAGAAAGGACTGTACAACAAAAAAAGCAATAGTTGTCTAGATTACACTGACAGTATTTTGGCCATAAACAGCCCATTTGCTGTGGAGCAGAATCTCAGCCAGCACTGCAGGCTCTGGTGATTGCCCCCAGAAACAACCCCATCTGGGTTTGGAGGGGTTCCAGCACTGCAAGTATTTAAACCAAGATTGGACCTTTTTTCTGAAAAATATGTTCTGTTTCAGTCTGAGCTACTGCATCTGAAGCAGCCATTAATTCCTGAAATCTCATGCTCTGTATAATGCAGCAGAACAGCCAAGGAGATCATAGTGGCTTTTTCTTAATAACTCAGTCTTGATAACTATAAGCATTAATGTAGGCTAGTGCCGTCATTTACTGGTGATGTCATATGCCCAAGCACTTGGGATTCTCAGGGTAAACACTATAAGATAAACTTTAGAAATGAATGAATTGTAATGTTTGAGTTTCTTTATACACTTTTGCCTTTAGTAGGAGGCACTCATCTTACATTTTGCTGTGTATGATGTACATTACTTAGATAGAGTTCAGCAGACTTTCCTAACATCCAGATGATGTGGAATATCATGGCAAACATAATGAGAACTCTTTTCGTGTAAGTAAGACTGGAAAGGGAATTATCATCCAGAAAGTCAATACTCTATCAACAAGTATCCTCCAGGGACCAGGAGCCAGCATGTTTAGAAAAATAAAGGAGGAACTGGCACGCTGTCAAGCCACTCTAGAACGCACACTTGTCTGTCGCTTGCTTTTGATCACCTTCTTTCAACAATTTTATTTTTTCACTCCTGATCAAGACAGAATGTCAAGTCCCCAGAGTTGTAACCAAATATTTAGAAACTATGTGCTCTGTTAGCATAGCTGAATAATAATATGTAATTAATAATAATGATGATTCTGACAATAATAACAATTGCACTAAAATAAGATATTGGAAAATACATCTTCTTTTTTTTTCCTAGAAAAAAAAACCTGCTATAGTCTGACATTGTAGGTTCAGCATTGTGAGGATGAGCTTAGTAATAATTCTGGTTTGGCACTGAGACTCCTAGATTTTATAGAATATCATTAAATAAAAAGCATGTGGGCTTTACTGTCTGATAACTATCAAAAGTAGAGTTGGTGTTTTTATTCTGCTGGCAAAACAGGATCCTGTGTCTATCTGTTGACCAGATCAGCTAGTCAAAACTCCAAATTGTCTTTTATTTCTGTAACTTTTGAACGATTCTTTGAGAAGATACTATTATACTAGTCAGTCTAGTGCCATGAGAAATACCGCCTTGACTCTTGTAAAAACATATTCCATATTTCTCATCAACTGTACTTCCTGAGGCATTTTTATTTAATCTGTCACAGGAAAATGCGGGAGAGCTGAGCACGTACACAACCAATGTGATCAAGCAATGCCCATTTATTACCATTAAGAAAGCCCTTTTATAATGTTCTCCCGCACACCTGAGTAACATGCAGTACAAGTCCTCAAGACTGGACAGTTAACTCAGCCCGCGCTTTAAACCTTCTTATGATTGGATAAAAAGTGCCACATCAGCCTTGCCAGGCTTCCAGCCTGGTGTAACTTCCTCTTCCCTCCCAACCCCTTCCGGGGGTTGTTTGTCTCGTCGAGTTTCTCCCCCCTCATTCAGGGTCACATCCTTATCGCATTCTTGCTCGGCTGAGGCTCTTATCAGTCTTGTTCTCACACAGGATTGCTCACATGTCCATTCTCTCGCAGAAAGTTCTCTAGAATCCTAACAGGAAAATATTAAAGCAAAGTTTTCTATAAAACACCCAGGTTGAGCTAGTTTGAAACAACGAGGAGTATGTTGCTAACGGTATAAAGAAACTAAGCTTTAAGCTAGCACTGAAGTGCATCCAGACTCAGTTCTTGCTCAGTAGGGTCTCTTAAATGACATTCGTGGGAGGAAAAGTCAAGTCACCCTGAAGTGGAAGGAAAAGGATTATGTCCTTTCTGGTAGAAACACTGTTCAAAAGCTTTTCTTGTGTCTTACCAATAGTATATTTAACAATACAGTGGTTTCTTCTTTTTCTTTAATGTTGTATTCTGACTGGTTACTGTAGGCCTCAGTGCTACTTGTACTTTCTGTTCTCCTTCAGGTGCTTACAGGAGACAGCAGACTTTCAGCTGCTGAGGAACCACCTTGCTGTTATATCTCTATAAAGAAAAATGCTGGCTGCAAATCAGTCAGTTTATCACTATTATTTTTTCAGTTCTGTGGGGCTGTTTTTTAAATATTACATCTATCTTATTTAAACTGAGAAATGCGGTAGATTTCCTCATCTTAGAAATGTTTCTTGTGTTGTGTATTCTTTAGAGTTTAATGCTCTAAACTCACTGTAAATTATGACAAGATATGTGTAATCTAACATTGACACAGCTCAGTGCTTAAAAATTTTGGTCTCCAGTCTTGGGCATCTCAAGGACTGAGCATGTTGCTCTTAGATCATCCTGTTCACTCCCTCACAGCTCAATGCTCAAAGGCCCAAACCTGCCCCCACTGAAGTGGAAGGCAAAGCTCCAGCCTTAATCGGTGTTTGCAGAAGTTTAAGCCTTTTAGCTATGGAGACATTTTTGTTTCACAAGAACAGGGTCAAATTAAACAAAGGGAAGAGTCCAGTAGGTGTTCATCAATATGAGGAAGAATAGGATGGTGGAGAGAGCCCCAGCCTAGAAACTAGGAGATATGATGAGAGTTTTCAGTTCTGTCATGGGCTTTCCATAACTTAGATTTACCGAGTATGGCTACCCTGCTAATCCAAGCCTGGGCTGACTTACTGTAGCTGTTCAGCTGTGCCAGCTCTCTCTCAGCTTCTACTTTCAAGACAGTTAAATTTGCATTCACACTATAGATGTTGTTTCATAGCACAACTTTCCACATGGCAGGTGGTTTTCTAGTGAGATGACATTTTGTTCTAGTGAGATGACATTTTGTTCCTAATTAACGTATGCAGTTCTTTGCTCAGGCTAGGTGATCAAAACAAGCCCTGCCAAGATGAAAATAAAAAAGCATCCACAGCTTGAACACTGGGCCAGTTTTCCTAACTGTTTCAATTAGTTCTGAAGCCAACATAAAATGTGTCCTTTCTTCCTGTTTCTCTTACATCTATTAGATTATGATTATATTGCCTTCTGCAAGATTATGGACAAGGTGAGATCGCTGGAGAGCAAAATGCTCCGGGTGATCTAAAAGGGGAGGAAGCTTCTCTGTTCTTTCTCTTCTTTCTCAATGAATTTTCATTCTTGTATAGTGAAAATTAATGCTGAGCTGCCATGTGTCATGAGAGAATTTACAAGTTCATACATGGAAAGAAGATCTTGAAAGACGATAACCTTTTCAAGTTCATGATCCCTTTTGGATAATGGAAACCAGAAGACAGTAGGTGGCAATAGATGTCGGCTGAATCAGTGGAGCTCTGCAAAACCACTGGAAACAAGGTTGGGAGCCTGCATCAGTTAGTTCTGAAAGGAGAACCAGCAGAATAGTTTGTTTACAGAATCCTGGATTCTAACCCTGACTTTTAGAGGACCACTGCATGGTTAGGAGGTGCTCCTGCTCAACATTCGCATTCACACCCACCCGTACAGCCCAGTGCAGGCTGCTCATCAGGAGCAATAGTTTAATTTTCTTACCAGGAGCTCAAGGTTCCAGAAAGCAAGCTAGAAATGGCTACATGCAGACACAAGACATGTTATGGCATATTTTGAAACAGAAGTGCAGCTTAGTCTGCATGCATGGAGACAAAGCCATTATTCACATAAAGCATAAAACGTGACTCTGATACAGCCTGCCTCCAAGCTCTTCAAGGGAAAGTCCAACACTAGCACAGGCCCAAGATATCCTCGTGCAGTGCAAATGCAGCCAGCCTCAGGTGTGCCAGGTACAGTACAGGACAGTAAAACATTTGACTCGCACTCAGCTTTAAGTATGGCAAAGACATTACTGCCAGGCTGACAGATCCAGTCTAGACAGAAAGCACACAGGAATGGCTTGGTGTTCTCCTGAAGCCAAAGCACTAAAACTGAACACATAACTTCTGCGTCTCTGATGGCTGTTCCTAAATGGGACGTTGCAGAACTTGTCTCTCATCGCCAGGCCTCGGCAAGGACCATAACACAGAAAGAGCTTCGTATGCTCAGGAGGAGCCGGGGTAAGGGCCATGTAAGTACCACAGATACAAAATACCTGCATTGCTCCTTATGTTCCAAGGTTTGTTACTTCCTCTGAACTGTTCCTCAAACGGGGAGTTTGGTTTAGTGCCCTGATTAGTGACATAATTTCCTTGTAAATACAGCTGGCCACGTGCTCCCTGACATCTGATGAGCAAAGCCTGTGCCACTGTGCCCTGAGGCTTGTAATTTTTAGCCAGACACTTGGAGGACCCATTGGGTACACCTGCATTAGCTCAGAGCATCAGCTTGCAGCCAGCTGAAGTTCCCTGCCCCTTATCGTGCTTTACCTCACCCTGTGCCCCAGTCCAGAGAGAGCCAACTGCTGCTACCCTCTGTACAACTCAGCCCAGCAGAGAGTAGTACTGGCCCATAGGTGTATTCAGCCGCCCTGGCGGGATGGATGGACGTGGTTCTGCAGGTTTATACCTGGTGAAGCTGGCTTAGCCTCTGCCCTCCAGACTAGCCAAGCTGGTAAAGCAACACAGACACATTACCCTACTCACTGTTCCTGCACCATTGAAGCAGGAATGGTGGCTACTACAGCGATGGATGCAACTTAGTGCAAGTAGCAGGAGACCTCATTTGCCCCTAGAAAGTGGAAAACACTCCCAGGGAAGGATCGTCCTTTGTAACATCCAGTGAGTGAAGAGGACAGGGTAGGTGTGTGGTGGGACAGATATGGGCCAGAAAGGGTCAAAAGAGGGATTGAACTGACTTTCCAGACCTGGCTACTTGGGCTTATCACATACCTGGAAAGTATGAATGGCACGTGTGTGCCTGGGGAGGTGCAAATACCCATCAAAAGGGAAAATACACAGTGGGAAGGGCAGCACAGAAGAAAAGTGAAGCCTGATCTTGGGATGAAGAGGAACTGTTCTTCATCTAACTCTGGAGCCTCTCCTCAAAGAGTTTTTTTCTTTAATTCCTCCAACTACAGAGAGAAGTTATTAAAATGTGAAAAGATGCTGGGATAAAGCACATACATCACTGTGTGTTCAGTTAAAAAAATCTACACCAATATCCTACTGAACTTTTAGCTAAGGCACAGTAGTCTCTTCTTACCTGGTACTGTGAGGAAAATTATTTTATTTGTTCTCACAGTATGAGTCATCTACAAAAAAGGAGCCTATTGCATGCATTTGCCATAATTAATGACGCCCACATAAAATGAGACTTTTGCCCCCTCTGTGAGATAAAGCTTAACTTGCAGAAGGATCCTTTTGAACACAGTGGTGCTAAACTTATCAGTGGCTGAGCACAAAGCATTTTCATCTTGCTTTGAAGCCGTTTATGAGGGTCTTGCAGCAGCAGAGAATAAAGTTACCTTTCTCTCCTACATGCTCCTTCATTACAAGTTCCCCAAGCATCATAGAGAAGCAAGGAAAATAATAAATATTCATTTCAAAAAGTTTAGTTAACACTTGTGCATGAAGACTTTTAGTGGGTTTATGCAAAAGCACATTGGAGACTTTACTGTGTTTCTGTACATAAATTCCAGAACATGAACCACTCAGAAGTCACTCAGTCAGTCACGGCTGTCACTTTCTTTAAATACCGCAAGACCTTATTCCACATCTATTTCATCTTTTTATCATGAGACAGCTTTAAATAACACTTCATCTTGAGAAAACTACAGGGTAGAGTGGACTAAATGAGACATGCAATAATCCTTAACAACTTTGTCGTAAGACTATGGGTAAAGCTGCCTCTTTTAAATTATTTTTATACTTTGAGGAATTCCTTCTTTAAAGCATATGTGTTGTCTTCCTCATTACAGTTAGTGACCATGTTGAATCACATTTCTTTTTCTGGTCATATATTATTCAAAATAGGATTTTTAAAATGTGACTTACCTCCTGTTTGATACCTCACCTGTCTGGGTTCAGTCTGAGTGCCTGAGCAGTACAATCATCTACTTATCCTTTGCTTTCTTCTCAAAGTCGCCACTAGCTTTCTCTTTTTGAAGACTAAAAAATGGAACAATATTATAGATTCTGGTATTTTTAACTTTTTCTTATTACTTTCAGTAGTAAAGGACTTCCAATTTTCATCACCTAAGCCACTTTTCATGGAATCATAGAATCATTTAGTTTGGAAAAAGCCTTTGAGATCCTGCAAAATTGCAGACAGAGCACAGTATTTTGACCAGGGCCTCCATGACATGCCTACTGCCACCACCATCATGCCTTTCCTTACCTGTGAGGTGGCTGCTCAGGCAATAGAGCTTCCAGATGTCTCCAGCTGGAATCCTTATGTTTGGCATCCAGCCCTTCACTCTTCCATCTCTCAAACATGCAGGAGCCCTGTCCCTGGCTGATAGTGACAGGGCCACCGTCCCCAGCATTTGGGGGAGCAGGGGTCTGCAGATATGGCATGTCTGAGCGACAGGTGAGGCTACAGGCAGAAATCCAGAGGGATAGAGAGATTGACTCTGGCTTGGTCACAGGGTAATTTGTTGGGGGCACAGTGCAACAGAAAGGTTTAATGAGAACAGGACAATTGCAAAAGCCCTGGAGGTGCAGCAAAGTGGGGATTGAACTCTGTCTATGCGGCAGAGTGCCAGTGCTAAGGGCAGTGGAAAGTCCCACTCATGGGATCTGCTCCTCAACAGGGTGGTGTCAGGGGAAAAGAAGGAAGATAGATCAGAGATATGAGAGCTACCTCCTGCCTTCTCCTCATGGACACACAAGGAGCTACACAGCTTTACCTCCATACAGCAGTGAGGAAGTGTACCGCTGGGAAGACAGGAGCCCGTGTCACACTTGCCATTTGGTCTCACCTCACCCACCAGCAATTGATCTTGAAAAACAAGAATTAAAGAGGCTTACTTAGTCTTATGGAAGATGAAAGAAAAGATACTTTTTGGCTGCTGTATAAGAGTTGAACTTTGAAAACATTTGAACAGTTCTGAAGAGCAACATGAAAATTGTACTGTTGTGGCAGGACAAAGCAACTGAGAATGAGATGAGGTCTCAAGTAACTGAATTGAATCTAAACAGAACAAGATCCCTGATCCAGCAAAGCCACCTCACACAAGTGCTGCCGTCCCCATGTTCTATTCTGACAATGAGGTTTGGCTAGGATGTTGTGATTACCATTTAATATCTGGTTTAATATCTTAGGGAATAAGCTACTGACAGCATAGCTGAAGGGGAAAAATATGTTTTTCCCAGCAAAGACAACACAGAATATGGACAAGTAGAGAACTGTTCTCACCAGAACGTAATTATCTTCTCACCTTTGACCCTGCTTTCTGCAAAAGGCATTAGCTTCATACTGCCTTGGCAAAGTCAGCCACAAAAGAACATCCATAGTTTGAGCTGTTCAATATATGAACTGTGAAATGTTCGTTTTCAGAATAGTTTTTCCACACTCACATTAAAATTTCAGCTGCCATGCCAAAAAAAGCTTAATGAGAGATAAAATGCTTTCTAAACATTAGATACAGACTTCTTGTATTCCTTTCTAGAAAGGAATATCAAGTCAGAGTACCTGCCCTTTCTTCCCAGTTCAAGATAAGTTCTAGCCACTCCTTCAGAGTTTCTAGGTTGGGTCATCTCAAGTTAACATATGAACTGCTAAAAAGAAAAGTGATGGAGGACTTTTTTACTATTTCTGGCTTTTCTGAAGACAAGTTGGTCAAAATTCCATTTGCCTGAGGCAAACAGTTTTTTTGATGTGTGAGTAAAATATTATTCGGGGTTTTTTCATCATAGTAAACATCAGACAAGTAGAACTGTGTGCCTAGGCTTGTAAATTTTCATGATGGCTTTGCATGCTGGAATGATTCATGTAATGAAATAATGCTGGAAGTTAATAAAAGAAACACAGCTTCTCCCATCATCCACATATTCACCAAGACACAGAATCCTACAGCTTCTTAAAGTCATTAAAATGATGCCAAATTATTTCAGTAGTTTTGGAACATACACATAAAGACCAATTCAAATTTTCCTTCCATGTTGGTACCTGCTTTGCATGGTGACTTATCCAGGGCATTGTTCTAGCAGAAGGTAAGTAAAATACTTGTTTAACCCTAAAGATAGAAGAATCACTCCCATGTTTGATTAGCAAAGTAATGGGAAAAGAGATGATCTAGCTCTAAATACCAATCTCAGCACAGTCCTGTCCTAGAAGAGGACTGAACAGTTGGCCAGACACCTAACCTTGCTGCATACACACTTGTCTGCTTGATCTAACCATTCCCTCCATTCCTGTTTTTGGGCACGCAGAGGATCAGACTCATCTCAACAGCAAAACAACTGTTCTGGACCTGTAATTAAACAGATCCAGAAAACAGAGGCTGCTTAGCCAGAGAAAGAAGAAAAGAATACAAAAAGTTTAATGTCTACAATTAACACACTGAGCTCAAACTTAAGCACTGTGGGGCTTAGTTTTGGATGTCTGGTCCCCAAAATGGTGCCCAGAAGCCTGTGCTACAGCTTTATATTTAATGCACAGAGGTAGTCAGGCATCCAACCTCCTAATGACTACCATTATGTTGGTCTGCTTATGCACCAGTTTTATAGCTCTCCATCTTGATATAATTCTTTCTCCCATGCACTTCATAGCTTCATACCTGACTTTGCACAAACTTGGGAAACACCTGACAGAAGCCCCGAGACTCTGTTTTGCATGCCAAATACCCAAAGGGCAGTACATCATCTGACCCACCAGCACTGAAGTCCTCCATTGAATTCAGCCATAGGAACTAGCAGTTTAAATCCATCAACAGAAAATTGGACCCAAGAAGAGGATAATTTTAACTGCATGGATAAATGTCAATATGCTGTGGGGCATTTTGGGAGCAGCTGAAGTTGCTGATGTTCTTGAGGAGTCAGCAAAAGCTGCAGCTCTGCAAAATGAACCTGATTTGACTTGCTCCCTTTGTCTCCCAGAATTGAGTCATACTGTTCGGTATGTCCAGCTTTTGTACAAAACCTGTTCATTACATCACCTCCAGATCAAGTACGCAAGTAAAATGGATCTGGCACACATTTTTAACTTGCAATGATTGTCTTTGCCAACTTTTCCTAATTAGAGCAGATTCTCTCCATGATCTGTTTTCAGGAACTGAGCGGTTCAGTCAGGCCTAGCTGATAAGAGCCTACACTTTTCCTTCTATAAAATAATGAAAACCTCATTTGTAACTTCAAATTTCCTTTTAGCTGCTGCTAAAAGGTTATGGGTAAAAAACAGGCCGCTTATTTTCAAGGTTAAACCTTGAAAGTCCTTCAAGTCCTCAGCACTGCAGACATTTTTAATCAGAGAATCTCTTCTCTACTTCAGGTCCCGATTACTCTGTACCTATACAGAGCAGATGTGACTCTCCCACTTCAATTCCTCACTAGACTGCAGAGAAGTCTTCCTCTCATTTTCTTTCTCTTGTGGTCCTGCCTGTTTTTTCTTCCATGAATCTTATTATCCTATCTGTTTCTTTCTTCAGTGAGTCTTATTATCCCATCTGAACAGCTACACAGTTTAATGGGTAGAGCAGAGATTACTTCCCTGGACATTATTGCCTAGAGTCTAGTGGGCAGGACACTTTCTTGGGCAGTAAGACATGTGGCTGTGAATCCCCCTTGGCTATGGCAGATATGCTTTCTGAAGCAGTACTCTTAACCTGTAGGCAGCTACGTAGTGGAAAAGACCAGACGAGGTATCAGACACTATCTGCCCTGTATGGCCAAGACACCCACTCCGATGCTGGAGAGCTGAGGAGGGATTCCAGGCTTACTCCTATGCCCATGTCTCCTGGTCCACACAAGGCAGGTCCCACACAGCACACAGGATTTTCTGTGCAGTTGCTTCTCCCCACACACTGTAAAAGGGAAGTGAACAGCTAAGACTGCATTTGGCATTAGGCACTGCAGGGCTTGATTTTTAGGGACTAAAATCTTACACTGGGCTAATCTGATGTATCTAAAAGACAACCTCTGAAGTGTGCTGATAACCCTGTATCAATCCTTCACAGTTCCCTTTATGAAAAGAGATATAAAATCCTCCTAGTCTAACACAATTTCAAACCAAAGCAAGAAACTCTCCAACAACAAAAAAAAATATCATGCTAGATGGTTCTGTTCTGCTCTGCCCTGACTGCTCAGATGGGATGCAGCAGCTGCTGGTCCACCAGCTCACTGTGACTGCTTGGGAGCAGCCCATAAGATTCTATTTAAGAACTGGCTCTTTGCTCTGCTCCACAGGCTGAACTTGCCAACTTCAGAGTCATGTCCTATTGCCATGGGTTTGGGTTTTGAGACCGATTTCTTTTTTCTCTGTAGGTACTTTCAAGTTAGTTGAGAAGGTTTTGGGGGAAGGGAGGAGGGAGAGACAGATAGTAACTGGATCTTCTGATTACATTATTTTTGCTGTATGTTTCACAGCATCACAGAATGGTTGAGGTTGGAAGGGACCTGTGGAGGTCACCTGGTCCAACCACTCTGCTCAAGCCAGGTCACCTACAGCTGGTTTCCCAGGACCATGTCCAGATGGATTTTGAATATCTTTGACAATGGAGACTTCACAACTTGCCTGGGCAACCTGCTCCAGAGCTGAGTTTAACAATGTATGTGTTCCTATTCATAGTAAGTTTGGTTCATTTTTTACATTTTATAAAATTAGGTGAGGACTCCATAACATATAAGGAAAAAAAAAAAAAAAAAGTGTAATATGAAATCAGTGTTCTAAATTCTGAGTATGAAGCAGTAGTGCCTGAGAAAATCTGGTCTTTGTTCTCATGTAACCATACAGTGAAAAAGCTGTACAGAGCTGAGTACAATATGAGGAAGTACTATTAATGCCATCTTCTCTCAGATGGTCTCCCAGGGCTGTTTTCTTAGAAGGAGTGAACTAGCACTCAGTTATTTCTTGAAGGTTCCTTAATAGGCAGTTAGGTGTAAAAACACAAAAAGAGCATAACCTCAATAGGGACTTGAGCCCATATATAAAAATTAAAACAAAATAAAACAAAATAAAACAAAATAAAATAAAATAAAATAACTAGGGATTTGAAAAAACACAGAAATAGGGTAGAACTGAATACCTATGTCCAAGAATTCAGTTCAAAAACTCTGCAGCAGCTGGTTAGTAATGCTGGAGGCACCTTGCCTCACGAGAAACTTGCCCATGCAACTTGAAAATTCTTGTTTGGTGTAGCTGAATTTCCACATGTATCTGGGATTTCTTATCTATAAGTGACTAAGGATCTCCTTAAGTCTCTTATGAAGTTCTGTTCAAAAGGCTGTCTCAGAGTTTATTAAAGACCCTCATACAGGCAGGAGTCCACAAAACAGAAATGTGAAATTGTGACACCCTTTCCATAACCCACCTTCTGATTAAAGTATTCCCCCCTAAAATAGGGGAGTTACTCCTAATTCACTCCATCAAAGTGGGCTTAAACAGAGGGGTGACTGACACTGCAGGATGTTGCAGATAGTGTGCTTCAGAAAATCGTTGACACCTTTCCTGCTGAAGCTGGGCCTGCAAAGATTCATGAGACTTAACAATTTCTTCTCTACATATGTTCTTCACAGAGGCTAGTGTGCTGAAGACCATGGATCACAGTGTGCATCAGAGCTGTGATTTTTAGAGTTTTACTAATGTGTTCCACTCTCAGTCTTTTTAAGATACAATGCAGTAGTTACAGTTTACAGAAACCTGGGAATACAGTATATCTTGGATCTAATTTTTCAGGTGTACTTAGCTTACCTCAATGCAGATGAAGTATGTTGTAAACTACTGATATGTGCCAAGACGGTCTGCATGTTAGTGTCTTTCCTCACACAAGGTAGAGGTCCAAGCCATAGGACAGCAAGAGCCCTAATTTATTCTCTATGTGGCTATCAGATGTAAGCACAAACTGATAGGGAAAAAAGAAGGAGCAGCAGCCCCTGACTACATGAAGGACATTTTATAAATCCTATAAATCCTGAAAAATTCAAGGAAAAGAAAACAGCTCCTGCATAATTATCCTTGAAGTTCAATACTGTAATGTGTACTTAGGAACAACACCAAAAGCACAGAATGCTTGATTAAAGGCAAGGCATATTGATGATTCGGAAAAGGAGTTCTTTTTTTAAAATAAATGTCATTTTTAAAGCGATAAGGCAGAGTCACTGTTCTTAATTCTGTGGTCATGCAGTATCACAGGGACATAATTAAAAACACTTACTTTGCCAGGCTGGGAGACATGCAGTTGCCAGGCAACATCTTATGTACCTTGAGAACATATAACAATGCACATGATTTATGTAGTGCTACTGTTGTGTCTCCAGATGCTAATAGCATTGTATCTAATACAGATACAGATCCTCATAGGCTGAGCCACCACCTAGCTATAACCATCATGCTGAGTCTATTCCTTAGTTTGCCAGCACCATCCATCAGCTGCAAGCCCATTTTAAACCTACAGTTTGAATCACTACTTAATATAGTCAGTAATGTAAGCAGAAGTTGGTTGGAAAGGAGCAGTTATGAACTGCATTAAACTCCCTTAATTACTTTTTTCTCATATCAAATTATCAATCTAATAGTATTAAATTATATATGTTATTAATATAGGTGGTGGGTTTTACTGTATTTGGGAAAATTAAGGTATTTATAAAATGCGTGTGTCACAAGACATCATCTCCCTAGAAGCCACAAAAATTTCTGGGTTATGAAAGTCACACAAAGAATTACACCCAGATTTAGAAATATTGGAGATCTCCCAAAATAATTGTTCTGTGTTTTCAGGTTCTTGGAAAGAAAGAATCCATTCCCATTCTTCATCTGTTACTTAGCCTGGGCTAGACTTTGTCATTCATATGGACATGGCTTCATCCACTGTCACTCTTGAAAAACCCATAAAAGGAGGAAGGTTCAGAAGGTTCAGAAAGTTCTGAACCTGTAGAGGTTCAGAAATACCAATAATCTGTGTTATGAAAGCAAACCACAAACTCATATATGTTCAAATGAATAACATGCATTTTGTGTTGTATCTGTCACAGTTATTTGATGATGGAGAACGATTCTTGCAGGATGTTAATATAGGAAACCTTCCTTACCCTAGTACATCTCAGATGTTGCATCAGCCATGTCACCCTACTCAGCATGAGTAAATGTATTTACATAGTAATCAACAGGAAATAACCACTTTCAGTCTGTAAGAAAATCTGGTCCATGTAGGTTAATTTTCTCAGATTTTATACAAAATTTTGGTTAAAATATTATATTTTGAGGAGAGAAGAGGGAATCAGCTACTGTATTCAGAGTCAAAAAAACCAACAAGGTGGTTTGAATATTTTCTTTTTGAGGTTTGAAAGCTTTGAGTTGGTGTCTGCAGAAACCCTCCTGGCAGTAGACTGCTGCCAGCATCTTCCCACTGGAGGGAGCTGTGGCATCTGAAATATATCAACAGTCTCGGCTGGAAACGGCTCTGGAGGTCCTCATGAAGGATTTTCTACACATTTTTTGTCTTCCGCACTTTTGAAAACTATGGATCATCTTAAAAAGATATTGTCAGTTACATTAAGTCTTTGGTCAAAATAAATTTTTGAAGCAGTTGGTGTTAACAGAAAACTTTCAGTTATATGTGTGTGCATGAGAAACAGAGGTGAGTTTTACAAAAAACATTATTCACCCGGAGGCAAGTATTTGTGTGTAGTTTGCAATGTTTGCACACTCAGTTATTGTGACATTGGGATGCTGAACAGAAATAATAAAACGAAGCTAAGACTAAGGAAAGTGCAAATGCCAAAAATGAAAGGAAAAATTGCTCTTGAACTCCTTACTGATTTTCTTCCATACAGGACACATCTTCTTGGAAACTGGAACAAAAGCTTAAAAGCTTTACTTTGAAGCCACAGTTGTGAGAGTAAGATCATTATATTTTACCTTTGAACTACTGTGTGTCTCCTGTTGATAAGAGCCAGCAGCCCAAGTGTGCAGAGAGGGTCAGCTGCAACCTGAGGATGTGACAGAAAAGCAGGTCTAATAAAGGACAAGGGTACCTACAGCATCTCTTGCCTCCTGGCCCCCAGCGAGTCCACGCCTCTGCAGCAGACACTTGGGCACTACCTGAGGAATCATAGGCACTTCAAAACTCACCCAAAACCCTGCAGGCTACATGAAGAGACCCTCACAGCCAGGTGATAAGAAAAGCCAAGGACAAAGAAATGTCTAAAGTCTCCGTCCTGTCCAGGGCTAGGTGTTTAGTAGTTTTGAGGGAGACTGCAGCAAGGACCACCTTCCCTTTAGAGAATCACACAAGTATTGAGTCTTTAAATTACAGCGTTCAGCCTAACACTTACATTTTAAAACTGAATGACAGGAGAAGTGATGCTTTCTAATACAGGGGAGCAGCAGCCTGAGAAGCAGAAGGTCTGGATTCAATTCCTTCTGCAGCCTGACACCCAGCTCACCCTGGAGTGCTCTCAGGCAGTGCTAGCAGTTGGGATTTTGAATGATGTTAAACTGGTATTAAGCAAAATGTAAAAATACCGGGTGTCTCCAGGCCCAGCTTGGTGCCTGTATCCCTTCCTACCTCCACTTGCCCAGGTATTACCACCTTTAGCCATCTGACACCCCTCCCACATGATTCTGGTTTATCTTTTTTTTCAACAATGAAGGCAGAAGTAGCTGAGGGAAGAAAGAACTCAGGAAAGCAGCACATTTCTGCTATCAATAATCAAAAGAGAAAATGCTACAGAAATAGCCTTTCTTTTCCTACTCTTGTTTCACTCCACATATGCCTTTCTCTTGGGCAAAGGCTCCATCAGAGGGTGGGCCAAGAGGCTGAATCAGAGAAATGGCAGTATGCTGGGTAGACCATTAATAGCAAGGCGCTTTTTTAGCCTGATAGGCTGCAGCTGTTCCCACCCATCTAGCCCACACTAATGAATAAGCAGACTAGCTAGATGTTTCTGCGAAAATGAACAAGGCTGACATTTGAAGTGTCATTGCTAGGCTTCAAAATTAATGCCCTTTTGAGATAAATGAGGGCAATTTGCAACCTTTAAACTACTGGCATGGATTGAAGCAGCCCAGAAAGCTGAGATTGTGCAAAATCTGGACAGCCCATGAAGGCCATATAAGGATAGCAAGACCAGGAGTTGCATTCCCTGAGGGTACAATCCAGCAGCCTTATTCATATAAGCATCCTAGTTAAAGTCAGATAACAGCAACATGCTGAAGTACATAGGACTGATTTTTGAAAAGGCAACATTCTTAATTCTCTGATGCTGCTTCAAGTAGTTTCTGCTTTTTAAAGTCAACCTAACTTCTAATGTTCTCCACACAAAACCATTAGCATGAGAACAGCAGGAGTAATGAAGTAGCAGAAGTATTTCATTTTTAGCTGAGAACTGATGGAACAAACATAAACAATGCAAATAGAAAATTTAAAGCCAAAGGCTAATCATCAGAATTGCATTTATCTGCTCGTCAAAGACTTGAATTAACACTAACAAAGCCCCTTAAGCTCACTTGGAAGAGTTCTCTCAAACATACCGATGTTCCCTCACCAGGCTTGAAAAGACAAGCTAAACCAAAACTCATCTTAGTGTTTCTCTGGACAATATAACTGTTAAATTTAAGAAGATAAAGTTTGAGAATAATGCTAGTGCATGTAAGCTGGCAGGTGTAAGGCACATGCTGTTGCCTAAATTTAAGTGTGGAACTTAAAAATTGGATATTCAGCTCATTATGTTTAAAAGTGGAATATGAGTCTCAAAGGCTACGAACAGGACAAAAGTAGTGCCAGAGAGAACCCAAACCCTGCAGTGAGGATGCAATTACTTCTGTATTTCTTCTTTTTCAAAATGGCAAGACTGTCTCAGTCTCTTCTCATTAAGTGCAAAAGTTATTACTCAGAGTTCATTCTTCCTTGTAATTACTAATTGGGAAGTGAATAGCAACACCATATAAAAAAAGGATAATATTCTTAACAGTAAAAGGCATAAAGTAGCCTCATCACTTTCTATATATAAATGATTAGTCTTATTAGTGCTGCTCAAAATGAACAAGTTAACAAGGAAGCATTAAAATGCACTTCATGACAGTAAAGCCAAAGGACTAAATATTGACATACCAATTACTGCTTTAAGTCTCATTTTTTCAAACAAAATAGCAATGAAACTAATGTGGGGAGGCTTGGGTTTGGTGCTTTTCTTTTTGCTTTAGAAGAAATACAACACTTGTTCATGTCCCAGACTGTATCAGTTCTCCAGGGCTGAAATCTTACCTTATTGAGGCAGAAGGATCTCTTTCATTTCAAGTCAGTGATTTCACCTGGAAGATTTTTGTGTGATGTGAACAATTCTCCGCTGGATTCAGATGGATTTCATGCTGAGAGCGCTATTGCATGCATTTGAACATGGCAAATTGGATGGATATGCACACGCACACACACACACACACATACAGAAGGTTACCCCTCAGATGACAGGCCGACAGGATTACTTTCCCACGTGACTGCAAATAGTAAATGAACAAATGCAATCTGCATACACTTAGCTGTGCATTTTATTCAGGAGTAAGGGACTATAAATAATAACCATATTCCTAATAGGCTGTTGTAACATTCAGCCTATTACATTCAGGTTTTATGAAGAGGATGTTATTCCTGTCTTACATGACCCTTGGTTACGGTAGTAAGGAAAACTGGAACAAAATCCATACTAAACAAAGTGTCTAGAATAAGTGAACTGTAGTGATCACCACCGAGGACATGCTCAACTCTCTTGATTGACTTTTGAAGGAGGATAAATGACTTGCTTAAATGATTCATTTAGATTAGACATATAGACTTTAGTTGCCTAAATTTTGGTGTGTGAAGCTCACAAAATGGACAGTCAGATCCTTATGCCCAGAAGAAACCCAGCAATTGCACAACAGGCGAAAACACTAGTCTGAAGGAGTACATAGTAAATGCCTAAGGCTTGAAAATGGTTATGGACCCAGGTCTAGCATGAATTTAAAGCACATTGCCAATTCTACCTACTCCACCTGTAGACACTCTTACTGTGAAATAAGAATGCCTCTTCTTCCTTTACTCTGCGTCTGGGAGAAATTGTGTCCGCAGACCATTGCAGTACGTCCGTGCCGGTGGTCAGAGTATTGTTCCTGGAAATGAAAGGTTAGTGACAGCTTAGGCTCACAGTGATACTCGGGTGAGGGAAACATCCTTACTGAACTACTGAAGTTTGGGCAGCTGGCGATCCTCATTTCATTGCTGTGAGGGTCCAGATGAATGCTTTAGAGCCACTCACTTTTGGGTCAGTCAGGGTGAAATCCCAGCTCTTCTGCAGCCTGTGACAAACCCCATAAGTCCAGATTTTGTCTCCATGTCTCCAGAGTTTATAAGCATGGAGCAGCATTATGTGCTGCACTGCTTGGGGCACAGGAGAGAAAAAAAATCCTTGCTGGCTTTATATCTTAGATAAGCAACTCTATTTACTAAAATAATCTCATGCCCAAGAAAATAGATTTGATTCTATAGAAATGTGCATCTTATCAGTGACAAACATTTGAACAAACTCTATGAATGGTGCCTCTTTCTGATTTTTCAATAACAATTGAATGGTTCATTGTTTCAATTAAAGCTTGGTTTTTCATTTAGAGACTTACTGTCCAACTGTAAAATGATTGATTGACTGCAATTATAAAGCAAGATGAATTATTTCTGTCTTCTTTTCAGCCTAAAGAAAATTAGTATAGGGTTTTGTTGTTTAAGGGGGTCGATGTGTTTCATTATGTGCTCACAGAGAACAGCTCAGTCATATTCCAGCAATCAGTTATATGGTCTATTTTTATTAGCAGCACAAGAAAGCAAATACCGCACAGCTCATCAGGCTGTGTAAATGAAGTGTAATAATGAAGTTCTCAAGCAGCAGAATCCAGCATGTCCATGTTATTCCCTTTTTGCACCGAGTGCATGAGGTATTGCAGGAACTGCTCTCTGTATAAACACATCTCTGTTTTATCATACATAATTCAGGATTTCCAATTCCCCGATGGATTATCTAACTCCATACACTGATGTACGGTCCACAAACCCTGCACCAGTATTGTACTGCTGCAGTACCCTACTACACTGCATTATTAATACAACTCTACCCCTTGCAACAACATATGTGCTCTCAATCAGCTTTATCCTAATATCTTCTAGATGTCTATAGTGTCCTCCCTGCCAAGAACTGGATATGCACTGCATGAAATAACTTAGAGTTCATCGAACAACGTTATGGAAAAACAAGAGTTTTCAAGCATCATCCACACGTGCACAGGGGTTCATATAACAAAACTGTTCCACAGCTCCAGCACTTGCTGCTCTTAAAATTGATGGGAAATCTGTGGGGACCTCTTTGAGAACAGGTCTCAAAAGACAGGCATTTCTGTAATAATCTTCTGTGTCCTGTAAGTCACCTCAAACCTGGCATTGCAGAGCCCAGGCAGGGTCTGTTCCTGTGCAATCACTATCCTCACAATGGGATTGCAGGCTGTGTAAATCAGTGCAGAATTGAGTCCAGAGACTTGAGCTGTCACTAACATCTTAAAAGAAGATTACACCCATGTAATAACACGCAATCCTTTGCCAATCCCTAAAGAAGGGCAGAGAGGGGGGAGGAAATCAGATTTCTGAGCCAGCTCAATCCTGGTTGTCCTGGAGGCCAACCCTAACTCAGAGATCCAGAATCTGTGCAGCTCTAAGACTGGCATGCTTGAGCCTGCTGGGACATGGGTCCATCCTTGGTTGGTGGTCCTGCCATGGACACATAGCCCCGAGGCAAGCAGCTGAATGCAGGCAGATCAGTCTCCAGAGCCAGAAGATGGTTTCACAGGCAATTGCCTTTGCAGAGTAACAGAAATGCTCCATAGGCAGCCTCTGATTTAGCTCTGTGAAGCCAGCCAGGCCCATCCTCTGGTTGCAGCATCTAGTGCAGAGAGAAGGGATGATGTACAGATGGTGTTCAGCCCCCTTCTGTGCCCTTCTCCTGGGGACAAGGATCTGGGCAGTATTTCCCATCATAGGTTCAGTGGGAAGAGGGGGCTGTGTCCTTCAGCCCCCAGGAGAGGAGGGGGGCAGATAACTTAATCTCTACACCTCCAACCACATCTCAGTCATGATTTGCATGCTCAGCTCCTGGGCAAGGGAGATAGGGCCTGGACTGACCAAAGGTGCTAGCCTGCATAGCCTCACACAGGGCACAAGGACACTTGACCACCATTCTCTGTCCTCACTGTTTGCAAAAGCTGTACTCTGCAAGACCCGGCAAGACTCACCAGCTTATCTTCAGCTAGTGCCCTGTGTCCCCTGGGAACAGGGCCCACTGTCTTGTAAATCAAGCTCTCCCCAGCCTAACAGGTGGACTGCAACAGCCAAGAGGCAAGATGTGAGCATCAAAGGCTGAGATGAAAATCAGAGTTGGGTGGGATTACAGAGATGACTGCTCTTTTGAGGCTGGGCTTCTTATTCAAGGGATGCAACTTGACCATACAGCCTGGAGTTCAATTGCCTTCAGACAATAACCTCCTGTACTAAGATTGCTTTAGGTGATTTGAATTGGGATCAGCACTAGAAAGAGATTGTGCTGGAAGGGCAAGAGGAAGGAATGTATTAAAATTACAGAGAACAACATATGAAGAGGGTAATGGGAACAGGAATCCTGTTACCCTGATCCTGTAGCAGGGGAGAGCATGGTACCTAATGAAACTGAAAGACAAACTGCAAAGGGCAGGTGTACGCTTACTGCTGAAACACAGAGGTGTGGGAGTGACTGCAACGTCAAGTTCATGTGTTTATAAGAATTAAATATAAACACAAGCAAGAATGTCCTCATGAGTACAGTTGACAGTGCCGTTGCTCTCCGAGCACCAGGTCCCCATAGCACTAAAGCTCCAATACGGCCAAATTACTGGGCAGCAAACTTCAACTTTACCAGCAGCAGATGATCCCACAGTTCACTCTTGTTTGTCCTGAAGGGTCAGGTCCTGGCAATGTCAGGACTAGCTGTCCAGGATAGGATCTCTGGGCACTTTCACCGCAGAAATCATACAGCAGCCATCTTTGGAAACTCCTTGTGAATAGTTTGCAACTTTGCCTAATCACTCCTGGACAGACATCAGCAGAGCACTCTGTGCCTCCATAAATTCCCCTGCCTACCTTTAACCTCCTCAGAGCTGACCACTCTGCAGCCCAAAGCCTACAGCTGTGGCCTTGAGGTTTGACTTTTGACTTTGATTCATGAAAGACAGCCACATTCTTTGCCCATCACAAGGCAGCAGTGTCCATCACTCTGCTTTTTCCATGTTTTTTTAGCAAGCTCTTCTCAGGCAAAGGCTGAGTTTCAGGGCAGCCAGGTGGAAGAGAAAGGGGTTGTGCAGCCTGAGTCATGCCTGACTCCTTTTGCAGGTGACTCCCAAGTTTAGAGACTGGGACATAGAAGTGTGGTTAATAGGTCTGTGAACCACCGTGCTCAACTCCTGGCATGCACAGCCTCATCTCTGCCTGCAGAGCTGGCAGCCAGCACATCCTCCGCAGCCCCGAAGGGCTGAGACAGGTGCCAGCTCTGCAGGCAGAGAAGGAGGCTGTGCCCATTTTTGTTAGAGGCACCCAGGAGCAAGGGCACGCCTGGGCCACCTCTCCCCTTTGATGACTCACCCCATACTCCCAAATTCAGCTTTTCCAGCCCTTCTGGACCACCTTCTACCCCTCCCACAGCCCCAGCTTTGCAGGGAGGGCTGTGCACCATCACTCACAGGGCTGGAGTCCATCCTTCCAACGCTGATACTGAATGTGACCGTCTGACAGGGCCAGCCCACATGCGTGTCACACACAGCAGTTCAAGGGGGCAGCATTTCAGTCGGCCTCCCACCTTGTTTTGCTTGTTTCCCCCATGAGCTTTGGGGAGTGTCCCACACAGGGGTGCTGGCATTCCTGC
The DNA here is from genome assembly GCF_965140245.1 of Athene noctua. NCBI lineage: Eukaryota > Metazoa > Chordata > Aves > Strigiformes > Strigidae > Athene > Athene noctua. The sequence goes on along the minus strand of NC_134039.1, from coordinate 50,452,747 downwards.
CCTCGGGAACATGCTGCATCCGAAGGGGTGCACCATGGTGGAAGCAAGACCCGCTGTGCTGAGAGCTGTGTCTATCCTCTTGGTGCCGCCATGACCCGGCCCCTCTGGGTCCTGGCCCCGGCACATGCCGGTGCAGCCGCGGCCGCGCTCAGCACAGCCGTGCCCTGCTTCCACAGAAAGAGGCCAGAAAATGGGGGTCCCCAAAGGACACCTCTCCCTCTTCCCTCCCCGTGCGGCTTGGCCGTGGCAGCAGCGCGGAGCTTTAACTCTCCCCGCCGGATCAAGGGCTTTCTGCCACCATATCGCCGCCTCACACCCCTGTTCCCTGAGGGCACCCGGTCACCATAGGCCCGCTGCGGGCCGCGGGGCGGGGGCGGCCCTTTCCCTCCCGCCCAGGGCCGGGCCTGGCGGGCCTGCTAGGCCTCCCGCCGCGGGGCAGCTGGGCGGCGGGGCCTGCGGGCCGGCCTCGGCCCGCGGCGCGGCGGAGGGCGGCGGAGGGCGGCGGCCGCGCACCCGCCCCGGCTGCCGGCAGGGGGGAAGCGGAGCGGGCGCCACCGGGGACGAGGCGAGCGAGGAGCGGGAGGCGGGCGGGAGGCAGGAAGGGAGGAGTGAACAGCGGGAGGGCGGGGAGAAGTTTATTCCCGGAGACACCTCTCCAGGGCGCGGCGGAGGTGCCGCCCCGCGCCGGCCGCTGCTGGGGCTGCGGGGCTGGGACATGCGCCTCCGCGCTGTCGCCCGGGGTTAGTCACGGCGGGGCGCCGGCCCCGAGTCCCCACCCAGGCGAGCGCGGCGACAGGAGTAACTAGTGCCTCTGGCGTGCGGACCGAGCGCGGTCGCCTGCCTGCCTGCCTGCCTCCTGCCCGCGCCCTCCTTCCCTTCCCCTCTCCCGGGTGCGTGAGGAGAGATAACAATGGTGGGGCGCAGCCGCCGGGCCCCCGCCCTCGCCTAGTGGAAGCGGGTGCCCCGCGGCCAGAGGCAGCTCCGCCGCCGCCCCGCCCTGCGGCGGCTCCGGGCCGCGGACCGCGTTGCTGCCGGCGGCGGCGCCGGGAGGCGATGGTGCCCGCGCCGGGGTTAGTCTGATCGCCGCCTCCCCGCCTCGCCGCCTCCGGTGTCGGCGGCGCTCCCGCGGGGCCAGCCGCCCGCCGCCGCCCCGGCCGCCGCGCTCGCTCGGGCTTGTGGCCATCCGATACAACTTGGGAGCCCCTACAGAAAAATAATAACAATTAATAATAATAATTTAAAACAAGGAGAAGAAGGGGGAGAAGCGGAAGAAGCAAGTGGATAATGTCAACCCCGAGCAGATTCAAAAAGGACAAAGAGATTATAGCAGAGTATGAAAGTCAAGTGAAAGGTAAGCGCGGGGGCGCCTCCCCGGCCTCAGGGGCGCGAGGCGGCGGTGGGGCGAGCCCCCGCGGGGACCGGCCGCCTGCCGGCCCCTCACCCCGGGATGCGGGCCGAGGCCGGCCCCGCCGCCGCCCGGGCGAGGAGGTCCCGGTTGCCTGAACTTCGGGGCGGCGGTGGAGGGGAGCACTCTGAGCGGGGCCGGTTTGTGTGAGGGGCCGGCGGGGGCTGGGGCCGGGCGGCAGCCCCGGCCGTTGTCCTCTGCCCGGCCCGGGCGGAGCACCTTCCCTTCGGCCACCGACTTCGGTAACACGGGGGAGACGGGGTGCGGGGGGATAAAAAAAGAAAAGGCTTGGCAATTAAACTGAGGATAGAGACAATAGTATGCCATGCCTCTTTCTTAAGGCACATGGCTGGTGTCCCCCACCCTCCCCTCAGGGTTTTAGTTTCTGCCGTTGGGCTGTAGAAGATGGCTAATAAAGAATTATCCTTGACTATTGAATGAGCCCTTTCAGCCATCCCAGGAAGTGTTTCAGCCTCGCATAGCCCGGCTGTATCGCATCCAACTGTTGTGCTAAGGACAGTGCCGGCAGACCCTGGCTTGAGCCACCAGCGCTTTCAGACCCTCGAGTTTCTGCTCCTCGCCTAGCGTTTTCCCATCCTCTGCCAGCGTCTGGGGTGAAACAGAGGATGGAAAGTAGCGACATGGGCGGTGAGGTGTGGGTCTTTTGGTGCACATCCTTTTCTTCTAGACGCTGTTGGGGAATATATTGCATAATACACAAATTGCAATAAATCCAAGCTTTGAGGATGGAGGTGAACCTGAAATGCAGTGCTAAAAAAGCTATGCAACGCCTGAACTCTCTTTACTAAAATGATGTAGGTGTGGTCTTTATATACCTGGGGTGGACCCTCCTTGATGCTGCCCATGGTCTGCGATGTGCTGAGACAGAGCGTGTCCCCATGAAGATCCGTGGGCTTCAGGAGCCCTCCTGCCCCACCCAGACAGGGGCTGGGGACCTTCAGTCTGAGGTGTCTGAAACGGGGTGGGAGGAACTGCTCAGCTGTTCAAAGATTTGTTGACTTTCTGTAATTGCACAGTATTTTTTCCTCATACTTGATCCTGCAAGATCAAATTTTCAAGACAATTTTTGGAGTCTCATTGTTTGTTTTTTTTTCCTCTTAAAAAGGAAGAGGCAGTTTTTGAGTTGTCTTCTTCCTACGCTTAACTTTTTATGAAAAGTACTTGTCACCAGTGAGTGTCTGTCGGGGTCCAGCAGGAATTTAAGCTTCAAATAAGAGACCTGCCAGATAGGTGGGCAGTGGGGAGTCATCTCTGAGCTGGCAGGTAGGCCATGCTTCTAGTGTCTGTTTGACATGGGCAGGGCTGAGACAGCTCTCTCACAGCTGGTGGATTCACTGTCGTTGAGCCCTTGGAGGATTGGTGTTTCTGCCTCTCTGTGGAGATGGTGCAGATTTGTCTTGATCACTGAGCAGAAAAAATGTTCAAGATCTTAAGCTCTTTGCAGAGTGTGCAGACTGTTCTTTGCCTCCAAACATGATTGTTAAGGGCTCAGCCTTCATTAGCTACAGCCGGTTGCTCTATAAGCTGTTCTTTTCTTTTGAATAATGAAGAAAAAATGCCATGCCCTTCAGCTACGTATATTCAATCATTTAATAAACAACAAAGGTTGAGGTAGAAAGCACCTCTGATATCTTGGCTCTCATTTGGTGTGATGGACTTCCATCATAATTGCAGAGAGAGGTGGCATTTATAAACACAGCTTAGTAGGAATTTTGACTTGCTTTGTGCCTTTGTGGTGGTCTGGGGTGTGTGCAGTCTGGTCCCAACTGTCTCGCCTGAATTGTTGATTAGCAGCTGTTTGAAAAAGTATGCTGGGCTAGAAATTGTAGCCAGAGATGCTTTTTCTTTAACTGTCATCACTACAGTTGAATTTTGGGTGGCAAGAGCCGTCTGTACTAAGACATAATAGTGTTATGATAGACATAAGCTCAGTGATACTATAACAAAGTAGTGATACCATTGTGTGGTACCTTGAAAATCTTTTTGATGTTGTGGTGTTCAAGGGCTAAGGAATTAGTCCTAATTAGCCAGCAAGGTAACCTGAAGGGAATGTAAATGCAGAAAAGGCAGGTCCCAATGTACTACCTGGAATTTCATATATTAGGGTAGGAGAAAGGGTGTGGTCAAAACGCTTTTGCTGCTTATGACTTCTGGTGTTTGCAATGGCTAGCTGATTTCTCGCTGCTGACATGTTTAGTTGCCCGAATGATGTGGACAATTTGGCAGCAAACTGGCCGTTTGAGGTGCTATGGACAGACGCATGCAAAGAAGTATAACACTATGTATGTACCTTACCTTGTTACGAGATTGCATGGAGTCCAGCATGCTGAACGCCAGTGTTGGCGATTCAGAAACCATACCACTTATGTGTGCATTTGTAAATCCTGTAGCAAGATGTCTGAATATTGATACTGAAGAAAGAGGGGCCTCTAATATACATGGCCTGTAGGGTATATATATGGTGCCATATTTGGAAATGAGGATTTAACAGTGCCATTCTTCACATAGCTTTTCTGGTCTTAACTCCTCAAATAGGAAGCAGTAACAGATGTTAATTGTTCTGCCTGGTTCCTGGATGGTGTAAACTTACATCTTTTCCTTGGACTTTTAGCTGTATCAGTAGATTGGCTGTTGCTTTAGTGGAGGTCATACAGGAACAGTAGAAAGACTGCAGATGTTACCTGTTTGTCAAGCTGAAGTGGACAAGGTACTTCTGGCATATTGGGCAGAACATCTTGCACATTTATTTGCAACATCCCTGATCTTCAGGCTAACTTCTGTCAAGAACTATTCCAATTGCAGTAGTAAGGGAATTGTGTTCACTTCCATGCACATTATATAGAAAGTAGAAGGATATTTCTTAAGGATCTCTTAATATTGAAGTTAGGTCTGTCTAGATGGATACCTATATCCATTGTTTTGGGGGATGTAAGGATATTATTATGACATAGTTACCTTATTTTGTAGACCTAAAGCTGTGTAGGAAGTATTGCTTGGTTCTGTAACTCTTACTTGTTGGAAGTGAGCTACCTCGTTATGCTTCTGTTCCAGTATGACCTTGTTACTTGATTTTGCTGAAGCACCCTACTTCTCAGCAATGTTTCTGATTCAAAAGCTTTAGGAAAGGCATCAAGAGCTTGTTTATTCAAGAACATTTTGACAGTTCTGAGGAACAATTTAGATTATTGTTGAAATGGCTTGGGCAAGGTGCCTTGTAGACTTCCTGCAGACTGTATTGGATTACTGAGTAAAACTGCTTCTTAAAATATCCCTGATTATCTAGGCTATCAATTGTATGTGTTTTTTCTGAAGAATGTGATAATTTTATAGGCCTTCTGAAGTCATTAGAAGTGGATTTCCTACCAACCTTGCAGCTGGGATGGCAGATACAACTAGAGCTAGAAAGTGGAGGGAATCTTGTTTAAATGAACAAAACTGGTGGTATAGATAGTTGAGTAGTAATTTCTGATACATGACCTTACTTAGATTTATGCACAGCATTCCTTAACTCAAAGCTCAATTGACTATAGTAGCCTATTGTTTTCCCACCTTTTGTGTTCTAAGGACCACCTGCTCCTTGGTACTGCTGATAATGTAAAGTAGTGTCTATTGATAAAGTTGCTGAGCAATCCACAGTAGTGAAGAAATACTAGACCATCCTCTGATGCCTGTGCGGGTATTTCAGCTTTGGTGAAGGGTGAGCTAGTGAGATCTTGAATATTTGGCTTACTTCAGAAATTTTTCCCCCCTGGAGAAGAAATGTGTAGAAGTAGCAGAGAATCAGGGATGCTGCTTGATAGCTTTCAGGTCATTCAAGTGTTAAACTGGCATGTTTACCTTCTTAAGACTTGTAACTGGCCTTCCACGCCAAGGACAAATGTGCTTTGAATAGGTAAGCATTGTGCTGACTGATTATCTGGGCCTGTCTATTCAGTGAGAACCTCTGTATGTTTGAACTGTTGAGGATCTTTGGAATTTAACAGTCTATTGGCCTTCTTATGAAACTGCATCTCCAACTGAAAAGGGCTGAGGAAAGAGCTACTTAGATGCTTCCTTTTTCCACCTTCATTTTCCAGTTGGAAGTGACTGAGTGGAAATATGAGCCCAAAAGCAGCTTTGTGAAGGGAGATACTTCCCTAAGATCAATATATGCATGGTGTTCTTCAGAACAAAATATTTCTCCTCCGGAAACAACTTGTTAGCACGCTGTATTGCATTGCCTAATAATTTTTGTGGAAAAATGAAAATTCTAATTTGTGAAACTCAATTTAATTTTAATTCAGATTAAAACAATCTAGAATTAAAACAACAGAAGCTTCTCTGAGGAAAGGCTGAGCTCTGAAATACAAACTGGGTTGACTTTTTAGTAAACTTATCTGATAACTATTTGGAAAAAAAATCTTCATAATGAAAAATTTGGTGCCTTGGATGATGCCAGAATTCTCAAATTTTATTTCAAAAAATTCTGGTGAATAGATGCCAGTTTCCAAAGTTTAAGATTATCAGGTGTGGTTCAGTAGAAATTTTTCTAATCAAAGACCTTGACCACAGTGAATTTTGTCTTATACAGAAAGGATATTTTTCTCTGTGCTGTTTTTCATTTGGAGTTACATGTTGTTCAAGAGAGGCTAATGAAGGATAGTTCCTTGCCTTTTTCCCCCACTACTTTTTTCCTGCTCTGATCTTTCCCTTCAGAATACAAACTTCAGTTGTCCAGGTAAATGTTAATAAGATTGTAGCTGGCTATGCAGCTGTAAGGAGTATCTGCAGGTGTAGATATAAGTTCAGTCATAAACCGAACATTCTTTTTTTTGGTTTTTTTTTTTTAACCTCCATATTCAGTACTCTTCTCACCACTTTCTTGGAATGAAAACTAAGGAGCTTGTTGTAGTTCACCAAATTATTTGGGGGATGGGGGAGGCCTACAAAAAGCCTACTTCCCAAAGGTCATGATTGAGGAACTTCAGAGGTTTTGGCCTCTTAGTCTTTCTGTAGAATTAAAGGAAAACAAAATGCCTTTCGGTACCTTTTTGAAAATGTGGCCAACAGTCAGGAAAGTAGACCTTTTTTTTCCTGGTTTGAGCATATACTGCAGCTGGTGTCTCCCAGCACCGCAGTGAAACTACATTCAGTATTTTACTTGAATTTAAAGGTGAATAAAGTCCTAATTTCTGTAGCACACATGAAAGAGTGAGCAGTGAATGGATTGTCTGACCAGTGTTTCTGGCCATATGGCAATCATAATGCATACTTAATGTGCACGTTTTGTGTGTATCTGTGCTTTTCTTGTTAGTCTCTAGGAAAGCTTTAACTCGCCTCTGACTCTGAAACAGTTTGGATCCCTTTATGGTCACTTCTTTGAGGCTTTTTTTCCCTTTCAAGCCTACTTTCTGAGCAGTTTGCTGTTGCAGAGCAATGCTCTAAATCATGCTAAGGTTCATTTAATTTCCTGCCATTATCTTTTATTGGTCACTCTTTTATGAACTGAAGTCCTAGTTGCTAATAAAATTAAACTTATAGCTTTGAAATGGCTGCAGTAAGACAGAATGAGATTCGAATTTCATCTCTTTTTCTTCGTCAAACTTTGTGAGGGTTAGGTTTTGCCTTTTGTGAAAACTAGTCTCCTTGTCAGCTAGAGGTGATGGATGGTAGCACTGGAAAAAAGTGGGTCAGTGCTGTTGAGACTGGATAAGAAATTCCCTGCTGACCATTACACAGCCTATTAGAAATCACTGACCATGACTTGACAGTGCGGCACATCTAATCTCTGTTCTGGACAGGGCTGGACATGGGGGAGAGCACAAATGGAGCCAGGCAGGTGTCAATGGATGCTCCTGTGGTGCTTGTTCTTCCCTTTACCATTTTTTCAAGCCCCTGCTACATCTAGCTGTCATGTTATCCCACATCTAACCTTTCTGGTCTCCCTCGTGGAAATTAGTGCTACCTTAACTTGTCTTAATCCCTATTAGAGTCTAATCTACTCTTAGTGCTTGGCTTTCACAGGCTTTGGTGTGTGGGAGTTTGGTTTTGTGTGTGAGCCATTAGTCTAAATGCATACCAGGGCTCCTTGCACCCTGCATTCTTCCCACTGTGCCCGTTCTGCTTCCTGCAGGTTTTAGCCTCGTGGCCGCATTTCCTCTGACTGGCAGCTTCTACCTTGCCAGTTACTGACCCGATGTTCCTGGGACACCCCCCCCCTCACCCCTGTGCTCTCTGCTCTGAGCTATCTGGGCTGATCTGATCAAGTTCTGGCCATCTCAGAGGCAAGGCTGGCTGACCTTGCTCTGTGCTGGTCAGTTCGGGAGCTGTGAGTCATGAATAGCCTGTTCTGTCTGAAGTTACTTTATGTCTTTTCCTTCCCCATGTCTTGTCTCTTGGACACCGTGCCAAATACCCTGAGGTTGAAGAGATTGTGGGCATATGTATGCATGCATGCAGAGGAAGAGCAACAGCTGAAAACTGGAGGCAGTGGTCGAAGGTGCAATGCCTGGCATCACTGCTTGTGCAATCCCTTGTGTACCACTAACAGGGATGAGACTGGTAGACTGTGCCATAGCAGATACTTGGGATGAAGAACAGCGGTCCATTGCTGAGAGCATGGGACTATGTACTGGGTGAGAGGCAGAGCTGTCTGCACAGGAAGAGACTGCTTGCTGCGTGTCTTTCACATTACCAAGACACTATCTGGCACCAAAACCAAAGGAGTTGGTTATCACTGCTCTTTTTATTTTGTTTCCAACACTTAAACAACTACAGGCTGTTCAGACAGTTTGTGTGGTGTCTTGGTCCTGTGGGAGTGTTTTAAGACAAACAGTTCTCTTTGATCTGTTGTAACAGGAGCAGTAATCCTGAGGTACCACTTCCTCAGGAACCTACTGTTTTCTGCAGGTTGTGGAAGTTATCTTCTGGTAGACATGGAAGTGTGTCACAAGTCAGTTAGAGCCATCTAGTAGGCTGAAGGTGGTGTATTATGTATTACCTATGCTCTGCCCACTAATCTATCTTGTCCAGACAAAACACTGGTATTCTCAAGTTGTTTTCTGTTAGCTACGACTTAGTAACAGAACAAGGAAAATCTCTTCAGTAGTCCCTTCCCTCCTCTGTTCATGTCACTATTTCTTAGGTGTATACCTGAATGAATTTTAAGGTGCAGTATTCAATCTTTCATTGTACAATCCACTGGAAACCTGGATTTTACCTGGAGGTGACCATATGATAAATCCTGAGATTGAGATGCAATCTCTTTATGGAAAATGAAGAATGCTTTGGAAATAACCCCAAGTAAATCTAATGTTCTGTTTCCAAGAACTGGCTTGTATGTGCGCATAGCCATGACTCTGTTAGTCAGTGAGTGCAAACATAATGAAGTTTGTCTTCTCTTGAAGAAGAAGATGCTTGTTTTAGTTCATGGTTGCCACAATAAAATAATCCCAGCTCTAAGTGCATGTTAACGAGATAGGTGTTGCAGGTAGGAAGAAAAGGTGCTCCTCATAGTCTTTCACTTGAAACGTTTGGGCAAGAAGGTGGCCAAACCTCCTATGTCAGAAAAATCCCTAGGAAACAAACACCAGCAAAACCACTAAATGCTTTCAGAAAGTTCTGTGGAGAAAGTATATGCTTTATGATTTGACTCTAATAATCATATCTGTGAAATGCGTTAAGGATTAACTGTGTCATTAACTTTTAACTCTATGCAGTGCAGGACAGTGCAGTTGATCTGGTTTTAATGAAGTCCTTCTGAAGGTGTGTGGGTAATTGATCTGCATTTACCTTTATCATAGCGTCTGGGGGATTGCTTTTAATTACAGAGTGGTGAGAAGGGAAAAAAGTCTTACCATTTTTCTAGAAAAAATTTCAGTAGAACTTGCTTAGAAGTGTGATCATAGATTCATCAGTTAGAATATCCGTATTAACATTGTTATGTTATCTATTATTGACTGATAAAACCTCTTTGAGTTTCAGTTACAGCCTCCTGAGACTTCCCATTATAGATGTAGATGTGCTGACAGGCAGACAAGAAAGCTGTATTATCATATTAACCAAAACATTCTCAAAATATACTAGACATAAAATTATTTTTTTATTGTGAAATAAAGTTACAAAAATATAATTAGAACACTTATGGTGTATTATTTCTTGTTAACTATATTGGGGATAAAAAGCAAATGCAGCTGGCTTACCGGATGATGACTTCCAGGAAGTAATGATTGTAACCCTTCACATAATTAGCTGTTGTGGGAAACATAACTGACTACTGCAGATTCATGTAAATGGACTGTCCAGACTCCTTAACTGACTCAGTGCTTACTCATCTGATTTACTCTATATGGGATCTGCTAGCAGTTTGTTGGTGCTGTCTTGTGTCAGAAGTATTCAAGATGCTGCTTTGACTTGTTTCTTCTGAGGTGTCACAAGTGGAGTGGTGCACAGTTTGGACTTTGCTCTGTGTGTGCTTTAAACTAAATAAGGAGGTGTACTGATCCCCTTTCATTTTTCAGTGTACATTCCTTCATATGGTAAAAGAAGCCAGTCTCTACTGTTCTTGCTGGTTCCAGAGTATCTGCTTCCTGAAAATCAGAGGAATCCACTCATGTTTACAGAGTACGGCAGAAGTCTAATAAGATTCAGTGATAGCTCTTCTATGGCTCTGTTCTTTCACCAACCTGTCTTCTTTCAAGCCTTACTGTTCTTTGCTTTTCCCCTCTGACTCTTTTTTAGGAGAAGAGAGGATAAACAATCTAAAGCATTAGGTCAGAGGCAAGATAAAGTAAGTGTTCATTTGGTACCAAGATGAGCAGGCATCTGAACCAAAACTTCCTGACTCAGCAATTAAGTTACTGTTTTAGAAAGTGATAGAGAAATTGAAAGGATTACAAGTACTTTTTTTTATATATATTATAGGACGAGAACTTCTATTATTCTACTTTTTCTGCTGAAAAAAAACCCCAAACCTCTTCAGCATTTCATCATTAACTTTTTTTTTCTTTCAAAAGATGCTAACTGTCCAGTAAATAATCTTATAGGAAAATTTACAAGATAGGATTGTCTGTGGTAGCAGCAGACTGGACTTGATGATCCATACAATCCCATTCCTTAAAGTTTTATATTGCAGGTAGTTCAGGGCACTGTGTCATGTCAGCTCTCTGATGCCTCTAGTCATTGTTCTCCTTGCTTGTTAGATACACTGCAATACAAGCCTCTGTACCAGAACATGCTGCAACTAAGTTGAGAGACATAAAGTTACTCTTATTGCTTTGACAGTATTTCTGCAGGCATTCAAAAGGTATACTAAAAAGAAAAAAAAGGTTCTCACCCTTATTATAGGATACTTAACACACCAAGGTTGTTTTAAGTGTTTAGATGGCACAGCGTGCTCCTCCTCTTGCAAATCACTGATTTGATGATTAGTAGAGGTGAAGATATATACGCTCTTGTTCATAGATGCCTTGTGTATGTGGCAAATGGGTGTATCTGCATTCTTGGCATAAATGATATCAGCTCCATGAAGAACCAGCTCTGTAGTGGAAAGCTGGCTAGCTTGTTTGGTTTGTGCTGCAAAGGGATAATTGGTATCTTTAAGAACTTGATTTAAGTTTAAGAACTTGACAACTATGCTGTCTTTGCTGCCTAACAGACTACTTGAGGTTAAGACCCAGTGTAATAGTTGTGTGCTTTATGTGTCTTTTTTTAAGGCTGCCATCATGTATTTGTACCTTCCTAATTTTCAAGTAACAGTGCATAAAATTAGTGAGATTCTTAATGTCACAACCAAAAATATAACAAAAATGTTAATCTCCTCGGATACCCTTCCACTGAAGTCACAACCATGTTCAGAGTGGGAGAAGGTGCCTTGTGCAGAAGAGATGAGGGAGCCCGGTGCAGGTAGCAGGTCCCCACCTGCTAGGGCCTCCTCTCCTCCCAGGATGCTGTGGAGGAGCAAGTGCTGTCATGCATGCCCGGCATTGCTTCTTCCCCAGCAGCCTGCCATGGAGCAGTGTGTGCAGTCTGTGAGCTCATCGGATTATCGTTGACTGTACTGTAATCCTTTAATTGCCAGCCACTTCTGATGCCATGATATTGTAGTTGTGGGTCAAATCCCATGCTGCTTAAGCAGTGCTCCCACTACTGTCTTTAACTTTACCTGTGGAGTGGTGGAATATACTGCCCCTTGCAGACTTCATCATATGGCCTTATTGAGAAACAAGCAGCCAGGAGCATCTTGAACCATTCTGTTCCTTGTTCCTGACTAAAGTTACTGAGCTTCACTGGAGTCTAGGCATACAGCTCTCTGTCAACAAACTTGTTTAAGCCAGAACCTATAAATTGAGAATGTGGAATAAAATACTACTTTTTAGGGTTTCTGCTGGACCTGAGAGGTTGTGGGGTGTGAGAGTTGGGGAGTTTTTCCTCCAAACTCCCTTTGAGACTTCTTCCGGCATCTTCCTGCTTCGGGTGTCTTCTGCCAAGGTTTAATGCATTATCAAGATAACCATTCTGATTAAAGGCACCTTAGGGAGGCACGATATCTGGTCTTGTGGAGATGTCTCTGGTACTTTAAGTAAAGAAAAATATGAAAATGTTAATGGCAAAACTGGACAAAAAAAGTCTATTTGAGCAGGACTTCAGTGCTGCTTCTGTCTGCTAACACAGCAGAACAAAGGGAAGTGAATAGTGAATTATATGTGGCTTTGGCTCACTGTGCCTACATACAGAAAACTGGAGCATCTTTTCCTTATGAGACTGCTTTTATGACTAAAACCAAATCTGGTGAAATATATGTGTGTTGCACTAGGCTGCAGTGAGTCGTGGAGTACTGAGAGGCTGGTGAAAGAGCAAGGATAACTGACCACCAAAGACCAAGCAGTTAATGTACATTAAATTTGCTTAGAAGCTTTTGCCTGTCTTTCAGAACATCTCTAGGAAACCTTTCGGGACAATCCCTGATAACTGGTTTGATAATGCTGGGCAAGAAAACCCTCTTTTTCATATCAAAAGGGAAAAATAAGAAATAAGAGCAAATGAAAAATAAAAGTGTCATTCCTCCAATACGTACCACCCTGACTAGCAAAGTAGTAGGTGTAGAGGGGATGAGTTGCCAGAGGGGCTGTTCATGAAGATACCAAGTGTATGCCTTGCTGGTGACCCACCAGCCAGTTCCGTATAGCTCTGTGCTGTTCCCTGGTGATTGCAGGACGGCCTCTGAGTAAGGGGGGGAAGTCTGTTCAGGCCTGAGAGAACAGACTTCCCAGATACAACAGCAGTTTTCATACTCTTCCATATGGTCTCAAAGAGTCTTAGGGTGAAAAGTATTCTATGGTATTAAATCCATAAAAGAAATCTAGCTCCTGTGTTTGCCTTTCAGGTGACATGTTTAGTTCCCCTTTGGCTGCTGTCTCACTTCAGAGATGTCTGTGGGTATGTTTATGCAACTGCATACACTGGCCTAAAATGTTTGTTCTGCCGACTGTTTGCAGGAGTTAGTGGGAAGCTGTGCTTCAAATTATAACATAGTTCCCATATTTATAGACCAGAAACTGCCTTGCCTCCAGCTGGCAGAGACAGGAGATAAGCACCGGCCCCATCCATGCTGATGTCATCTGAGTTGCCACCATAGAAGACCTAAAAATGTTACCTTCCTTTGCTGAGCCATGTGAAAATATGTATGAAATTGCAGCATTAGGAATCTGATCAGTGCATCCTTCCTAGTGGTCAGAGCATTTGCATGAGGAGTCTGGTTTCACACCTTGCTGCCTTTTATCTCACTCAAAACCATGTCTTGAAACCAGCTCTCCCACCCTGCAAGTGATTCCTCTGAGAACCAGGGAACAGAGTATTCTGAGACAAATCTCCCTGTTTACTTGTTTGTTGAAGCTCTCCTGCTTTTTTTCCCCACTTAATGAATATTTAATTATTTATAGAGTGATTATGAATCCATTGCCTGGTAGTTAGAGCAGTCACCTGAGAGATACAGGTCTCACTATGTATGTGTTCCAGCAAGTCTGTGTTCCTGTTCTACTTGTTTTTTTACAGAAACAGAAAAGGAAGAGGGCTGTAGGACTGAGATATTTGCATGACCATTCTAAATTAAGAATACTTAACTTTATTAATCTGGAGGGGGAAGTATTCAGAGGATATCTTTTTTTAATTCATTGTATGTGATCATACAGTATACAGAAAACCACCATCTCTTTCCTTTCTATTGATTTTTAATCTCAATGCTCTGCCAGCATTTAAGGCAATTTTTGGCAGATTGTCTCTGGTTTTGTTCATAGCCTCTATGAAAAAAAATGTTTGTTCAGAGTTATTTGAAATGTTTATGAATGAATGTTTGTTTGCATGAACCTCTGTTCCAATGACTCTTCCTGCAGCATTCCCTTTGTAAAGCATATTCAGTCCTCTGTTCCATGGTGATTCTCAGGAAGAAAAGGAGAGTTTACAACCTTTGGAAGAGGGACTAGCCACTCACAATGATTACAAAGATGCTGTGAGGCTATGCAGGGCAGAAATCAGGAGGGCTAAAGCCCAGCTAGAAATTAATCTGACTTCAGCAGTCAAGGAAAAGAAATGCTGAGGGAACTGGGGGTGTTTAGTCTGGAGAAGAGGAGGCTGAGGGGAGACCTCATCGCCCTCTACAGCTACCTGAAAGGAGGTTGCAGAGAGCTGGGGATGAGTCTCTTTAACCTAGTAATAAGCGATAGGACAAGAGTAATGGCCTCAAGTTGCACAGGGAAGGTTTAGATTAGATATTAGGAAGCATTTCTTTACAGAAGCGGTAGTTAGGCGTTGGATTGGGCTGCCCAGGGAGGTGGTGGAGTCCCCATCCCTGGAGGTGTTTAAGAGTTGGGTCAACATAGCACTTATGGATGTGGTGTAGTTGGGAACTGTCAGTGTGAGGTTAATGGTTGGACTGGATGATCTTCAAGGTCTTTTCCAACCTAGATGATTCTGTGATTCTGCTCCCCAGTTGCCTGAGTTGCAGATCCACAGATAGCTTTCACTGCAGCCACCAGTAACTTACTGTGCGAATACTCCTGACTTATTTCATATCTGTGATTAGTAAGGGTTTGTGTGTTGGTTTTTTTAAGGGTAGAAAAACTACCTCAACTGATGTTTTAAGGAGGAAAGAAGGGGAGTGGCTCTGCAAATATTACTGAGGCAAGCCTACAGTTGTTAGTCAAATAACAGTGAATGTTTTGGGGTTTAGTGACTAGAGGCAAATGATTACACAGCATTAATATAGCTGTAAGAAGGAAACCTGAGTGCTCTGTCAGTCACGGCAGTTGATCAGGTTGTTTCCTTTGCAGAACTATTTTGGAGAACAGCAGACAGTACTTCAAAAATCCAGGATACTTGTAGATATTGGTCTTTATTTGGCTGTATTAACATGCCTATTCTTTACTTGTACTACTTCAGCTGCATGTGGTGAAGTCAGGTTGTTTGAACAGCTGTATGCAAAGTACCGTAGCTCAGAATCAGGCAAGAAGATAGAAATGATGGAAATGTCCAAATTCGTTTCAACTTAATTTAAAAGGGGATTTAAGAAGACTTTTCAGGTATGTTTCTGAATTTGTGTACTGGCATATTTTGTGTTGGAAAGAACAATTTGTTCTTAGTTCTGTTCTTCACTCGGTTACCTGGTAATTTATCTAGCTATTCATTTGATTACTTTTTTTTTTTTAAAATGTAATTGAGTGTTGTATTAAATGAATAGCTAATGCATCCTGAATCAGTAGCAGCTCTTACTGGATAAGAGGATGCTTGTAAGCTTGTTAAAGTTACTGTAAATAAGGAGTTAAAATATATGTGAAGACTTAGGGAACTGAAGTTTCTATTAAGTATTTATATGTAATTTTTTGGTTTCTCAGTTGTAACATCTGACTTGCAGAGCACATGTTGTTTACTTCATGTGGCTTTGTTTTTCCTTTGCTTTGCTTGTGTTATGCTATTTGAAAGTAAATTTAATTCCAAATACTTTTTTTTTTAGGTAACATCTCTGATTGCTTTTTTCTCAGTTCATAAAATGTCAGTAGTATGTGAGATTATGGCATTAGCTGCGATAACTACCTCTAGTTGAGGAACTTCTGCCTTGTTTGTAGGTGTCTTTACGAGATGCTCTGAAAGAGAGATTTTTAAGTTACAACTTGCACATTGTATAGCGCAGTGGGATTCAGACCTGTTATTGGCATCATGTGGGTCATTATTCCTATTACAGTGTGTTTATAACCTTGGAATTACCCCTTTGAATCTCATCTCAAGAGTCTGATCCTGGGAAGACATACTTCTTCTGTAGTTCTTGTGCAAAAGACCTGACAGTGAAAAAACCACTTTTGGTCTCTCCTTCTCCAACTCTGGGAGAAGACTCTCCTCTAATTTGGGCAAGAGCACTTAAAGTGAAGAGAGATCTTAATTTTACGTGACTGAATACACTGACAAGTTTCCAGAAGTGACTGAAGGTGGCCTTACTCACATCAAAAACCAAGTACAAAGTTTCTTATAATTTGATGCAGACTTCACAATGATGGATGAGTATTGATGAAACTGGTTGTTCCCTTTGTGAGTTTTATTTTTCCTGTAATGGCTAAGATTTTTGCCAACATCTGGTAATTAGTCAGGTCTCCTTTACTTGCTTGTGTTTTTCCAAGCAGTGGGATGGGCCTTGCTGAAGCAGTGCCCCACATGGATGGGGTAGAGCTGGAGCACTGCTGAAATTCATCTGTTGTGTATAGACATGTCAATTCTCTGTAATGAGCCTTGGCTACAGGAAAAGCTTGAGACCCGCTGCTGTAAAATTTCAGTCAGTTAAAGCATTGGGCTCTGTAATGTATTCAGTGCTCTCAATAGTTGCTAACAAGTGCAGGGCTGGGGGGAGTGAATGAAGTGGTATTGCCTTTACAAGCAGTATAGTAGCTGCCGTGTGCGTCCTGTTATGCACAGCCTTGTTTACTTTACACACATGAATTTGTTGACCTCACAAGCGCTCTTAACCTTCCTAGGGCTACTAATCTCCACAAATGTCTGCAGGATTTGGCTTAATTTTGGCATGGAAATATGCAAAACGAATGAATCAAACTGTGAGTCATCGTTTTTTACAGTAAAACATTCTGACCTAGTCCCACAGTCCACGTGCCTGGCTGATGCTTGCCTGAGAGCTTGTAGGATCTGACCCATGCTTTGGGAATCCTGACTTCTTGGAAGTGTAGCAGAGACTGTTCTGAAACAAAGGATATGTGGTGCAGAATACACCGAAGCAAAACAAGAGCTGTCACTTGATTCAGGTGCAACTCTCAAGATAAAATTAATGTAGGTTGTGGACAGGATTATGCACACATTACAGAATGTGTCAGTAGTACTCAAGATGCCCTGTGAAAACTGTAGGGTAGATGTTTTCAATTTACTGAGTGTTGTTTTCCTTATTTGCATATAGCTTAACTAAAATACGGTACAATGAAATAAGGTCACTTTTAGAATTTATTGGAGGCACTGAATTGTAGACCTAATGCAGATAAATTATGTGAACGTCACTTTCATGTCTGCAAAATGCAAAAGCACAAACATAGTAACCACAAGGCTCTTTTTGATATTTTAATCTTTTAAACCTTTGAAATGTTGATGTGCTTGAAAGGGGTTCTAAATCCATTGGTTAGTCTGCACTGTCTCGTATTGTGTTCAGAATCATAGCAGATAAAGGAAGAGTGATCAGAAAGCTTAATGCAGTCAGAACGTCATGACCTGTTATGTAAAGCAACATTTGGCAGGGCCTTCCCAGCTGCTGTAAATTAATGTTAACAGCACTTTATCGTCTGCTTTCACTGTCTTTATTACATAATCTGAATATGTATGACCCTATTAATATGTTTAGCTGTGAAATTGCAATATTGGTGGAATGAATGTTCCATAGAAGGTTGAACGCGGAGAATGATTTTTGCTTCATGAACAGAAATTGTGTTAATATTAAAAAGCTTTGAGTTCATATTTCAAAGAAGTTTGCTGTATTGCTTTATGGAAGTGGCATGCTATTTCCCTAAATATTGTCATAGAATAAGTACTTTGGTGACAGGATAGTGTTTGCCAAACACTGTGTGTGCCTGTGTGTGTATAAAATACAGAGCACTAACCAGAAAGTAGTGATTTTTTTTTTTTTTTTTTTACCTTTAATGCAAGTTTCCAAATCCATGATGATATTCTGTAGCCTTGTACAAACATAGCCAACCTGTGGACCGTAGACAAGACCCAGTTTATCAGAATCACCTCCACCCAGAGAGCTGTTCCAGGTAGGATTTTGTGGCAAGATGTGAGCCAAGTTGTTATTACAATGATTTTTTTTTTGGTGACCAAGATCTTGCTTTCTGTCCCATTTCCTCACTACGCTACACTCCCTTCTTCTGTTGTGACTAGATATACTGTTGTCTTGTGGCCTGAAATGCATGTCACACACGTAGAGTATGTGTGCACCACGTTATATGGCTGGCGATTGGTTGCAGATGCTGTCCCATTGCTGAACGCACACTTGCCTGTATCGTGATTGTATTTGAAATGTGTGGGAAGGTAATATGCTGGGTCAAGAGATGAATAAGGAGCTGTAAGGCATGTCCTTTGGGAGTCTCTTAGATTGTGTTATGTCTCCAAACAGCTGAACACCCCCATTTGAGTAGACATCTGCAAGTTTCTAATAAGATGATGTTCAGAGGCCTGACACTGTTGTGTTAAGTGGCTCCCACCTTCGGAATTTACAAGTCATGTTGCTATCATGCTTTGTCATTCTGCAAGATAAATAGCTCAATTAGCTGCAGGCTTGTGTGTGCAGGATGCCTACAAAAAGCTGAGCTGCAAAAGTAAGTTTTTCGTTTGAGTGGGATGAGGGTGTTGGTCACTTTTATCTTTGAGTGCAAAACCTATAGCCTGTCTGAAAGCTACCATCCTCCGTGCCTTGCCACTGATTACCGGGGCTAGAGTTTGAGAAATGCAGTTGTTTGTGGAGTTCCCTTTTGTCTGCAAGAGTCTCACGGATGGTAGTGCAATTCCAGTGGTGTGTTCTGACACTACCTAATTCCAAGCAAATCTGTATCTTAATAGACTCCACTTCCACCCTCCACAGTTCAAACCTTGTGAGCTGGTACAGGAGGCAGCTGCACATAACTCTTAAGTGTACAAAATGTTAGCAATGTAAAGGTGAGTACAGGGTATGGAGAGTCAGGAAGAAAGTTTAGATTAATACATATTTTGTCATAGTATTTTGTCCCCAGGCAAGTTTGTTATAGTTACTGTAGAGCTCCAGATGATCTGTTTTCCTTCGTGGGGTTTAGAGATTTAAATATGTATTGTTCTTCTGGGCAACAGTGTTGAGCAGTCAAGTAAGGTTCATAATAGAACAAAGAAACCTTTAATTAAGACAGGAGTTTCAGCTGCATTCTTTTTTGCTTTGTGTAAGAGAAACTTGCATTAAATCAGATAAATAAATAGAACAGTGAATGAGGTAGAGGAATTTTGGAAGAAGCACATCTGTTTACAAAGTTAAGTGCCGAGTTTACAATAAACCAATAATTTTTACTTGGGAAGCTCTTAAATTAAGATTCCCCTTCTCCACGTCGCTGAGCATCTGAGTCAAGATATTTTAATAAAATATTTTTCAGCTTATTCAGTGGTTTGGTTTGGGGTTTTCTTGCTCACTTTTATTTTTCATACAGGAAATACCTTTATTGCAATGTAAAAATTAACAGCAATGTTTATACTGTTACCATATTTTGGTTTTACGTCTGTATATGCATTGTAATTGCATTCTTCATCTTTGTACTTAGTTTGATCTAAATACGATGTGGTATTTGCTTTAAATATGAAGAATGACAGTATATCTTTTCTGGTATGTTCTGGGATGTATGTTTCTCTGTGGTGCCAAGGTCTTGAAGTCAACCTTCTGCACAGCCTCAGCAAATTGCCAGTGTGCAGTAAACTGTAAAACTGGGACCTTTAAGGAATAATATGTAGTAGCTTAAAGGGTTTCTTAATTTGTATCCGAAATTACCTTTGGCAAAAATACAAGCTATGGTCTCCTCAACAGATACTGGTAAGAGGAAGCCTAGCAGATTTGATGCTGTTTTTCTTTTGCACTGGCTTATCTAATGTTTACTGACTTGCTACAGGCAATGAGACAATGGAATAATCTCCTGTCTTAAATGAGTTTTATAAAGAAACACTTTAAAAAGATGACTGTGGTGAAGCTTTGGCCATCTGTCCTATGCCTGTCCTCCGCAGTTTAAATGCCAAATCCAACCATGGCAAAAGACTGCTGTTGTCTGAGAAACAATTGATTCTACTCCTTGTTAGGGTAGAAGAGCTCTCAGATGTGGCTCAGGATAGTCCATTTCCCTAATTACCTATCTCTTTGGGTATTTTACAGCCTCCTGCCCTTTCCTATCAAGAGAGTGCTTTCCAGAGCAAAATCCACAATGCTTCTTTAAAGAACTTAATCAAAACTCAAGAAATTCAGAAGAAAGCAACTATTGACTTCAGTGGTCAGGTTTTTGGAGAGGAATAGTATATCCTTTTGTGTTAAATAACGGCTGTGATCATCACTAGTCAAAATTTTGTGAGCTGTTCTAGAAATAAAACACCAGTTTTATTGGGTGAACAGTAAACTCCATTTTAATGCAGAACACAGTACATCTTACTTGTGGAGGTGCAAAGGGTACTTCACAGTAATGATATACTTGGAACTTGTTGAAATCTCCTGCCCTGGCCAACATCTTGCATCCCCTTTGCTGCATCCTATATGAGTAATCAGTTTGCAGAAGAAAGCTATTGTCCTCCCTCTCCTTGGAACAACCTCAGCTGACCTGTTGGATCCTTTACCAGGAAGGAGAGGCAGGGACATTGTGTTGCATTTATAGAATGTGCTACTAAATGACTTTTCCTGTTGCCTGACTCGATCATGACTGGTTCTTGTTTGTCACAAGGATCAGTACAGTAACCTCACATAAGGAAGATACTAGTAACTTGAGAGTGGAAATTTAAAAAGGTCTTTTTTCCTGAATATTAATTATTGCCCATTGCCTCCTGTCCTTTCCTGGACATCACCGAGGTGAGTCTGGCTCCATCTTCTCTCTTCCTCTCCCCTGTCCCCATCAGATATTTTTTGATTTATTAATGAGCCTCCTTCAGGATGAACAGGCCCAGCTCTCTCAGCTTCTCCCTGTATGTCAGATGTTTCAGTGCTTTAGTCGTCTTTGTGGCCCTTTGCTGGACTCAGTCTAGCATGCTCATTGTATGGCGGAGCCCAGAACTGGACACAGCACTGCAGATGAGATCTAACCAGGGCTGAGCAGAGACGAAAAAAAGTCACCTCCCTCAATCTGCTGGCAAAGCCTTCCTAGTGCAACCTCGGAGGCTGTTTGCCTTCTTTGCCACAAGGGCACATTGCGGATTCATGTTAAACTTCATGTCCCTCAAGACTTTTTTTTTGCCAAGCTGCTTCCCAGCCAGTACTGTGTACTGGTGCCAGGTTATCCCTTCCAGAGGTTCAGGATTTTGCATTTCCCTTCAGTAAATTTCATCTGTCCATTTCTCCAGCCTGTTGAGGTCATTCTCCCTTTGAATGACAGCACAACCATATGATGTATCAACACTGCTCTTCCCAGTTTTGTATTATCTGTAGACTTACTGAGGATGCACTCTGACCAGTCATCCAGGTCATTAACAAAGATGTTAAGCATTACTGGCCCCAGTATCAGCCCCTGGAGTATAGCACTAATGACTGGTCTTCGGCTGACCACAAGCCTGTGAAATTGGCAGTTTGGCCAGTTTTCAGTCCACCTCAGTGTCTGCTCATCTAGCCCATACCTCTATCAGTTTTTCCATGAGGGTATTGTACGGAGCAGTGCTGAAAGCCTTACTAAAGTCAAGACAGACAACATCCACTGTTCTTCCCTCCTCTGCCAAGTGAATCACCTCATTGTAAAAGGCTATCAGGTTAGTCAAGCCTGATTTTTCTTTCATAAATACATACTGCCTATTTCACTTCTTGTCCTTAATATCTTTGGAAATTATTTTCAGAAGTACTTGCTCCTTCACCTTCCCGGGGATTAAGCTGAAATAGGCTGGGCTGTAGTTCCTGGATCTTCCTCCTTTTCCTTTTTGAGGAGTCACATTTGCTTTTTTCTAGTCTTCAGGAACCCCTCCTGATAGCTATGACCTTTTGAAGATACCCAGAGTGACCTTGTATTGGCATTAACCAGCTCTCTTGGCATTCATGGGCGCATCCCATCAAGTCTAGGGGAGTTATTTCTGTAAACTGGACATACATGTTCCCTAGACTAATCCTTTTGTACCAAAGGTAAGTCTTACTTGTTCCTGACTTTCCCAGTGGTCTCAGGAACCCGAGACTGACGAAGGCAAGTCTTGCCACTAAAGTCCAAAGTGAAGATGGCATTGAGTACCTCTGCATTTTCTCTGTCTTTTGTCACCAGTTTTCTGCTCTGTTCAGCAGTGGCCCCACATTTTTCCCTAGTCTTCCTTTTGTTGCTGATACACTTGTAGAAGCCCTTGTTGTCACCCTTTGTGTCCCTAGCCAAATGCAACCAGACAGGTTTTGGTTTTCCTAACTTTGACCCTGCATGCTTGGGTAGTATCTCTGTATTCTTCCTGGATCGCTTGTCCCTGTTTCCAGCTCTGATATGCTGCCTCCTCATGTTTGAATTTTGTCAAGAGCTCTCTTTTCATCCATATAGGCCTCCTGTCACTCTGGCTTGACTTTCTACTCATCAGGGCAGACTATTCTTGAACTTGGAGGAGGTGATCATTCAAAATCAACCATCTGTCCTAGACCCTCCTCTCTCCAGGACAGTAGACCAAGGGCTGCTAGCAGGTCCCTGTACAGACCGAAGTCAGCTCTCCTGAGGTCCAGGGCTCTGATCCTGCTGTTTGTCTCATCTTCTCCCTCATACAATCCTGAACTCCGCCATCTCATGGTCATTTCAGTCATGTCTGCTCCAGCCTTCACATTCCTGGCCAGTTCTTCCTTGTTTGTACGTATGAGGTCCAACAAAGCATCTCCTTTCATTGGCTTCTTGATCACCCATGTCAGGAAATGATTATCAGGGTGCTCCAGAGACCTCCTGGATTGCTTGTGCTGAGCTGCCCTTCCAGCAGTTAGCAGGATGGTTAAATTCTCCCTTGAAGACTACAGCCTGGAAATATGAGGCTTCTTCCAGATGACTAAAGAAGGCCCAATGTTCTCCTTCCTCCTGATAGGGTAGTCTGTAGTAGACACTCACCGCAGTGCTGCCCATGTTGGTCTGCACACTAATACTGACCCATAAGGTCCCAGCTGACTCTTTGTTCATCCCAAGGCAGAGCATTCCCACTGCTTTCTCAAATAAAAGGCAACTCCCCCTCTTCCTGCTTCCAGCCTGTCCTTGCCCAAAGAACCTCTATCTGTCCATTGTAATACTCTAGTTGTGTGAGCTATCCTGCTGCGTCTCTATGATTCTGATGAGATTGTAGCCATGCAACTGCAATCAGACCTCTAATTCCTCCTGTTTATTCTCCACACCGCAAATATAAGTGTACAGGCATGTCAGAGAGGTATCCCAGTCTTGCTGATTTCACGGAGTAGGTGTGAGCTCCCCCTATGATACTGTTCTTGTAGGTACTTTCTTATTTCTGATCATGCTCTTGAGGTGGTCCCCTTTCAACCCTGTTTTGTTGATTATAAGGTCTCTCTTGTCCAGATTATGCTGGCCCCTTGCTTGTCGTCCTGGTCTGCTGCTTCCTCACTGGATTGTAGTTGTGTTCTTCCTCCTCTGGCATTCCAATTTGAAAGCTTTCCTCACCAGTTTGGCCAAAGATCCTTTTGCCGCCAGCTTACGTGGGATTGGGATACAGGGATTCTTACTATGTTATGGTGGCATTGTGTGCTTAGTGAAGTGAAAATTCATTACATAAGTGCATTCAAGGACTCTACTGTAAAATGACCTGGTATATTGGTTTACCTTAGTTACCAAAACTTTTGTAGCCATCTTGCAGTTTTCTACTTCTTCCACACCCCTGCCTTCTGGACAAGCAGTGGGGAAAAAAATTGATGTAGTTTTTGCTTGGAAGTGGTTTTGTTTCTAAGAAGCACCTTCTTTGGAAATGAAATGCAAATATGTTTCCATAATCCCAACCAGTTAAAGATTGCCTGGGTCTCCTAACAGCTGTCTTGAAGCTGTCTTCTGTGCAAAACAGCACCACTTACTCTGACTATGGGAGAAAGAGGAAAACCCAGGAAGCTTTCCTGATATCTTTCTATATCTACTGATTTCAGGTCTGCCAACATTTCCCCTGCTCGCCCAGCCAGACGTAGAAGGGGTACAGAGAAAGAGGATGGCCTACAAATTCAAGGGAACTTAGGAATCAATTGCTGTCATGTCTTGATAGCATTCTGTGTTGCTCTTCTGGAGACATTTTGTCATACCAGGGCAGCTCTAACACGAGGTGGCTCTGCTGTCGTTGGGTAATTGCCAAAACTGCTTCGTCCCGAAAGAACAGAGAAGAATGTGTTGCTTGTAAAACTCCCTGTGACTGCTCTCCAAGTCATCTCTGTAGATTAGATTTTGTTTGTTTGTTTTTCTTTAGCTCCAGTTTAAAATCAGTCCCTCACCTTGATCCAAATAGGACGGAACACCTGGTGAAAATGTACCGGCAGCAAACGTGTTCTTATGATGGATGAATTTATGGAGCTAATTAACTACATTTAATACAACTTAGATTACATAATTAAAGCAATCAGGAAAACACTAGTATATAGCTATTAAAAGTCTGGACTGATACTAAAGATTTTGTGAATTAACTTTTTTGATTAAGCAGTGATATTCTTCTGTAAACTTTTTAAACCAATCTTGTACTGAATAATTCTAGAATAAGTTTTACAGGGTGGTTTTAGGACAGAATGTCCCTAAGTTGATGTCACATGCTGACTCTAGTCTTTGCAAGAATTTTCTCTGTGAACAACCAAAAAAACGTGCATCTTCCATCTTAATTGAATCCTTGAAAAACATGCCTACAAACCAAATGAAAATGGAAACTTTATACATCTTGTCAGCAAATTGCAAGCTATCAGTCACAGCTACGGATGAAAGCTAGCACGACCTACATCTGTCGTGCTGCTACAATGGTGCTGGCATTACAGTTCCATTGTTTAGGTTTAGGGTCAAGCCTGTTGAGACCTCTTTTTATTCAGCTTTGAATGTATCCATTTTCATTAAGTTTTTCAAAGCCATATGAAAGACTCAGCAGGGCAAGATGTGGCAATGTTGAACCTAAGTTAGTCTTGCAGCTATCGAACTGTCTCATAGTCACAGATGGTCACTGCGATTGTCCACAGCAGTCTACCACCGGAGCGGCTATTGAAAGGGCACAAAAATGATGGTACAAAGGGATGCCTTTTTTCCCGCCAATAAATGAGGCTACTGTTGCTCTGAGCTGGCATTGTTGGAGGTTTTGTACAGGAGAAGAATGGCTGTTGACAAACGAGTTTCCATGCTGAAAAATGCTACTCTTATTCCTCAACTTAGAGATCTTTCCTTGGGTGAATAACTCTGTCTGACTAATATCAGAGTGACATTTTGCAAACTATTTTCATTGATTATGTGGATGACGGCTGTACTGGGAGGTCTAATACTGACAGCAGTAAATGCAAGCTTGTTAACGTGCTAAACAAGGCATGCTTCTGTTTCGTAATTCCATTAGAGGAAAATCTCTTTGGCTGTACACTGTTAAAAATATCAAGGGCATTAATTGCTACATTTCTGTGTTTAATCCTCAAATGTTAAAGTGTCCTTAAATAGATTGAAGGACCTTGGTCAGTTGTCTTCCCAGGTTATGTAACCAAGTACCAAATATCTTACTCTTCACGCTATAAAAATTTAAGGTTTTAGAGCTGGTAAGTAAATCTTCTAAATCCTCTGCATTGACAATGTGAATGTTCTTTTTGTTTTGTTTTGTCTTTAAACAGAAGAGCTTTTTTCAAGTGTTAACTATAATTTTCCTTCTTTTCTGGTATGGTGGGGTGAAAGCCTCCATACAAATGATCTGCCTGTTTGTAAGCAGCCTGGTGAAGGTTCTGGTGAGATTAAAATAGTTCTTGCCTGAAAGAACAATAAAAAGCAGTAAAGCTGATTCCTGTTTTATGGGATCCTTTGTGACTTCTGACAGATCAGTTTACTGCTGGTGAGGGAACCCTTAAAATTCAAGTGGCCAAGTGATGAAATGGATGCTTGTTCCTGGACAGGAAATATCAAGTCTCTATGGAGACCAGTTGAATGATTCACCCTATAATGTTTAGAATTCGTGCTTTTAATAATTAGAGTGTGTGGTTTTGTGGTTGATTTTGGGGGGGGGTTGTTGTTTGGGGTTTTTTCTACCCTTATCCTACTGAAGCTGTCTGTTGGTTAGACTCTTGTCCTATAGTGGAACTTTCCAGCCCCCCGAAGGCCCTTCATAATTTCCAAGTGGCCTGTTGCCCCAGGAATTTCATAGTTGAGTACATGAATGTTTGTTTGTTGTGTCCCTTCCTTTGGCCTTGGGAATCTGTTGCTACATGAAATATCTTAGCCAGACAGATATAAGTTACAGAATATTGTATTTCTACATGTTAGAGGTAATGAACCTGGGAATGTACTTTGACTTGCAGTCACTAGAATTAAATACTTATGTGCCAAAGATGGAACTGAAAAAAAGAATATTTTTCCCATAAGATAAAAATCATTTGAAGAAGGATGGGTCTGACTGTTTCAGAAAGAAACTTCCAACTTTCTTCTGCCTGGATTATTCTGTTAACAAGGGAATCTAAAGAATGAGACTTCTTGCCAGGAAAGAGATGAATATTGATGATTTTCATGATTCTGAAAGAACCAAAAGGAATTTGACACTGACCTAAAGCTGAGTCATTTGTGCAACTAGTCCTTCATAATGACTTGAGTCAATGACCTCTTGTTTCAATAATCATACTTTCTGCTGCCTTGCTTGGGCTCAGCTCTGGTATTACTTTCCCATTTCTGCCTTACAGTATACTACATGCAAATAATCCCTAAACAAACATGTAGATTATTAGAATTTGTCAATAGTGGCTTCTTGGAAGCTGCATCCTGTTTAGCGGGTGGTTTCTTGGCTGGTAGTTTCATTTCTCAATAGCTAGCCTGCGTTTATCATGATGTCACCATAGTTTATGCTGTATATGTTTCAGGCAGAAGGTTTTTTCCTGTTCCTTCTGATGTAACAGGTGCTCGTAGACTGAGCAATAAATGTACTTCAGACAAAGCAGTACAGATTTCACAAATTCAAAGCCTTGTGCAAAACCAGGCAGCCTCTGCCAGCCATGGACTGCAGAGCTCCAAGGTCTGGGCATGGGGGAGCGCTGGGGGTGGCATGGGCGATGTCAGCCAGAGCCTGGTCCCTCCACTGTGAGGTGGAACCAGCTTGGGCAAGTGCTGGGAACAGCTATAGCTGCCTCAGCAACCTCTGTGCCAGGCAGTCCTGCACCTGACTGGTATACGGAAGGGCTCTTCTGACTCGGTCAGTTCTGTGTTTTGGGACCCTACCATCTACAGATAAACAATCTGACAGTGAACTGGTCAGGCTATTGGTCAGATTTAATTAGTAGTTTGAGTAATACAAAAAGAAGTGCTTCAGATTTTCCGTAGTTGCTGTCAAAACAGAAATACCACTTCAGCCTCCCTTTTCAGCTTCAGTTTAACTCTACATCCAGAAAGAAATCAAGGTCTGCCCTGTCAAATGCACTAGAGTCAAACAGAAACTTATTGACATGTCCATGATTTGTACCAACACAAGTACTTGCTGAGTTTCATTTCAAGATGTTTTCTGGCTTTGCACACAGTCAGATTTCTAAGGATAAATAAATCTAAAGGAATAACTTTGGAGTACAGTATACTCTGCTGAGGGAGTAGTTCCTGATGTGTTTAGACCAGTTGTACCTTCTTTGTCTGGTTTCAAATATATCTGTAAGTTGGATGGAACAGCAAATCCAAAAACACCGTTAAATGATCTAAGGGGTTGGATGTGGTTTGTATGGCAGTGGGTTGTTGGGTTTTTTAGCCTTCTATTACAATTAAAGAAAAATCTATCCCATTAGTTATCCCACAGGAGTTAAGGTATTAAATAAAATGTGCTGGCTGCATATATTTTGTTGAGGTTTGAGGTTTAAGCTAACAGCAGCATCCTGAAAAAAAAATGGGCAGACTCAAGTTTTGGATGCCTGAAGAGAAACCTTCCTCCTTTGCGACGAGTTACTGCTCTGCACTTCAGGACAAAGCCAATGTGTTGCAGTTCATACTGCGAAATTAACCTAATTTATATTGTCCCAGTGTCATAGGAATATTCTGCTGATTATTGATGTAAATGCCCAAAGTGATCTATAGGCACTTCCTTACTATTCTAGTGTTTTAAAATGTTACTCTTTTTATCCTATGCCACTTCTAAAAGAAGATACTCATAAAATCAAGTTTGCAATTCCACACACAGCTGACTACTGTAGGGTTTTTTGTAGATTGTAAAATGGCTTCTGGATGTTCACAAAACACAGAACAGTATAGGATATTTTTACCTTACCTGATAATAAAGCTGAAAGCATTTCCATCACCTCTAGAGAGGTATCATGTTTTGTGACAGAATTAAAATGTTTGGCAACTGTTCTGTATGCTGATTATTACCATCGTCATTTCCTTCAAGACACCTATTTCCAGTGATCTATCCTGTGTTATGGCTTTTCTTCAGAAGAAAAGGAGAGATTCTACCCCAGGTAATTGCATTCACCCACATTGTTTTCATACTGTCTAGGAGCCCGGGGGATGTTTTAGCATTCCAGCCTGGCAAGAGGATACAAGATACTAGAATTCGTCAGCTTGGGGCTGTTGCTACGTGAGAGCTTTCAGTGTGAGGACGCTTGGAATCTTGTGAACTACTTCTTCTGCAGCCAGAAAACTAGGAAGACAAACTTGTTGATAATAGGCTTATATTTGCTGTGTATGTATCTCTTTTAGAAAATACTTATGAAGTTGCTCTATTCAAATGGCATTAAAATGCAGTGCAGCCAGGGTGCTGCATATTGCTGTTTGCCTCAGCCTACAGTATATTTTATTTTAACTGCTAGAACTGTTTTTTTCCCTGCTCTGTAATGCTTCCTTTCTTTTGTGTTGGCTCCTTTTGCACCTGTGTCTCAAAAGTGGCTGTTGCTACCCTTTTGCCTGAGTGCTGACAGTCTCATCTTTGAGCTCTTCCACCTAAATTCTTTATCAATCTGTGTCCAAGACAGCACGCTTGCTCTCATGGGTCTCGCCTGCCAAGAGCACTGACCTGATGTGTTTGTCTTTCTGTGGTAGTTGGACTTTGCCTACTCTGCATCTGTCTGACCATGGAGGGGCTAAGCATCTTAGTTTTAAGGGTCTTGCTATGGTTTTGGGGTGTTTTCTATTGGTTACCAGTTAGATAGTTCTGCATGACAAACTGCTCCTACTTTTAAAGGTCCTATTCCCTCAAAAATATGCAAAAAATAAATGCAGATATTTCAGGTACGGCTGTTACTATCAATGCAAACCTTTTAAAGCATTCTCCTGAGGTAAATTAGCAAGACCTTATTCATCAGTGTACTTTATAATAGTCTTCCTGTGTTGGGTTGCTGTTGTTTGGTTACTTTGCATTCTGGTACAAAGCATGGGGAAAACTCTTTTCATGATTTATGAGTGGTTTATATCAGGAAGAACTGGAATTTGCTTTCACTCTTTAAGTGTATAATTCCTTTGTAAGTTGCTTATTAAGCTAAAGACTAATTACAGCTGGAGCTGTACATAAAACTGAGGAGTGGCAGAGTAAGAGGTTTCCAGTAATACCTTGAAAGCAGTACTTGCAGTGGGGCTGGAATTGAGCCCCATACTTGCCAGAGGTGGCAAAACCTCTGTCCTTTAAGTTCATCTTTTGTTACCTTGACTCAAGAAAGAACGAATTTCTTTCTCCACCTTGCTGTGTGGTGCTGTCTGAAAGTAGCTGAAGATTGACTTTTGTAATGTGGATTTTTTTTTTTTTAGATAGAATTTAACCTTAAAGCTACTTAGTACATTTTTAGTTAAATGTTTTTGGAAAGGCTGTGATATAAAAATCTCAAAATAAAAAAGCACAAAGGAACTTTTAACTGCTTGAGCTGCATATGCTTAAAGTTTATGAAAAGAGGTATTCAGGGATAAGGGTGCAGTGTTGTATCTTGCATCCTTGACACAGCTGCTTAGCAGCGATAAGGAAGCAATGCTCTATTCATGCTGACCTTGTTTCCAAAGAAGCCTTGTCCTATGAACTACTGAAAATAAGGAAGAATTTCCTGTGACATGCTGCTCATGTTGGCTTTTAAAGGGGAGTAGAATGAAATCTCTGAGCACGACACATACTGTATCTAACCACACAGGATTTCCTGTGCTGGAATGGAAGCTTAGTGGAAGCCACGTTTTTCACTTCCTCTTAATTCATTCAGAAAAAATAGAGGTCAGCATCATGAATTGATATGGCTGTAGTCACTGTTAAAAGCTGAAATCAGCAATCGCTAATGGATACATTGTGATGCCAAGAGGACTGCAAGGCAAAATTGTTTCTCTTTAACACAATAAAGGCTACACTTGCTCCTAATTACGCTTTTAAACTCTCTTAAGAGAAGAGTTGTGCAATTAAAAATTCCACCTCACTGAAGGTAAAAAAAATAATATATATATTGCATTAGACTTCAGTGTCTTGGTAGTATGCTTTTTTTCTCGAATCAGAATGAATAAAGCTGTTGATGAACTTGCAAAAGACACAGATCAACACTTGGCTTTTGAGTCTGAAAACGTTGCTGAAGCTGAAGAGGGTTAAAAATACTTTTTTTTTGCCTTAAATTAAACTTCATTTTATAATACTTAAATAAAATTACCAGGTTTTTTTCTGTCTGCTTCTGATTTGTAGCATTATCTACTTGGGAGTGCTTCATTGGCTTTGACTAGTAAGATTGGAGCTTCCTGTCATAACCACAGTGAAGTTTGGAGTTACGCAATGGATTTTGATAGGATAGAGTGCTTATATTTTTAATCCTGTTTTAAAAGTTAATTACCCTGTTTGCAGTAGATCTTCAGAGAGTGAGCTAACAACCTGTGCCTTTTCTTCACATCCTATCTGTGCTTAATGGCAAGTCATCTAGACATGCTCGTACTGTGACATGGGACCATGCAAGCTTTCTTTGCTCGAGAGCTAAGCTAACCAAACAGCCTCCTGACTATGCTGTCTTGGTGGTGAACCCAGAGCCTCCTTAGTACTTCTTGACTTCGGTTCAGTGCTTTTAAGTCACTAACATGGTTTTATTCTTCCTTAGTCCAAACTGTGGTCTAGTGTCATCCTAGAATACGGAAAGAATGTATTACTGACTCAAGTTGCTTGTGTGTACTCTGTGCAAGTCTTTTCCCCAACTATGGCATTTGCAGTGGAGACTGATTAATTCAGCTATAGTTTTCACTTTTACTCAAGTGATGTGATCCGTATTACTCTAATGTCCTCTATCACAATTCTGAGACATCTATCTTAAAGAGCTTTTTTTCAAATAGGAAGAAGTCATCTCATGGCACACCTACACCACCCCTGCCTGGTAGAGTTTCTGTACGTCTTAATTTTCTTTCAGAGTATTCATAGCCTGGTCCTGCAGTCCCTCAGTGTCATGAGAGTCAATCAATAGTACATGCAAAATGCCTGTATGGATGTACTATACCTGCTTTTTAGCCCAGTCCCACTTGATATGTTTCCATGTTATGCATACCAACCTAAATGCATCAGCTGTTTACAGATGTCTCTGCAGTTCAGTTTTTACTTATGTCAGGTTTTCCATTTTTATGTTACTGAGGGGATACTTAGATCTTGTATGTTTCATTTATTTAATTGATTAAATAGTTTAATCACAAAGCAAAAATCATAAGAGGCAAGATATTAAGGAATTTTTGTGCATGTTTTACACGAGGACTTCCTTCTGTGCCACTTTACATATATTTTGGTAGTGTATTTATCTTGAAAAAACAGAACAGTACCCTGGAGCCACTACAGACAGATGGGTATGTAAACAGTTTGCAGAAGCAAATAGAACTTGTAGATCAGAACATTTCCACTCAGTTTGATGATCTGTTAAATAAGGCAAAATTTAAAGGCACATCTAAACAAAACGCAGTGGGGTTTTTCCTCTATCCTTCTCTTCACACAACTCCCAGCTCCTCCCTGGATAATTGTTTGAACAAGCATTCTACTTATTACTGGAACTGAATAGTTAGAGGGAATTTGATCTTTTTTGAGTTCACTGTAAAGCATTTTGAGTTATGTAGAGAAAAAGTAGCATAGATTTAAAAAATATATTTTACTCAGAACATAAGGTATCACAGGTTTTTAAAGTGACAACAACTTAAAAATACCACATATCTTGCAACACATTTGAAAATTGAAGTAGTAATGTCTTTTATCTTTTTACCCAAAAGGAAGTATTGTTCACCTTTGGTTTTTGTATGGTACTGCATGTTGTTGTACTCTGGGTCAGGATAGTAGCATATGCTGTTCAGTCTGAGCAAGACTATAGGTGGATTGACCCAGAAGGAATAGTTTGGCAACTCAGGGTATGTCCAAGAAGTACTTTAGGGAAAGGAGTAAAATTTTCTCAACTCTTCCGAGGGTCTTACTAGTTTTGGCACCGTTTCCATGCTTCCTGTTTCTTTGGTCCCCAAAGGAACCACAGTTCTATTCATCAGGTGAATTTCCTCTTCTGAACAATATTTATGGATTTGCACAGCACAACCAAAACTAAAATTCTGTATATGTGAGTTTGCTGTGCACTGCTTATTTCAGCCTACAATTTCTTTTACTTGCCAGTCACCTGTAATACACAGTTAAATTACAGTAGCACGTTTTACCTGGTCTGTAGGAAAGCACCTAGTGCATTTATGCTGTATTTTCTAAACCTTTCAATTTAACTAAAACTTAGCTGTGTTAAGAGGACATAGGCAGCCCATGTTTCAATTTTTGGCTTCTGGGCTTCTGCCTGACAATTCTTTTGAAATTCTGCAAGTGATGGCAGACACTGCTTGGCATACTCTTGTCTGAATTACAATTTTACTTTAGTGTGAAGTTTTGCAACTATGTATTAAGATAGTGTGATAATTATGCTCTGTACCTGCCTTTAAGGAAGTAAAAGTAGATTTAAAGCGGCAATTTGCCATTAGTAACAATCAGGTGTTAAAAGATTTTACCAGACTGTGGGTATCTCTAGGCTTGCTTTATTAACAACTCAGAGCTGGGCCATCACCTCAGTGAGTGGCCACAGCTGACAAAAACCATCTTACATTTATATGATTCTTCATAACATGCAATACAATACCAATTCATCATCAATTTCAAAAGTCCAATATATTCCAGAGTTCTGACTAGTTCTTCTCGTTCCGCTCCAGTTCGTCTTCTGACACCACTGTTGACTGATGCAGTCTTTGGTCATCATGGTTACTTGTCTTCAGTATTGTTCCTAGAGCACCTGTGCATACTGCATTGAACTGTTAGTATGGTTCCTAGAGCACCTGTGCTGTATAAAACAATATCTATTTATTAATATTCCTGCTATTAATAATATCCTAAGAGAAA
The DNA here is from genome assembly GCF_965140245.1 of Athene noctua. Lineage (NCBI taxonomy): Eukaryota > Metazoa > Chordata > Aves > Strigiformes > Strigidae > Athene > Athene noctua. Next base: position 50,419,656 of record NC_134039.1, on the reverse strand, counting down.
AGAGTTTTCTAAAGCTTATTCCTTTTACATCAGGTAGGTTCCAAGTTGATAAAACCGAAAGGGAGATGTCTGAAACAACATGGTGTGTACAAGCGTTTGTGTGTCCTACTGGCTTAGAGGGAAATTCTGCTATATACTGCTTACCCCATGGGCTAAATTTATATAAGACAGACATCAGTGTTTATTACCTTGGTCATTGGCCTTTCTTTCAGTGCTGCTTCATGAATGAGTTGCGAGCAACAGCTTTGCATCTGCAGATTTTGAATGAAACATTGGATTCCATATTAACATAATGGCCTTCCTGTGTGGCATTTTGGTTGCTTGGACACACTAACCACACTTCCTTTTGATAGCTAATTTAAATACATACATACTTTCGTGTGTGTATGTGTATATATATATATATATACATGTATGTGTATATATATATATACACATGAGATATATAGTATGAGGATGGCATTTTAAACATATGGTCATCTTTTACTTTCTTTGTGGCAACTCAGAAAACTAAGGTTTTTTTAAAAAAAAATCTAGTGTACTTGAGAATCATACTGTAAGTCTGCTGTATCAGCGGTTTCCTGACACTATTTGGGTGCCTGCTGAAGGCTGCATGCTTAAAGGCTGTGAAGGGGAAGGTGGGACATGTACTGACCTTCGTAGGTATCAGACAGACTGTTACTGGGCAGTAAGGCTTAATGCTTGCTCTGAAGATGCTGAAGGGCAGATGTTGAAGATTATTCCAGCTCACCTTTCTTTGCATTTTTTCCCTCACTTGTTTGAAGACAAAAGAAATTTTGGTGGAAGCCCAAGAAGCCTGTCTGGCAATGACTTGTCTGCTTGCTTGTTAAAAGGTTTATCACTCATGCTCATCTGGGAAGGGTATACTTGCAGTTATCTGCAAAAGAAAAAAACACATCAATAGAATAGTCACAGTGTAAAGACAACAGTATAATATTTTAAATTTTATTTTAAGCCTTTTCAATTTGAAAATATAAAATCATTGCTTTTACTTTGTGGTAGCAATGATTGTTTCATGTTGCCTGTAAACAGAAAGATCCATCAATAAACATGTTGGTCTACTAGCAACTGCATTTGTGTTTTATGCAGGTACTTACATATGATAAATGGAAGACAATAAAATACACCTGAATTGATGTATAGAGATTAGTAAGGACATATTACCAGAATTAAAACTGAAGAATATTTTGTAGAATAATAGGTGAAGTGAGGGAAGAGGAATCTTTTTGTGTATCTGCCATAATGTGTGTTGTGCACATGCAGAATAGGAAAAATTGTACTACTGATCATCTGTGATGTGAGAGCAACTGATGAGAATTTCAGGACTTTGAGTTAATATTTTGTTATTTTCTTTGAATTTCTACTGAATCTTTATTGCTACTGTAATGAAAACAACTGCTAATCTGCCTAGAGAGTCACTAGTTTTGGTTTGTTTAAGTAGACCAGGATCATGTCCTTACACCAATTTCCAATTTTAATACTGGGTTCCCCAGTAAATTCTGCAAGGCCCTCCACACACACTTTGATACATAACAAGCAGCAGGTGCAGCTGGTCACAGACGTTACCAGATTTGGCTGTCTGTTCAGATTGATGATATTTTGAAGCCGTGACATGGAGTGAAGTGTTCACTGTGTCTCTTCAGAGAGCTGATGCCTGTCAAGTGCCAAAACAATTTGGCACCCTGGAGTCACAAAGTACGTATGGGCTCCCTGGAGAAGAGAAAGTTGTAATACACATTCAGGGAGGACTGCATCTTCTGGTAGATTGCTTGTTTAAGAGAGATGCAAAATATTCTTTTAGAAATGCTCTGGTTTAGGAGTAGTCATTTTACCTAAGTAGTTCCCAGAGTCCACAGCCTGCATCTTTCACCTTCTCTTTTGGACCAGGTGGAGAGTAGGCTGCAAACCACAATTAGTCATCATGGATCACGCCATGGTTCCTTCTGTCCCAGGGGACCTGTTTCCCTTCTGCCACCAAAGTGTTAAGGCTCTCCCATTTTGTGCTGGACAGGCATCTTACTACAGGACTAGATACATGTGCAAGACTTCCTCATCTGGGCATATGGTAATTACAAACAACTTCCAGTTCTGTGCCCAAGTGCACCTCCTGCCATGGTTGCTTCGTATCTGGGTACAGGAATGCCTACAAGCTATAGCACTTAACACTTGTTTCTCCAGAAGGTTTTCTTCTTGGAGGAATATCTAAAGCACCACTACTCTAGACAAAGAGTTAGAAGTATCCTGGAAAAAGAAAATAGACTTGTTACCCAAGTGTTCAGTTTCTTTCATTATGTTATTTGTTGCTACATCAATTAAACAGCTACAGAAATTTTTAAGAAACTTCGAAGAACAGAAGTCACAGAAGCTATTCCAATATCATATTGAATTACTTTCATATATTGACCTATAGCAGGCTTTTAATGTCTTCTAGCCTTGAATTATTTTTATTTGGCCTTCAGACTCTTGCTTAATTTCTCATCTTTAAAATGATAAAGGTGCCTATTGTAGTCTCTGGGACAAACAGAAACAGGATTAAGGAGAGGAGGAGGAGGCCCAAACAAAATGGAAACAACCTTGTGGTAGGAACTTGAATAGATCAGAGAGGTGAAAAGGACCTACTAAACTTTGAGTTTTACCTGAACTCTTGAAATTAAAATGTCATTGTATACTGTTATTCTTAGCATATTAAAGATAAGGTGGAAAGTGTATTCTCTGTTTTTGATGAGGACTATGAAACCATGAAGACATTCTTCAAAAAATCTGGCTTTGTTTTGTGAATCAAATCATAGGAAAAAAATATGTGGTTTTGGCACTTGAGGAGTATCCAGTCTTCAGTAAACTATTTTATTCATCCTGCACATTACAAGAATTCATGAAAGTTCTCCAAGTTTTTTGGGTGTTTTTAGTTCGGAAGTGTTATTAGTCTAATCAAAGACGTAGCAGAGGTGGGCATGGTTACTGTTGCCTCCAGCTGAAGAGATTCAGTCTCATACTTCCCCTTCCCTCATGAGAATGCCCCATCATCAGACAAAAGCCTGTTTTGGGGCAACAGTCTCTTGCCTTCCTCCTGGCAGCATTTAGCTTTATTTCTTTAAGACAGAAAAACTTCAACCTAGGTTGTGTCATACTTGGTGACCAATCTTCTTTTGAATATCTTCTTCTTTTGTCTGTCTTTCTTTCAGGGAAAAGTTAGAAGTTTGGATCCTCTCTTGGAGTGAGTGCCTGAGATGTGTGTATCTCAATGCAGGGAGCTGTTCCTGAGCTTCAGATATAACCTGCAAAGTCCCATCTGTATCACAGTAGAAGGCAGAAATCATTCTAGGGTCTGGAAGCAGCAGAACTGCATTTGCATGATGCTGTGTTGTAGCAAGTAATTCTTGCTTCTCTGTCCAGTCCTCTCCCAACCTAGAGACTTGGAAAAATGAATGCAAATGAATGTGTGCTTTGGGATGTCTCTCCTATAGTAGAAAGTATAGGAAATTCTCTGAGAAGAATAGGTAGAAGTCTTACCAGGTTGTAACAAGAAAAAAACCTGTGAACATTTTTTTCAGAGCACATAAAAACAGTTAATCAAGCTTAGACCCAGTCTGCAAGTGCTTCTGTATGAATGTCAAACCCTTACAAGCTAATAGAGATGGATTGGAGTGTCTGGATTTCAGTTAGGATACTTCCACAGTGAATATCCCAGAAATTGTTTTATTGGGTTATGTGTCAGAATAAGAGTAGGTTGCATGATTAGGATAATGGCTCTGTGCTTTAAGGAAAGTGAAACTGGATAGCGTTAATAAGCTAAAAGTATCAACAAGGATCTCAGTCAGTGTGGATAGAAATTTAACGAATATATAGGAATGATCCTGGAAATACACTGGCAGTTATAACACAAGGTGGTGTTAATGATGCAGAATACAGAGGAAGACAAGTATTACTGTGATGACAGAAAACAATAATGATCAGAGACTTCAGTTGCTTCTACATACACAAGGGAGAAGTCACAAAAAGTATGAGGTGGAAATAATGGTCAAGTATAAATTACTTTCTTGGAGAATCCACAAGAAAAATTCTGATTTTGTCCTGGGGTTTCATTCACAATTCATATGCTGAAGAGTTGTATAATAGACAATGTAATCTATTTTAATTCAGTTTTCTCATTAAAAATGAAAAGTCCTCCAAAAAACCCCTCATTTCCCCCATAACGTGTCAGAAAGGAAATAGATTAAAATGAGGAAACAATCAAAGGCATATTAAAAGGAGCAACTGAAAGGGTAAAATACATAATAGACTATGGATTAAACCATGGATTAAGCTTTTAAACCATGGCTAGGGTTTAATGTGTTGTCTTTAAGTGTTCCAAGTTAATAGTATGCTACATAGCAGAAAGTGTCTGCTATATAAATCCATGGTGCAGAATTTCTCAAATGCTGTATATGATTGTAGTTTCTCCATCTCAGAAAGAAGGTATCATCACTAAAATTGTACAGAAGGCAATTAGAAGTATCGAACTACTTTGATGCAAAGGTGTATTCCAGATAGCTTGGGAAAAAATGGTTGGGGAGGGAAAGGGGAAGTTGTGTGTAACTGAAATCAGCAAAGTAAGGAAGGTCATGGAGAAGATGACTAGGAATGACTGAAGTGGTATATTCTGGAACACGTTGTTCCTGGAGATTGTGAGTACAGAGCATGCATAGTATTGAGAAGGAATTAGAGAATTATTAGCCTGTTAGAGGTGTCCAGTGTGAAGGGTGGTGATCTCTAACCTGGGAAGCAACTGCCAAGTTGCAAGTTCTTCAGCCAGCAGTGGTCAGAGGTTGGAACCGTATGTAGGAGCCAGTCTGCATTTACTGTTTTTCTGCTTACCCTGGCTTTTGTTGGAGATTAATGTACAGGGCTGCACAGATTTTTGGACTGAGTTGTTGTGGCTGTTCTTCTATTCTTATGTAGCATTTATAAGGTTGAGTTTCATATGGATAACCTTGGTTCCTGCGGCCTGTGGACATGAAGCATTGCAATTTCCAGGTAAAAATGATGGGCTGATGGAAATTTCTTTCTCAAGAAACTCTTAATTCAACATTAGGCAGGTAGGAATATCTTTTGACTGACAGTTGAAGAAAATGCCTGTATGCCCTAAGAGTAGGGTATACTTTGTCTTGATGTGTTTAAGTCCTTATTAAGAAGAGAATATTCAGTTCAAGGATGAAAACAAGTATTCGCAATTCTGGAAAGCCTTATACTGTGAAAAATGTCACTAATTCAAAGGCTAAATTTAATTTTTTTTTTTCATGAGATCAGTTTTTCTCTGTCTTTCTTTATTTTGGGAAAGCCATTTGCTTGACACGTTGCTTAAAATAACTTTGATAGTTGTTAGCATTTCACCAAATTGTCTGAAAATATTGCTTTATAATAGAAATGTGAAGAAACTGCTTCTGGACCTCTTAGGATAGATTTTCAGGCAGCAGTTGGGCTTTCTTTTTAACTTTTTTTGGTTTTTAAATTGGCCTTCATTAAGTAATTTTGCTGGTATTTCCAGTATGTCAATTACGTAATGGAATAGTAAAACTTAGACTATATATCACTTAAACATGGATGCATTGACATTTTTATTCCTGAAGAATTTTATTCCTGTATCCTGAAACTGTCCTACATTCCTGCACTGACATTAAGTTATGTGAAGAAAGGCAAATATTTTTTCCCTGAGTTTTGTTAGGCTGATCTGATCATGCTTACCTTTTTGGATGATACTTCTTCGAAAAGGTAATACATGTAGCAACATCAGTCAGTGGTATTAAAAATATTAAAAGATATTAAAAATGTCCAAAAGAACTTTTTAATCTACCTCAGTACATGTCAGATAAGAGTAGTTAACAGACACTGCTTTTACAGAACTCTGTATTCTCTCAGGGAGAACTAGATGTCTTCCTGATCCAGGCAAATTGTGTGTACAACAAACACTGAGAGTTTTTTTATTTTGAGAGTTATTTTTATTGTTTCCAAATGAGTTTAGCATGTGATTCTGTTCATTTGATCAAAAATTCTTACTTGTCTACGGGACTGTCTAGATTTTAGTCCAGTAAAGTTTTCTTTAACTGTAATTGTGTAGCAAAATTATTTAGTTGTATGTGGAGAAGAATAGGTGTATTCACTTTGCTGGTGAACATGTAGATTATCTTTTCAGTGTCTGTATAGAATCGTGGTATAATTTAGGTTGGAAGGTGTGTCTGGAGGCCATCTAGTTTAGCCTGCTCCAAGCAGCCCCTTAGATGAGGTTGCCCAGGGCCATTTCCACTTAAGCTTTGCATGTGTCCAAGGACGGAGATTTCTCTACCTGTTCCATTGTTTGATCATCATCATGGAGAAAACTTTTTTCTTTCAGCTAATCAGAATTTCCTGTCATGCAGTTTGTGTCTACTGGCTCTCCCCCTGTCACTCTGCACCTCTGAGAACAGCATGGTCTGTCTTCATGGTATGCTTTCCATTAGAGGACAGCCCTAGTATCTTCCCTATATTTCAGTCAGTGATTAAAAGTGGCATTCAAGTTGCCATTTTTTCCTGTGGGAATTGTAATATGGAAGTCTTTTGTCTCAAAATTCCTCTGTCAGTTGAATTTTCTAATTATAAGAATTTTTTCCCCTCTCCTTTCAAGGGAGTGTAGTCCAGTTGAAGTTGTCCATTAGATGGTAGTGGAAAGTATAAAGTACTTGAATTACATCTCTGAGAATTACAGTTCCATTTTGAATCTAGATATTTTCAGCTTGAAGTGTTTTGTTCTTTCAGGCTGACTTCCAACAAAATATCAAAGTCTTGTGTGTGTAAAATAATCTTTTATAAGAAAAACTCGATCTTTGTCATTCAATAAAATTTGGTTTTGGCTTAATTTTGCCAGAAAGCTTTTAAGCAGATGTTTAATACATCTAATACATCTGGATGCATTTCTGTGGCTGCTGGAGGAATTGTACCCTAGTGTTTTCTGAAAATGATGTCTTTAATTGTGTTTTCCAAGCCGTCTGAAAGTTCATCTTTGGTGTATTCCAAATTGTGGCAGTTTCTGATGTTCCAACCAATTTTGATTTGGTTGGAATTGTTGACTCTTTTTAATAACCAACTAATTTTCCTTTACTACTACACCAAGAAGCATAAAATGAGTGTAGTTTTTGTGTGGTTTTCAAATATTAAATTTGAACTTGCTTTGGAATATCCAGAAAACAAAACAAAACAAAAATGCAGGAGAAGTTGTTATATTGAACTGTGGTGTTTGGTTCTGATGTATCAATTCAAGCAGGTTTAACTGCTCAAAACATACATAATCAGGCACACTGCAGTACTTTGACAACAGGACCTTACTGCCTTGGTGTTACGGAACAAACATTAAACATAACAGTTTTGTCTTCTAAGGTTTATAAAGAAGCAGTTTGTGGGTTGGAGGTGTGTATGATTTAAAACACACAAAATGCTGGTATTTCCAAATTAGTAAAAAGGAGAAAGAACTGAATATGACTTATTGTGGCCTCTCAAACAGTGTAACTCAACTTGTTCAGATATGTAAAATGCAATGAGATTCTTATGGCCCAGTGTTTGAAACTGATGAACATAGCCCCATGGCTTTTCTTTAGTCCGCTCACACCTCGATGTGTTTGACCTGGTCTGAGCCTTTTAAAAGGACAAGACACCTTTACCTTCTCAAGCTCAGTACTTGGAGGGGCAAGTTTTGAAGAAGAAATCTTCTAATCTTGGAAGTTTTTAAAATGACTCATTGTGGCAGGCACAGGCAAACCCTATCCAGTGCTCGGGCTTGGATTTCCAAGGGAATTAAAAGGAAAATGAGAAGAATTTTACAACTTATTTTTTAGGGGTAACAACACTGATAAAAGTTAATACAGCTAAGGTTAGAAGGACTGTGTGAAAGCACTGAAAATTTATTTTCAAGTATTTCTCATGGCACACACTGAAAGTGTTCGTAGTAACTATCACCAGGGAGACCAGTGAAATCCTGAAAAATCCTAAGGTCAGATGTGAGCACCAGGAGACATTCCATCTCGATTAACTGGGCTTTGGACTGAGCAATCCATTTCCCCCCACCCCCAACATTTTTTACATGGCTCAAGAGCACCATGCTTTACAATGAAGTAATTCTTCATTGCTGAAAAAAGTTACACAGACACAGACAGTATTACGTAAGACTAGGATGGGGCTCGCATTGTAATGATCTCAAACCTCAGAGTAAGCTGTCAGGATGCCAAATGGCTGTGAAAAGCAGTTGCGATGGACACACTTAATGCATATTAGGCAGTCTGACAAGCTGCTTTACTTTTTCGATGTATAAATGGCCACCTCCTGCAGGCACTGCTGTTACATAGGTAACATTGACAAGTTTCTGTTTTGGCTACTATGACACAGAGTTAAGTGCAAAGCTTGGAGATATGCTGAAGGATGTGTTGTTTGTGTTTGGTTTATTCTTAGCTTGTAAATTGAGAGGAAGTGTTTCACAATACTCTTATGAATATTAAGTAAAAAGGATATTGGAAATTCAAAATACTTAATTGGCAAATCGAGGGACAAGTTTTCTGTGGTTTTTGAAAGACTGACTGCGGGATCCTAATGCCCTGTTTCTCTAGAAGCACTTACATAGTGGGTATGACATCCTTGGTGGCACTGTTGGAGATTTTCCTTTTTTTTTTTTTCCTCATGGTTCTTTCTTGAAAGACAGTACCTTTGCATCTACTTCTTCATACCTCTTAGTTGCCTCCTTTTTTTTAGGTTTATTTTGCTGTGTCCAGGATTTCGCTCTATTGTATTGTAAGTCTGAATGTGTATTGCTGGCTTGGGGTTTATCTGTAACTTCTGCCAATGTTATACTTGGGTTCTGGGAAATGTACACTGATGGATGTCACACCCTGACTTGCTCTCCAGCCAGTCGTGTCCTCCACTCATCTGACACATCTTCTGTTTTGTGACCTTTTTATTGATGCTTTTTAAATTGAGAGCAATAGAGAGGCCATCCAGCATGAGAAGTGGGGATAGCCACTTTCTGCTATTGATTAACTTACACATGACCACACTTTTTAATTTGTGTGGATAAACAAAGATGAAGCAGCAGGGACAGCAGCTCAGTTCTTATGTAACATTTCCAAATGAGTTTGGGCTGCAGCCTGGATCGGTCCGACTGGCTTGTATTGATGAAATTTAGCAGTATTGAAAAGATGTGGCAGCTGTTAGTGTTGGAACTGACATCACTGGTCTGTGACCTGATGATCTCTGCATAAAACAAATGGGTAGAAAAGTAATTTAGGTTTGTTCTGGGGTGGGGCCATCCTTTAAATTCTGGAATAAAAGACCTCACTGTAGTAACTGCTATATTTAAGTTTTTGCTAAGAGGGTCTTCAAGATGACCTATGCTGCTGTTAGCAAACAGGGTGTGAGGTTGCAGACCATGCTATTTGAATGCCAATGCACTTCTGCTGCTGTCTTCCTGATCCCCACATATATGCCAGGGTGAGCTGACAGGGTTTTGCAGTTCCTGTAGAGCCATCAGCAAGTGGCTCTGCTGGCTGCAGCCCAGCCGAACCCACGGCAGTCACAGGGAGAGTGCACCTCCAGTGATGGGGCTTTGTGCAGTGGGACTCGTCCAGGCAAGGCCAGACCGTGCAGGAGCAATGGTGAGGTGGCAAGGAGGATGGCAGAGGGTGTGAAGATCTGTGTGGGAACTGTGACTGCCCGTGCTGTGTTCCTAGAAGGTCAGAATAGATTTGCTTTCCTTGGGATGGTGGTTTTAAGAAGAAGAAAACAACAAGGGAAAGCAAGATGCATTCCTATAGAATGGACCAGATCAAATGTCTTGGTGTTTTATCACTTGCCTAGTGTTAGGATGAAGTGCAACACTAAAGAGAAAAAAGTACTTGTTTTAAGAACTATGCCTGATGATGCCTACTGTTGCAGGGAAAATACCAAAGGTTTTATGGCATTTTCCACTGGATTTCAATCTTATACTCCTAAATCATTCATCTGTGGTACAAAAAAATGCCAGTATAGTTCAGAGCTGTTTACAAGGGATGTCTTAGTTTTAAATTAGCAAACTATCCCTAATATTTTAAGGTTTGCCTTAGAACTCATAATTCTGTGGCTTTCAGATGCTGCTGGCACCATCCTAGTTGTGTTATATCGCATCCCTACCTACCTTTGTGCTGAACTTAGCTTAAGCTGAAACTAAGGCTGAAACTTCTCAGTTAATGATGCTTTTATATATGCACCACCTTAATTCAAGCTTAATGAATTATTGGAAAGGTTTCAAGGAAATAATTTATTTAGTTCTGGAAACAAAAATATTTTTAATACTAAACTTTCGTACCATATGAAAGAACAAATTGATTTGACCTTAAATTTTGTTTTATGTAAAACAAAACAAAAAATCTGAATTTTTCAATACCTTTAATGTAATTTGCAGAGCTTTGGGATTTGGATAAAGGGGATTAATTGTTTGGTTCACCTTGGGTATTCATAGAGGAACTGCAAAACACAAGAGTAGGAAATGACTTTTTATGAGACTTCTATAAATGCCTATAATATGCCTTTAATAATGGTATCCCTGCCCATTCTAAGCAAATAAATATCATGGCATTTGCTGAGAAATGCATCCTGTACTATTTAATATTTTAGCTTCATAACAAAATACTCATGAAAGGAATGCAGAATTGAGTAAGAATATGATGTTTGCTCTCAATAATAGGAGGAAATGCTTGTGCCTTAAGAGGCATTTTTTATTTTTACTGATGGTGATGGTGGAAGTATGTTCTGCAAGATGACAGTCTTCTCATAGAACATAGGAAAATAAATCTTTCATTTCACTCATTTGCTCATAAGCCATTAATTTGTTGTCAGGGTTATAAGATTCAGAGAATCTCAAGATGGAAATAATTAGTTTGGTTCGTTAACTTTGCCTTTTAAGTATTTGATTCTTTACTGCCTTGATTCTTAATGAGGAAAACATGGTAATTCTGCATTTAAAAAGGACTGGACTGGCATGTCACCTTACTGGATTATTTATAAACATTATAAATTACTTAACTGAATTAATTAGTGATGAATCACCCAATTCTGGTGACAGCAGGGATGGTTTTGACTTTGGAAGATTGCATCTGTTCAGACTTATAAGCTGTATCTCAAGTGCTTTTCACTACATGGGCTTCCACTGAAATCTTGCTAGTTAGGTTACCTTCACACCTATTTATAGCAGAGTTCATTCAGGTTGTACGCTCATTTTGCTTGCTTCAGATGATATTGTATGGTGCAGTGACTACCACAGAATGCACATCCTGAAAAACCTTGCTGTAGCGAGTGCCTTGATTGCTGGGCAGGCAGCAGCCGCCCTGTGCCTTCCTGGGATCTCCAGTTACGCCCTATCTGAGCAGGAGACCTCAAACCCTCCCATTCTGGGGAGGAAGCCTGCAACTTTCCCTCTCTTAAAAGGTACTTTGAGTTTCAGTCCTCCAATTATACGTTGTGGTTTCCTCACCAAGACTAATTTATTCCTTAGATTGTGTAATTTTGTTCTTTTTTGGAGCAAGGACATGCTGGATTTAGAACAAAACCTGTACAAAATAAGTTTTAGCTTTGAAAATAGTGAAATAGTTCAAATGCAGTGCATGTTTACTAAATGTTTAGCCAACAATGGATGAGCTCAAATCCTTCTTTGGAGCTTCTCTCTTTTCTACTTTGTTTCTGGGAGCGCTGACGCTTTGGGAAACCCCTGGCAACTCATCCAGCCTTTGCAGAAAAGGTGCTGTTTATCCTGTCGGGTAGGTCTTTAGTCTGATTGTATCAGCACTTCTAAAGCAAGATTTGCACCAGTTGGAGACAGAGGAAACCAATTTCTTGAAGCTTACATCTTGGCCCGTTGTATTTCAGGAGTATGCTTAAACATTCTAATCTGGGAACCCATTGTCTTGCTTCCATGTTTTTGCTCTTCCCACAGCCCTATTAAATTTTGGCATTAAGACATACAATAACTGCTCTATTAGACAATGCTGAGTTATGGAGTCTCAACTGGTTTATGCTGCAATGCCTTAACTATTTTTTTGCATAACGGCTTTCTTAGTATTCATAGCTTAATTGTATATCACTTCTATTTCACAGCTTATATCTTTTGAATCATGGCTGATATATTGATGATATGTTTGTTACTCCAGGGGTAGAATATGGTCCTATCATGGCATTTATAATAAGTGTACTGGACTCAGACAACACAATGTGTTTTTCTTTATAGCTACTTTGCAAAATATGTTCTTTCTCTGAAAAAGCAAAGAGTGATCTCTCTGCATCTACTGGAATTTTTTTAAGACCTACCTCTACAGGTAAACTGCTTCTATTATCTCAAGTAAAATGGATGTTAGTAACCGATAAAATAAGCCCCTCAGAACGAAAGTTGAAACACTTGCAGCTAGAACAGAACATGACAAAATCACAATGAAATGTATGATATGTCAGGGGTAAGTAAGGAAGAATTTAATGAGACACTTGGCCACTTTGAGTTGAACTACTGGTAACCCCAGAATGACAAATGACTCATTAGTGGGCTACTATTACCAAAAAAAAAAAAAAAAAAAAGAAAAAGAAAAAAAGTGGACTGCCAGTACAAGGGGAAAAGGGGTGAAGAAGATCGTACCTTGTGAGATTTACTAGAGCACTGAGGGAAGACCTCAGTTTGATTCTGACCATGGATGGAGGCAGATGCCGTGTTATAGTTAAATATCTCTGCATGCCTGGATTCCTTTCTCAGCTTCCCTGCGTGGCTTGAACAATGTAAAGGAGGGATGGTACTTTCTGTGTCATCCTGCTGTTGGTAAACTTTGGGGGAACGTTGTGGGTTATTCTGTATTTGCACATCATTTAGCACAATGGGGTTCCTTCTCAGGTGGGGTTTCTGGGAGCTTTTATGCTTAAGGAATAAAATAAATGTATCTAATTATTAAACCATGCACTCAAAAAAAATTAAGATAACAGCTAACTTCTTTTGTGCCATGGAAATAAACTTAATACACTTAGCTTATTTAAATATACAGTTGATACTGAAGAACATTAACCTTGAACAGAAATATCCCACCAAATCTTTTACGCTCAAAACCTGCTTTGAAAAAAAAAAAAGTTTGTAGTCCTCTAATGTGGAAAGAGTTAGGATATTAAATGATATTCATAAATCTCATTAAAAAAGTAAAGTCAAGATGCCATCAGTATCAGTGCACTCCTCAAGTGCTCATATCAAAGATGTTATTTGCAGGCAAATGTTCAAGTGTACTGTATTCTGTCTTTTAGCAAGTTTCAAATAGCATGCTGTTGGTTGATATTAACTGTTGCATTCACATCTATGATCCTGAATCTCTGTATTACTTTTTGACTAGGAAAAAGAAAGGTAATGACACTTGTAGTGTTGATGGCCAGAGGCAAGACCTAGTTCTGGGTGTTACTAGACCTTATGAAGTCTCTACAAGGCCTGAAGGTGAAGAACCACAAGTGAGGACCTAATGCCTCCTTTAGCAGTCAGCAGTAGAACTTGCTTTGGTTTCATTGGTGCAAAACTGGATCTTAAGTGAACTGTGGGCTCTTCATTCTTGTATCTTTGTCTTGGCTTATGTTTTCATTGTTTTCTGAACTTAAAAATTTTAATCTAATAATAATTCATAGCTCTTAAAAAAAAAAAAACAAAACAAACATCAAAACACAGCAAAACCTGTAACCATCCTTGAAATATTGAAGAAACTGTGCACTGGATTTATACCGAACTGTCAGTGGTGCCTTTTGCAAGACTGTGTTGTGTCTCTGATTTGCTTGTATTGGATCTTACAAGTGTTTCTGCATACATGAAAACTGAGAGGCTTAGTGATCTATCTGAGATTAACTAAATCCAAATGCCTGGAAAAGCTTCCTTTTCTTAAAAGTAAACTTTCAAGGAAAGAAATCTTTACTATTTTAATTATTCTTGTTTTATTTACTTGACTTTTTATATAAAAAAATGTAAACATAGTGCTGCCTGGGGCACTTGGACATCTGGTCCTTTTTTTCTCTCATTGCCTCATATTGATACATGGTTCAGTTAAAACCCGAATATTCCTGTTTGCAGTCTGGAGCATCCTCTTCTTGCACTGACTGGGGAGCATGGTCTTGGTTTTGTGGGGGTCAGACTTTTCTGAGTCATTGACTATCTGAAGAGTGAGCTTATGTTTCACTGTAAGTGCCTGTATTCCTGCCAGTGCCAGTATGACTACTTGTGTTATTTATGCTGAAAATGTATGACTCTTCACAGGGTCATGGCTGTGTAAGAAATTTTTATATTATGCAGGAAAGTTTCTGTTGTGGAAACTGCCAGTGGGTTTTGGTGACACTCCTGCTATGAACATGAGATATAAATTAAGGTTTAGAAAATGTGCATCACTTCAGAGTGTAACTTCATATTTGCTTTTCTGACTTCCTCAATGTATTGGGATTTTACCAACATGCTGGCATTTTGAGAAGCTGTCTTAAAATTTTGAGTTCTTAAATATGCAAAGCTACCTATCAGCATTCCACTTTGCCTTTCTTTTCTAGCCAGTTCCCATTTCTCTCTTAAATACCTCAGAAGATAATTTATTTTCTCTTGGTATAAGAGGAACATGTTTACATTCCTTTATCCTTCAGATGTTTTAACCTGTTTTCCCAAGGAAACGTACCACAAGATCCTGCTGTGTCGGTCCACCTGGCTGCCTGCACCTCTCTCTCCAGCACCTTTTGAACGGGTGAGCAGATCTCAGCCACATGGGTCAGAGGGTCAGCACTCTGAAAGACAGGATGCTTCTGTGAGCTTTTACAGTATGCATATCTGTCTGCAGGAGGGAGGATTTAGTCCCATCCAGCTGAGGGATGTGCTAATTAGCTCATCTTTCATTAGCTATCAGGAGACAGAAGCAAAGAGGTTTCATCACTTCCGCTTTTGTTTTTTTCCTTTCCTCTGCCCTTGCCTATACTTTTCACCATTTGCTTCCCCTCTTCAAACAATGTCTCTCTCTTGGGAGATCCTGTGTTTGTCATCCGGTTATTTTGACCAGTATTCTTGTCTTTGCCCCACAGCTGCTTATCTTTTGAACTTTGCTTGCCTAAAAATATTGGAGAAGCTGCAGGGAGGCCAGCTGGAAGTCAGAAAAGCCATCGGAGCTGTGAGGTCTGTCAGGAAACAGGAAACCTGAGTTGTACAGTGGGGGTTCTCTACTGCAAGGCTGTGACCAGCAGAAAATCTAATCCTGCCATTCTTTACTCAAGTGACTAATTCTAGTTTGTGTGCTCAGGCTCTGGGAAGTCAGCAGAGACTATCTGTGTCTGTAAGGAGTTGCTGTACCAAGTCCTTATTTTAAGAGCCAGCTAAATTGTTTCTTACCTTTGAAATTGGTGCCAGCAGAAGCAGTCTGTGCATGCTCAAAAAATCATGTACTTTGGTGGGCTAATCACTTGAATGTTCAACAAATGGCTAAGTGGTAAACTTTAAGCGGATTATGTTTCACTGAATTGTTTCCCCTGTTTGTTTTTTAGAATGTCAAATATATCACAATGTAATTTATGAAGACATGCCTTTGAGTAGAACCACAAACACTTATAGGGACACTTGCTTCAGACAGCATATGGCATATCCTATGAATTATGCGCAGTCGACATACGAAGAATGGAGACAGCCTAAGGAAATGATTAGACCTGTTACCATAGCAGTGACTGTACCTTATTTTCACTTGACTGGAAAAAATGCAATTTTACTTCCAAGATTGTTGCTTCCAGGTGCAATATATTAACAATGCATATGAATATTGAATGGTTGCTAGGAAATGTGGTGGTTTAGTTTTGGCTAGAACATTAATTCATTGAAAAGCTAGTTCTCTTCTGTGCTGAACCCTGTGTTTCTGATATAACTGGTACAGTGTCATTGCAAGAGTAGTGACATAAAAATAGATCTCTATTTTGTAAGTGGTTTATTGTAAAACATAAGTTACACACCAGCAAAAAACACACTCCAGATTGGTGGCTTTCAGCAAGTTTGCCTTTACCTGTTCCTGGTTTTCTTGATCTGAAGAGTAGATTTTATGTTTTTACACTCAATTGTATTGTTCCACCAAAATTATTTGCTCGTCCTCCAATAGAAATGCTATTAGTAAAATGCTGGTAATGCAGAGATTGGACTCTTTGGGCGTGAAAGGCCTGAAGGTTTTTGATTAAAATCCTGTCTCTGCTTCTGAGGGTTGTCAGGTGTCTTCCATAGCATTTACTTCCTGGAAAAAGACCTAAAACTGACTTGTTTCACAGCAGCCTAGCCCACAGCACTTCCCTGCAACCATACAAGAGCCCATGGGTGACTGACCACCCAGGACATTTGAGCCAGCTGTAGCAGTCAGTGTTGGGTGACTTTGCTTCTTCCAAAATTTCTGCTACAGTTAAAACAGAAGTCCAGAGGTAACATTTTAGTTTAGGTGGTTCTATTTTGCATTGCAGAGGTGAAAAGCTTCTGGAACTTCATCTGTGTGATTCAAGTATAGCAAAACCAAAGAAACAGAAGTCACAAAAAAGAATGAGCTTCTTTTGCACCTAAAGATTTCCAGCCAGACCTGCTGTACCCTGGAACCTGACAAAAGCTTAAGCACCAGACCGCTGCTCTCAAGCCTGTGTGAAAAGCATTTGTACTGTCCATTATCTCCTCTTTTCTGATAGGGTTAGCCGTTTAATTCTTCCCAGCTGACTGATAGTTAAATAGGTGTTCTTCAGCCTCTTAGATATGTTTCCAGTGACACTTTCTCCTAGCCAGCCTCCTAGGAAGTGGTATGTGCTGATGATGAGCTAAATCAGAATCCATACTCCATGTTAACAGTCTTACTTCTGCCACTGTTGTTTTCAGCACCCTATATATTAGGTATGTGAAAGCATTTTGGCTAAAGATATTGAAGCATCTAATTTGTACACACTGTAAATCCGTAAAACTCCTATGCTTCTGAACTGTTGATAATGCTTTCTGGCTTTACCTTTCCTGAAGACATCTGTCAGAGCACTATTACAATAGCTTTCACCATAGAGAATTAACAGACACTTCACAACATTTATATCTAGAAGTATTATGGAAAAGCTTTTACCTTTTCTATGGAGGAAGAAGACGACTAAAGGGCAGAAAGCGTCTCAGTCAAATGATGAACAACATTACTAGTTTTGGAAGGGGAAATTTATAGGTAAATCTTAATGTCTTGTGTCTATGCTATATGGTGAAAGGTATTTATCTGATTGATTCTCTTTCTGGAAATCCAGGTCACCTTCCTTTAAGAGAAGTTGGAGTGAACGTGACTCTTCTTCTTTTGAAATTATTAAGATTTAGAGCAGTGCTGCCTTGCTCTGTGTAGGTGCAGGTTAAGGCAAATATCCTCATAAAGATGTGCAAGACTGATAGATTTGGATGTCACATATGCTACTGTGATGATGTAACAAAAGACATTGAACTTATTAAACTTGATGCCTCTAAAAATTGGGATCAGGGCTTCATCCTAGTTTTACTAAAAAGGAGTCCAGAATCTTGGATGTTTTCTCTTTCTTGTTCATCATATCAGCATCTGCAAAAATGAATATCCACATTGCAGGAAGATTAGGCAATTCGTCCTGGTAGTATATTGAAAGGTCCTTGTACGGTTGGTCAAAATTCAACATGAAATTTAAAATATTTTAAATCAGAACAGAATATTTTGTTAATGTAATTTAAAAAGCTTTGACTGAATCAGCCTTCTCCTGTGTTACGTTTAGTGAGGTCAAGATTTTCTAAGAAAAAATGTATTCCAGTGTCTTTTCAAACACCTTGGCTTTTGTCTGTTGCTCCAACACTCCTGATGAGCTTTGACTAGCCTTAAGTTTGTGGATCACTTGAAAAAAATCACACTTTCTAAAATGGAGTTGTATGGTAATATCTCAGATACCCTGATCACTGAAAAAATACAGATGTGCTTTAGGATGTAAAGATTTAATGGACTTGGAAGCAAGTGAACAGGAGCTTATTTGTCTTAAGACAAATTAAGAGACACCTAGGAGCTTAACCCTGCAGCCACGCTGACTGCTACAGCACACTTCCCCAGGCAGGTTTGTAATCAGAAAAATGTCCTTTTACTTTTGAAGCAAATGTTTTTCCTTTTTGTGATGCAATGAGAGTGTCACCCTGCATTTTAGAGGTACTTGAGAGTCACAAAAGACTTGATTGCTTTGGGGATTTGAACTTTAACTTGGGGATTTTTCACAGTACTTTCTCCACTCTATAAAATGCAGTCACTGGCTGAGTTTCTTTTAACAAGTTGAAAAATTTCAGGAGGACAGTTTAATAATAAATTTTATTTGTAAACCCAAATTGGCTTTAACTGCTGCTTTTCATCTCATCAATGTATGCATCAACTACTTTCTGGATCAGATAGCATTTTTCAGACAGGAAGCAGAAAATGATAAAGCAACTTCTTACTATTTAAAAGCAACATTTGAATTTCTAGAGTTAGAATTTTAGACTTGCAGCCAAGATAATACAGAATAGCTACAACTTCATTTTGGAGCCTTCAGAGATGAGTAAAGTTACAAATTATGAGCAATGGATACTGTAAATGTAGATCGGTTGAAATGTGGCCAGGCAATTTACAGCAGCTTTTCATTCTTCAGATATTTTTACATTACTATAGTCTAGTTCTGTCTTGTCTGTCTTGTAGCCCCAGCTGCTGAAAGTAGATGTAGACAGCTGTAAGGCTGTCCTGCTTTTGAACTTGGACAATAAATGCTTGTGACTATGCAGATGTTTGTTTTGCACACTGAAGGCAGAGTTGCACACAGTTTCCTCTCTTCATCCTACAGATGTCTGCATATTTGAATTGTAGAGCTTCTTGACACCTAGAACAAAATGTTTTCCTTAGGAAGCAGAAGGAAGTTATTACTATGCAAACCCACAGCAGAGCTTTTATATGAGATATTTCAGAAGTACTAGTATGTGGGTAAATGCGTCTCATATTCTCTCTATACCCTCATTGTTCACTCCTCCTGGATTTCCTTTACCGTCAATGCCAGGCATTGTATCTGTCAGTGTGCTGTGTGATCGAGCCTATAGCCAGCTGGAGGAGGTGGTTTTGGTGTCAGAAATCTGCTCTCACTCACAGCTCTTTGTCCTGCTACTCAGCTGTTTCTTCAGTGCTGTGCCCTTGTTTCCTCCAGTGGGACCTCAGACCTAAGTCCTCCTGCCCATGCCTGTCTTAGTTGCCCAGGCACTGCACTGGTGTATCAATAGCTGTTTTGCTTTTCCACTGCTTTGATAAAGACAGTGGTTAACTGTGGTATTAATTGTATGTTGTTTTAATAAGGGCTGCCTTTGTGAGTCATGGCAGATGAGCACCTGTAGCTTGGATGCTCGTGTTAACTGCAGGACACTAGAATAGAGTCCTGATGAGGGGGAGCAGCTGAGGAAGGAGAATTGATTGTGAATTCTGACAATGAGATGTACGATAATCTCTGTAGCTCTTAGGTCCCTTGTGCCTGACTTCATTAAGGTCAGGAGAAGGAAAGAAGGTACTCTGATCATCTCAACGCCTTTCCTCCTGTACTGCAGTTTATATGGAGTGGCAAAAGCACACTTTCCTTCTCAGCATGTGATGGCAGCAAGAGGAGAGAGACCCTATCATCTCTTTTTTACTCCCTGGCAGAACGCAGGAAGAGGTGAGATGTATAAGCCTTCTCCCACACTCTCTCCATCCCTATTAGCCTGAGAAAGCTGAGTCGGAAAATTGAGGAGGAAGGAGGCATAAGGGACTGAAAACGAGCTTTCAAGAAAGATAGACAACTGTGTCTTTGAAGCACAAAAAGAAGAGGACATGAGGGATAGGAAGAGTACCACTGAGATGGGAACAGCAGTGTAACACCCACTGGCAGTTGGCTGTGTGGAATAGGGCTGCTCTGAGCCGGGGGTCCATCACACACTCTGCTTTGAGGACCAGCAGACAGTGCTCCTTGAGGGTGAACACTTAGCTTAAAAGGTCAGAGGGAGAAATGCTTTTCATTCTCTTGGCTTTTGATCCCTGTGCATTTCACACCTAGTTACTTTTTCTCCTTTCTTCTATATCATTGATTCCCTGGAAGCTTTTTCATTTTTTGTTGGAGAGGATGTTTTAAACATGTTAGCAAAAAAACCCGAAAACCATGAAGTTAAAGTCACAGATCTTAGCCTGGGTGAATCCTTCTGATGGCTCAGAGGTTGGCTGAGTTGAAGTTGGTGGTATGCCTTTAAGATTGGAAATCAAGCCAGGCCAATTGAGCTCTTCCAGAGGCAATTCTGGGAAGATTATTGCCCCATTAGAGTTTCTCATTCTGCCATAGTTATGGCCTTGTCATTACTGTGGTTTTGAAGCTATCATCTTACACCTGGAAAACATTAACATAGGATTCAGTTCCTTGTAGAATTCTCTCAAAAGCATTTGTTTGTGGAAGTTATCTGTTGCATTTGATGTGACATTTATGGTAATTATAATTCCTTCCTCCTGAGACAAATCCTTCTTTTGTTCTTGTGTATGGGTTTTTTTACCATAGCATTTCCTTTCTGATAGATTTGCTTTATAGTTTTAAGTCCCTTTGAACAAAGAGATATTTGGATTTGTTCCTTAAATTGCCATAATTGCACTCTTTCCTGACTAGTATGTTTGTAGGCATTTGTAGTTTCTTTTGTGTTAGCATTCCAACATCTGGACTTAGAGGTCCTTACTAAGTGCTTATCATCTGATCTGTAATATGTGCTGGGTATCATATTCTGTGGAGCTCTTACTTAAGCAGTTGCCTTGGGACATCAAATGTATTTCATCTTATCTTCCTAACAGAGAAAAAAACAAGTTGGAAAGACCAGTAGCAATCAGGGAAGTGTTGCTGTAGTTACAAAAGGCATCCCACTGGTGCAGGAGAGGTTGACTCAAGTCAGTCTGCTGTGGCTCACAGCAAGGAGGCATGTTTCCACTCCTTCAGAAAAGAGCAGTATGTGTCCCTGTCTAGCATATGTGTATTAGCCAGCTGGTGACCTGGCCAAGCTCCTGCTTGGCAAATCTGTCCCTTTCATGCACTTAGGCATTGGGCTAATGTTGTATCCAGCCCTTCACAAAAGGGAGAAGTACTGAGCAATGCCATAGATAGATGTTCTACCTCTCTGGGACTCACCATTTCAGAGAGCAAACTCCTGTCATAGGAGTCTTTTGTCCCTCCCTAATAAAAATAACCAGACCTACAGGATAAGGTATTTCCTTTTCCTCACAAAAGAATAACATCCTGACACCTCTATGCCTCAGGTTTAATGCACACATGAAGAAGCAATTATATGACAGAATGTTTCCTCTCCAGCTTCCTCCATGATTCAACTGCTTCACATTCCCATGTACTCTCAGCACTGGTTGACCTGTCTCTTGTCACAGGTGTCCAGAACCCTTGGGACCAGTGACCTGTACAAAGCAGGAGGTGTGTTGTACCTGCTCTGAATTCTCTGCAGGAGGACTCCTCTTGTAGTTGACTAAATGAGGAATAATTAGGTTCCTGAACATGGGTATTGCTCTATTTATCTTAGATATCTAATACAGGTGCTTGCCTTCCTGAGGCACAGCATCCTGTGGATTGCCACTCCATACCACTGCAAACCCAGTAGTGAGGTGGATGCTTTAAGTGATGGTCTGATCCACAAGACCAAAAGGAAATTTTTACACAGGAAACGAGGTGAAATATGTGGTTGTATCTGGTGCAGACTTTAAGCAAGAGAGTCATTTATCAAGGAGGAAGCTATATCATCCTTCTTGTTAATGCTTTACTCATGCATTTTTACTCAAGTGCTTGACAATATCCATTGTACTTTATGGCTGACAGTAACAGAAATCACCCCTGTGCTGTAGGATTTGGACTGGAAGACAGTGAGCCCTTGATATTAGTGCCATTACTCTTGCCAAGGCATCAGAGCATCATTTTTAGGGAATTGTTATCTTGCAAGTACTTCACCGGGGTGCCTAATGCACAGCTGACAGATAAAACAGAGCCTGTGCCAGGCACTGTGAGAAATGGTAGAGCTTGCTATTAGATGACGGTGTATCATGCAGGGCAAAGCGGGCTTTTCTTGACCCTTTTTTTCTGACATATGTCAGCACATCTGACATGTATTCAGCATATCTGAATAATTTAAATGATTTTTTTTGTCCATGTGCTGATGCACCTGTGTGCAGTTACTCTTTCTGCCCCTCCCTGACTCACTGGCATGGGGGCTGCTGCTTGCCGTTTCAGATGCTACAGATCTGTTCACTGATGCAAAAATGGATTGTACAGAGACTAGTGGTTTATCGTCATCAAATCTTTTTGGAAAGGGACTGGTTTCTCTGGGTTTGCTCTGTCAGCAATAGAGAGAGGAGCAGCTCTCCCAGGGAGCAGGCCATCACATGGCACTTGGCTACTGCTCTGAATTGGTGGCTGAAAGAGAAGCAGGGTAGAAGATGAGCTCTCCTAGGCCAGAGTGATAATGCAACCCTATTGTAAGTGTGGATGGAAAACAAACCTTACTCTCAATTTCCTCACACGCTTTGGTTTTCTGGGCTGGATTCAGGCCTTGGTCTGATAGATCATGCAGCCACATGCATCTTGTTGGACTAGAAGGAAAGAGAGGGGGTGAGCAACCAGGGAGAGGAGGGAAGGTGAGATCATGTATTTCCTGAGCATCCCACAGATAATCAGCTAACAGAGATCAGCTGAAGCTTCAGTCCATCTGCACTTTGGGTCCCATGATCACTCTGGTTTGCAGTAACCTTCTTAGCTTCTGTCATATGTTCTTGCCTTCTCCTTTCTCTCACACTGGTTGCAGTGAGAGCTGATATGAAGGATAATATTTTTTACCATGTTAACTTTTAGCAAGATCAACACCCCGAACAGGCATAACACATGTTAGCGCAGATGCGCAGCTCTAGATCCAGTTTATGTCAGCTTAAGTTGCACCTCTGCGGTGTGCAAAGGGCAGAGTCAGATGGAGATTGTTTAACAGCAACTGCAGATACAGGCAGTAAGGTTTCTCCTCTCTCGTAACACCAGATTTGATATATGACTAACGATTCTGTTTTTGATAGTACCTGCAGAAGATAGGATAGCTGCTGGGTTTTTATTCTGCTGGATTTCCTTTTTCCTCAAAGAATTGCTTAGGTCTTGCTTTCAGAACACAAAGGTGGACTCATCCTCCCCCTCTGTTGCTTTGTCTGAGTGTCAGAGCTTGGCTTTGCCTCCCGGCTGTTGTCTGAGGTCAGCTGGATTTTAGGCAGTGATAAGTGGCTCATGGTAGAGAAAGCATGGCCACATACAGTCCTGCCAAACTGAAGTTTTTTGCTTTTATTCACAATGACCACTCCTAGACAGCTTCATCTTGGTATAATACTCCTTCATTTAAAAGCACTTCTTAAAAAAACCTCCAAACAGCATGAAGGTATGTGGTTTCCTGCTTTGTAACAATCCAACTTTGTACTGAAATGCCCTTCCCTTTATTGAAAAACACCAAACAAACAACTTCTTTTTTTTTTTTTTCTTTTGACAAACTCTAAAAATTGACAATACAAAAAATTCTTGAAAAATATGGATAAGTTACAGGACCACTGCAAATTCGGTCACAGAAGAAAGTGAAACACCTTCTCCTTAGATCACTCGAGAATTTAGTGAAAGCTGAGAATAAAAATCCCTATTTCCCAGGTGTTGTGTTTGTACGGTGTTCACCCTCAGCCAGGCAGCTCCTGTCCTGCCTGCATAGATTCTGGCATGAGATACTTCATGCTGCACAAAACCCATGTTTTTCCAGTATGTGCAGCATTTGTCAAACAGTGATTTGAGATTTAGATGGACATGGTTGTAGAAAGGTCACCATTATGTACCGCACAAGAATGAGCACAACTGCACATCCATTTGTTTGATCAATACAGCTGCTGTTGTGAGCTGTAAATGGCTTCCTTGACCAGATCTTAGCAAAAGATGTCTCATATTAAAGAGGGTGCAATATTATGGCTTTTTATGCAGGAAAGGTATGGCTTTCTGAGCTGACCTGACCTTTACTATATTTTTTCTTAAGTAGCATATTCCTCTTCAGATGTTTATGTCTACAGGCTTTAATAAGGAATGTCCTTAATGACACAAAACCTTGTTCTGTATTTTTGCAGAAGAGTTTTTGAACTGAAAGATCTAAAACCTCATGTATTCATCAAGTAGGTTCTCCTATCCTCTTTGCTCTTTCAAATGTTTCTCATATAAGCTGCCTGCAATGGAGCAAATGATTCTGCTTCTCCAAATTTATTTTTTAAAAAAACCCAAAACATATGGGGAATACAGAGGGAGCATATGCTTGCTAAGTAAAACATCTTGGTAAACAGAGAGGAGCATCCTGCAAATCAGTGTGTTGTAAATGTCTGTCTAGTGCCTGTGTAAAAAGATAATGAAAGGATTTCCTTTTGCTCCTAAGCACTTAAGGTTCTTGCTATCCCTCCCTCCCCACATTCTGAGAGCATCAACAGAGGCTCTTGAGTGATGGCAGAAGCTGTTGGGATGTCTGTCTAGGGCAGGGGAATACAGGGAAGGTGTCCAAAAAACTGTTTTCGAAAGGAGACTTAAAACTGATACCGAGGCAGTTTTGGATTCATTTACTTGGGATCACCGTACTGAAGTCACCCATGCACAGAGGAGTTCAGAGGAAGAACATAGGTGGTGGTGAATCCAACCCTCAGCAGAGGCAGATATATTTGGCATTATACAAGCAAGCCAGCCAGACAGTATGTTCTCTTGCATGGCTAAGATGTGAACGAGTGCAGGTTTCTAATAAGACATAAGAGATGTGCCACAGTGCTGAGTTGGTGGAGTATGTGCTGAGTGACAGCGTAAGGAACAAGTACAGCACTTTTCCCTATATTTCAGCAAACAAATGCATAGATCTGAAGGTACAAACTGGAAAAAGTTTGGAACTCATGAGAATGCTGACAGGTTTGTCAGGTATCCCCCTGCCAGATACAGCCTCTGCGAAGTTGCTGCTTCTCCTGGATCCTCTGTTGCTGTCAGTAAAAACTTTTATTTCTTCCCTTAAATTTCCTTTGGCAACAGTTGTTTAGGTCTTTTTACTTGGAGATTTAAATTATACCATTTCTGTCTAAATCATATTGACTAATGATGTATTAAAAAGAAATCATCATAATTTCCCTCCTGCAGGAAATGGGAATGTTTTAAACTTTTGTTTGCATCTTAGTTACAAGCTTTTAATAAATCAAAAGACTGAAACTTTGCAGAGGAGGGAAGTTTTAATTAAAATCATTAGGTGCTCTAGAATTGGAATATGTTTGTTCTCCTTTGTTGAATAGGAATGCTTAAGGGCTTTCTTGATTTGTTTAGATTGTGGGTTTTTTTAAATCACCTCTGCTTATGCTATTGATGCATCCTTATGGGTTGAGATATGCTTTGAAAGTGTCTTTCCTTTTTTGCCACAAACCTGGAGGATCTGCAGCGCTGGTAATGGTACTGTCTGTGGGAGTGACCCTGGTGCAGGCAGTGCCCGGGAGGAGGCAGGCTGTCCGGCTCAGTGTTCCCAGCAAAACACCGAGGGACGGGGACAGGTTGAGGGGAACAGGCACCCTTGATAGGGTGGCACTGAGAAGGTTTCTTGAGAGGAAGGATCCTTTTTCAAAGTTGTAAGCGCCCTACCCTGAAACTGAAATCTGGTATGTTTCTATCAAAATGCAGTTTTTACATCTAGCCTTAATGATGATTCAAGAAACAATTTATTCAGAAGAATTAAACTGTTGCAGATGTGCTTCTCACTCAAAGGATATGAGATAGGTCTCTAGTCATCATCTCCTCATACTGCTTAAGTCAGAGACTACCCTAATTCTGGGTGGCTTTTCCACCCACTCTGAGCAGCTTGTCTGGCTCAAGTGTGAACTGCTTGTAGGTCTGCTGGAAAACTTTTTCCTGGCAAGCTGGCTTACAACCAACCAGCTTTTTCTGTTAGAGTTACTGTATTTTCTGATATGAATGTCTCGTTCAAGAGTGCTGTATACCTGTGTGGTTAGAGGACTCTTTCTATGGAAGTGGGAAAAGCTCAGCTCAGTGAGAGGAGGAGGCTGAGCTCAGCAGCCTGGCTGGGTGCCATGTACAATGACCTCCCAGTCCAAGAGAGGTTTTTACCCGCTCCTGTCTCTCAGTTTTGTAAATCTGGCTCTAGGGGGGGAAAAAAAACATTTAGCTGTAACTTTTCAGTAGATTTTGGTTATATTTGCAAACAGTTTAAGAATGATTGTTTGTTCTCCAAGCAAATTTTCCATTGTTTGGAGGTAGGGAGAGGACGTTCCTGGTTAGGTTAGCTAGGCTCATCTGCAGCAGGATCTAGGTATTACAGTTCTGTTGAGTTTTGTGACCAGATTTTCTTCATGTATGTGGTTCATTTGTTTTCTCATGGGTCAAAACCAATGCTAATTTGGGATGAAACTGGGTTTTACAGACAAGGAAAGAACTGTTACCTGAAATAGTGTGTCAGAAGACTTGACTTGCAGGATGCTTAATTACGGAGCACATATTTGCTTTGCTTTCCACTCTAGATAAAAGATTCATTTTGTTCCTCCTATCAGCAGTTTGTTCCTTCAAAGCAGGTAAAAGCAAATTATATTCAAAACCCTCTTTTGCATCTCCTGGCTATCTTACTCTTGTTCCTCATAACCTGAAGGTCTGTGTAAACAAGTAAAAACATATCTCCACACTCTCTAATGAGACTACTTGGTTTAGAATTTGTAACTTGCCTTTGGACTTCAGACATTCGGACCTCACTATTTGTAGTACAGTAGTATTTAGAAATACAGTGTGGAACACCAGGATCATACAGTTTCCAGCCCCATGCAAAGGTGGAACAAAACTTACAGTAATAGTCTCATACCTTTCTGAATGGTATTTGTACACATGCTCACAAACAGGTCATGCCACCTGTATAGCGGTGAGTCAACTACAGACCACCATGGCTTCACTGTTAGTGTTTGTTATGTGTTTTGTTATTGTCTATAGTCACATCTGGGCTTGATAACTTGGTTCAGCACTGCACAGTCATACAGTAAATTGGAAGTAGAAACTGCGTTATAGATGACTGTCCTGAGGAGGGTACAGCTAGTTGTGAAATGGTGGCAGTTGGATAGAGAAGCCACAGAAGAGGTCTTTCAGGTAATGCCCACTTTGGACATGAGTAATCTACAGTTTTAGACTGGGCAAATGTCTGTGATGTATATATGGAGTCAACTAGGATGACTTAAACTTCATGCAAATATAGTCTTCATTTCTTTGTGATTTTTACATGGCTGGATTATGACAGATTGCCACTGAAGTGGTATAGCAGTAAATTAGTGCTAAAGTGAAAATGTATATCTAGGTAGAGAGGACAGGATTGATTCTTCAGTAAACATGCTCACTGTACTTGGACTGACTAGGTGCAGGAAGGAAGCTGCGGCCAAAATGCCACGCGTTTTGTGGAAACTGGAAAGATTAAGTTCTTTTTATCCAGATTATCTATTTTTTTGTGCCCTGTTAAGGTTTGTTGATAATCATTTTAAATGGAACAGGAATAGAGCAGTTTGAGGCTAAGAACTGTAGGTAACTTGAAACTGAAGGTCAGCTGGGTTTAAGTTATCCGCTGTCTGTTGATAAACTCGGGTAACTCCAATAGCTTGCCATCATACAGTTTTATTTTCCAGGAACTGCCATGGTTTCTCCTTCGCTCTCCACCTACTTTTATAAGTATTTCTAAGGAGAGCTTTGGTAACTTATTTGATGCAGAAGTAGTGATTTGCTTCCCTAGAGTATGCTGGCATTTCTTTCTGTTCCTTCTGCCCCTTTCTGGGAGATGCTCTCCAGCAATTTGGTCACCGCAGCCCCTTTCAGGGAGGGGGCACATGTTCTTGTCAGCAGTTTGGCCACTGCACCTCAGGGTTCGTCCAGGCTGTGTGGGTGTGTACTGCCCACACCTCATGATTTTTTTGGTCCTTAGTCACAGAATGACAGAATCATCTAGGTTGGAAAAGACCTTGAAAATCATCCAGTCCAAGCATTAACCTCACACTGACAGTTCTCAACGACACCATATCCCTAAGCACTATGTCAACCGGAAAAAAATCCTTTTGTTTCAACTCTTTTCTTAGTACTCCTGACTGACTCTAGCTCATCTTTGTCTCAAAAAAGAAGAGCAGGACTAAGGTAAACATTTGGAAATATAGTGCTGTTGTAAAACCAGTATCAGGAGTATTCCTGTCATCCTTTTACTGCGGATAAAGCCTCCTTTGGCAATTTGCCAGAAGCCTATGAGACTCATATCACTTGCTGGTATGTCTGGTTTGTCCTTCCAAGTACCCTTGCTTTTTTCCCCAGTTGGTATCCATGTTTACTGCACTTATTTTTAACAAAAGTTCCCCTAGTTTTTGCTCATGTCTGGAGGATGGGCTTCTTACAGAATGGAGATTTCTCCATCATAGGAGTCATGTCTTTGATTTCTTCACTAAATTGTGAACCGCTTTCTGTGAATTACTGAACTACATTCTTTTCCCAGAATAATGAATAGCTATTTCTGCAGGTTACCACTTTGCCATCCAGCTGCTATGGCTGTTGACGTGCTTCTCAGAGCAGGCACTTTATACATATGAAAATTAAGTGGCTCAGGTCCAATTTCAGTTTAGCCCCAGAAATGGCCTTGGAGCTACTGCTTCTGCCCTGCCCATTGCAACCCTTCTCCTTTAATCACTCCAGCAGGGCTTTTGCTACCAGAATGTCTACTTCCAAGTAGAGCTAGGCTAAAAACATAGGCAATAATAGGATTTTTATAGCCTTTTTTTTATAAAGGGATCTTGAACTAAGAAGCAGGTGAAGGATTCATCTCTTGGCCTTTTGATGAAAGTGCCCTAAGTGGCACATCTGTTTCCTACAGCTGCTCTTGATGTCTTTGCTTCCATAGAGCAGTCATCAGAGCCCTGCTGGAAACCCTAACCAACCATATGTCTCTTAGAGACGGACATTTGCAGAATAGACAAACCAGTGAATTAATGCAGGAAGACAATGCAGAGAGTGGATACTACAAATAATCAACTTTAAATTTTGCTGGTTCTGACCTTTCATCTCATAAAAAAGAAATGTGAGTGATTTTGTTGTTGTTAAACTTCTAACAGATTGAAGATTGTGTCCAGGGGAGCTGGAAATATGCAAATTATTTTAGCCCAAAGTTCACTTACTAGCAGATACAATTCTTCATCTTACTGTTGAGCAAGTGAGCAATGGTTACCTACAAACAGTCTCACAGTGGGTTATTTTTTTTCCATTCCCATTAGCAGGAACCTCAGGGGGGGCTTTCTTCTCCTAGTGTAACAAATGAAGATAAATTTAATTAAATGTGGTACACAATCCAATTTATACTTCCCCATAGCAGGAAGGTGGAACAGAAAATCTGCTCTGTGACACTGAAGGATTTGTTTTTTCCCATTTAGTGGAATTTGGGGCTCTGCCTAATTGAGTTCCAACTTGTCAGAAAACCTTCCTTTGAGGTAGGCATTGTATTTTCTCACTTAGAAACTGCATCTTTTACCAAATCAGAGCAGTACATAGACAAAGGTATTTGAAGTTTGGCACAATTGTCTTACTAATTCAGTGACGTAAAAAAATACCTGGCTGTTACTACTATTTGTTTGATAGTTATAATCAACTGACATGGTGGTTATCATTTTACATTTTTTAGGATTCCCACAGACAGAAGTTCTTCCATCATGACAGGGATTATTGTTTTGTTTAATTAGGAAAAATATTAACTTTTTCTGCTAAAAGTTTGGCATACAAAACTTCTTTTTTTCATTCCTGGAATTTGATATTGTCATGTTTCTTAAATCATCTATTGAGTCAAATTCAGTATTATTTACTATGTGAAATTGAGACAAGACACTGAAATATATTTTGGGGTAATATCATAGTCATGCTCAGAGGACTGGTATCACACCCTGGGACTTTCCTTTCACAGACTCAGGCCACGTCTCTACTGAAAAATGAAGCAGATTGAAGTCTGTCTGATCTGACAGACATATTCCCCAGCAAGGCTTGCATTTGTACAGATAAATCTGTACAAGGAGTATGAAGCATTGTGATATGATTTAGTTCAAAGATTTATTAGATGGTAGACACCATCCTTTGCTCAGCACTGAGTGGGTGAGGGAGGAGCTCCAGTCCCCCGCTGCCGTGGGGACACCTCACCGATGCAGAGTAATGGGGACAGGCTTTGGTCTGTGCTGTCCCCCGAGGCCTGCACAGCCAGTGTCCAGTTGGTGTGCCAGCGACTAAACCAGACTGTGCAGCTCTGGCATGTTGCCCGAGACATGGTTTGCCCCGCTTGGTTGACTAGAATAGACAGGACCTTATGCAACTACAAGGATGTACTCAGGTGACTAGTTAGTATGGGATGTGGACATAAAGTTTTACAACTGGTGTTGAAGTCATCACAGTGGCATTGTCTCAAGAAGAGGAGCATCATGGATCTGTTGCAGCAAAAAAATATGAAGTTGTTTTAGAAGAAAAACACAGAAGTTCTCAGTATGTTAAATTTGTAGTTTTTAAGGAGTTAATTGTGTCAAAGATAAATGAGCAATAGTGAAAGTATTTTGCTGCATGTCAGGCAGGTTGGGCTGAAAAGGATGTGGGCAAAATCCTGGCACACAGAGCACAAATTGTGGTTTCCTTTTTGTCCTTAAGTGGACTGTGACTTCACCTTGGGACTTAAAAAGTTGTCACTGAAAGCCATGGCTGGGTCAAATGCATGCTCTTATTTATGGCATGCAGTGGAGTGTGTATCATACTAAAAATGTTTTACTGACCTCTTAAAGATGTGCCACGCATGAAGAATCATTTTCACAGGATGTAGGGAGGGCATATTCTCTAGCTATTAATTTCTAAGTCTTATTGTAGTGATAGTCATCAACATACAGGAGAGGCCGTATCTGATTGATGTGCAGATTTCATGGCTTTCCCACTCTTCCTGCTGCTCAGGAGTTCCAGCCCTTGCAGTGCTACCAGCGTAACTCTCATCTTAACAGCTGTGTCACCTGCCAAAGGTTCAGAATAATTTATTTTTTGTCAAGAAAAGACACATCTCTCAACATTTAATTTCTAGAAAAAGCCTTCAGACATGTTAGCTGTCCACCTGAGATATTAAGAAGGAAGGGTTTTATTGTGGCAGAGCTTAACAAAATGACATGGTGTTCATGTCTGTGTGGTAGGGAGGTTTCTGCTTCTCTGGAGGTAAAGGATGTGTGCCAGCACCAAGCCTGGCGTCATTTTAGGGAGGCATCAGCAGATGGGTGATACAGTCTCTGTCGCAGAGCGGACACTGCTGCACTGCCCAGTCAGCTCCATCCTCAGCCTTGTGGCAGCCAGGGCAGGGACTTAACCTGGCTTCACCCAGCTTACAAGTGAGGAAGCTGATTAAGATCATTAGGTTTTCATTACTGTTCAGCTTGTGACAAACTGATTTTTTTTTTTCTCTGCATACTTGCCTTTATATTATGTTCTGCACTTAGAAGAAACTTAGAAGAACCTTTTGAAAGCAGATGCTACAACTAACAAATATTTTGTGTTTCGTGCACAGACTCTACAGCAAGAACATACATATGCTGCTTGCTGAAGTACTGGTGCAGCACCTAGTAGTTGACTACTTGTTTCTGCTTAGTCTTAGCTAGGGCAGAATGGTGTGAAATGTTCTTTGAATTGCCATGTTACATCTTTCAAGAAAATAAACTCTTAGAGTCTGGGGAAACAGGGAGCAGAAAGACATCTAAAATCAGGGTGCTGAAGGAGTGGAGTTGCCTTGAATTATTTCCAACATAACTGGAACTTGCTTTCACTAAAGATCTTATTTTCTAACTGGCACTTGGATATTATTCTGATAAATCATAGCACTTATGGAAGTCTAAAATCAGTTTTAGATATTTTTAACCATTTAAATTTAATTAGAGGAGTCATGAGTTAATAAAACAGTGCAATAATTTCTGAGTGCTAGAGAGGAGTGAAAAAAGTGGACTTAAATCTGCCAAGTTGGGATAATTAAGCAGCGTCAGGCAGGACTCAAGGTTCCCCAGTGCTTCAGCAGCTCTTGCACACGCAGAACACCATCTCCAAAGTGCAAATTAAAATGGGAAAGGAAAGGACTACCGCGTCTTCCATCTGCCTTACAATTCTGTCCTTTTTGCTACTGCTTACAAGGGAAATTGTGAAAACTAATGGTGCAGTGAACAAATCCGGTTGCATGTGGTAAGCAAAAGATTATCCAGAAGTCCTCCATGGCAAGAATAGGTTTAACAAGCTTGTCTGCATTTTAGTACAAATCACCATCAACAATGGTGATCCCATGGTCTGTAAACCTGCATACATCCAGTGTTGATTTTATTATCAACTTTAAGCTGCTGCTCCTTTTCTCCATTTCTTGTCTTTTGTTACTGTAGTCCAATGAGTATCACTCATCTCAGAGGGGCCCTTTGGACGTCAGCACTCCACATCACCTTAAGGATACTCTGGCCAGTTGGCCACCCTATCTAGTAGCTAAGAAGCTTAGGGCTGTGGGCCCAGAAATACCCTCAGAGGTGGGCCACTGGGCCTGGAAGTTTAATTGAAATCAGACTGTTTTGGAGAATGCAAAAAAAAAGAAAGATACATTTCTTGACTTCTTTTCACTCCCACGGTCATTTTCCATGGCAGAGGCTTGGTGACGATTCATGTTATGTTGCTTATTTAATTGTACAGGTAATTAGCTCTATAAACAGTTATCTGAGCAGTAGGAAACTTTGTAACTATGTCCTCAAGTCTGTTCTGGCTTTAAAAGAAAGTAACAAAACACAAGCCAAGGAGAAATTATTATACTGATTTTTAAAAAGCAAATATTATGAGTTCTTCATTAAAACAATGAATTCACAGGTAGAGAATTTCTCCAAAAATAAGGAGATTTTTTTTTTTTTGAAGTTCCAGGTGACTTGAAATAAAAACACAGCAGATAAGTTTTATACATACAGAAAGATAAAACCTGACAGAAGTTCGTCTGTGAAGAGCAAATGAATTGACTGTCACCCAGAAAAATTATGCCTTGTAGTTTGATTTAATTTGCAGAACAGATACAGCATTTCAAGAGCAGTAAGGACACCCCATCTGTCCAGCAGTGGTGTGTGCACTTCAGAACAGCTTCTCTGCTGGTCCCCAAAGATCATCCTGTTCTTAAAGCTGAATTTCTCTCACAGTCCCAGTCTTGTGGCGATGTCACGTGTGTGTCAAGCTGTGCTGCTCCCCAGCCTGCCCTTTCCACCCGGCCCACCTGCACGCTGCCATCAATGCAAAACAAGCAGCCTCTCCAAAGAGTCCATGCATGCTCCTGCCGAGCCTGCTGAGAACATAGTATTTCACTCACCAGTGTAAGCTGCTGCTGGGAAATTATCTTGGCTGTAGCTACCAACTTTTGAGAAGATTTTGAAAGAAACTGAGGCTTATCTGTAATGGCACTGGCATGAGTGGTCTGAGCTACACCTGCAGTTCTCTCCCCTGCTCTGACAATACCCATGGAGCATAAATGTCAGGAAAGACTTCTTTTCCCTCTATGGGTTAGTCCTTCTGTCTGTAGAAGCTCTGATACTGAGATGTGGTGACCTGGGAGAGTTGTGTAGTCTGGATGTAACAGGCAAAAAGACTGCCTGCTTTGATAGCAGTATGTCAGCTGAATGAGTGTAGAGTGTAACCTTCTTGTAAGTTTAAGTAAAGATAGCGATCCCAGTAGGAGTAACATTAGTGACAAATCTCTACTTTGGTGAGGTCAGAATTTAGCTTATAAGCCTTGATCTTTTGCTGACATGAATTTTCTGGGAGATGTGAGCTTGACCATCATTTATGCTAAAACTGCTTTCATTGCTGTAGAAATAAACGGGTTCTTTTGTTCAATTTTATGAAGTGGCATAGCTGAAATAACATTTCCTTAGGTGCTAGTCAGAATGTAGAATTTATGATCTAAATGCGTAAGAGCAAGTATGTAACAAGAATATAGCATAGAGCATGTACTGGGTGAATTCTGTTGAATAGTTAAGAGACAGCCTGTGTTCTGTAAAGGAAGAATTTTCTATACAGAGGAAATAACTAGAAGGAAGGATACATTTCATCTATGGATTAGAGCAATCACAGCAGTCTATAATAACCAAATTAAATAATAGATTTATAGAAATCTGTGGCCAGGAAGGTTTTTTTTTCTTGTAGAGTGCTCATGTCAATCCAGCATTCCAGACACTGCAGCAAAGAATTATTCAGAGAAGAGCCATGAGTCATTTTTCTGTTCTGCTGGCAGGTAGCTCATTGGTGAGAAAAGGAGAAAGATTTGGGCATATTGAGTTTCTTTTTAATTTTCTCATGTGCCCAAAATTTGTCTGGAAGGAAAAGCTCATGGTATCTTTAACAAGCATAAAAAACCCCGTATAGTTGAAGACCTTCGGAAGCTTCAAAGTAAGTTGTCACATAGACCTTGACAGTTGAAATGACCTAAATGGGTTTTTAGACCCCTACTGCATGATTGCCTGTCTACTTAGAAGACAAAGATGTGCACAGACTCCTTGTCTGTCTCTCTTCTTTTTCTTCTCTTTTCTTTCCTCTCCCAGGCTACAGACCTTTGCCATGAATGCCATAGTTGGGGTAGTTCTGCTTTGTTTTGTTCTTCTTAAATGGGGCTTATTTGATGTGGATTCTCTTCTTCTGTGTGCTGGTTGTTTGCAGAGTTGATTTGCTCGCCTGGAGGTGGGGCAGTTGGATTGTAGGAGCATCTGCTCCCGAAGTGGGAGGTGAGGGCTGGATCACACTGGTGAAAGACATTGTATCAGACCATTGAGGCAGGGGAGGCATCTTGTGCTTTGCTCTTCTCTTCTGGTTGTTGGTGTTTTGGGAGGAGCTGGGATTTAACTGCTGAGCAAAACAAAGTTTCCTATCCTATGAGGAATAGAAGTTTTTGTTCTCAGAGTCCCAGCTCCTGTGACCAGAAGGACAAAGTATGACATGCTCAAGGTTTGGTAGGACGTAGTGCCAGCACTCATGGGTGCAAAGGAGCAGTTGCCGCAAAAGCGCTGGCACTCAAAATGTGGTGCAGGCAGACTGCCTGCTTAAATCCACCGATGCTTGGCAGTAGCACTGTGGCAAAAAGTGTCCTGCCAAGTTACGAGCTGGCGTGCAGCCCTCCATTCAAGGCTCGGACTGTAGGCAGCCAAGTGACCAGCAGCTGTGGCTGTGAATAGCAGGAGGCATTAGTCCAAAAACAACAAGAAGAAAAGGTTCTTCAGCTACGTATGGAGGTTTTCTTGGCTCTTCCAGACATGTCTTCCCATTTCAAGGGGAACTGGAAGATAGAAAGTGCCCTAATGCAGCCACTTCGTTTTGGATCCCGTCCACTGGGATCCACCAGTAACACAGTGCTGGTTGGGGGCATATTGTTGCTCAGTCTGTAGCTGCAGTAGGTAGGACTGTGTTTGCTTGAATGTGTAGAAATAAGTTTGCAACAGGAAAGAATTCATTCTTTCTCTGCTCTCTTTGTTTCAGCACGAATACTGAAGTGACCTGTCTTCATCCTGCAAATGGCTCCTATACCAGTTTTCCTGCTAATGGCTGCATGAGGACTGTTTTTAAGTGTGCCAAAGTGCTTGAATGAATGAGGTTTACCGTTTTTAAATGGGTTGACAGACGTCCAACAGGGGCTTCAGATTCCTGACCCTTTGTACAGCCCTTCAGATACCAGGCATGATTTTCGCTCTCCATCCATATTCACAGGCTACTACGGCCTGGAGATATGTTCTGTCTAAGGCAACCTCAACCACATCCCCCAAAACCCTCAAACAAACAAAAAGACTGAAATTAATTCTCTGGGAAATGTTACGAAGTCAAACAGTAAATTTAGAGCTGGGGTGTGCATTGCATAGATTTCACTTTAAGTGGGAACCTGTATAAGGCTGTATGCTCAGTGTTCTAAGTGAAATCGGATGGGGGGCAGAAAAAAATCCACAGAAGTCCAGCCTTCAGAAGCTCAAGGGCATCACTGTCTATGCAGCCACACTTCTTACTTGAAGGTTAAACTAGTCTGTCATAGAAAGCTAATCATGATCTATTTAAAAACATTTCTGCAGCAACCTGCAAGATCCTCACCCCAACATCTCTCCTCAGCTGTCAGGCTGGTGAGATTTCCTGGCTTTTGAAGTGGAATTTCCTGCTTGTGGTCAAGGAAAATGGCAACAAGGACCTGGAAGAGAGTGTGAGTCATACTCCCTGCTGACCACAGAGCTTCCCTTGCCATTTGTCATAGAAGCTCTTAAATAGCTTTCTAGCCATGGCTCTGTGAAATAAAAGCTTGTCCAGCACTGGTACCTTTAGGCTGTGTAACTCAGAGAGGAGTATCAGCAGCTGGTCCAGAGAACCCACCACAGGGCTGATACCTCTCATCATCTCTATCTTGTCTGTTGAGAGGCAGGATAATGTCCCTGGGAGGCGTGGGACTGCTGATCCTAGCGGTGACATGGCATTAAGGACTACTAACTGTACACAGGGGCATCTCCAAGCCCCTCTTAATGGTTCCTGCTGCAGTTTCTATGCTGTCAGCATCCTCGGTGGACTGGAGCTAAGCTCTTTCCTGAAACAAAACCTAAACTGCAGATGTTGCCCAACTGCATTCAGCTGGACCAAAGCTCTGCCCATCATGATAGAGAAGCCAAAAGCAGGTCCTTTACAAAGGCAGAAGGCTGGGATGAGACTGGAAAGATCAGTCCCCTGGTGTAGCACCCTAGCTTCTAGCAGCAGACTCAGACATGAGCCATTCTTACACTAAATAACTGAGGTGCAGTTCGAGTCATGTAAGACACAAGTGTCTTTAAGGAGAAATTGCAAGATGATTAATGCTCCAATATCTGCTTAATTACAAGTGAATGTTGGTCGCCAGATGGTATCTAGGCTGAATTTAAAGTCTGAATCTTTTCCTATGAAATATGATCTGGATATCATAAATGTGAGAATGAGGGATATGTGTGTTGATAGCTCACTGGTGTGAAAAAGTGACTGAGTTGTAATGGTTTGGAAATACAAAGTCTGAGATACCATGTATTGTCCTTAGTGCATTTGATGAGACATTTCTGAGTGTTTTAAAACTAATCTAAAATCTTAAATTTTTTGTGAGGAAGGTATTTAAGGAAAGATGGGAGGTGATACAGCTTTATCTGATGTTACCCAATCAGATAAAACCTGCAAACATAACTATGCATTTGGAGAGCCTATTTGTACTCTCAAATAGTTCTGACGAGCTACTTGCTTTTGTAATGGTTCACAGGATGGGACCCTGAGACAGTTTGTATTATTATCCTGTAACATTACTGGATTAATGTGTCTGCGTAGTTTGTGTATTGTAATCATGACTTAAATATAGCTCTTTGCCAGGCAGGGTTGAAGGAGCAGGTGGGAGGCTTGCAGTGCAGCTGAGTGAGTGACCAGGGAGAGGTGTTTGGCCCAGTGGCACCTTACAAAGCTTTCATCAGATACCAAAAGCTTTGGCAAGGCTGCTCTGTGAGCACAGAAGTTAATTCTACTTACATGGGACAGCTCTAGGGGTAGCTCAGGTGGGAAGCAGCTTTGAGCAGGTGTGTAACAGCACCACAAAGCGTTCATTAGAGTTATTTTTGTTGAGAGTTGGTAATGAGGGTTCATGGTGGTATGGAAGGTCTCCAAGGACTGACAGGTCTAGGCACAGCCTATTGCAGTGCAGCGAGAGCATTGCAGCATCACAGGGCAGGGATGTGGGCATTCAGTGGGGAGTGCTGTGGCGGGGTGACAGTCTTCATGCAAAGTGTTGGTCTGGCAGTGGGTTAATTTGATTAATACTGTGTATTTATGAGGTGTTTGGCTTCTGAGGTCAGGAGGGGGGTCTCCCATAGCTTTTTGTGATGTTTGATGGAGCCTGATGCTTTGGTGTGTTTGGAAGTGAAGATGACAAGTTTTGTTCCTTGCTGGTGTGTGGTCAGCACCATCCTTGTATGTCACATTGCAGTATATCTCACCATGGGTGCTTTCATGTGTGTCACTGGCCTATATCTGGTTGAACATACCTTCTCCAGGGTGTATTACTGCAGTGTTAGATAAGACATTATTTGTAATACTGTATTGTGTGCAAAGAGGTTACCTTGATGAGTTTATTTCTGATTATGATTTGGATTATGTCAGTAGTTCAGCTTCATCCACTCAGTACTTAACTCTCAAAACAGCTATAATTTTGTCTCTTTTTGTTTTTTCATAGTGCACTGATTTAACCTCTTGTCTGAAGAAAATAAAGATTTGTTGAAAGGTTAGAGTTATATCTTGAAGGCTGCCACAAACAAAACCTGATTTTGTACTTAAGGCAGTAATTCTAGAGGATGATGTCAATGAGGGCATAACTGAAATAATTTTAGGATTAAAATCTTTAGAAATAAAACTTTACTCAGAGGTTATTGATTTAATTACACGAGCTGCTTCCCTGCTTTGGTTGTGTGTGCAAATCCTGGACAAAAGGTAGGGTGTTTTTTTTACGCTTGATGTGAATTCAGACTGTCCAAGCTGCAGTGTAAATGTGTGGGATTCCTTTTGAACCAGCCCTTGACCAGAGGGCCAGTGAGGATGACTCAAAGCTGCTGTACAGAGAAGGTGTTAATTCATCCAGGGTTTAAACATGTGTTTTCCTGTCACAAAATAGCCTGACAATCATTTGACATCAGCCACCCCAAAGAGCAAAATAAGACAATGCCGTTGTCCATTACAGCTGATATCAGTTTGACTTTGAATTTAAATCTGCCAGCAAAGTAAAGACAGGCACCTTCCTGTTGCCTGCTGCACCTGTCACTGTATCTATGGAGCTTGGGCTCTGCTAGTTTTTAACTTGGCACCTTCTCGGCATATTGTGTATTTACTTCTCTGAATTCAGTGCAACAATTTTCTCTATGTAGCCCATAGCCACTCTATGTAGCCCTAGGGAAATCACACATGTGGATTGGTTAAAGAAGACGTTGCCTCGGTGCCTTTTTCTGTAACTAACATAGGCTACCCATTCCAGTAACGGGTAGCCGATGTTAGTTAATAGTACTTGGGCAGTTGGGACTTTGTGATGAACAGCCACTCAGGCTGGCTGGCTGTTATGTCAATGTTTGTTGGGTGTTTTTTGTTAGTTTGGGGTTTTTTTTAAATCCACAGCTTTCTCGTATCAGAAAGTGAAAATCACAGCATTTGCTGATCTGATTTCTTATTCATTGCCATCCACACAGCCTGCCATATGGCATTACACACATTATTAGTGAAAGAATTAAAAAGTGCAAGAGCAGAAGGACGTGAAAGAAGGAGAGCTGCTACACTGAAGTCTCTTCTGGACAGACTGGTCAGATGGCACAAGAGGGATGTGGATCTCCCCATTTTCTCCTCCAGTGGGAGGCCAGAGGCTCAGCCTTTTGGAGCCAGCAAGTTTTTTCTCTTTGTCGAGACAAAAATAGCCAGAAATTGTGGAACTTCCTTCATAAAGGTGCAGGTCCCCTGTACCCATAACTTACCTTACCTTGCTTAGAGTTTGGACATCTCCAGCCACCATCAGCTTTCAGAGATCATGCACCAATTTTGTTTTCTAATATACAAGTTTGAAGGAAGCCACTACTGTCCACTGGAAATCCAAACAGCATCAGAAAGTTAATGCTTGTTTCTTGTATCTCTATTCATATATTCCTGTTTCTAAAGTCTTTCTCTTTCCTGTTGCTATGGTAAAAGCCTGCCTAAAAAGGGAGAATTATAGCAGCAAGATCCACTGACCTACAAAATAACGAGAATGTAGTGGCTCTGTACAGAGCTCTGCTTTTAAAGTAACCAGCAGAAAATCTGTAGTGGGAAAGGGAGAAGGCCAAAGTACAGGGACCATGTACATGGATTTGTATTTAATCAAGTCGTATGGTGCGGTCAACACGCTGGAGGGAAGGGATGCCATCCAGAGGGACCTTGACAGGCTGGAGATTTGGGCCTGTGCAAACCTCACATGCAAACATTCAACAAAGCCAAGTGCAAGGTCCTGCATATGGGTTGAGGCAATCCCATGCACGAATACAGGCTCAGTGATGAGTATATTGAGAGCAGCCCTCCACAGGAGGATTTGGTGGATGAAAACCCCACAAAGCCAATTGCATCCTGGGCTGCATCAAGTGTTGCCAGGAAGTCGAGGGAGGTGATTCTCTCCCTCTACTCCACTTTCCTGAGACCCCCACCTGCAGTACTGTGTCCAGCTCTGGGGCCCCCAGAGCGTAAGAAAGACATGAACCTGCTCGGTGGGTCCAGAGGAGGCCACAGAGATAATCGGAGGACTGGAGCACTTTCCTTATGAGGACAGGCTGAGAGAGTTGGGATTGTTCAGCCTAGAGAAGAGAATGTTCTGGGGAGACCTTATAGTGGCCTTCCAGTACTTAAATGGAGCCTCCAAGAAAGCCAGAGAGAGACTTTTTACAGGGGCATGTAGGGATAAGACAAGGTGGGGAATGGCTTTAAACTGAAAGAGGGTAGATTTAGGTTAGATATAAGGAAGAAATTCTTTACTATGAATATGATGAGACACTGGAGCAGGTTACCCAGAGAAGCTGTGGCTGCCCCCTCCCTGGCAGTGTTCAGGGCCAGGTTGGACGGGGCTTTGAGCAACCTGGTCTAGTGGAAGGTGTCCCTGCCCGTGGCGGGGGGGTTGGAACTGGATGATCTTTAAGGTCCCTTCCAACCCAAACCACTCTGGCTCTAGCTTTCTATGAAAACTTCAGCTTATGGGCAAAACTGCTGCTTCTAATCAGTGAATCTGTACAACTGGTTTCCTATGTGCAGGAATTTTCCATGATTGCAATATTAAAAATAATGGACAACCAATAAAAGCAGTCTTGGGTTTTTGTTTCTGTTAATAGTCTTCCAGCTCTGATGTGATTTTCTCCTCTATGTACATGAATGTCATTGATACAGTGTTGTACTGCAGTGGCTTATCCTTGCTGGAGGCATGATCCTTTTCCAACAAACTGGTTTGAAATGAAATGAAAACTAAACCATGAATTTTTTGGTTCACCTCCCAGACTATAAAAATGGATGGTCTCATTAATGATTAACACAGCAGCTGGTAGCTCAAAAGAGATGTGGAAGAAAATACTTCAGAGTCTTCCTCCTCCAGTAAATATATTGGCTTAACAGTTTTCTGTGCTCATACTACTTTATTTCAGTATACACATTTGAATCCTAGCAGAGTGGATCTCTGCCTTCATACCTGCTTTATGATCACTAAGGATGCATTAGTTCCTAGTTGCATCAGATATTTTTTTGCAGTATTATTACTACTTACTTATTTGAAGTTCCCTGTGATGTTAGCAGTGGTTTTTACAATGCTTTTCTCTTTCAAACCAGTGAGGCATTTAAGATTTCCAACATCATCTTGCCCACAGCATGGTTACATCATTAGGAATCAAGTAGTTCACAAAAATTTTGTATTTACATGGACATCACTTCTGACATGTTGTTTTGCTATTGAGAAGTCCTTATTATAGCATTAAACTGTTTAAAAAATATAAACATATATTATGGTCACAAAATGTTTACTCCTGTGTTTACTCCACAGTATTGGATTACACTGTGCCTCAGCAACTGACAAAACTCTAATGAACCAGTCTCTCAAAAGAACCAGAGGGATGTTTTTAGACTAAGTGTTTCCAGAATGTGATTAACTGCTTAGCACTCAAGAAATAAAAGTGCTTAAAAAAAACCCTAAAACAAAACAAAAAACCCTACTACATAGCAATTGTGCATATGACAGATAGTGGGAAGACACGTGGAAGTCTTCCCATGTAACTGTAGATGATAACTGTGAGCATATAGTCTCTTCTAAATTGACTGATTTTGTTTTAAGTTAGTAAATACACCACAGACTCTGGAACCTTCTGCAAATTTTCATATAGCTATTTCTAAATATAGGTACACTTTTTTCCTCTGTATTTGCTGTAACATAGTGGTGAATGCATGTATAGTACACTAGTTTCCGCCCTGGCAGAGGTAAGGCAAATACACAAGCTCATCTGTGCATAATTATGGTGGATAATACCTCCAGAGTTTATCACAAGGTTGTTTCCATGGTGTACATGATATCAAACAGTATGGTCCACCTGACAGTGAGCAGGCTGATCCTGACCCAAAGACTTCATGTTTATCCTGTCATTTTTTAGGACAGCAGAAGGAGCTGCTGCTCAAATGGTTGCATACCATCTCCTGCAAGGAGATCACTCCAAGCCAGGTGTGCTAATGCCAGAGGCCAGGAAGAGGATGAGAGAGGAAGGAGGAGGCAGGTCTTCTGCTCACATGAGCCCAGCAGTCCTGAGCCCCTGACTAACAGTCTCCCTTTGTGAGACTAACAGTGAGTGACAGGATGCTGGGGCATAAGCATATGGTGGCAGAAGTGAGAGCTGCCACTGTTGCATCCCACCACAGGACCTGAAATACAGATCCAAGCTGGTGTATCTCTAAGGCTGAAGTATGCTGGAGTGTTTGTAATTTTGCTTGGTAACACTCAATTCTCATTTGCTTTCACTGACCTGAGTGGATATGTGTTTCTTTCATTAGAGATCCGAGCTCAACTCATCGAGCAGCAGAAATGCCTGGAGCAACAGACTGAAATGAGAGTGCAGCTTCTTCAGGATCTGCAGGATTTCTTCCGCAAGAAGTCGGAAATAGAGATGGAGTATTCCCGAAATCTGGAAAAACTGGCAGAGAGGTTCATGGCAAAAACAAGAAGTACAAAGGATCATCAGCAGTACAAGTAAGAGTGATTTTCTTCCCCCTCGCCCCCATGTTAGCCAGTGCTGGAGTGCTATACCGCTCTTTGCTTCTGTTGGGTTTGAGTACTGCTAGGTTGAGCCCACCTTCAAAGGCATGTTTAAAATTCCCACCCCTGTTTAGCAGCATAGCAATTCTTATTGCAGTTGAAGGTAGACAGATGCCTAAATACTGTTTTGTTGATTTGATCCTCTGCAATTATTAATATAAGCTTCTGACAAGTAGTTTCAGTTTCTTAAAAGGTAAGTTGTACAAATCTTATCCCTAACCTACCACATGGAATTTAAACCTCCCAAAATACAGCCAGTATCTAGAAGAGATGCAGAGCCCCAAAAGGGCTTCAAAGCTGCGTGCTGATCTGTTGCAGTGGAGTTGATAGGATTAGAAAGTG
The DNA here is from genome assembly GCF_965140245.1 of Athene noctua. Lineage (NCBI taxonomy): Eukaryota > Metazoa > Chordata > Aves > Strigiformes > Strigidae > Athene > Athene noctua. Next base: position 50,376,329 of record NC_134039.1, on the reverse strand, counting down.
TCTAAATAAAGGTCAATCACCATTACAAAAAAAGGGGACAAGAATTTTGGCAAAAAAAGGCATTAAGAAAGAAAACTGTTTTTATTTGTTGTTGCATGTGAACTTGTGCTGCCTTTTGACCCTTCTTATTCCTGGAAATGAAGATGATGTGAATGTTATGCCTTGCTTATAATTTAATATATCCCTTTCACAGCATAGTTATTTGTGTGCAAAACGAAAGTGGTCAGGTAGTATCTGGCAAAACATGCATACAGCATGGTTTCTAAAGTATTTCAAATGCATTACTTGCTGGCATAGTCTCATCTGGTTATTTTCCTGATTTGAGTTGATTAATGAGTGCATTTGCCTGGCCCTGTTATGCTTAGGGGCATAAACCAATATTTTGTGTTTGTAAAAAACGAAAATAAGTGCCTTTTTTGACTGTCCAGCCAGTGCTGTGCTAGAGATACCCAGATAAAGCTTTTGTTTCAGTACAAAAGTCTTTTCCAAATAACATCTGGCAAAGGAAGGGTTAATCCAAATACAGCTTGCAGAGTTCAAAGAGCAGTATATTTCTTAATATTCAGTTAAGTGATTCAGTGATTCTCTGAAATAACCAATGTGTGCATATGTCACCACTTCAGAGAGCGCCCTGGCTTTTATTCAGCTTGTAGCAAAATCTTTTTGCCTTGTGCATAGAAATCTTTCCTCATTCTTAAACATGCTAAATCCAGACTGGCAGATGTGCACAAGGGTTGTGACTGGAGTCCTGCCTTTGGCTTTGTTCTGCAATTCTCTGCTTTGAGAAGAGGTTGCAGCAGAAGTCACTAACTGTGCTCTTCCCACCATTCCCCAAGAACAGGCAGGAAGGTGTGAGGTGTTGGCTTTGGGGCATGCAGAACCAGTGAGAACCAAGTAATGTCAGCAGGGACCTTCAGAGCTGCTCATTTTGGCTAACAACCCCCTGAAGCTCCTTGCTGTTAGTAACACTGTTAAGATGTCCATCTCAAACAAAATAGGGAAGTTTCCTTAACTCCCTTCTGATTCATAGCAAATGATTAAGAAAAGGCTTTTGGCTGTTAATCATTCATTGTTGTTTTGATTCTGAGGGTGAAAGCTAAAGGTAGATAATTAGATGAGGAGTTAAAAGGTATATTTCTAACAGTGAGAATAGTTAATTATTAGAACAATTTACAAAGAGTTGAAGGAGTTTCTCCCTCAATTCATCACCACCTCTGGCTGTTTTATCTTCATGGGCTTGACCCCTTTGACTATAGGAGAATCTCTGCACAAGAGGAAAAAAAAAAAGAGCAGCAAGTTTCTAGAACACTTAGGTGCAAAGCAAACTTGAAATTAAAATTTCTGTAAAATCATAAGGCAAATTGTATAAATAGTTTTTTGTTGTCTGTGAAACAGTTGTTGAACTACATGTATTTTTATTTTGCTTTGTGTAAAAGAAATGAGAACTCATCTGTGATTTCACTTTTTGCAATACTAAAAGCTTGGAGTGGGCCTACAATGCGAAATGTCTGTCAAGGAAATTCAGAACTGGACCACTGTGGAAAAAGTCCAGTCATGCTGTTTGGTTTGTAATTGAACCATCTGGGACTGACAGTAGCAGTGTATTTATGAGTGTTGTGAGTTTATGAATGCTGATCACAGAATATGTATGCTTGTGATGTTTCCTTCTACTTTTATAGCAGTTATACAAATCCATTGCACTGAAACCTGCGATTTTGCTCATGAAGGATTTGGGTTATTCTTGCAGTGCTTGTTTATTTCTAATGTCAAAAATTAATTACTGTTACTCTTTCAGCAGTGACCTTTATTGATTTTGAATATTTACATGTATTCCATCTGTAAGCTTTGTGGCAAGATTTTTTTTATACTCTCAGGTGACTTGAAGTATTCTGAATCCTTTTTTCTATATTTTTATATCCATGCCTCATGGGATTTGTAGAATGTGTCTTGAAAGTGATCTGAACCTTCCCTAACCCAAGTTATTCCAAGAATGAATTGACTGACTGTTCAGAAGCAGCCAGACACACTTGTTACATAACAAGTTATGACTGTAAATGTCAGAGAGATGTTTGTGTTAATAATGTAACTTTTTCATTTCTATACATAATACATGTGTGTACCTCCTCATTAGGAAAGACCAGAACCTCTTGTCACCAGTGAATTGCTGGTACTTACTCCTGAACCAAGTGAGAAGAGAAAGCAAAGACCATGCGACATTGAGCGATATCTACCTGAACAACGTGATCATGCGGTTCATGCAGATAAGTGAAGACTCCACCAGAATGTTCAAGAAGGTAATATCTCTCCTGCAGTCCTCCAGCTGAGCTTGTAAGATGTATGAGAGAGGCAAAAGTGTCCTAATAGGTAGCATTTGAGGAGAAGATTCATCACACATAGCCTAAAATCTGTTTTAGCACACGTATAAATTCTTCATGACTGTTCTCACAGAGCAAATCCTTTGTGCTGAAGTGCCTGGGAACTTGCTGTATATGCTAGTGACCTTAAGAGCTGAATTGCAAATATCAAAAAGGAAGGGAAAAAACCTGTTCTTCTCTCAAAAGCATGCTTGTCTACCCATGCAGAAAGGAAACAGTGTTCACTTAGGACTTCCAAAATAGTAATGCTGTATTAATGAATTATTTGTAAAAACAGTATTTCATTGTAACTCTATCATGAGAGAAATGGATTCAAGCCAAAGTAAGGGTGTGCCTTGTAGTGCCTTGGCATAAAGATGGTAGCATATGCTGCGATTCTCCCAAAAGTGTTTCCTTTACTTCCCAATATTAAATATGAACATACACTTTTGATAACATAACTACTTCTATTAAATCATTTAAGCATTGTATCTGTAAATGTTTGTCCTTGTACGTGCCCATTGTGTGTTTTCATAACACATACAATGTATAAATCCCTCTAGTGCTAAGCAAGCACTGTAGACAGCCTTAATTCAAGATCTACACAATGTGTTTGTAGTCACTGTTGTTATAATGTTCTGAAATAAAAATAGATTATAAATGCATACCCATCAGTCACTGTGTGATGCTGGTAGGCAAAAACAAAAAAAAATAGTTCAAAATGAATAAAGGTTAAAGAATTTAAAGTGTATGACTGAATGATGGCAAGTGTACCAGATTAATGTTTTCAAAATAGGGAACTGATTTCACATATAGCTGACCACAATCCTAGACAGATAGCATTGGGATAGGGAGAAGAATCATTTAGGGAGCACACAGGTTGTACTTGGAGGATAAAAAAAGTAAAAACATGAATCAAATGTCTTGGTGTGCATTAAAACCTGTAATAGAGTTGAAATTTATAGTTTCTCGGTAATGGTCTGTTCATATAATATGTCTGATGCATAAAACTGTAGTTCACAAACCACTAAACTTACTAACATGGAAGATTATTATAGAAGCTGAAAAAATAGGAAAAGCAATTTGAGCATGCTTCAGTACTGTCTATGTGAAGATATTTCAGATTTGCTTGGACCAGTAGAAATTTTTCGGTATTCAATCTGGAGTAGCTTTTCAGTTGTTCGTGTCATATCTCAGAAATCTCTTCTTCACTAGGTATGTATTATAAGACTAACCTGTTTGCTTTCAACATAGTTCAGTCCTTTTGCACTGGAAATCTTTCCTTTCCTTCCCTTCTCTCCAGATGGACTGTACAAAATTATCTAGATAAAGTTTTCTATGGAGACATGTATGTCCTCCTTTATTCACTCATAACTTGTTAATGGAGATTGCTGCAGTTTATGTCTCAGAAGGAGGAAAATACGTGGACATTTTCAGTGCATTAACAGGAGGCATATTGTCCCGTCTTCCTGACAGACTCATCTTTTTCCTCTATGTTGTGCCCAGGAATGTGCAACATTTCAAATTTTCTCTTTCTAGCATAGCTTTCTTGAAGAAGAGCAAGCAGCTGCTCTTGCTTTTTTATTCCTAACTTGGATCTTCTACAGGGGAAAGGAGAGAAAGGAAATGGAGTGAGTCCTGCTGTGCATAACCTGGAGCTCACATCAGTGAAGCCCAGATCCTCAACAGCCCTATGGTACCTTTAGCAGGGTTTGCCAGCTGACACAGTGTGATAGTGTCACATCAAACAACTGTTAGCTGAGGTGAAGCATGGGCAGAGTGAGCTCACCAAAGGCTGTGTAAAGGGATCTAAGCCAGGCTGGCAACGTGAGGGGGAGGGTGGCAAGAAGACACACGGCACCTCGGCATGGTGTAAGTGGGCATGTGGCCTCAATATGACAGTGGTTGTTCATCAGTATCGATTCTGAGTGCACAGTTTTAGGATAGTCTGTCAGGGATCAATACTTGTTGGAGAAGGTTGGTATTTCCAATGAGTCCCAGTGTGCACAATTCTTGCTGACGTGCTTGCTGCAGAGTACTGGTGATTTATTTGCTGTTAGTTCCCAGCTGCAGAACTGATTATACCTTGAATGATGATGAAGCTCCAGTTTCTCCTCTGTGAGAAGGGAGTTATGAGGTGAACATGTTGGACAGAGAGAAAACCAAGACCTGTGCAGGAGGTGAAGCTGTTAGCAAATTGTCTTGCTTTATTGATGAAGAACATAAGATGTCTCCGTCTATGTTTAGTCCAAATGGGCAGATTCAACCATAATGGTCTTAAAGATCCCTCCCAACCCAAACCATTCTATGATTCTGTGATAATTTCTGTCAGATGTGAATGATCAGTCTAACTTGGGGTATGTCGCAAACTGTCACAGAACTGTTTAGTGGATGTCCACTAGGCAACAGAAAGAGATTAGATGCAAAATACACGTCCTGTGCTGCAGTCCCCCTTGCAGGAGGGAGGTCACAGGAGCAAAGAGAAGGTGCACTTAGAATGAGAAAGGTGACATCCAGCACTCTCCTCCATCAAAATTGTATTCTCCATAAAGAAAATGACATGGAATTTGATGAAGATCTGTAAACATCAAATAGAATATTTAACTAATTTCTGTCACTTTCTGTAGGTTACTTTTAAAAAGACTGGATTTGGAATAAAATTCTGTTGGAGAAAAGTATAATCAGTCTCAATGGGTGTCATCCCTATGAAAGTGTGTGGGATTTGTTCACTGTTCACAGACTTAAGATTAAAGTAGAGACAAACCATATCCTGTAGATACTTCTACATTGGAGTCTCATCATTCTGTTCTGTGAAATATGTGCCCTCTCTCAAGTAATAAATGTAAATAATAAGATCAGTTGTAATATGAAGATTTCAAAAATAAAGGCTAACAAGTGCATGCTTAATATCTTACTGCAGTTCATGGTCAAGTGCAGGAAATACACCCATCTAACATATCTGTACTCCATTGGCTCTCACAGCATTACTTAGACATTAAGGAGCACTTAATGTCTAAGTAATTTCCAAATACCAGTTAATCAAACTTCTCTATATTCAATAATTATATGATTTAATTATATATCTTCCAGTTTATTAACCTAATAGTGTTATGCATCACTATCATCATCTTGTTTTAGTTCTCCCTTAGTCTTGCAGCAGCAACTTCTGCATCTTCAGAGGTGCTTTAGCTCCACTTCCAAGTCTGGAGAGTAACTACCCTAAGTCCATAACCAGAGATCTCCATTGTTCTGCTGTGAACCACCAATCTCCCTGTTGCAGAAGGGGAAAGTGTCTCAGAGTGGATTGCCCCATTGCTCACAAGCAAGACAGGGAGACAACAGTGAAGTCACTTCTTGGCTCTTTCTGTCCCTCTTTTATCTCCCCGTCTCCTCCCGAGAGGATGAGACTGCCCATTCTGCTTCTCAGTGGTAGTCCTTGAAGCTATTTTCCATCTTTTTCCATCTCCTTTTTTTCCATCTCTCTGGTGGGTATGTAGGTCCTCAAATGAAACTTTTCCATGAAGTGAGCACAGCATTTTCTAGAGGGATACTGTTTGTATGCTGTCCTAAGTTTGGCTCCAGCTTGAATTACAATAATGAAAAGATCAAACAGCTTTCATATTTCCTCGCCATGCTTACCAATAGAGTACTGTTTTGTTTCCTCTCCTGCTGATGTCTCCTATGTGGGATGCAGCACAAAATCACGAGTCTGTAGCAACTCCTTTCTCTAGTCCTTCTGTAAAGGGTGTATGCAGTACCCAGTGTTGGTCTATATGAAATGTACTGATGAGAGGTGTCTGTGCGCCTTGGTCTTTGTACCTTGCCCTTGTCTCACTGTCTGTTCTTCCTCATGCTCGTTCTTCCTTTTGTGTGCATCTATGCATCTGTCTCAACATCTGAATTGCTTTGGTGAAATGATCCCTGTTGGTTCTACCTTAGATGTTCTGATGGGCCAGGAGATACTATATTCAGATACCTGACTGTACATGGCTTTCCTGTCTAAGCTGACCCACTTAACATGTAAATTTTCATTATTTTTGTACTCCCAGGAGCTCTTTGTCATTCTTTTTTCCATGAGTCAGGAACCAGCATCTGTTTAAATGTACTAAATGCAGGACAAAGGTAGGATCTAGTTCATAGATCTTGTGGCATTTATCTGATAATATTATGTCAGGCCTCATAGTTCCAGGTAGACACTTAAGCTCTTCTTTTTAGTTGCATATAAAAGCAGTACAGATTGCTGTTCATGCCTGGCCTTCATGCTGCACATAAAATTACAAACATAAAGTAGCAGAGTTCAAACCTTGCATTCTTGCATGTTTCTTCAGGCAGATGGGGTAGATGGCCTCATGGGAACAATTAAAGAATAAAGTAATAAGGAAAAATGTCAAGCAGAAAGGAAAAGTATTATGCAGAAGATTTCATGCAGTGATTCTGGTTACCCCAGCATTAATAATCAACTGTATAAACACATACTCACAAAATCCTTAAGCAGATTTGTATATTTATAATTTATAAACATGTATTTTCTTTGGACAGAAATCATAATGAGCCAAGATGAACATATCTTCCAGTGTTTACAGTAAAAGATGCTGGAGAAGCCAAGCACAATAAATATTTTAGTTCCATAATCTTGCTATTAACAAGGAATATGACTGCCTGCCAAATCTATTTGATGTTATAAAGATTGTGGCACATACAGAGATTTTTTTTCATTGTTTTTTTTAACATTTAAAGGTTTAAAAGGATAGTAAAGCTATTTGTTGCTATAGACTGGCAAATCTGGGACAACATTTTACTATGAGTTGGTTATGTCAGTGTCACTGCAGCTCATGAAAGCTCCTTAAAAGAAGAGTTTGCACTTCACTTCCCCCAGGGACCAGCAGCAGACTCATTTAAAAGCAATAGTCACAGAATATTTTCCCTAAATGATGTAACTGAGAGTAGCACTGTGTGTGCTAAATACAGACACTAAAGAGTTCCAGGAAGAACTGAACTGACTCTTAAATTTCAGTTAAAAAAAAAAAAAAAAGAGTAAAGTTTAGGTGCTCAATTATGCTATAACTGAAATGGATGAAAAAATTGTTATAGACTTCAATGAAGGGGGATTAATGTGAAATAAAATTTTAAGTTTCTCAAAGATTAATCTATAAATATAAATCTCGATAACATCAGTAGGGCCACTGATGTATTGAATACTGAGCACATATGGAAAGGGTAGTTTAGGGACACTTACTTGTTGCATGGGTGTGAAAAATCCACTACTGTCTCTTAATGCTTTGAACCAGATTAGTAGCATATATAATATTTTTAGCAAGAGTTTGTATGTGCTCTAACATTTTTATTATGTTCTTTGTTCTTTTGGTTAATAGATGCTAATACATTTCTCTAGGACACAGGGAATAAAGAAGCACCTCAGTGATTGTCAGGTTTTAATGGCCTTATTAGGGATACCAGCTCAGCTCCAGGAAAATGTGTGGTGCATCTTACATTCTGTTGTTTGGCTACCATGAGGATAGGCTTCTAGAGGAGCACACCATTCAAATGTGCTGAACTACTGCAGGGAATAGGTAGCCTAAAAGAGAAATAGGAGAGCCGTTAACCACTGAAAATAAATGCACTTCTTATCTGGTGCCCTTAACGTGCTATATAGTACACACTAAAAGCTGTATTGTTTGACACTTGAGTCAGTATTTCTTGATCTTAAATACTAATGTAAAATGTGTTGGTTCTTGAAAATAAATCCCTTCTATACTGCTAAAGTTAACCAAATTTCCTGATTTTTATTGGACAATTGCTACAAAATCTTTCATAAGAAAGAGGCAGCAACTGACATCCATCACTACAGGCACCCTCTGCAGGTTGGAGTCCCCAGATGACCTGGTGGAAGGATGACTCATCTGTGATCATGTGGCATTGCCAGGCTGTCTCTATCTAATTTTTACTCTTTTTGCTGATCACCTCCCTCCCACTCTTCTTGCTGATCACCTTCCTCCCTCTCTTTTTGCTTCCCATTTTAAAGCCTAGTGTCCTTTCCTATAACCATCTCCATCTTTTCTCTGCTGTGATTATCTTCCATTTACTTTAAAATTTACCATTGATCAGTGTGTTGTTGCCTGGGGAAGATCATATATGCATGGTGGTGAGTTAATCTTGAGGGCTGGACCACTTGTGCTTCAGTGCTGGGCAAAGCTCTACAGGAGGAAAAAGAAAGGGGTCCTTGTAAATAGTGATCGTTCCCCAAATCCTCAACTCATCTGGTGTCTATTCACATTAAGGTTTAACTGAAGAGCAGAAAAAGAGGGTGTGTCTTTCAATAAACTGTTGTGTGTTTTACTTATAATAAAATCTGCAAATGATAAAGAGAAAATTGATTTGGGGTTTTCTGTCTCACCTCAAACAAATTTTTGCACTGCTAGCTGAAGGCATGCTGCCTTAGAATTGGTATTGCTGTGTTTAGGGCTTGGTTTGCCACCAGTTTTGAGATGGTAGTGATCAACAGTTGAAACGGATAAATTGCTTGAAGCTGGAGTTCATCTACAGTTTTTTCCCACAAGTGTACGCTTTCGTCTTCCTGTCAATGTCAACCATCTTATTTGTATGTTTTGTCCTTCTTTCTGCTAAAGTAATTTAAAAAACAGACCGTTCATATTCAGCACTATAGAAGCAGCTATCCAAGATAAAACAGGTGGCCTCCACTTCTTGGAGCTATGAGATGTGCAAGCTGTGTCAGTGCTGTGCTGCTGACTTTTAAAGGCAGGGTGCCAATGTAAAGCAATGAAAAGCAATTCAGAATTTTTGCTAAAGCTTTTACTGTGTTTCCCTACAGCAGCTTGCAAATCTGCAATCCTTTTCCAATTCCTTACAAGCACTCTGTGCACTGTTATGCATATCAATCTTTTTCCTTAATATTAGGTGAAAATAATCTGTTGTTTGCAAAGAAATGGAACTAGTAAGCCTTATGTTCTAGATAGTTCAGTAGTAGAGCATACCTCATGAAAAATACCAGACTTTGAAAAGTATAAGCAATTAGGAAAGTTTCATAGTAGTTCTGTTTGACTCTGCTTCAGAGCATCTGTCTCACTGTGCCTTAGCTACTACAGCTAATGCTCTTGGGAATACAAGAATTTCACTTAAGTGTTTTTTAATTTGTATTTCTAGCTTCTTGTCAGTTAAAAATCATCTTGCATATAGGGGAGTGAATATTGTTTAGTGATACGGCAGGTTCCTTACCTAGAGTGAGAAGTATGACAGTAGGAATAGGAGAAAAAATTCAAAATTTTCTGTTCCAGCTACTGTATGTGTCTGTTTTATCCTTCTGGAAGACGCAGTGGGTGGGATGTGTGGTGTGGTTCCCACTCATACATGGGCATTGCACTGGAAATTCTCATTCAGAAACCATTACTCCTGCAGGTGTTTTAGTGATAGCCAAGTATGTGTCAGCGGCTTTGGAGATGAGTTGTCCCTGAGGATTTTCCTTTGGCTTCTGTACAAATACAAAGTACTTCTCATAGCTAAGACCATTATCTATCATGAAGTTGGAGTTTTTAGAAGCTGGGCTAATTATCAGTTTATTCACAGGAAAAAAAAAGCTGACATTTTCAGCATGAATGTTACAGTGTTAAGTACTGCAGAAGAAATGTAGTCAGGCAGTTTGCCAAGTCCCGTAGCTCTGTTCTGTAGCTGTTTTCCAAAGTCTGTGGTACAAATGCCTTCAACTCTTGCACAGTTGCCACAATTTTCATCTGATTGAACTGCTGTGGACAACTAACAAAGGAATATATTTGAATGAGACTCCAATTAAATACTCTTATTTTGACATACTTGCTTTCGTTAATAACTACTGCTAAGCATTTCTTTTTTTCTGGGTCAGAATGAAAGTAAAGACACAGTCCAGAAAAGCTAAACAAAGCTGTTTCAGCAGCCCACTCTGTGGAATATTATGCAGTTGGGTATCTGTTTCAAAGAGGAGCCATAATTATTTCTTTCATAAATATTTAGATAGTTGCATGTGCTGAGAAACAAAGACTGTTCTAGATGTAAAAATTGGGCAGGATGTCCCTCTAGAATATCACATTCCACATGGTTTAGTTTTTGTATATATCATTGCAGTCATAAAACAGTGCACAGTTTGTTCCATTGAAAAGGCTTATAACATTAATCCTGAACTTCACCCTTTCTGTTGGCACCAAATTTCCTGATGCTTCATGGGAGAATTTCTCAAATTACTTCTAGGTTTCCTTTTAGAAGTCTTGTGTCCAGATGTTATCTGTCTACCTCTGCATCCCTGAATCATTATTTTTAGTGCAGTTTAATTCTGTTGGAACAGTGTCTTTATGAGCAATGCTGTGTTCACTGTCTAGGATGAACAATGAGTAGAAATATCAAGAAGCAAATGTATGCTGCAGTTTCTACATGCCTTTTTCTAATGATTTCTTTTTAATTACAGAGCAAAGAGATTGCGTTTCAGCTTCATGAAGACTTAATGAAAGTACTTAATGAGCTTTACACAGTAAGTACTTACTTAGCTTATCTTATACAAATTCCATATCAAACTTCTTCTATAAGCTTTAAGTGTTCTTTTATCTGGCAAGTTACCCCCCAGTGGAGATGCTTACTTTTGTCTTTTTACACAAGTCTAAACTATCTCTTTTGGAAAGACTCTACTCACTTGTTTGCAATACATATGCTTTCAGGATTACTCCTTACTTTCAACCGGTTTTCCCCCTAGACTATGCTAAGCCAGTATGTTATAAGTTTTGTTGATTATTAATGAAGGATTTCTACTTAGAGCTTACAAGAGCAATGCTTCTTCCTTTTCTGTCTTGTTTTTGTCCATGCTGCCGTCTGCTTGATTTGACTCATGGACTATACTCAGTAAAAATCAGTAAATATTACTTATGTGACCTCCCCTCTCCCTGGCTGGGATAAGTAAATATTAATAAGAAAAACAGAGGATTGTGTAGGCTTTCTATACCATTCAGAGAGGTCAAGAAATAAACACTCTAAGCATTCTGGCAAGCTGCTGCTAACCCACTAGAAAATCTGTGAGAATGTGGGTCTGAACTTTTTTTCCTCTTTGAAACTCATCTACACAACTTGTTACTAGAGGATGATGTCTTGTCTACCTAAAAAACATTCCCCAAAATATTTTGGGGGGAATATGTGCTGAGAAAGAACAAAACAAGAATTACTTTTGGTTTTAAACATAGCTATACAATGAAGAGGAACTGGTGACATCCACCTCTTACAAAAGTCTGTTGATTTCTGATGGTTGAGGAAGTTGGACATCTGAATTCTCCCTTCTGTCTGGAAGAACTGAAACATCTGTGCTCCAGTACCCTGCATAACAGTCTTTAGAGTGCTCCCTTCCCTAGCCCCAAGATTTGGGACACCAGGGAAGAAAACCCACAATATCTATATCAAGAAACAATTTGTGGTTTTAAGGAAGTTTAGGAAGATATCAGAGACCAGTTTTGAGAGATTAGTCACATATTACTTCTGTGCATCTTGTCTGGTTTTCTTTTGACCTAGGTAAAATTGTGCACCCATCAGTGAATGAGTTGAAGAACATTTAAATTCAAGAACTTAGGTGACAAAAAGAAGATCCAAAGAAATTTAGACCTGTCTCACTGTCCTGGGTTCTTTTGGATTGTAGCTATGGACACAGATTCCTAAAACCTACCTAGCGCTTTTATGTTTTGTATTGAGGGCTTTTCTTCAGGATTTTTTTTTTCTGAAATCACTACTAATTTTGTAGGTTGCAATACCACAAAACCTTGTTGGCTCAGGCCTGTAGTCAGTGAAGTATGCTGGGATCAGCTTCTGCAAAGTAGTGATAGCTGCAGACATTTCACACAGCTACAGGGGGTCAGTGACTGTAGAAGCTATTGCACAAATGAGCCTTCAGTGGTGAGTAAGCCCTGAAGATACAGTCTTGTTTCAATTAAACAGTTGCATAAGCTCAGTGCCTAGTGAGGCATGGGATTAGTGCCAGTGCTCCCAAGGTAGGAAAACAGTGAAGCATGTGCTGAACTATTTTGCTTAATCACCAGTGAAAATCTGCAGGACTGGATTTTGGTATTTTCACTCTTTTTCTTTGCTCTAGTGCTATGTCTTCCCACTGATGGCTACAGATTTGTTCAGATATTAAGTTACATGGGCTTCCAGTGAATGCTAATTCCTTTCTCTGAATTTAAGGGGTTTGTAAAATAGATAGTTTTTTGAAGTTGTTAGAATACAGAGCATGTGCAGAATTTGAATTAGATTACTGTTGCAGAATAGTTTCTTGTGATGGAATTTACTTCACCTAATTTTCAGGCATCTTCAGTGTAAGTACAAATAGCTTGCCGTCTAGATTCCAGTTATATTCACTAGAAAACTAATATGGGGAGATCAGACCCCTTTGATCAGATGCAAGCATTAACTCCATTGAACAGCTTTTCATTGATTGCAAAGGAATTGGTCAGCTGTAGATGCCCATGTTTAGCCAGATACAACCTATTCTTAGTAAAGTGGCAATATGGTGAAGAATAACATCAGTTCCATTGACTGCATCTTTAGAATGATCATCAGCATATCTCTGTAATGTATGTGCTTGAGTACATGTAGTGGTTTGAACTCAGCCAGTAGCCAATCACCACGCAGCCAGTCGCTTCCTCCCCTCCCCCCCCCGCCCCATCCCTGGTGAAATAGGGGAGGGACAAAAGAAGAAAATTCATAGGTTGCATCAAAAAAATTTAGTTAATAGTAATAAAACAACAGTAACAATAATAAATCCAAAGGGCTAATATACAATACAGTTGCTCACCACTCGGCAACCAGTACACAGCTTGCCCCCAGCAGCGATCCCAACCACACCACAGATCCTGCCATGCCAGCCGGAAAATGGAAATGAGAGAGCATGTATCTCGTTTATATACTGAGCATGATGTCACATGATATGGAATACTCCAGTGATCTATCTGGACACAGCCCTCTAGCTGTTCTCCCTCTCAGCCCAAGGAAAGTTAACTCTATCCTGGCCAAAACCAGGACAGTCTCCACCCCTTTTTCCATACCGTTTATGTTATGCTCAGGTTCCAAATATATTCTGAGAAATCCCCATCTCTTTTCCCGGGTCTCACAGATATAATTCTCTCAGTCTGTGGGCCATCCTTCCAAAATGTCTACCGAGTTCATTTAGTCCATAACTTTGGGTTCCTTCTGTCCTTTCTGTTCCTTCTGAGAGTCTTTAAGGCTGGAGGAATGAGGTGGAGTTGGCTCAGTTGATGGAGCAGGAGGCTTTGGATGTGGCAGGAGGATGTTGCGGGGCACCAATTTCAATAACAGGGTTATTTAACAGTCCAGTTCATTGGCTGTTTTCACCTAAAATCAACTCCCCTTGAGGCACACATTGGACTTCTCCATCCTTCTGCATTACCCACCAAGTGCACCCAGATCCTTGGGCAAAAGTAATCCCATGCATAGATTTACCTTTACCCAGTGCAGGAATAACCCAGATTATCTTCCCCAGCATATTTTTAATGCGCATGATGGGGGCTTTATCCCCATCTACAGTATGTAGGAGGTTTAATTGAGCAAGGCCAGTTTGTTTGTTAGATCCTCTGGTATTAACTGACCAGGTGGCTTTTGTTAAATGCACATCCCAGTGTTTGAAAGTTCCACCACCCATTGCTCTCAGTGTAGTTTTAACAACCCATTGTATCACTCAATTTTCCCAGAGGCTGGTGCATGGTAGGGGATGTGATATATCCACTCAATACCATGTTCTTTGGCCCAAGCATCTATGAGGTTGTTTCAGAAATGTGTCGCATTATCTGACTCCATTCTTCCTGGCATGCCCTGCCACCACAAGACTTTCTTCTCAAGGCCTAAACTGGTGTTCCAGGCAGTGGCATGGGGCACAGCATAAGTTTCCAACCATCCAGTGGCTGCTTCCACCATTGTAACCACATAGTGTTTGCCTTGCCAAGTTTGTGGAAGCTGTTATAATCAATCTGCCAGGCCTCCCCATATTTATGTTTTAACCATCATCCTCCATACCAAATGAGCTTTAACCATTTGACTTGCTCTGTTGTAGCACGTCTCACATTCATGGATTACCTGTGCAATAACATCCATGGTTAAGTCCACCCCTCGGTCACGAACCCATCTATATGTTGCATCTCTTCCCTGATGGCCTGAGGAATCATGGGCCCAGCGAGCCAGAAATTGTTCACCCTTATGTTGCCAGTCCAGATCTGCTTGAGCCACCTTAATCTTAGCAGCTCAATCCACCTGTTGGTTGTTCTGATGTTCTTCAGTGGCCCGGCTCTTGGGTACATGAGCATCTACATGGTGTACTTTCACAACCAGATTCTCTACCCAAGCAGCAACATCTTGCCATAATTCAGCAGCCCAGATGGGTTTGTCTCTGCGCTGCCAGTTGCTCCGTTTCCACTGCGGGAACCACCACACAGCGCATTTGCCATCATCCATGAGTCAGTATAGAGGTAGAGCACTGGCCAGCTTTCTTGCTCAGTGATATTCAAGGACAACTGGAGGGCTTTCACCTCTGCAGACTGACTCGATTCACCTTCTCCTTCAGCATCTTTGGAAACCTGTCGTGTAGGGCTCCACACAGCTGCTTTCCACCTTCAGTGTTTCCCCACAATGCTTCTCATTATCCATTAGTTTATTATCTGGTGGGGCCTCTTCAGCATGTGCTACCTCTTCCTCTGGCGCCATTCCAAAATCTTTGCCTTCTGGCCAGTTTGTAATCACTTCCAGTATTCCTGGATGGCTGGGGCTCCCTATTCGAGCCCACTGTGTGATTAATGTGACCCGTTTACTCCACGTGGCATTGGTTGCATGGTGTGTAGAGGGGACACTCCCTTTGAGCATCCAGCCCAGCACTGGCAGTCAGGGAGCCAGGAGGAGCTGTGTTTCAGTCCCCATCACCTCTGAAGCAGCTCAGACTCCTTTGTATGCTGTAAACATCTCCTTTTCAGCTCGAGTAGAGCGGGCCTCGGATCCTCTGTATCCCCAAATCCAAAACCCCAGGGGTCGACCCCGAGCTTCCCCTGGTGCTCTCTGCCAGAGACTCCAGGTAGGGTCATTATTCCTGGCTGCAGTGTAGAGCACATTTCTAACATCTTGCCCTGTCCAAACTGGCCTGAGGGCTACTGCATGAACTATTTACTGTTTAATTTGTTCAAAAGCTTCTGATTGCTCCAGGTCCCATATAAAATCATTCTTTTTTCAGGTCGCTTGATAGAGAGGGCTGACAATCTGACTGTACTTTGGTATGTGCAGTCTCCAGAAACCCACAACACCTAAGAAAGCTTGTGTTTCCTTTCTGTTAGTTGGTGGGGACATAGCTGTTATTTTATTAATCACTTCCATTGGAATCTGACGATGTCCATCTTGACATTTTACTCCTAAAAACTGAATCTCTTGTGCAGGTCCCTTGACCTTACTGTGCTTTGTGGCAAAACCGGCTCTCAGAAGGATTTGGATTATTTTCTCCTCTGTCTCAAAAACTTCTTCTGCTGTATTACCCATATAATGATGTCATCAGTGTACTGTAAGTGTTCCGGGGCTTCACCCTGTTCCAGTGCAGTCTGGATCAGTCAAATGGTGGGGCTGTGTTTCCACCCCTGGGGCAGTCGATTCCAGGTGTATTGGACACCCCTCCAGGTAAAAGCAAACTGTGGCCTGCATTCTGCTGCCAGAGGGATGGGGAAAAATGTGTTGGCAATATCAATTGTGGCATACCACTTGGCTGCCTTTGACTCTAGTTCATACTGAAGTTATGGCATATCTGGCACAGCAGCACTCACTGGTGGTGTGACTTCATTCAGGCCACAACAGTCCACTGTCTATCTCCACTCTCCATTAGACTTTCACACTGGCCATATGGGGCTGTTAAAGGAGGAGTGCATCTTGCTGATGACTCCTTGGCTCTCGAGTTGACCAGTCAGTTTATGGATAGGGATTACAGCGTCTTGATTGGTGCAATATTGCCGTCGGTGCACGGTTGTAGTGGCAATTGGCACCTGTTGTTCTTTGACCCTCAGCAACCCCACAACAGAAGGATCTTCTGAGAGATCAGGTAACACAGACAGCTGCTTAATTTCCTCTGTTTCCAAGGCAGCTGTAACAAAAGTTCACTGATACCCTTTTGGGTCCTTAAAATACCCTCTTCTGAGATAGGAGAATACATGGAGTGTCTGGGCCAGTCACACTGGGGTGTTTTTCCCACTCTTCTCCACTTAGGCTCACCTCAGCCTCCAATACAGTCAGCTGTTGAGACCCCCCCATCACTCCTGAAATACAAATGGGTTCTGCCCCTTTAAAATTTGATGGCATTAGTGTGCATTGAGCACCAGTGTTCACTAGAGCCTTATACTGCTGGAGGTCAGATGTGCCAGGCCATCCAATCCACACAGGCCGATAAACTTGATTGTCCCTGTCCTCTACCTGGCTGGAGGCAGGGCCCCTCTAATATTGGCCGTAATACCCGCTAGTGACAAATGGGTTAGTGTGGTGTGTATGGGTTTCAGCCTCATCTTGATCACTCACTTCCTGTGAATGCGAATCAGTTCTTGCAGGATTGTGAGCAAAGTTGACCTTTTTGCTCTGTCTGAGCACTTGATTACTGGAAACTGGAGCAGCATTTCTCCTAAAAGAACCTAATTTTGTAGTTATTCTTCCCTCCAACGGACATACCCGCCCTTCTAGGAGGGAGGGAGGTTTTCCGTCCTATTTCTTCATGTCTTCTCCATAGTCACGCAGGCGATGCCACAGGTTCCCCCGTGGTGTGTGCCGGTTGTCTCAAGTAGAGAAATGACTGCTCCTAATAGCTAAGGTTCTGGTCCATGCAGGTGGGGAGTAGGACATGTCCTCTTTAAATTGCTGGAATTCTTAAGATAATTTCTCCACAGCCACAACCAGGGAGGGAGACTTTTGTCGTAGTCAGTGAGCCAGTTCATCTACGGTTGGTCCCTGTTTGTCTCTCCAGTCCATTACTGCCAATGCATTGGCGTATGATGAGGGAGTGCTCCATACAAACTTCCTCCACATGGGCCGGGTGCACTGGATTTCATCTGGATCTGTGGGTAGCCATGCATTATCTGGGTCATAGTAAACCATCTCTCACACAGCTAGCTCCCTCAAGTATTGAATACCTCTCCATAGTGGTCCACACAAAATCTTCCTTGAAGGGATACCTCTCCCCTCACACTTGACAGGAATCACCTCTAGAGACTGAGATTTTGTATCTTCTTTCCAATGGCTTTGTCAATGCCCCCTTCCTTAGACAGGGATCCCAGCTGCCTCACCTCCCTACCCTCTGATTCCACACTGCTGGCCCGTCTGTCCCAGGATTGGAGCAGCCAGGTAACGAGTTGCTGACTTGGATGGCGGCTGAAATCTTTTTGCAGGTCTTAAAACTCGCTCAGGGATAAAGATTGGGTGACTATCACTGGCTCTGCCTCCTCCTCCTGTTATTGTGATGGGCCTGGTTCATCATCACCCTGTATGCCACAAGGGCATTTTCTTGTGTATTTCTACTTATTTATGGGAGCAAATATCATCATGGATTGGTTCTCTGGTTCAGCTGCAGTGCCTCTCCTTGCGGTTGTAGTGGCTGCAATTTCTGTTGTGGACTTTGGAGTGGCTGCAATGTCTGTTGTTTTGTTACCAGATCCAGAGACCTTCTTTTTGAGGGTGCTGAACAGTGTTTAATAGCACTTGGTGAGCATGGGCTGGGCCCCAGCATGTTGCAGTGAGCTGTGCCTCTCTGCAATTACCCAGGTGACAACATAGTTTTTCCAAATATTTTACTAGTTTTTCAGGATTCTGCACCTGTTCAGGAGTGAAGTTCCAATACACTGGAGGTGCCCACTGTTCTAGCTACTTGCCTATGCTACTCCACACCCCAGCCACTCATAATTCTCCAACCTTGGGATAGATCTCAAGGTGATACTCTTCAATAGTTTCTTAACTCTAAAGAAAACCTGAACCACATGCAGAACACACTGGTTCCTAGCAGTATGACAACCATGTTAATGTCAACATTCCAAGGATATTTGCAATTTCTGAAATTCTCAAACACAATCGTAAATAACCCCTGGACCAACAACTGCATCATGTCATAGATCAGCATTACATAGTACAGAAAAAACAAAATTTTTGAGTTATAGTGGTGGGGACTATGTACAGCAAATAATGGTGATAAAATCTTAAGGAGCCAAGCAACAGACATTATGACCTGATCTGTCAATCTGTCATTATCTCAAACCCCAAGCCCCACGTTGAGCACCAAAATAGACTGTTGTGGTTTGAACTCAGCCAGTAGCCAATCACCACGCAGCCAGTTTCTTACCCTCACTCCTACCCTCAGCCCTCCACCAGTGAAATAGGGGAAGGACAAAAGAAGAAAATCTGTAGGTTGAATCAAAAAAAGTAATAGTAACGAAACTACAGTAAGAATAGGAAATCCAAATGGGTAATATACACTGCAGTTGCTCACCACCCAGCAATCGGTACACAGCCCATCTCCAGCAATGATCCCGACCACACCAAAGATCCCACCACACTGGGACTGGAAAACAGAAGTGAGAGAGCATGTTCTTCCTTTATATACTGAGCATGACATCACATGATATGGAATTCTTCAATGACTAATCTGGGCTCTGCCCTCTAGCTGTGCTCCCTCTCAGCCCAAAGAAAGTTATCTCTATTCTGACTGAAACCAGGACAATACATAAAGGTAGAAAGATATCTAGACACATGGAAACCTCACACATAGCTTTTAATTCTGTGTGACATTTACTGTTTACAGAGTAAAATCACAGTGGCCTTACCAAAACAAATACCTACAATTTTAAAATCTGGGAGGTATGTTTCTCAGTCACTTACAAGAAGGAGAAGCCATCTTCCTCTTTGCCCCATGATTTATGGAAAGAAGACAAAAACTCATTTTTACTATTGTGAGATATATCTTTGTGTCCAAAAGAAAGGAAATTATTTTCAAATCAGTGAATAATATACTAATATTGAAGTCTCTCCCTATTACTTGGTTCTGGGTTTTTTTAAAGAAATAGTTAAAATGAGAAGCCTTATTGGAGTTTAAATAAATACCTCTAAAGCCTTTGAGTGAAAGGAAAGTACTGGGGCTTTTAATGAACTGAGGGTGTGTGTGAAGAAGGGAATAATCCATTTACTTATCATCATTCTTTATCTTATAAGAAAGGTTTGTAAATTAAGGTCACCCTCCAGAAATAAAAAACAAACAGTTGTGCGTAAAAGTGTATTAAAGAGAATGAGAAAAGATAATTAAAACCATTAAAAGCTGAAATAGTAAGAAGTGTTTGTGCCGAGACACAGGTGTATACAATGTAAAGAAATTATAATTTAATTATACTCCATGATACTCCTTAGATGAGGAGTGGGTTCCTTAGGCAGAAGTATTCAGGCACACACAGTAGTTCTGCTGCTCCACAGTAACTCAAGCCAACGTGTTGTTTGCTCTGCTGACAAGGTTTAAGATATTACTTGCCTGGATTTCCCTAATGCTATGTGGTCAGGGGCTGGATTAAATGTTTTATTCAAACCTAAATGGTGAGAGGCTGTACCCACCCGTCTCCAGCACGCCAGCCAGACCTGAGGCTTCATAACACCTGCTTTCAGACTTCTCAAGCACCAGGTATCTCAAACATAGTTTATCTAGAATGATGCAGAATAAATCAGATGTTTAAAGGAATTGCTACTGATTTGGTCCAAATATTTTTAATGGCTGAGTTCTACCACAGCCTACTAAGTATCAGAATAACAACTGACTTTTCTTCAGGTGACAACACTGTATCAGGCATCCTAGTCTTCTCTGTCATCAAGGTGCCAGAAAAAAAGGTGACTTTGGGACCCAGCTCTGGAAATCTAGTCTTGCACTTCTGCCTCAGAAAATCCTTTTTAACCTGTTCATAGGGTCAGATCTATAACCCGATATAGTTAGGGAGTTGTGTCCATTGGGTTTGACATTTTTTAGATCAAACAAATCAATAAGCAGTGCCATAGATTTTGCAAAGAATAAACTGTTCTAAGAGAAGAAAATAAGAGATCACTGAGGAATTGAAGAAACACACCACCTTCCACTAAGAGTGCATTATGAAGATTTTCAAATCAAAAAACTTCCTGCTCAAAGATATTTATTAACTTGTGGAAGTTTGAACCTCTGCCTTTTGAGAGAGAGAGACTAGAAAACATTTTGACTGATTTTTAAAAGCTCAGAACTGCAATGAAATGTCCAAAAAAAAGTTTTGGAGTATTAAATACCTACTGTTCTTTAAAAATTCACACCAATAAGAGACCTTTCTCCTTGCTTTCACTTTATGTAATTAATTTTTTTTTCCATTTTTTCATTACTAGGAATTAACATAGAAATACGAGATTTGTACCATAGGTCTTCATTTACTCCCTGGGAGTAGCTTACCTTGAGTTGACTTTGGGTTGTACAATCCTCATTAAAATTACACGTCATGTACAGAATTGTTGAAAAAATAAGAAGAGAAGCAGGTGAACTGAGGCTTCAGAAGATGTTCTAAGAACCTGTGAGCAAAGTAGGCTTACTGTGCTGGAATAATCAGGAGTTTGTAAAGGAAACTTTACTTTTTCAGTTTCCATCTTTTTCACATAGAGAAGGTTTTCTTACATGTGACATTACATAATCATATGTTTTCTACATGTTACTCAAATGACTAGTGAAAATGCATTTTAAAACTATATTTTCATTTTTCAGTATTTTATGCACTGGTTCTTAAATTATGACTCAAAACATCATACTAAAAAGAACTGAATAGCTAAGCTTCAGTCTGTATCTTTGCAAGTTCAGTAAATTATGAGTGGCGAGTACTTTTAATTATGTATGGCTTCTCCCTGGCTGTGCCAGCCAGTCAGTGTCTTCAGGTCTGCAGCATCCCAGCTGCTGCATTCCTCTCTTACTCCTCTCCCTAATACACTTTCAGGCAATGTAGACTAGTAATTAGTCCCATGTTTTACCTAAGTATATAAGCTGTCGAAACTAGAACAAGGCCTACCTTTTGAGTGAGTGGGGATGGGGAGAGAGGAGCCCATTTGGTTATGTGGGGGTCACAAAACAGAGTTTTCTGACAATTACAGGGAAAAAAGTTGGTCAAACTGAAAACCGCAGGAGATTTGGGTTGGTGTTTTTTGTGAACTAAGAGATTTAGAAAACTTCTTACATGTTGCTTTAAAGAGGGAACGGATTATTGATTTTACAATAGATCATCTTTGCAACAGAGAGAGCTCACCAGTCAAACTCTTTCTTCCATTTTACTGGAAAGCTAAAATATCTTGTATTATCAGATCAAATACTGGAATATGACAATTAACGTCTGAAATGATTGGGAATGGTAGGAAACAGAAGGTAGGCAATCTTTTCTTGCAATGTAGGGAGGTCTCCACTGGATTTATGTAAGGGTGAGGGCATATTCATAAATGACCTCTGAAAGAGTCAGGGAGGGATCAGTTTGGTGACAAGTTTGCTAAAAATACAGAGCTGTTCTGGTAATAAGGATGGGGGAAAATGGTGTAGAAAACCAATGCACATCATAAAAGTACATCTTTGTGTCTCCCACTAGGTGTTTCAAATTATTCCAACTGACATCACACTTTTCGCAAGCAATACAAATGTAAGGCTTTCAGAAAAATAAAAAAGTAGGGACAGTCCAAAGCAAACAATTTAATATTAAATAAGACAGAGCTGCTGTGCTGCTTGCATTTTCCATTGCTTTATCTCACTCTTTAAAAATCTTGGCTGTTTAATTTCTCAAGGTAGTTGCTGCCAAATTTTCTTTTTTCTTTGCTGAAATAAAACAGAATCTGAATTCTCTATAGAAAAGTTAAATCCAATTTACTGTAGCACACCAGAGATCTGAGAAGGTGAAATCAGTAATTCTGTATTGGTAGTAATATATCAGTGGCAATTCCTGGAACCACAGAGGTTGGTTTGGAAGTGAACAGGATGCTGAAAACACCTAATACTGAGCCTACTTAACTGCTAGAAGCCACTGATGTGGTAAAGTTGGCATAAGATTTTACTTATTTCTTGGGGAAAGTAGTACCTAACCTGATTTAATGAATCTCTTGCAACTGCACCTTCTGATAAGAACTCATGACTTAGCAGAGACAATTATGAAACAGTTCAGACACAGTAATTGCAACAGGGATGAACTGCTGTTCTGTTAAATGCCTATTTCCTGAGAAGCACTATGAAAAAGCTCTTAATTACTCAGTTTTATTATAAAAATTAAGCACATGGTAACACATGGTAATTTCAATATATTTTAACTTCGTAGCATTCAGTCTTAACACGTTGGACTAAGAAGCTTTCTTGAAAAGTATGCATGTAGAAAAAGAAAGCCATCATCTTACTATGGGAACATTCTTCTCTTGTAGCCCACAGAAATACAGCACTAATTAACATCTTGTTGATGGATTTTCCCAGATAAAAATTGTGGGTTTAAATAAAATAATTATCTAAGGGTTTACTCTGATGTGCCCTTCCCCACGATAAGTGCTATCTTCTGCCCTAAGCCTACTTGCTGAGCTCTTATGAGTGATGCTGAAAATTTGGCACACAAAATGAGACATTTATATCACTAAGTGAACAGTCTGTCACCTACAAGTGGGAGAGTACACAGTTTGGGTAGCACAGGCTTTTTCATCTGCTTGTAGTCTGACTTAGTTATCTGACAGAAATCTATATTTTTACATCACTGGATCTGCAGAATAAACCTGCTAAATTAGTAGGAGATAAACTTAACCATTTCATTTTAGAAAGGGACTAGTACGCATTTAACAATGCTTTTTTCACTACAGTGGAGAAGTGCAGCATGTCATGATGACAGTTCAGCATCTGCAAAATTACGACCTTGCTCTCTCTTTTCAGTGCATATGTGATGGCTGATCAATAAGCACTTTGGGGACTAATTAAAGTCAGTTCAGTGATGGATACTCTCACAGGACAGTCTATTGTTCAACAGTTTGGTGGACATTAGAGAAGCAGTATTGCTTATTTCATCAGATTATTTGTCATTTGAATTACAGATCTATGGATCTGTTACATATTCACAGATCAGAGATCTGTGGGTCTCAACTCTTCATACAGTACTCTTCATACAGTTAATCTACAGGAATTAGGCAAGCCTGTTTCTGTCTTCTACAGTATCTAAAAGTCTTTAAAACTCCATGGAGGAAAAGATGGTATAATGTTAAGGGCAAGAGTCATATATGCAATTTAGCATGCAAATTCTAAGCTAATTTGTTGAGGAAGTGGGCACTGAAATATTTGGAAGCCAAATCCCTAATCCCAAATCCCTTGTTGACATTTATTTCCATACATGTCTATATAATGCTTTTTCAGGTTAAGTTTAGCTGCTGCAATATCAGCTCTTAAAAAACATTGACAAATCATGAAAAAAAAGACTGGAGCTGTCAGCTTTCCCCAGAGGCTTGAAAAATAATGATGTCACTAGTGCATGAGATCAGCAGTGCTGTCAACATAACAAACTGGACAGGAGACAAATGCATAGGCTGATCACTGCTCTGTACATAGTTTGTATTGATTTCTAAACCAGCATGGCTTGGGTAGGACTGTTGTCCAGCCCTGAGTATACTGCCAAGGGGAGGGCTGCTTCTTCAGTTTTAGTTCCCTTAGGAATTATTTGTACGAAGAACTTAGTGCAGTTTGTTGCAAGAACATGGATTTCAAGTAGACTTCTTGGTTCTCTGTAGAGACTATGAGCTGCATGTCATCCTCACACAAAACTTGACATACAGTTGGTGTACAGTGAGACACTGGAATTGGTAACATGTGCTGTAAGCAGGGAATGAGAGGAAGAAATACTCTTCAGCAATGAGGTTAGCAGAGTCAGCATGGAGGCATCTGAGCTTCTTCGTGAAAGCTGGTAGTGATACACTTGTAGTCCTTCACTCAACAGGGAGGAAGGCTGAAATGTCACAGCCGCTGCAGAAGGACATTAATGCCTAATCCCCTGGGCTACATGGCACACAGAAAAAATGCTTCAAAAACCTCAGTGCTTACTGCTTTTGTCAAGCAGAACAAATCACCTTCACCACTTAAGTCAGATGCTTTGAGATGTGCTGTTAGGAAGCTCTGGGATATTACTATGTGCTCTTTGCAGGCAGAAAAACTGAGCACCAAAGTAAATAACTTTCGTAAGTGGTAAGACACATGAATTAGACTTGTCCCACCAACTGAAAAGCCTCTGGAGCTGACACAGCACAAAAGATTAAAAAAGAAAATGCCTGTAGAATTCTGTAAAGAAGCACTAAAAAAATTGACTAAAAAGGCCAAAAGAGAAGGGCACAACCTTATTTTTAATTTTGTTTTTCCATAACTTTTAATAGAGCCATATCGCTTTCTGTGCTTCTCAAGTTGCAGCAGTGGCAATAACACTAAACACTGCTCCAGGCAGTTTGGGTTTTTTTAACAGAGCTGTAAACACATGGTTTATTTAAAAATAACAAGGCCACTCTTTTTGATGTGTGTCTCCAACTGATTTACCTTGCTACAGGAAGTTAGTGAAGAGTTGCCTGTTTCATTTTTAATATAAATCCTATTTCAGTTGTAGCAACAGCATGTCATCAGTATTAAATAGTGGCATACACAGTTATGGTGTATAAGATTATGCATAATGTGATTATGCAGAATTGCAGTTCTCTAAAAGCTTCATTCTTTCTGTTGCACAAGACTTTAAATAGGCATCATTTCAGCCATCACCTGACAGGGCATGGAGTTCATTAGTATCGATCCACACAAAGCCATGCTGCAGCAAATTTGCACTCTCCAGCTTTAATGTCCCCAGTGTTGCCACTCTGTGGATACTCCTTAGGCTGGCCTAACTACTCAGTTACAAAAAGTACTCTTCTCTCTAGGAAATATCTCATGACAGCCCCCCAGACTACTCTGTCTCCTCTGTGGGTCACACACACACAACCCATCTGATTCCTCCCTGGCTGTGTCCTTTGGAGGAGGTGAATGGGTGAATGGCTTGCGTGGCCTCAGCCCAAAGATAACATCTACCAGGGAGAGCAGTCTGGCACCCTGTGAAGAAGAGAGGAGGCCACTGGCTGCCGAGGATGCCTTCATGCTTTGTTCCTTGCTTGAAACTTAAGACAACAAACAAAAGGAAGGGGAAAAAAAAGGCTGGGAAAGGTGGAAAGTGCCTTTCTGTGCTGGAGGTGGGCAGAGACAGCCCTCCCCAGCAGAGGCAGGTGGTTTGTGGTTGCTTGCTGCCCACTATGCAGTATTCAAGCTGAGGCTTTTCTTGCTTGAAGAAGAAAGGGAGGAATGGGCTGAACCAGTCTTTCTCCCTCTTTGTGCTCTGTGCAAGCATGTATTTGCAGGCTGGCAGCCCAAGCTCTCTTGACTGCAGAGCCAGTGTGTGTGGAGGGGGAAGATAAAGGTATTAACTGGGGGACTATGGGGAAAGCATCTTCACAACTCATTTATCAGGCGGCTCCTTCTCCAGCTCTCATCTGGTGCTAGGTTGCACCCAGTCTGCTTGCTGCACAGTTGGTAGCTACTTCCCAGGCTGTAGACAGATGTCCAGCTGTCTGGAGATGTGCTCTCAGACAGAACCTTCCTGTTGCCTCTTTCTTCCTCTTTCCTCAGTGGTGAACGGGTCCTTCTGCTTTCAAACATTCAATGTCCACAGCCAAGCTGTTAAGTCAGCACTGAAGGAGTCAGATAGATATGGCACTGACATAAATTTAGTTTTATTGCTCATTATTTTGTGTTTTAATTCAAGGACAGGAATCCTGCAGTTTAAGAAGAAAGAGTTTGCTTTTTCCTGTCAGAGCAATGAAAAAAATCCCCCCCCAAATTTCTACAAAACTATATTTTATAGCTTACTGCCCCATTGCCTATTACGACGTTTCAGTGATGCAAGGCCCTTCTGAGGAGAAATGAGACAGGATGAGGGATGGTCTCACACGCCTACATTATGACTAGTTCTCCATCACCTTTCTCTTTATTCATAGTGCTTGGTAAAGCACTATGAACATTTAGAATTTTAGATACATAAAAATAAAATGAAAATGCAAACAGAAATCCTCAGTCTCTGTTGGCAAATAAATTTATCCAAGCTCCATGTTTATAAAAGAATGTTTTACTCAAAGACCCTGTGATTTTTCTGTAGGTACCTTTGTATTTTCATTTTGTCCTAACTCTCCTTTGACTCTGTTTTCTGCAGGTCATGAAAACATACCACATGTATCATGCAGAGAGCATCAGTGCAGAAAGCAAACTGAAGGAGGCAGAGAAGCAAGAAGAAAAACAGATTGGGAGGTCAGGAGACCCTGTTTTTCATATTCGACTAGAAGAAAGGCACCAGAGACGGAGCTCTGTGAAAAAGATTGAAAAAATGAAGGAAAAAGTAAATAGTCCTTTTATTTAGCTTCATTTGAAGTAAATTCAGTGCATTTCTGACATTCTTTAGCATTATTTTAGACAGAAAAGTCCAGCTGGAAAAGAAAATTAAACAAGATACACATATAAACTAGTAGTGGGTTATAGATAACTTGACTTAATTGCAGTTCAGAGAATGGAATACTTTATTCCCAGTATAATTCTTATTATATGGTTTGTCCCGTTTGAAACAAAACACTAAGTTATCACTTTGCATGACATTTGTTATATGCATAACAGGCTGGCAGCTAAGATTCATTCTTGTTAGTAAGAATGTATGCTTGAACTGTTACCATTGCTACATACCAAAAATGAAGTAATTCATTATACATTAAATACAAATATACTATCTTTTTCCTAGCGTCAAGCAAAATACTCTGAAAACAAACTGAAATCTATTAAGGCCCGTAATGAATACCTGCTCACCCTCGAAGCAACCAATGCTTCTGTTTTCAAGTATTATATTCATGACCTTTCGGATTTAATTGATGTAAGTATTGGCACATTTGTTTTTATGTTTATTCTGTTCAGAAATAATACTTTTTTTTTTTTTTTTTTTTCATTTTCAAAGGAATACATTAGTAATATGGGTTGCCTACAGTATGTTTATCATTTATAATATTGTATGGTATAATCAGCAGATTTTTCCTTCAGCTTTATATTTCACAAAATAAAGTACCAATAAGATGCTGAACCCATTCTTTTAAAGTTAGAACATTATGTTTTCTCCCCATGTGGCAAGAGAAATAACACAAAAGACGCATAACACAAAAAAGGCAGACATTTCAATTTTGTACTATAAAAGGATTTCTGGGGTACAAATATTTTTTACAAGATAAGCTTCTTAAGTGAGCATCTAATAATGGTATTTTAACTCTAAAGAAGACATTTCCTCCATGTTTCAAAATAATTTAGTTTCATTCATTTAGTCATTGCATCAAATATACACTGCTTTTTATTCTTACTTCATGTAGTTTGCAGAACAGACAAAATCAAACCTGTACTCTGTACTGTCAACAGAATTGTTACTGATTGTCCTTAGTTATTCCTGTGAGAACATCCTAGGAGAATGAGCTTGCACACTGATGTTGACTTGTACTAGGATTTGGTCTCCATAACCTGTATTACTGACATTTTTAGATGATATGGAGGGAGGATCCCACACTCTTGTCATGTCCCACTCTCTTCATAAGCTGACCACATATTTGATAAAGAAAATTTGCAAACACAAATTCAGGAATATTCATTTACTAGCAATGTAGCTTTAAATAAGTCAGTGGGTACACCTCTGTGGCCCATATGAAATGCTTTCTGCTGCAACAATAACATTTGTTATTTACAGTAGTAAATACCATTCACATACAGTCATTTCTGGTGGGATGTTCATCACAAAGATAAGCCAGCTAAGCTCTGGTTTGTAATATAGTATAACTTAATGCAGCATTTGACAAATATTTCTCATTTCTACTGTCTGGAGAAGCAAAGCTTGATAGAAAAATGCCTTGAGATGAATGGTCTAAAATATCTGCATATATGTGTTTTATTGTATGTTTTTTAAAGTCTATTTTCTTTGACATTTCTGTTTTTCTGTAATTTATAAAATATTGCCTGATTTTGTTATTTTTTCCTTTTCCTGATCAACTTTCTTCTCTCACTGTTGCATGTCTTCTCTTTTCTGATTTCTTCTGGTTTATTCTGCTATATATTGTCCCTGTCTAATCTATACCCATGCACCTTCATGTCCTGCTCCACCCACCTGACCTCCCAAGGCAATGAAAACATTTATCAGAATCCCAATAAGTAAGTTGATCAGGGTGGATAACTAAGAATAAGCAGCATATCTGCTAGGGTACCACCCAAGTGAGAAGTTGTCCCTACCTAATGGATGATTTTCCTGGTACTACTTAAAGTATGATGGATTTTTAGCCTCTAGTTAGGTCGTGTCTGATGTGAACTTTATGAGTTCTTCCTGGCTGCTGGAAAGAAGGAAAGGTCCCTTTCCCTCTGTTCCTAGCACCCCCACCCCTTCAGAGGTTGGAAAGATGCTGATTTTGTTTCTCCAGCCTTCTCTTTCGGAGCTCACATTTCCCAGTGAATGTCTCCAGTGTGTGTTTTTACTTGGTCAAAACTTTCTCAGGTTGGAAAATGCACCTGACTCTTACCCACTTCATTGATGACAACAGAGGTTGCCATAGCAGTGACAGCTGAGGGGAGGAACCACAGGCCTAGAGCTTCACAAAGAATTTCAAGGGGAGGAGAAGTTAAGCTCTCTGTGCATACATATACAATGACAACACTCTTTGGAGTTAGTGTATGTAAATATATTTACACGACCATGAAGGCTAGAGCTTTCTAACTGCTAGTTTTTAACTGAAGTATACATTCTACAGTATTTAGTAATGCAGGGAAATGATAACCTACTTTCTGTGGCTTTTTCCAAGCTGTGGACCAATGTAGACAATAGCATTCTTTTAACAAAATGGCTGTAGAAATTACTCTTCCCTAAGGAATTTAAATGGAAAGTCTAGCCGCCCTTTGCATCACTGTTTTGTAGAGTAGGCTGTAAACATGTGCAACCAGAATTTGTTACAGATCCAATTTAATCCAGTTCTGAGTTTGTTTAAATGAAGTGTCTTTCAGACATTTGTATTTAATAAGAATATGCTGTGAAAGCATTGGTATCTAGACAAGAGTGTTTGCTACTTGACAAAGGAAATGCTTTTTGTAAATGCAAGAGTCTTGGCACGATTTGGGGGTTATATCATTGGAATGTGAAACATGCTTCCCACTAGCCGTATGTTGCAACAGTCCAGACTATCTCATTCTGTAAATCTATTAATGTCATGGTACAATTCAGAGTTTTCAGAGCAGTGGTGGCAATTTTATTCTTTGCCCTGTCTATATTGTCCCCATCTACCTGCATGACTTTCTGTGGTTCCCTGAACTCTCTCTTTACCTGTACAGAAGGGGATACCTCTCCTCTGTGTCTGAATTCCAGTTAACATGGAAGGGGTTTAGGTGTCCCGGAGCTGTTGGTGTTGCCCATAAATGAAACTGAAAGTTTTCCTACATTACTGAAAAATATGTCTGATTAAAAGTGGGATAAATATATGAAGGAATGCAGTGAACTGTTCAATAAATTTTTAATAACAAGGTTGGGGAGGGTTGTGGGACATTTTTTTTTTACAAAAATTTTACAAAAAAAAAAAAAAGGTTCCTTTTTCCTTTTTTTGTTTGGATTCCACTGCATTTTCCATTTATGAGGGTCATATGGAAAATCCTAAATTGCAGTTCCTCAGCTGAACTTGGTCTGAACTATTCAACTCCTTCATTTCATTAACAAAGATCAGGGCTTCTGACTTAAAATGATGATGTGCTGTTCATCTTAAGCCCTTGAGATAAAAGCAAGATAAAAATATTGCTGCAGTCTTAGCTGGATATTTTAATGCATTTAGTGAGCTGAGGGTTGGGACCAACATTTGCAAAGAAGTAGGGTGATAAACAGGATTTGATCTGCATAGTGTATTTCTGTCCTTTGTGTATTGTACTAGAGGAATTTGAATTTTCTGTTGAATAATTTTTCTCTGCTGACTATATAGTAGGATCTAGTTCAAGTGGAGGACAGGATTAGCTTTTTTCTTTATTTGTATCATGTAAAAAGTTGTAAAGATTACTTTTTAGCTAAATTAAATAAGCTTTACCTAGTATGCAGAAACTTTTTTTTTAAGATTGTGGGTTTCAGAGGAGCAACAGCGTACATATCCCTGCTAATCTGACTGTTAGTACCAACATCTGTCCATGTGGCTACTACTACTCATACACTTGAAGATTTCCTTATAATTGAGTTTATTAGATTTATCTGGATTTTCAAGGAAGGTAGGGACCTTTTTTCAGACATCATGCAGTCATATGATCTGAAGATAAATGCTAGGAAATAGTGATCAAAACAATTTGACTGTAGTTCTGCTGCTGGAATAAATAAAATATTCATGTGTTGGTCTTTCTTAGAGTAGTGTTTCTGAATCTCTAATTGCAGTCTGCATGCTTTGGATGGTTAAGAAGTTAGGGAACATTTAGCTATTATGAACTTAATATATTCTGTAAAGGTTCTTAATCATTCATAGAACCAAGTTTAAAACTAGGGTAGAGTGTGTGCAGCTCACAAGCTTTGTTACATAAGTTCTCATAAATATGATATGTACAGCCAGATCCCTTTGATTTGAATATTGATGTCTGTGTTGCAGGATGGTTAGAAAGTGACTTATTCAGAGGTTAAGCCTTTTGTAATGAATTCCTCTCTCCACTGGCATTAGAATTTTTTATTATTATTCCTGAAATTAAATGAAGAGCAGCTTGCTTGTTTGGTTGAAGCTCTGTGCTAAGCACTGCAGTTTGTTTTGTTCGAGCCTAAATATACTCTGGGGTACAATAAAGACAGTAAATGCTCTTGAGACTCCTTCAGATTTAATTCCAAATAAGAATGAAATGCAAATTACAAAATTAATTTTTCACACATATCCCAAATGCATCACTTGTCTCCCTCCACTTTGCCCAGCCAAGTCTTTATGAATCCAGAAATTCAATAAAACTCATAGTCTATTACTTCATTCTCTCATTTCTCATCTTCGTGTTTTACTATACGAACTGACATCTCATCTCTCCAGCCCATAGATTGATAGCATCCAGGCTGTAGCCTTGGTGTGCTGATAGTGAACCTCAAAGATTCATATATATTTTGACTGTGTATTTGCTTGCTTGAACTTTACACATCTTTCTACAACTCTACAGATTTTTCCTGAAAACCGTGTGTACATGCATGTGTATGAGTGTGCATGTGAGTACATATGTACTTTTTTGCAACACCAGAAAGGTTGGTGATTTTTATTCCAAGCCTTGTCAAACAGGATGTGGTGGGGCAGCAGTTTAGTGACAGTACCTTAAAGTTTTAGTCTTAGTAATGAATAAATACCATAAGTGCCATCTCCATTATATACAACTCTCTGAACCATCACTAGTACTAGCAGATTAAAAAGGTACTTCTTTCCAAGTAGCTGTGAGTTGATATTGTAACAGAGCCATTCCCCAGTTAAAATTATCTTTTGTCTCCAAATTTTGGA
The DNA here is from genome assembly GCF_965140245.1 of Athene noctua. Lineage (NCBI taxonomy): Eukaryota > Metazoa > Chordata > Aves > Strigiformes > Strigidae > Athene > Athene noctua. The sequence goes on along the minus strand of NC_134039.1, from coordinate 50,344,362 downwards.
GAAAGTGAACTAGAGTCTGGCAGAAGTAAGATTTGTGATGTCTAATAAGTGTTTATTTTGCTTTTTAAAAAATAATTTTACTTATACAAATTCTATTTTTACTTAAATCGTTGAAGCAAAAATTGTTCAGGTTCTGGATTTAGTTCCTGTTTGCTCTGCTGGCATTGTCATTGAAAGTAAATGCCTTAGTCTGGCAGGATATTCTGCTTCACTCGAAGAATCCTTCTTGGCTGGAAAGCCATACTTGTTACCCTCTTAAGCTGCCATCACCTCCAAAAGATGACCACGGCAATAGTTTCTAAGTAGATTAAGGGTTAAACAATGAAGTCCTTAGTACTGTCACAGCATAAAGGATGTTCCAACTTGCAAAAAAGCTGCTTCAGAAACCACCACAACTCTAATTGAAAATCAATAAGCTTTCTATTAATACTCAGATTAATCCTCTAGAGCTGAAATTCAAGCTCTAGATGCCTGTAGTTTTATAACATGTGGATAGCTGGCCATGCTAAACCTGGCATTGCCCTCTATTTCTCATTTCCTCTCTGTTTAATCTTCCATGAGGTCTCTCTGAAACTAATGCACATAAATAAAACAGCTGTCCCGATCCACTTTCTTATCAGCACTTTCAGTCTGTCTTTTTCATCCAAGACAGTGAATTAAATATGAGATCTGATTTGACATAGAACAAGAGAAAAACACCAAGAGACTTTTCCTTTTAGAAACAGTATTTTTTAGGCTTTGAAATATGGATGTGCTTTAGTATAAAAGTTGAGTGGCTGTTTTAGTAAGTGTAACACAATTTTCCATTCTATAAATGCAAAAGAGAGAGGTTAACCTAGGTGTGTTTGATTGAACATGACATCTTTTTTCCTTTTTCCTTAAATGGTTCAGCAACTGGTTTTTGGAGAGTCACTGTCCTATCTGCAGTAAGTACCTGGCATACTCACTAGGACTGAAAGCTTAGTCTTTTTTGTTGTGAATAAAAGAGCCTCTGTTGTCAGAGAGCGGTTCGATCACCAAGTGAGAACACTTGTTACAAACAAACACCTTGTTACTAAAACAAAGTGTGAGGACTTTCTCTTCTACACACAGGTTTAGGTATGGTGAACATTGAAAACTCTTTCCCATGCAGTGTGTGCATCTGTCTGTCTCTCTCCCTCGCTTTTTCTCTCCTTTTTCAAAAGCGTAAGAGGAAAGGGAAGGGAACATGATCCTGTGAGTCCTAAGGGTTTGTAACAGCTATGAGGGAGGTATGCATATAAACATAGTCTACAGTAAACCTTCAAATTGCTTCTTCACCCAACTGCATTGCTTAACTTACAAGTCCTGCAGGGAAGGATGATTTTAAACTGCCGGTGGGCACCCAGGATGGGTGGTGGAGGCCTGAGGGATGCCCTAAAGCAGTGTGCTCCCTGACTGCCCTAGCCAGGCATCAGTGTCTGACTGGGATAAATCTCTCCTGTTTGGGTAAAGAACGCTGCTTTGTATGCAACTCTTAGCAGACTGATGTGCTACTGTTGGAGTGACAGAGAGGTTTGTGATACATCTGCTATTACCTGGAAGCTCACTGAGCAGAAGCTGAGGATATTGTTTATTGCGTAATGTGGGGAAAAAAATAAGGAAATGATCACTTGATATGTTACTTCTATGACATTTTAAAAATATATTCAGCTGTTCCTCTAAAATATTAACCAGTTATGAATAATACAAACCAAGGATGTTTAAAATTCAAGAACAAATGCAACTTTATGTTCTACCAATTAGGTTTCAATTACATTTCAGTGTTATTCTCACCCCTAGAAAAAAAAGACATGAATTATAACTTTCTGCATTTAGTAACGTGATGTACATTGCTGGCTCTGTCTAAGCATGGGAAATAAGGTGTTTACAGTAAATACATTTTCACTATCAGGGGAAGGGTTGTTAAACCATTCTTGTTGCATCAAAAAGTGTCTTAGATGCGTCACTAATGCTAGAGGCAGTTGTGGGGTTTTTTGTTTGGGCACAGACATGGTGAGCAGGAATTTCTTCATTTGCAGTTCGGTGCTGGTATTGACTTAGAGGGGAGACTTATGTCGGGGTGGGTTTAAATAGATGATCTGAGGCTTACATATGACAATAATACTAAAAAGCCCATTTGTTTGTGGAGTTCCAGCCTTTTTCTGTGTAAATATAGTGACTGCATATCTGTATCTGATAAACAAATGCAAAGATATTGCCATACGCATACACTTGATCTCTTTTCTAAAATTGTCCTTTAATCTCTGCAACAGAATGAGGATACTAAATGCATATTGTCTTGACCCCAGTATTGTATTTTAATTTAGAAGATAATTTGTTAAATACTTCAAAGACAGAAGAGTTTCAGGACAGATAATTTGTGGCTTCTGATTTTGGCTGATGTTCCTCCTTTTTAATTTGTTTTCTTTTCCTTTTATTGTGTTTTTAGTGTTGTGACCTTGGATACCATGCTAGTCTGAACAGAGCCCTAAGAACATACCTTTCTGCAGAGTATAACCTCGAAACTTCCAGGCATGAGGGCTTAGACATCATTGAAAATGCAGTTGACAGTTTGGAGCCACGAAGTGACAAGCAGAGATTCATGGAGATGTACCCCACCGCTTTTTGTCCACCAATGAAATTTGAGTTCCAGTCTCATATGGGTGATGAGGTCAGTATACTGACCAGTATCCCCACAGTGGCTGTTTCTGTTCCTATATACCAAGACAAAGAATTTATCCCTTTTACCAAGAGATTGGTAAAAACTGTTAATTGCTACCCAAAAGCAAGTGTATCAGCAATAACATTTTGCAAAACTGGCAGCACTGTTCCGAGTTTCTTCAGAGTTCTCAAGAAAAAAAATGTTGTGTGTTATTATACTCTGTATTACCCACAATGATACTGTTGTGAATTTGCTGGCCAGCCTTCGCTCAGCCTAGCACCAGTATAAGAACTGGCTTTATATCTTCACTACTTGCCTCACCCATGACAGAGCTTGTGGGTGCTATTTGAGAGCAGCTGTAGAGCTGCTCCAAATTATGCCTGCTGAAATGCAGCCTTTTCCCCTTCTTCCTCCCCATTTTATCATCTGGAGATTTCAAGCATACAGGGTACCCCAGCTGTGCCCTGTTCTGATAGACCAAAGGCCAGTAGCAAAGCAAAATGCAGAATCACCTGTGTACATATTTTATCTGAAGGTAACTCCAGGGTTTGCATTTCTGTGTGATAGAGAAGCAACACAAAGCAGCCAATACAGCAAGGCTGTGCTCTGTAGTCATAAGATGCGGTACACAGTTCTACACCTTGTAACACATAAATACTTCAAATTTAGATGGACTAATTTTATTGTCTGCTTTATTAAGTTTTAATAGCTTTGGCAGGAGTTCACCTAGTTTTAAGGAGAGCAACCAACGACTGTTAACTGTTTTTTTAATTCCTTGCATCTTACAGCTCTTTCTGATTCTTTGTTAGGTTTGTCAGGTCACTGCCCAACAACCTGTGCAAGCAGAGCTTATGCTTAGGTATCAGCAACTGCAGTCACGTTTGGCCACACTCAAAATTGAAAATGAGGAGGTAAGATCTATGTCCACAAGGGCTGATTTCTCTGCCAGTCAGAGAGGGACCTGGGGGTGTTGATTGACAGCCGGCTGAACAGGAGCCAGCAGTGTGCCCAGGTGGCCAAGAAGGCCAGTGGCATCCTGGCTTGTGTCAGCACTAGCGTGGCCAGCAGGGACAGGGAAGGGATCTTACCCCTGTCCTCGGCCCTGGTGAGGCCGCCCCTCGATTTCTGTGTTCAGTTTTGGGCCCCTCACTACAAAAAGGACATTGAATGACTCGAGTGTGTCCAGAGAAGGGCAACGGAGCTGGTGCAGGGTCTGGAGCACAGGTCGTACGGGGAGCGGCTGAGGGAACTGGGGGTGTTTAGTCTGGAGAAGAGGAGGCTGAGGGGAGACCTCATCGCCCTCTACAGCTCCCTGAAAGGAGGGTGCAGAGAGCTGGGGATGAGTCTCTTTAAGCAAGTAATAAGTGATAGGACAAGAGGTAATGGCCTCAAGTTGTGCCAGGGAAGGTTTAGACTGAATATTGGGAAGTATTTCTTTCCAGAAGGGCTTGTTAGGCGTTGGAATGGGCTACCCAGGGCAGTGGTGGAGTCCCCATCCCTGGAGGTGTTCAAGAGTCAGGTCGATTTAGCGCTGAGCGATATGGTATAGTTGGGAACTGTCAGTGCTAGGTGAACGGTTGGACTAGATGATCTTCAAGGTCCTTTCCAACCTAGATGATTCTGTGATTCTGTGTATTGTGCGACCACCCTCTCTCCAGTCCCTAAATTCCTACCTCTGTAGTAGAAAGGATTTTGCATGGTCTTTCATGGTAGCTGAGTCAAAATCTCTTACGCTCTCAGCTACAGCTATTTATAAACACAAGTACTGAATGCCTGCAATGGGAATAGTTCACCTGGTAAAATAAAATGTGTTTTTTTGTAAAATACAGAAAAGCTATGCTGTTCTTTTTCCCCTACTCTGGCAGCAGAGAGAGGCCTCCCAGTGGGTATAAATTGCACTTTTATATCATTTAAGGCAGTGTTAAAGGCCCTCAGTTTAAAAGAGAATCTGTTCCTAATTTAAAACATAGGAATAATTTAATCTCTTGGTGTACTTTACTGATAAGTTTTCAGGGTTCCATCTTTTCTATATTATGTGCCTGAATGCCTAGAACAAACTGTTAATGTCAAAGAAACATGTACAGTAGTCTTGAAAAAAACCCACTTGAATTCAGAAAGTATCTCAAGGTAACAAAGACAAAAAAGGAAGAAGAAAGATTATTTCTTTCAGTAAAGAGAAGCACAAGGGCATAGGGGGAGAAATCATGTTGTCAGGCACGGAAGAGATATTTGCCTACACTGGAGATGAGCGTAGAAGTGTACATGATTTGGTTAAGCTGACTCTACTAGAGACTCTTCTGAAGCAGAACTGGGAGGTAAATCACATCCTTGTCAATCTTGCCCATTACTTTACTGCATTGTAGAAACACTGCATCCCCTGTTCCACAGCCTCCATGCCCTGGTTTTCACTATAAGCAATGGTGCTCAGTCGCTCATAGGAAGTACTGTGGGACTGGTGTAAATCATTATTTCTCCAGCCCCCTCCTCCATCTGTGTATTCTACTTCTGCAGTCTAAACATCACTGTGCTCCTTACCATAGCACTCTGCAGAATAGTGTAACAGATTTCTATCTTGGAAGACTATGTTGTTCTGGCAGCCAGATCCTTGGGTGTACATATTCAATCTTAACACGTTGACCACACTTAGGAGAGTTGACCCTTCAGAGCAGCATATCATCTGTATTGCATTTCAGATTAGGGACCATAATCAAATCATGTCACATTTCTATTCTAATTTCAGAAAACAAATGCTTGAGGGTGCTGTACAGCAACAAATGAGTACATCCATGTTTGTGGATTGGACCATGGTAAAGCAGAGAACTAGATAGGAAACCTAATCATGTCATTTTTCTGTTACATAGTTGTCTGATACAGTACACCTAATTTTTCACATTCACACACCAGTTTGTTTGGGGGAGTGTGACAGAGAATTATTTTGAGTAAAGAGCTTCCCCTCTAAACTGTTCTGATATGTATTTATCTTGCATTTGGCAAATTGTGCTTTTAAACACCAGGTTAAGAAAACAACCGAGGCTACCCTGCAGACAATACAAGATATGGTCACCATTGAAGACTATGATGTGTCAGAGTGTTTCCAGCACAGTCGCTCAACGGAGTCTGTGAAGTCAACAGTCTCTGAGACATACCTGAGTAAGCCTAGCATTGCAAAAAGAAGAGCTAACCAGCAGGAAACAGAGCAATTCTATTTCATGGTATGTTGCTTGCTTCCTCATTCATGTGATACAGACGAAACACCTGAAGTAAAAATTACGCAGAAGTTCCTGGAGTTTATGTGCCATACATAGTAATAGATTGATCTGCATCTCTACAGAAATTCAGAGAATATCTGGAAGGTAGTAACCTCATCACAAAACTTCAAGCAAAACATGACTTACTGCAGAGGACACTCGGAGAAGGTAAATATCACACAATAAACTGAAAAGTGATTTTCAGACTATACAATGAACCCACTAAAATGCCAAAAGATATGCAGGAAAAAATTACAAAACTTAAAGCTTAGCTGTCCGGTAAGCATAGATTTGATTTTTACCACTCATAGTTTTGGTGCAGTGGCAAGAGTATGCACTATAAATTGATTTTATTTCTTCAACAGATATTTATTTCCCCTGTGCAGACATTTAGACAAGTGACTATATTTGGAAATGGAACTGTTGAATGAAAAATCTCATGTCTGAAAGGAGAGCTGACACAGTCAGTGTAGGGTGATTTAAGAGCTGTGATGAATGTACTGTTTCTACTTCCTAATGATTTCTGTTGACTTGAGGTTTTTTTAAGAGTTGGGAGAGAGTGATATTTTTTAAGCATACAAAATTATCCAGGACTCATCTCTTACAATGTACTCACTAGTGCAACATTTCTGATACATGGACATGAATGTCCTTCTTGCAGCCTAAAAACTCAGTGGAGCATTCAGGAAAGGTAAAAGGTGAAATCCTGACCCCACTGATGTCAGTAGCGAGATTCTTATAGACTTAATTTAATGTTGAGTTTCTACAAAGTATTTGCATATTGTGAACTGGAATGAGTGAAAACTTAATGAATAGCTCTATACCTGCTGATTGTCATTATTGCATATAAAATTATTGCCTTACAAATTATGATAGAGATAGCAGAGAATTATCTGTTGTCCTCAACAGTCTCCACAATTTTTAAAAATACATCTTAAAATATAAACCAAGACAGCAGGTGTCTGTGATCAAATGAAGTAAAGCTGAATTAGGGCAGTAATGAATCAGGTACTATGCACAGCTCCAGCCCACCTCTTACCAGCTCTCCCAACAGGCACTTCTTCATGCATCAATGGGAAAAGGAAAATCACACTGCAAGCCTTGATGACTAGCCACATGGAGTGTTACAGACTTGAGAGGAAGTGAATTGCACTGCAAAAAGTACAAATCCTCTCCTGAAGATTAAAGACTATGATTCAGAGTTCAGACTCAAGAAAGGAAACTTGTTCTCTTGAAGAGTGTCTCTAAAGGATGTGTCAATTTATTTTCTTTTTACTGCCAAATATCTGTTGCTAATCAGATCTCTTCTTGGTTTTAATATGATGCCCAGATCCACAAATCCAGTTGAGGAGATGCCTTAAGAGCTATTAACAGTTCAGTGGCTATGACCCAAACAAAGCCCCTGTCCAGGGAGTGACTGAGATTGCAGTAGGAAATAAACAGCGTTTTCTTGCAAGGCCGGACTGTAGAAGATGGTAGCTGGTTTTAGACAACTAACTACATTGTGTTCTTTCTCATGGAAGTTTTCATTTAATACATTTTTTTCTAGAATGCTTGCATTAAACAGTTTATTCACACAGAACAATGTGCACCTGATGTTAGTCAAAAAAGAGGAAAATCTTCCTCCAAAAGCTCACAGAAAATGTATTTGAAAAAAAGAAAGTGAATGTTTGTTATTTGGAAGACCAGTAAAATGCATGATTGTCTGCTAGAGGGAGAAATATAAAAGGCAACAGAATCTTTTACTAATGCATGTTGGAAAGAAACAAGGAAAGAACTGTATGAAAGGAAATCCAAACGCAGCAGTGTAACCCAGGTGATAAATTGCCATCAGGCTCTGGGCCTTTCTGCCATGCTCAGACATGCTTGGACCATTTTGTTTGTTCCCTTCGACCCACCAGCTGTAATCCCCAAATAGTTAATCTGTGTGGCCCACAGTGTTTTTGCACAGAGTTTTTGCATCATCATAGCATAGTACATACAAATAGTACTCCAAATGTATACATCCCATTCAAAGCTGATACTTGGGAGAAAAAGGCATCGTTCTTTGATGGTTGAGGTTAAAAAGTTCCAAGTACCCCCTTCTTATTGAGGCATGTGCTTCACTACAGTGCACATGCCTGGGGACGAGGACCTGGATTCTGTACATTTCTTGGATGGAGATTGTTGAAAGGGTAGAATTACAACGGAATCAAGAACATTCGTGCTGTAGTTAGTATAGAAAAGATTTTGTAGGAAGTGAACTTCTCCCCTGCTCCACTCAAGCTGCCTTTTCTGGCAGCATCAATTTCAGCAACACAGAAGACAAATAATACAGGGTGCTGTGTTAAGTAATGCAGAGGAGAATGGAGGAAGAGGGAGAGGTTTGTCTCAACTGCAAGTTTTCCCTTGGCACCCTCTCTTGCTTTTATTCAAACCTGTACAGTGTAAGGATGTAGGCTGAATAAATCCAGATTCCAGTCTGGTGTCCACAACACTGACAGCGTTTGGCTTCTGTCCTGGTTCATCACCTGCCTACTACAGTCTGTTGCTGTTTAATGGACACAGCAGATACATATCCATGATCTGCACAAGGGAGATAGATGATGTGCTCTGTGCTGAGTCTGCATCTACAAATTTGGAAGAATAAATGAGAAATACTCAAATGACATTGATACTAAACATAGGAAGCACACTGACATGCATATTAATTTTGACCCAAGGCTCATCTATTGAATGAACAAATGAACAAAGCAAAAGGCAATGCAAGAAAGAGGATAAGCGGCTGTAAAAAATATTGCCCCTGTGTCCCAGATAGTTTTTTCCCTAATCTGTTAAATATCAGAGATGTGTTTAAAATTGCCCAGACTCAGGATTTATAACATCTTTTGTTTTAGTAGGATTTATTATTGGGATTCTTGGTTTCAATGAACTTGGTTACATGCATAGGGAGAAGTCCCTGGCTTACCCTTTTTCTGTCACAGGTTATTTTACATGCTCTTCTTTCATCCCTCTTTTTCAGTTCTCTAAAATAGATGCCAACAATCTTTACATGCCTTATTAATGCCAGAGATTTTTCCCAGAGCTTATTCTTTGTACCACCTTCTGAGGATCCCCACTCTCCTGGTATTGCAAAGTATATTTTCAGATTAGGGTTTTCAGTACTGTGCAGTGTTTCAGGTGCACCTGGTCATTGACACATAATATTAGGTTTTGCATATCACTGGTTTTCTTTTGGTGTCACTTTCAATTTGAGGGGTGTACTTAGCCTAAGTGATGCTCAGTGATTTTCAGAGTCAGTATAATTCTGTAGTTCTGTTACCTGCATAGGTATTTAATTCTTTCTTCCCTAATATCTTACTTGAACCTGTTAATACTGGATTTCATTTGTGTCCTGTTCCTCCATTGAAGGGCTTCACAGTTTTGTTAGGACTTGATACAAAAGTATTTCAGTCATCTGCACAATATTCCGCCTCCTTAGATACTGTGATCTCCCCAAGACATTAATAAATGCATTATGTATTACGTAAATGGTCCTAATGGGGAGGCTTGAGTAGATGACCATTACACTTTTGTCATGATGAAAAAAGACCATTTAATTCCACTCAGTTTCCCTTTTCTTCACTAGTTTTTGATCAGTGAGAATATTTTGCCACTCAATCCATGGCTGCTTTGTTGCTTTAGTCGTCTCTTGTGAAGAAACTTATCAGGGGCCTTTGAATGTTTAAGTAAATTAATTCAACTGATTCTCCTTTATCCAGTATTTTACTGACATATACAAAGAATTCTAATAAATTAATAGGGTACAATCTCCCTTTTGGAAAACTGAGCTGGTTGGAATTTATCATACCATGACCTTCATACTGTTTCATTATTTTGCTTTTCATTACCATGAGTTGACATGGTGCACATACCTGACTTAGTGATCTGTTCTTCTGCAGAGGTTACCCAGAAACCTTTCTGCAAATTCTCCGCATTTCGCTGTGGTCTTTCCCAGTGGTAGCATTGTAATTTTTTCTTGCAATACACAGACAAAAGAGAGGAAGGATTCTTTCAATAGCAAGCCATTGGTGTCTAGAACTGTATATTGTCAGCGCTGAAGAGGGTTTAGGCACAAGGGGAGATATAATCTAATCTTGGTGCAGCTCTATTTCCGTATTGATTTAGCCACTAAAACACATGAGCACAAACAAGATACATCGTTAGGAGTTTTACTTCAAATTATTTACAGTATCAAGTGACTCTTTAATCTACAGACAGGCTTCTTAAAAATTGTTCCATAAGGTGAGTTGTGTTTGTGTTTTAAATGGAACCGTGGAGATGGTAGATAACTGCACTGCCCTGTTTGTTGTATAATTGTATATCTTTTGCTGGTAACATGAAAGTAAAGGTTAAAAGTGATTTGCCAAGTGTAATTTAGATACAAAAAAAATCTATCTAAAACCTATAAGTGATTGTTTCCTGTTTATTGAACTTTTCTAGGTCACAGGGCTGAATACATGACAACAAGGTAAGATATTTTGATTTTATTTGATTAGACTTACAAATGTAATAAAATCTTAGAAATTACAAATTTTAGAACAAGTTTTTAAGGTTATATGACATTGTTACATAAATTGTGTACAGGCCCTGTGTGTTTTAACATTTAGCGTTTCTGTTTCTGCATGCTGATGGGTAAAGGACCAGGCTGTTCATCTTCCTCATTCTTGAGAGCTGCTTAGGTCAGTGTCAAGGATAGGACAAGCTGGAAGACCCTTAAAAATATTTGTGAATCACACATCAGATTTGGAAGTAGCAGGGGGCTTTTTGGTGCTAGAAAATAATTTTTTTTCAGTTGCTAAAGATACCTTGCCTCTCATAGTTTGTAATTCACTTGGTCAGAATATACAGTTCAGAAGAACCTGATACAGAGATGAATTTAGATGACAGGCCGCATCTTTGATCACTTAGCTCTGGACAGGAATATCTACCTCCCCCAGCATCCATGTGTTTGATACTTAAATGGGTCTGTATGTTCACTGAAGAGAAGGGATGCAGTTAGGTCTCCCTTCTTTGTGGAGTACATACTTTTTCAGTTGTGTAATGCCACACCTGCAATGCTGCCTCCAGACATAAACACCAAGGAGCTCTGCAGCACCCAGGGTATCCAACTGTGGGGGGCAATGGCAACTGTTCGGATTTGCAGCTGCCACTTGTGTGTATCACCGCTATGGGTGCCACCCTTCCCATCCTGGTGACGGCAGGAACATCCAGCCCAGCTTTCCTGGTCTCACTCTTCCCTTCCGTTTCCATGCCATACATACTTGCTCAATGTCTTCTCTTTCTCCATTTTATTTCCTGGACCACCACTCCTCATCTTTGAATTTTACAAAAAAAAAAAAAAAAAGTCTTCCCTCACAGATCAGCAATTTGGATCTGCCTTTGCCTTTGCTGGATCACTTGGTTTTGTATCATTTCTTCTGCCTGGCACCCATATTCCTGGGAACATCTCTACAGACTTAAAACCAACCTTTCACTGACCACTCCATGGTCCATTTTAACTCTGTAAATGGATTTATTCACCTTCTTTCCTTATATAACCCCAGTTGAAAAGCAGTAATAAATCAGAACATTCTTCCCCATTGCTGACATTAATTCTGAGGTCTGTGCCTTTAACTCTGCCCCCCAGTGCTACCAGGAATGCATGGAGGTCAGCAAGATTATGTCTAATGAGAAAAACATTCTTTCTTGACTCCAAAGCAGGTGACTCATCAGGTTCACATCATCCTCAATTCCCTCCTGTGTAAGCAGCTGAAAGAATATGATGGATTTAGGCAATGATTGTACCTTAGTAAAGTGGGGGAGCAGACTGAAGCCATCTTAACTATTTTCTTACAGCTGATCACTTAAACTCAGAGAGCAGGGCTTGACTGTCCATTCCTCAGCACCAGTTCCCCTGTTCCAGCTGAGACCTGCCTATTGCCCCAGGGTTCAGTTAAGTTTCCAGGCTGTAAGAAATGTAAACAAAAATGTTCCTCAAGGTCAAAGTTAAATGTAGAAACAAAGAAGATATCTTTAAAGATGAGTTTAAAATAGCAGGTAGTACCCAAACAGACCGAAGTCCCACCACTCAGTGTTCTATGCATTGTTGTTTCTCACTGTTTCCAAAACATTTGATTTTTTGCTAATTCCTGAAAAATCTATAGAAACATTGGAGTGCTGGTGCAGGGGAACTAGGAAAGCTGTTGGCATGTAGCATGCCCTGACATTCATAGAATATATTGTGACCTAGAGAACAATATTTATTTCCTGAAATCTCTTTTGGTTGTAGTCATCGTGTGTAACACACTAGCTAAACATTGTGCAGACCAAAGTTCTCTGTGTTCTTCCTTTTTTTTTTCATTATGCTGCTTTTGTTTATTTGTTTCAAGTCAATGATATTATTTTAATTCCTTTAGCTAATTTCCAAGGTGTTTCTTTTCTTGTGTGAAGATTTTGGTGGTTGGATGAGGAAGGCTAAAGCTGTTTAACTTTCCGGGCTCTAGTTGAAAATGCAGTCAACTTGGTTTTGAAGCACCTTAGGAGTGTGCTGAGCAGCTTTAATTTGCATTTGAAGCTTCTCTAGCACAAAGCTGATTGAGATTCTGCTTGATAAGAGGTGCTTCCAGTGACCTGTGTTCTGCTGCAGCTGGCAGGATGAATTCCAGTGGTTGCTGCACATTTCATGCATGACCACAACAAAAAAGGCCATTCTGATTGTGCTGTGTTTGGAATAAATGTATATGTAAAACTATAAAGGTGTCAATATTTATCCATAAGTAATGTGTTTTTAATGGGAGAGTTCTCCACTCTTTAATCACTGTTACAGTTAAATTTGATGGAAAGTCTTTATTTGATAAGTACTGTGTTTATTTCTCCCTTTACAATGTTCTGTTGTTTTGCCATGAGTTTACAGACGTTTCATTTTATTGTGTGACTTAATTCTACGTTGCTCAGTAATCATATTCCCTTCCCTTAGGCCTCCAAATCTTCCCCCTAAGCCCCAGAAACACAGGAAGCCCAGACCCCGATCACAGTATAGTGCTAAGTTGTTTAATGGTGATTTGGAGTCATTCATCAAGGTACTGGCACCAGCCACCCCAGTGGCTGATCTCAACACTTCTTACTATAATGGTCACTACCTCACATGAGCTGAGGCAGATCATTATGTTTAAGTCTGTCCTGGGGCTCTTTTCTTTCCCAGTTGATCAATATAATATTTCCTGAAGTCAGAGAGAAAGAGGGTGATTAATTTCTCATGTTAGCCTCCCTACGATTTTGTTAATCAAGTAGGGACAGTATTGGCAGCCTGGTTTTATTAGGAAACTTAGCATCATGTAGAGGATAGGATATAGTGGTGCATCCCACGACTTAGCACTATTTCCTGCTTGCCATTTTCATTACATTCAGTATTCAAATCTGTGGAGAAGCAGTACTACCCTGGGTTTGATATCCAGCTTTTGATTTCCTATGACTTTAGGAATTTATTATATTGTGTGAAATTGTGATCACCGCTATTCTGGATCTTGTATCTTTGCTGTATTTACTATCTTCTTCTTTTTCATACTTTTATTTCTAATAATGCTTCTAGCCGAGGCCGAAGGAACTCTCACACAAGACATCAGGTATCGTTCTGGTGACAAGAGAACCATCTCTGCCTCACTCTCGGGTTGCATTCACGCCTGGCTCAAAATTAGTTTTTTCAAAGACCTGGAGGGAGAAGTTTGCATTAAGAAATGAGTGTATGAGTACAGCAGGCAAAACTGAACCAGAGCACAATTCTACAGTGATTGTAGTCTTAAATGATGGATTTTTCCTTATTCATTAATAAGTACCTGCCCATCACAGTCAATTAGTGCCTCTGGATACTAGCTGACAGATCTAAGGGAAAGAAGTCTTCAGAAAATATGTAACAAAATATTTATAAATGCAGTGAATTACATTCCTAACTGCAAGCTCTGTGAACTGGGCTTGAATGTTACAGGGATTTTGTTTTCCTTCCTCTGCAGCATACCTAGTGGCAAATATTTTGCAGAACAAAATTTTGTGCTCCGTGGCACCATACCAGTTTACCTGTCTTTGAATCAAGCATTCAGCCACCCTCAGTACAACTAATATTTTCATGCAGGCTGTGATGTGCAAAGACTTTCAGGAAATCATCACATGATCCAAGAGATTAATATCATGAACAGTTTCTTTCTCAAGGATGAAAGTAAGCAAAGAAGCAGAAACTCCCACAACAAAAGCCCCTGGATTAGAGAAGCACAGAGCGAATCAGGAGAAATGGTAATCCATTATTTTCCCTCACAGAGAAGAGGGTTAGTTACCTGACAGGGTGGGTGACAGGGCTTACTTTTGCAAGTGGAGAGTCCTACATAGTTAGTCTTTCCAAAATAAAGAGGAAAAGAAGGCTGGTAGCCATGTGACAGATATGCCAGTGTGGCAGCTAACCTAAGGAAAACATCCATGCCCAAAGACCATGTCATTCCTGATAGGAATGAGTCATTTTGACAGGCACAAAAGGCTTACACCTAGTGAAAAACAGTGTTGCACCAAAAGGCTTTTTACATTTTTGCATCATAAGAAATGGTAATTAGTCCCAAACATACATTCACTGAGTACACACATCAGATTAAATTCACAGCAACGGTGGGGTCACTGTTCTTGACATTTGATCAACGCAGATTGTTACTTCAAATTATTTTCCTGTCATTAGGTCCAAAATCCAAAGGTGCTAGTTTAGATTATTTCAGGGAATTACTTAACTACATAGTTGTGTGTGGTTCTGAACGGATTCTCCAAACCCAGGTATGAAAGTAATTTATTTTCTTTTAATTTCTTACTGCAAACACTATCTTTTCTGAGGCTTTAGATTCTTTGCATGAACCAGTATACTAACAGGAGATACGGGTGCATGTTGTGCATGTTTTCTAATACTCTGCTTTTTGGAGAGCCAGACTGCTCAGTGTTGGTGAAGATGACAGTATTCCTGGGTTTAGCAGCTGACCTGTTCCATGGGGGTTTTTTTATTCAGCTGTTAATGAATCATAACACAGCTCAAACAGAAAAAGCTCATCCAAACTTTACTGATTCTTGGCTAGCCAGTCTTTGCTAGGCTTTAGATTAAAAGACAGACAAGCCACAATTTAAGTAGCATAATTAGTGGTACAGTCTTTTTAAGTCCCACTAAAACATCATGGAGTACACAAAAGATCAGGGGTTAGGTTATCGCAGTAAGTGCATTGTTTCATTGCTTCACTCTGTGTTATTTTTCAAACTTTTTTTAGTAGTTGACTTTTCTTCTACTTGCGCTTAATTTATAAACTTCCCATTAGTGTTATTTAGTATGAAAATTAAAGACTAGTTTGTCACAGGAAACATGTATTCTGAGTTACAAGGTGCTTTTGAATTCATGGGTTTTATAGTACAGACTGGTTTTATATTAAACTTTCAAATGAATTAGTTCTCTGAGTGCTCACATATTTGAAATTCATATGGAAAGAAAAATTACAGCTTCTAAGACAAGAATTTCAAAGGTAACTATTATTTATGAAACAGTAATTTTTTCAGCGTAAACACCAACTTTTCAAAATCATTTTTAATCATATGATTTGTGTCTTTAATAGATATTTGATGACTTGTAGTCCTTAATGTGCTTGGGGGAGAACATCCATTTTTTTAAAGTGCCAAAACACACAGATAAAGGACTGTGACAGTTCTTTTGGAAAATCAGCAGTTTAAAAGAAAAAAACAAATAACTCACTGAAAATTAGTGTATAATCATCTTCTCTCCCTCCCATCACAAGCGTTTATTCTCATTTATTAAAACACCTCTGCTTTACTGAAGATGTGGCTATAGACCTGCTGCTGTATCGTGGCTGAGACCAGGAGCTTTATTCCTGAGCTGTGCTAGTTGCAGGCAAGGAGGTGTAGGCTGTGACCTCCCTTTCCCAATACGTTTGTGGCTACAGAAGAGGCAGCTGAACCACATGCTCAGCTCGAAGTGGCTGCAATTAACCACCCAGTGTATTGCAGCTAGTTAGAGCAACCTGAAACAACATGCCAGGCCACCAACTGCTCTGTGTCAGGACACGCAAAATCAGCAGAGCACATAGGAGTGCTCTCAGGTCAGGAGAGAGACACCTGGTACCTCATGCAATGCCATTTGGTGGCTCTTCTCCAAGAACATTTCTGATAATCCAGCAGGTCCAGTAAAGGCCTTGACAACTCTGCGATCAACATTTGTCACAAAAAAAACCTCACCTCAGGGAGTTAGGTCCTATGTAATTAGGTCCATGTAGGATTTTCTCCATCAGGAAAAGAAAGGTAAGTTAAATGGATGCAGAGGGATCATCTTCATCATGAATGACTGTTCTTAATAGCAAACTTTTTAAAAGGAAAATTCACGGCTTTAACTCATTTTGCTTCAAAACCCTAAAATATGCATGAGCTTAGATGTCACATACAGTGTTAGCCAGATACAGTGGCAGAGGTAGAGAATGAAGTCTCTGAATTTCATGATCCAGTTATTTTACTGAAGAACCATAATCCTTTCTCATCACCTGTTCCTTTCCCTCCCTCCCTAAATGGGAAGAGAACTCTGTTAGAAATATTCTTTTCTTATGTGTTTTTTTGCCAGCACTGTATGTCCATCTGGATTGACCAAGAAAATGCATTTTCACATTCAGTCCAGAGTCTGGAGGTTTCCTCTTTTCAATCTGCAGTTCACTCTTTCTGTTCTTGTTTTTCCAGGATTCAGGACAAGTCATTCCTCTCATAGTGGAAAGCTGTATCAGATTTATCAATTTATACGGTAAACTCTGAAACATACTATGTCATTTCATTATTGTGCTGACTTTTTTGTGTATCTTCTGCATAATGCATTTACCACCACAGCTTTGTTTTTAAAATAGAGTTTAGAAGTATTTTAAAAACTAGATTAATTTCTCACCGCTGTCTCCCATCTTTGCTGCAGGTCTTCAGCATCAGGGAATTTTTAGAGTGTCTGGTTCCCAGGTGGAAGTCAATGATATTAAAAATTCATTTGAGAGAGGTAATTGCATTTTCATTTATTGGAGCACCTTAATATCTGACATTTTAAAATCTTTTAAATTGTAATTACTTTCTTGGGTTAAGCAGTTTGTATACACTTTGTGTACTGCACAGTCATATGCTTAAGATGAATTATTATGATTACATGTACATGTTTTTACCCTGTTATGTCCTAGGAGCTTGAGATTGGTTTTCATTTTGTTTAGACGAGGCATATGACTCCTGAATCAACTGTAAACTTCAGTCTTTTGTTAATGATAAACTGCAAATAATAGTTTGTCTAGATTTTATTTTAAAGATCCTCAGAAAGAAAAGATTATGGGTTTTAATTAGATTCAAGAGACTACTTAACGCAATTTGAGAACCCTGTTACTTGATCTTCTGGAATACAAGTGCTCAACTTTCTGGTCCCTCTGCCAAAGTGGCATCACGATCAATGAGAATACAGGCTGTGAAAGGGTTGTTCCATTTTCAACCATTGTTTTCATTCCTGAAAGAAACTTCAGCCTCAGAGGAGGAATCATGGGAGAGATACCAGGAAGTGAAAACAGTTTTTTAAACATGAGTGGCATGCAATACCCAGCCTAGGATTGCTCTGCTAGGGGAGCCAGGATCCAGCAATACCCTAATTGTGTGAAAACAATACTAGTTACAAATTTTTTTACATATTACATTCTCTATTCTTGGGTCTTAAAACTGTTTGTTTTTTTTTTAATTTCCAGAAGAAACTTTTTCAGATCATCTGCTAATGAGAAAACTCTTGGAGCAATAAGATTTGTGACTAAAAGCATGAAAAAATATGCACAGGATTTTTTCTCCCCAGGATTAGTTACATACCTTGTTAAAACTGATCTCATCTTTGACAAGATACATGAAGTAACTGGTTTTACTTGCTAAGTTAAGCCACATCCTCCTATTCTCTAGCTGCCTTATTGTTAACTGCTTATCCTAGGTAGTGTTATTCTGGAGGATACATACATTTTAAAGTGTTTCAAAATAAAGATTAAGTCTTTAAAATTACACATGGTTCACTCATGGCTGAGGTTTTAGTTAGGGTTTCAGTTACTACACAGTGTTTTCACAAAATGGTTGCACATATTACTAAATGTTTTAAGTTTTCAGAATGAAGACAAATTTCTAATTCAACTAACTCAATTTGTCTTATGTAAGCTCCCAAGGAATAGTCTGAGAAAGTCTATTCAATTAAGAAAATTTGGCTTTTTTATTTTACTAACTGTAAATCACAACATGTCCATAAATACCTAGTTGGAAGTTCAGGACCTAAGAGATCAGTAGGTTGTGTAATTTAAAGGAAGCTTTATTTAGGCTGCTGGGTTTAGTTTAATCACAGCCTGGGATTTCTAAATCAGTGTTTATTATCTTACTTGAATGCTTGTATTGCCACCTCCCACATACTGAAAACAAAAAACCAAAAAAATGTCACTCACTTATAAGAATGTTGCGTGCAAAAATGCTGCTGCATGTGTGTTTCATTCACTTTATTCACTTTTTAAGGTGAAAATCCTTTGGCAGATGACCAAAGTAACCATGACATTAACTCAGTTGCTGGAGTACTGAAGCTCTATTTCCGAGGGCTGGAAAATCCTGTCTTTCCTAAGGAAAGATTTAATGATCTTATTTCTTGTATCAGTAAGTAGAACTCTCTTTCTCAATAGAATTTTACTTTCATATATACAGTAGCAGCCTGAAAAAGAGCTAACTTCACAGATTTTTCTGAGACAATTTGTTTGCCATCTGTAACAGTCTGGGTCAGTTATTAGTCATACTCACAGCTGTGGTTGTTCCCTTTTTCCAGTGGGATTAGTGTACAGTACAGCTCTTTGTTTAATAGGGCAGGAAGAATATCTTTTGGTGTACAAGAGAGAGTTAAATTTAAATGCATTATTATTTTCCTCTGTGCATTGGGGCAGACGGAAGGGGATGAAGTCATGATGGTGCAAACAGGGTACATTACTTTCTGCAAAGGTTTTCATGCCCTGCAGCTTGGAGTCAGCACTGGCGAATAAGTAACTAACTGTTCGACATTGTGTAGTTCTGGACCTTTATTGTGCTCAGCCTAAAGTCCCTGATCCAACTGTTTGGAAAACCCTTCAGTGCAGGAATGGAGGGGAGCAGCTGAATGTGGAAGAGCCCTGTCTGCCTTTCAACACACAGGTTGTAATGGGATGCCTTGGAGGAGCATTGCATGGGTCTGTGCACTCCTGGTGTTCGCAGCTGGACATAAAGAGGTTGTAGTAATTTAGGAAGTTCTCAGTGGATGAGTGAATTGCTCTGGCATGCACAAAACCTCTTCCAGTTCACATATCCCTGCAGATGTTGAGGAGGGGTGAGGCCAAGCCAACTATCAGTAGGCTTACTGTTCCCTGTGGGTCCATTGGAGTGGTCGGAGGTGCTAGCTTTGTGGAGGAATTTCCTCCTTTCAATCCTTCCTTTATTAACTTGCTTGCTTCAGCCGGATGGAGAAAGAGATAGTTTCACAGGTAATGAGGGCCAGTCCTTTGGGATATTAATTAGGGCAGGCTCTCTCCAAAATGTGTTATTTTGGCAAAGGGATCTCAGCCTAACAGGCAGGACCGCAGATGAGTGCACAGTGTCCTGGGCTGGCCATTAGATGGCCCCCCCTTTCTGCTCGCTGCTGGGGGAACCCAACATGTGTGGTTTTCCTTCCCACATAGGGAGGATTGCAGTAATTCAGCCTGGAGGTTACAAATGCATGGATCACTGTGACCAAGTCTACGTGCAATATTTTATGTTTCATTTTTTGTGGAGTTTTCTGCATCAATTGCTACTTACAGACTCAGTGTTACTGAGGAGTCCTGAAGGACCTCAAAACCACAGTTTAACAGTCTGATTCCTGATGCTGAGGGGGACACTGTCTCTTTAGGAGGCAATTTCTTGGTTCTGCCTGAGTTTAGCTTTAGCTAACTACAGTGACACAGCCCAGAAAATGTCTGCGAGTCATAGAAATTGAAATCTAAAAAGGGATCGTTTTGACTGAGTGATTTTCTGGATGACAGGGATGATGGAACTTTACCTAATAATCCTGTGCTGATTTCCATAACTTCTGGATGAATTAAAGCGTGTCTGCTGGAAAAATTTATTGATGTAATGGCTTCAGTTGACAGAAAATCTACCACATTCTTGCATAAGCTATTCAAATGATTAATCACTTTCATCGTTAAACATTTGTACCAGTTTTCTTTTTCAAAATTTCTGCTGTCAGATTCTGCCCATTGGATCTCTTTATGACATTATTATTTTGACTAATCATTAAGAAAAATATAAATGATGGTTCTTACACGTGGAGGTGGTATTGCACTCTACTGTGTTGAAGAGCTTTAAATAGAATTGTAAATTACCAGGAATGAGTATTCAGTTTACAGATTATACTAGTGAGTGCTTAGGAGATGCAAGAATATTTGCCCAAAAGGACCTTTTCAATGTGTTCCGAGAAGAGGAACCTGAATGATTCCAAAGAGTTTCCATTCTCCATTGAAGCTTCTGAAGACAGGGTGGGGTATTTATTTAGAAGGAGGGCTAGAAGTTCAGTGGACTGAATATATGTGCATGACACCTGCACAGAAGGAGAGATCCACCAACCTCTCAGAGCATCACTGTCTGAGAGGGATCCAGTTCAGTTATCCTAAAATGGTCTTCTGTTATTAAGAACTCAAAGAAAAATGGCAATGAATACTAGATCCCTAGCATTACGCCTTGGTTTTCTTAGAGGATGTCCAACTATTGCATGTTCAAACTAGGCAGTGGATTATTTTTTTGCAAGAGTTCTTTTCTTTTTCCGTGCTCATGTGGCCTTACAATATTAAGTATGTTGGTCTTCATGTTAAGGGAGCAGGGCCTGACTCCCTTTCCTCTTGTGAGAACACACATTACTGTAACTTCTTTAGATCACAGTTGATATATAAAGTCTAGAAAGCTTTTGCATGTTTAATTAAGAGGGTTTAAATACCCTTAATTCATATTGCATTCACTGTCTGATAAACAGTAAGGAAAGGAATAAACATTGTTTTAATAGTTTTTCAAGATAAATGTGGAGGTTTTAATGATGGGCAGAAATTGTTATAAAAGGGGGGAGGGGAAAAGCAAATTCATAAAGTTAATGTTCATATAAAACTGTAACAAGGCAGAATGTCACACATTTTATATGGAAATGTAATGTTGCCAGTGAAAAACCCCTTAAAACTGAAGTATTTAGTTATGGATGTCAAGCATAGCTGAGGCTACAGCTGCAAAATGAACCTTTCCTCAGTACAGCCACTGAGGAATTCCTTTGCATTTATGCATATATTTCCAAATAAAACAGAGCATTGTGATTCAATGCTTCCCCTTTTGCAAATACAGTGGAAACAGTGCAAAATTACTGACTTTTAGGGCAATTTGTATTAATTAGACTCATGAGAACAATGTTATTCTGTTTGGGCTTATGAACTGTTTTAGATAAAATTTGGGGCAAATTATTACTTCTCCAGAGTAGGCATGAAAGGTAGGACAGAACATAAAAATCCATCTGATTATGGGCCATAATTCTGCATTCTCAGCAAAAGGAATGGCTGCTATTGCTCCCAGCAACACTTCGGTAATCCAGAGGGTAAAATAAGGTGTTGGGGAAGGGGGGAGAGTTGCACTGCACTTCTTTTCTGCCGCTTTGTAGAAACAGGTTGGGCCAAACACAAGCAAAATATTTGTAACAGGAGTTACATTGAGGCAGAGGGTACTGAAGCTGTACTTAGGGCTGGCCATAGTTCACCTTTGCTGCTGGGCAACTGCAGTTCCTCTCCTGATGTGAGTTCTCATACACATGAATTACAGTTCACTTTTACATAGATAGCTGTGCAATGTGGCAGGAGATACATCTCAACTTACCCAGACTGCTTAGCTTCTGCTCAGGTCATTATAATTCTTTATGGTTTCATCTCTCTGGCCTTAAATTTGATATATTAAGATGCCAAGATAGATGAAAACTTACATCTTTTTTCCTTCTGACTTTCATCATTTCAGTCCCTTCCTGCCAGCAGTGCCCATTTACCTAAAGTCATAAATGTTATGAAAGGAAATTATTTTATTGCTTTTCCAGACTATTGCTCATTACTTAAAAAGTAAAAAAACTATATTCTGAATTGTCAACTCTTCCTGAAAAAGTTTCAATAAAATGACAACTGTTTCCTTCCCTAAGTGACAGTGGAGACCGTTGTGTTTGTCCTCCTGTAATGGCTTCTTAAATAGATCTGGAAGAGCTGTAAGTGGCATTGCTGAGTTAATATATATATATCTTCAAGTTAGATTGCACTCATCTACCAAAGTGAAAAGAGGCACAAATTGTTAACTTCAGCACTAATACATATTCATGTAGATTACTTGTCAGCTGCAAATTGACCATAAAAATTACATCTGCAAGTGTAACTCAGTCCCATTTGATGTTCAGCAAGTGTGTAAAATATACATTAGGCATTCACTCTGTTACTAGTAGGTACCACACCAAGTGGAAGTAGCTAGTGACCCCCACATAGAGATACCACATTGGATTTAATCCTTCAAAACAGTGGTCCTAAAGGAGAGAGATAACTTACATTACCATTCTTTGCTTTCTTCTTCCGCCGTTGTGCTACCCTTGCCTGTGAAATATGCTTGGCTTGCACAGCACTGGCTGTTAGCGTAGCACAACTCATTTATTGCTGACAACAGGTTTCTCCTTCTACATGTTCTGATCAGCAACATCTTCCCTTTGCCAAATGTTTGCAGTTCTTTTGTTACTACTGAGTTTGGCCCATGGAGGTTTTCTGTTAACAGAGGGTGGTAGAACATACATAGTCCAGAACTTATGTTTCTGAGCTCTGACTGCTCCCAGGTTGAATCTTCTCCTCATTGGATAACTATATCACATCACCAGTGCAGGAGAGGCCATGTATAGAACCAAGACAAGGAAAAATACAGTGCTTTTGTAGCATTTTTAACTAAACCCAAGTGTTAAAGGCATGTAGCTGTCCAGTTGGCCCAAAATATTTCAAAACCACCAGCAATTGCTCTCTTGCAAAAGTCTTTTGTTCTCCATCACCAAAGCCCTGCATTTATATATTTGAATATTTATTGCCTTTTACTGGTCCACTACTTCAGGTTTGTTGCTTAATTAAACTTCAGTTTACATTTTCTTAGTGTTCTTTAGGATGAATGCATCCCTCTCTTCGGTTATAATTTATGGGGTTTTTATTTGTATTTGGGGGCTTGTGTTAGTAATTGTGTTTCCTCCCCTCTCAGGTTTCCTTTACTCTTCTGAGACAGATTGTTCACTTTTGACCTGTTTCACTTTAGAGTCTACCTCTGCAAAAATCCCATCGTGAGTCACCAGGTGGTTAAAATATATTATGCAAATATAAAATATATTATGCAAATATGGACATTTGTCAGTTCTGTGTGTCTCTGCAGTAAGCAAAGGTGACACTGCCTCTCCAGAACAGGTTCCAGTGTTCTTGGAGGCTAAAGATCAGATCACACCCTTTAAGGCTTGAGTAGCTAGGATTTATGCCTATCTCATGCTGTTGAGAACTGGTCCTTAGGCCATGGCTGACAAAGAGGCAGCTAGCTGATAAGTATTTATGTAATGACATTAGTCTCATCTGGATTCATTCATCCAGTTCAAGGACAAGGAATATTTGCAGAGGAAGTCCATGAGAGATCAATAAATAAATCTTTTCTAAGAGCAATGAAAGATTGCACCTCAGCAGATCTTCTTGTGGAGGTTGTGATCTGCCTCTCTGGAGGAATTTATGAACAGGTTGGACAGACATCTCTCAGAGGTGATTAAGGTAAAGTCAAAGATTTAGACTTAAAGGACCTCTGAAGAGTCCTCTGAGCTCTCTGTTTTTAATTTTTTGTAGTAGCTAGTGGAGGTTCCTTAGATCTCAAACACCTCTGATGCTTAGATGCCTAGATAATTTTATGGATACACAGAAAACCAAGCACCTTATATTACTAGAGTGCTTTGCTCAATTATTGTCTGATAAAAATACAATAACAGTTCTGGGTGCAGGTGCCCAGCTCTTCCTCAGGGTACTATAATCATGAAGGCCCAGAAGCTGCCCTCTTCCCCTTCTCTTGTTTCACCCCACAAATGTCTCCTCTGCTCTGAGCTGCCTTGTAGCTCCACTTTGACAGGAGTACAGTGTTCTCACACCAAACACTTTCTCATCTGGCTGGCAGGAAACTGTCCTGCTTGTGGGTTTGACCCCCATGGCTGAGACGGGCCTGGAAGGCAGGTGTATCAGACCACAGCTCCAAATGGTTTGCTCTGCTCTGAGAACTGGGAACTAGAAAGTAATAACCATTTCTATTTGTGATATGTACCTGACGATAGTCCTGATTTGTGGTTGATATTCATGTGTCCTTCAAACATATCTCCATTCCCTCTCTCACTCTGCAGTCAGATAAACCACGTTCGTTCTCAGTGTGCTTGGCCTTGCCAGAGGCTTGTCCTCTTGCTTGTGTTTGGGAATACGAGTCTCATCATATCATTACAGTAATGAACCAGTTTTTAAATCCCCTGATTTCTGTTTCTCTTGGCAGCTAATTGCATTATTAGGACAAGTCATGTAATATCAGCACTTCAATTTTCTTAGCTGAGGAAAGGGTAATACCTCATCGGGTGCTGAGGTAGGGCTAATTACAGTTCTCAAAAATCAGTGTAATGAAAAGAGGGTCTTCAACAGAAGTGATTTAAGAGGGAAGACACAGCCAGATTTTTGCAGTGTTGGGATTGCCGGTGGTTCCTTGCAGCAACCTGCTTGTAGCTTGGATGGCTGTTCTGCCCCAAGGCTCTCTTCAGCAAAGCCAGTGGAGGCAAAGCAATGCTTTCTCTTCCCTCTGCATGGGAATCAGCAGAGCTGCAAATTCTTTCTGCCCCAATGCAGAAAGATTGCTCTGTTTTCATTTCTTCTTTCCTATTACCCAAACACTCACACACTGCATATACACAAGCAACTATGAAATTTGGCTCCTCATTTAAAAGCAGCACTCAGATACGTAACATTATTACCTGTCTCCTTTAAACCAAATCAGTGCTAAGAAAGAAAAACAGGCCTTTTGAGACAATGTGGAAAGCACATGAATTTACCACTTGGCAGTAGTTTGGATTTTCAGTAAAGGGGTTTTCATGGAAACTGGCACTGGGTTACCAGAAAGGTATTGGAAATACACACACCTCATTCCCACATGTATAGCTTGTAACTGCTTCAGGTGACCTGCTTAGTACTTAGTGTTCATCATGCTACTAGTAGGTCAGTTTCGATAGCTCATCACATGGCCATACAGGCAAACTCTCTGTACCTACTCTGCCGTGTCCATGCTGCCTACTGAGACCAGTTTCTGGCTCATGAATCCTGTGAACCATGTCTAGGAACTGCTTAGAAGAGTTGTTGTTGGCACAGACCATGAGCACATTGGAGAGTGTGATAACTACTGTGTGGTAGCTGCCTGCTGGTGTTCAAGACTGTGCTCCATCCTGGTTTAGTTCACTAGTTTAGTCAGAGCTATTGCATCCAGATAGGCAGCACATTTCTGGAAGAAGCTGCTGGACCCACCTGGGAGTCCAGCCAGTGCATTTCTTGGGTCTGATTTGAGTTCAGTGATGACTGAACCTGGTCCAGGGCCGGTCTCCAGAACTGTCTGGAAGAGGCAGGTCTGCAGCACAAGGCATTATCCAGGAAAGGCTGTAATGCAGAAGGTGGGTCCTGGTGCTGCATCCCAACTTCCCTCCACCTTCCCACATCCAGCACACAAGGCAGAAAGGCTGCAGAGGAGCTGTGCCACAGCACGGCTCAGCAGTGCTGCTGAGGTGGGGGTGTTGAAAGATGTAACCAAAGTGCCTTTGGACTTTCCTCACTCAGCCCCACACCATAGAATATCCACCTGCACACATGCACACAGGCTCAAAATCACCCAGACCTACAGCTCTGTGTGCAGAGACTCACAGACAGGCTTGTCAGGGGGAAGGTCAGCCGAGCTGGAGACTGACAAGGTGCCCTCGCTGTAACAGCAGCTGGTTTTGTTGGAAGAACAGGAACTGAAGATACAGGCAGGCTCCTTCCACTGGGAATGGTTTAGTTCAGGCAGGTGGAACTGGGAATGGCTTAGTTCAGGCAGGTGGAGAAAGGCCTTGCACTGAAAGTGGTGTCTGTGGGCTGTGCAGAACAGCAGTGTTGCACTACAGTGCAGAAGTGAGGCACATAGCATTGACTTCTCCAAGATGTGCTATGCACTAGAAAGGGAGAGGAGAACTGCGGTTACTATGCAGATCCTCACTGTGCAAGCAGCTCCCAGGCTTAGCACACCCCTGCCACGGACTCCAGTTCTTAATCAGTAACCAGAAATACTCCTTGATTCATGCAGTCCACGTTTAACAGAAACATCAAAATAAATTTCAAGTCCCATACTCCACTTGAGAAAGTGTAATGGCTTGAACTAATTTTCAGCTAGAGTTTGGGCTCAGTGTGACTCATTACATTATAAATCATACAACTTTTCAGCAGTCCTTTTCCCCACAAGCTCTGCAACATCTCACCAGGGACACTGTACCAGCCTCCAGCCTCTCTGCTAGAGAATAGGTTTCTACCCCCTGCAGGAATTTTGCTTCGCTGCTCCCACAATAGATAACACAATCCAAATGGACTCATGCAAGCAGTGGAGGGCTGTTCTCCTGCAGAAGTTCTCAAGATGCTGAGTTTCACCCCATCCCAGAATCTTTTGCTCCACATCACACTAGTGGTACTGAGCCAGTGGAATCTCCTGTAAATACAGATGTGGGAACAGGGAATAAGCTTTCCCTTCAGTTTACCACACTGGCATTTCCTAATGAACTATAGCACTTCTGTGTGGTAAACAGAAATCTTGCTGCCAACATGCTCTGTTTATGCTTAGTTCTTGGTACCAAAATACTAATTACTAGACACCGGTTGTTCTTCTAAGAAACGTGTCAAATACATTTTGCATCTACAAATAAATGCTGATTAGTACAAACAGCCATACCAAAGAGCACAAATAAACACTAGGAACTCTGTTTACAGTTAGCACATTTTCATGTAAGTAATTATTTTAAATGTGTACTCTTAAATATCATGTTCTGTGGTACAAATGGCTTTTCAGCTGTTGGAATCAGCTCCTGTTTCATATTTCCAAATTTTCAAATATCCATTTCACTACCACTGGACAGTATTTCTCATGTAATCTGCTAAGTTTTCCCCTAGATGTTGTCAATTGCAGCATTCTTTCTTGGCTGACATAAAAAGCATTACTGAAATTTTAGGTTGTTTCTAGCAGTATCATTTACACAAAAAACACGCTGAGTAAAAAACTGAGATATTACTTGTGTTGAAAAACAATTTATGCTTTTTTCCCATCATTACCCCCCTTGCAGCCACATAATCCTTTTGACGAACGTAGAACATATTGCAGCCTGTTTATAAGACATCAGGAACTGATGCTTTTATTAAGCTGACCTTGTTTTGCCTGCTTCAGAAGAATTTGGGTGGACTGCTATAAATTCATTTGGGAAAATACATGTGATCTTTGTGTTTGTTGCTTACACACCATAAAACATAAGGCCTTTCTCCTGCTTTGCCATTAAGAGAGTTATAGCTAGACATTGGATTAAGGAAGCTCATTAGAGAAGCTTGACGATTGAAATATTACATCTGATGTAAACATTCAAATGAAGAGAATGAATCCATATTTGAAACTGATGGCAAACATCTCTCCTTGGTTCCCTTAGGTTATATTAATGTACTGATATTGTGGTTTTGTGGGCTGTCTACCTTAGCAAGTGGCCAAGGTTTGACTTAGACAGATTTGTAACTTCTTGTATTTAAAGAAGTTACTTTTAAATTTTATGGTTTTAATGAGAGGAAGAAGGACTTTTAGATTTTATTTTTGTAATAGGGCAAAATGAGAAAATAGTGGCTAGGGACATGTGATGGTAAAGAGTCAAAGTAAACTGAGTAAACTGACCAAATGCTATTTTAGACCATCATATGAAAGACAACTTAAAATACTTTCTTCTGTTTGCAGGAATAGACAATCTCTATGAGAGGGCTCTTCACATCCGCAAACTACTCCTTACTTTGCCCAGATCGGTCCTTATAGTGATGAGATACCTCTTTGCCTTCCTCAACCAGTAAGTACTTTATAATTCCCTGAGGTACTGTATCTTTATCTGCCTTCAGATACCGATACCTGGTGGTATTGAAGTTCTTTGAGTTTCCTCATACTCTATGTAGAATTTATATTTAAGCTCCATTTAACACAAAAGATGATCTAATTGACAATGAAAACAGAAGGAAAAGACCAGTTTTCATTAAAATTAGAATTCCATTTGTCCAAAACTCAGCAAGGTTGTAATAAGACAGATTAAAGTGTTGTCTGAAATGAAAAGTGCAGGCTACAACATTAAGGCTAATAACAAAATAAGCTGATAAAAAATCACAAATACAAACTGTAATTACATTTTAAATCTTTTACGTAATTTAAAAGTGAAGATATTTTTTTCCTTATCTCGAGCTGATTTTAATCTCCTGATGGGAAAAATAAGTATTATATTCAAGCAGCACAGGCACTATTAGATTCTAGGCACTGCCAGGGTGAGACTTTGTGTTGCTGCTTCTATTTTCTGGTAATAGGGCTACCAGTATGGAGAACATACATCCCCTGTGTATGCTTTCATATAAAGTACCTTAGTCCTCACATTGTGAAAGACAGGCAGCTGCTGGAAGGAGGGTTGTATGAGAAAGGGAAAGTGGTGTTCATGTCTTCATCATCTCAAAGAGAAAATAAAAGACAGGTTAGGCGATTGCACTGTGTTTCTCCTTCCAATCCTTCACAGCCCTCTCCAGTTTATGGAGTTTATACTGACCTCAGTATATTTCCTGCAAATTTTGCTTCTTGTGCACTTTGCCCTGATTCTAGCTTTTCTGTTTCTGCTGCCATATTGTCTGTTTCCTGTTATATCTGTTTTCATATTGCTTTTTTCCTCTTTTTTTGCTAAATTTGCCCTCTGCTGATTCATTCTGTCTTTGTGACCTTCCCCATTTCATCCGTCCTGTTCCTACAGAAACAGGGTCTTTGCAGCCAGGTTATGTGTGCACGGTTGTAGTCACAGCTGTTCCTATTTCTTTTCTTCTAATAATTTCTGAGCCACTTTCAAGCAATATTTAAAAGAAGGGCAGCAATCTAAAGTTTTATGAAAATAACCATTCATTTGAAACATTAATTCATCCCCTGAAAGTGACACTGTGAATGTCTCAAAAGCTTATATCACAGCTTCTTCTCTACTTAGACATACAGATTGACTGGAGTTATACGAAGTTGTACATGTTACATGGTCGTGTCAGCTACACTGTGCTCTCCACACGAATGCAATTTAGAAAACAGGCTAAATCCCTTATTGCCTCCAGAGTGCTCCTGGTACATCCACAGGGAAAACATCCCCATAGTTTGACTTTCTGCAAATCCAGTTCTGATTTTTGCATATGCAATTATGCCTGCTTGGCTAAATGAAGTCATGAAACGTCATGGCAGAACTCATCTGTCTAGCCCCCTGCTTGAAGTGTCTAAAGTTAGATCAAGTTGCTCAAGGCTTTGTCCATTCAAGAACCTCAAAGCCTCAAGGCTTTGTCCAGTCAGACCCAGTGCTTGGTGAACCTTACACTGAAGAATTTTTTTCCTGCTTCCATTAGGAATATCCCTTGCTGTGAATTGTGTCTGTTGCCTCTCATCCCGTTGCTGTGCACCTGTGCCTGATTCTCTCTATTTTGATAATTTTGATAGTAGAAGAGTGCAGCTAGATTCTCTGCTAGCCTTCTCTTCTAAAGCTGAACAAACCCAGTTCTCTCCACTTTACTTTAAAACCCATATGCTCCAGCTCCCCAGCCATCTCAGTAGTCCTTTTCTGGGCTTGCTCCAGTTTGTCAGTCTCTCAAAACTAGACACCATACCTCATGTGCAGCTTCATGAGCACTAAGTGGAAGAGGAATAATCAATACCCTTGACCTGCTGGCTCTGCTCTTCCTAATAGAGCCACGTATGCAACTAGCCTGCTTTGTGGGAGGACCCACTGCTGAATCATGTCCAACTTCCTGTCCAAGAAGTGCTTTTCCTTGGGAGCTGCTATCCAACAATCAGCTTCAGGCTGTAACAATACATGGGATTATTCCATCTCACAGACAGGACTGTGCGTTCATCTTTGTTGAACTTGATGAAATCCCCATTTGTCCATTCCTCCATCTTGTAAAGGTCCTTTTAAATGGTAACCTTGACCTTTAGCATATCTACTACCCTCACATAGTGTGGCATCATCTGCAAGTCGGCTGAGTGTGCCCTTCATCCTGTTGTCTGGGTCATTCATGAATCACAGAATCAGCTAGGTTGGAAGGGACCTTGAAGATCATCCAGTCCAACCATTCACCTAGCACTGACAGTTCCCAACTACACCATATCCTTAAGCACTGTGTCGACCCAACTCTTAAACACCTCCAGGGATGGGGACTCCACCACTGCCCCGGGCAGCCCATTCCAACGCCTAACAACCCATTCTTCCTGACATCTAGTCTAAACCTTCCCTGACGCAACTTGAGGCCATTCCCTCTTGTCCTGTCGCTTGTTACTTGGTTAAAGAGACTCATCCCCAGCTCTCTGCAACCTCCTTTCAGGGAGCTGTAGAGGGCGATGAGGTCTCCCCTCAGCCTCCTCTTCTCCAGACTAAACACCCCCAGTTCCCTCAGCCGCTCCCCGTACGACCTGTGCTCCAGACCCTGCACCAGCTTCGTTGCCCTTCTCTGGACACGCTCGAGTCATTCAATGTCCTTTTTGTAGTGAGGGGCCCAAAACTGAACACAGGAATCGAGGTGTGGCCTCACCAGCGCTGAGTACAGGGGTAAGATCCCTTCCCTGTCCCTGCTGGCCACGCTATTGCTGACACAAGCCAGGATGCCATTGGCCTTCTTGGCCCCCTGGGCACACTGCTGGCTCCTGTTCAGCCAGCTGTCAATCAACATCCCCTGCTGTTGAAGATGTTGAACATCAACAGATGTTGATGCCTGTTGTTTGGATGCTTCCAAAGTTAAACTCCTGTGGGAGTATGTGGACAGAAGGGAAGGTGCTCAGGGATCTTAGGTTGTACAGTAAAAACAGAAACCAGAAGTCACAAGAGTCTTTGCAAGATCCAGGAACTTAGTCGCCTCCAGAAGTCAATTCAGTCTGCCTAAGTTATATAGCCAGTTGATGGGAGAGATGCATCAAGGTCTGGTGAGAATGATAGGCATGTAAACCCACTTTGCATCCAGTCCACTTGGGCCTCCAAGGATAAGCACTGATGAGATAGAAGCAGCAGCAGTTGGTGCATTTTACATTAGCCCATTAGATCAGTGTATACTAAACACAACAGTGTGGGATCACTATATATACATACATGTATGTTGTATAAACTCACTTTATAATGTGTATATAGCCTAATGAAGAAACCCCCTTTTTTTGTTTTGTTACTTTATGTGGGATTAAGTGTCAAGGAGGACAGGAAATCGCTAAGTTGTGATGGAAAATAAAGTTCCTTCAGTTTTCAGAATAAGGTTACTCACAGTGGAAAAGTAAATTTTTCTTCATTTTTGTTACAACAGCCTTTCACAGTACAGTGATGAAAACATGATGGACCCATACAACCTGGCCATTTGTTTTGGGCCAACCCTGATGCCTGTTCCAGACATACAAGACCAGGTGTCTTGTCAGGCACATGTGAATGAGATAATCAAAACTATCATCATCCATCATGAGGCTATTTTTCCAGATGCTAAAGAACTTGATGGCCCAGTGTATGAAAAATGCATGGCTGGAGATGACTACTGGTAAGTCAGAATATTACCCTTCTATCTCCTTAAAATCAGTAGTCTGTTTGTCTGGATAACTCCTGTGATACAGAATTACTTTTGCACACAATAGAAGTATGAAGATAAATGAGAAGGGCATTTAGGTTCACATAGTAAAATGTTACCTATAAAGAAACCATGAAGCAAAGGCAACTACAATGAGGTTCCCTACAACATTTTGTGCTGGAGGTTACCATTGTGTTCAGCCAGATACAGCCAGTGTTCCAGGTGTACTGTGCAGAGCACACAGCCAGGTAGGAAACTGGCTCTCTGGCTGTGAACCACCTTAACAAATTTCAGCTTATGGTGCCTCCCCCCTGCTCCTTTCCTCTCTTAGCAACACACACACACTTTTTATAAATGAAAGAAGTCAGAGGTTCTGAAAACTTCTTAATAACTGAAGGTGAGTTGTGTGGGCTTCTTCAGTAATTATGTATTCATAGCACATCATGACAATTATGTTGCACATAACTTTATAACATTATAAGAATAATTTAAAATCATCTCATGCAGTTGACATATTTTTGATAAGTGTGGTTACTCTCTCTGCTCAACCTTTTGTTTTCGTTCAGTGACAGTCCCTACAGTGAACATGGTACATTAGAGGAAGTGGACCAGGATGCTAGTACAGAGCCCCATACCAGTGAGGACGGTATGTCTGTTGCATTACTGTGCCTTTGATGGGAGTAATTTTACAGGTGTTTTATGCGGGAGACCTTCTTTCTTTCCTAATTATGTCATATTTGAAAGAAGGGTATTTCAGTCCTGGTGTTCTACAGCAAAGCCGGCATCTTTAATCTCTGTTTGTGTGCTTTTTCGCTCTGATTCATCTGTGTTTGACCAGCTGTTTCCTTGTTTTCTCCTGATTTGCCCAGTCACAGGAAGGGCAAGAAAGAAACTATTGCAGTCAGCACATATTATTTTCTGATATAATGTTATATTTTTAGTGACTCTTTATCTGTTGTCTGCAAAAACTAATCAAAAGTGTCTCTTTAAATATTTCAGCTAAGGGATATTTGCCATTCAGTGGGCTCTATTTTGATACAAATTTAAAAGCTGTTCCATCTAAAGGATTTATAACTACTGAAAAACATGTGTGTATCCCCCACAGTGAAACTTCTGAACAATAGTCATTTGCTATAAATATTAATCACATATACTCTGACAGTTCTGGGTACAGTAGATATCCATGAAAAATTTGGTACATTTCTATTATATCAGTTCTTTTTAGCCAGGTTTCCTGAAGGTGTATTTGACTGTGAGGTATTTCAGTTGGACTGTCCTTCAGATGTGCCTCCCAGTAACTTCTACCCAGTTTCAAGCATATGTAACAGATGGAAGGAGGTGTCAACACTGTTAAATAACTACCATTTTCCTGACAATTAGTGGCCAGTTAGAGGTGAAGGACTCAGAATAACACTCCCTGTAGAGAAGACCTGCAGTGTAAGCTCACTGCATATCAGGCAACCCAGACAGAGCAACCACAATGCACTTAGGCACCAGCAGAAACAAAAGCTGCCCGTTGTCCATCTCAGAGCATGTATGGAAGGACAAAGAGGAATAGTCAGAGAGGGGAAAAGGGGAGGAAAAGAACTACAGCACAGGATTTATTAATTTTTTTAAATAAAGGATGTCATAAGGGATACTGGTTAGGAGCTGGGACAATTGCCACAGGGAAGGGGAACAGGAAAGTGTATCTATAGGAAACCTGGCTACACTGGTCCCATTGCACACAGAACAATGTAAACAATAGTTCCACTCTAACTGTACCCGTCTGCTTTGTCACGTAGACAAACTGTCAGTGACAGATTGCCTGTCTATTGCCCTTTGCCGAAGTGAGGAGAGACAGGCAGACTCTATCCATGCAGCTGTTTGTAGAATAGGGACAGTTGGGTGGGCAGGCGTCACAGACGGGGGAACAACTGAGGATAGGAGAGATGTCAATGTTAATCTTCTGCCTGTGGTGTGTACCTGTGCTTGCACCCGCAGTAGGGAATACTGACAGCTTTACAAGACAGCCTGTGTGCATGGATTCCTCTTGACCAGCTCTGTATAGCTAAATCCACTGTCTTTCTACAACACAGCTTCGCTAATTAGGTGTGAACAAACTCATAATTGCTTTTTTTTATTTCCCAAGACAGTATAGCTATACTTTATAAGAGCTCCTTCTTCCATTGGATGCACTAAGCAAGAGTGGAAGCTGAAGAAGTCTGTCCATCTCTCATTCAGAGCAGAAATAGTGAAATGCAGATGACACATCACTTTGATATATTGGGGCCAACTTTGGGGTCCCATGACCAAACTGAGAGATAAAGGCCCAAGTGGGCATGGAAAAGAAGTGCAGCTTTTCAGCAGCAATCAAAAGCAGTTACTTTAAAACCATGCCTAGGAGAGGTTAAAACATAAGCAGGATCCAGAGGAACTGGACTAGGGCATCTCATAGTGCATCACCTGTGCCTTGGTAATCATGGGCACTACACCGCCACTGTGTTGTTGTTATAACAGTTTTACATTTGTGTTGTGGTGCTACCTGTGTTACGACTGTGTCACTGGTGAAGACAAACCCTGAAGAGAATAGCTGTCAACTGGTCATGTTCTTTTAAGATATTTAACTGGTCAAGACATGGTTTTTTTGTTCACCAGATTGGCCAGCAACTTAATTCTAGTTGCTCCATTGCGCCTTCTTAATTAATTCAGTACTGAAAGGAAGTGGACGTTTTTTACAGCTAAATAATTGTTAGCACAAAAATATTTGTAATCTAGGGAAATTCTGCTGCAGAGATAAAGGTTAGCAAGCCTGGATCACATACAAAACATTGTTGGTCTTTGGTTCCCAGCCTGCAAGCCCAAACCCATTTTTTTCAATGGATACAGCTTTCTGTTATAATAGCACATTTTTCTAATGTAGGTTACAGGCTTAAAATTAAATGTATTCACCATCTCTGCACATACAGTCATGTGTTTGCCCTTTGGACAATGCCTTTTAAAAAATGTTCTTGACACCAAATATGAGAATAGGTGAGAATTTTTCAGTTTGTATATTGAACTTCATAAGAGTCACTGACTGACCTGTGATGGACAGAAAGAAAGCTTTACTAAAGGGACTGGAGTATTTGGGGTGTTTAATGTGATTGATTCATTCATTATAAGCTGGATGCATCTCTGCTAGCTGTATGTGGAGAAAGAGAAACGGAGGCACAACATTGCTGCTGTATTGATCAGGCATATGGTACTATTCCAGCCAAAACCAGGACAACATATAAATACTTCGTAACTGCTTAGATTGACTTGTTGATACTGGAAAGGGAAGAGAGAAGAAGGAGGTGCATTTTACTGTAGTGTTTTCAGTCTTTTTTAAATGTGCAGAAAGTATCCCTAATAAGTAAAACATATAAATTGCTTCTTTCTCCTAAATCTGGAAATGAAATTTAATTTGTGAAGTTCAGAATATTTGTACTCAAGCTAAGATACAAAAAATATCTATCTGTAATTTTGCTGCAGAAGAACCTTTACCTGCAAATGCCTCTGCAGTAAAGATTCAAAGGATATTGTTCACGTTTTGCTGAAGCACTTTTTAGTGTTTTCCTTTACCTTCATTTTGCTGAAGATTTTTTTATTCTTGTTGGAGGCATGTGGAAAAGGGTGACTAGGTTTGTTTTCCAAGGAAGTAAGAGAGAATTTCCTGAGGAAGTTAAACAGATGGGTTTCTCCTGGGAAAACATACATACAATTAACATCATACTGTTCATAGATATCTCATAAACATAGGGTAAAAACTGAGATGGTAGTTCGACAGGAAACAAAAATTACAGGGACATGTAAGACTGTAAGTTGTTGTTCTGTCCCCAACACATAGTAATTATACTGCTTTTCAGTAGGGCATGCTGTGATCTACATTTTGCCAGATTCTGTCAACACCTTGCAACATTTCTTTGCTTTTGCTATTCCCTAGTCAGAGAACTGCTGTCCAGAGGACAGGACTTTGAGATTGCAAAGTTGCTGTTCTCTGATGGGGTGCAAAAGATGATAAAGACATTGGGAGATAGCATCTTCCCACAGAGTTCAAGGACATACTCTATCCCGGACAGCCAGGGTACATCAGGGAGAACTGAAGAGCAGAGCAAAAGCACACACACACACACACACACACACACGCAAAGTGCAGTGAATGGTCTCCCCTCTTTTCCTTAGCTCCTTGAGGCGTAGAGGGCAGCGCAGTGGCACTTCAGTGCCATCACCTCTGTAGGGAGGTTAGTACTACATCTGGCATCCCAATCCCAAAACTAAAATTAGCACTTATGTTTCTTCTGCCCTTTCTGCTCTTCCAAGAAGTGGAAGTTTTTCCCACAGTTCTTCAGTTTGTCCTAATTTTTCACTTCCATAGCATTGCCTGAGTCACTAGAGATGATAGCTGGTGAGATCCTATATGTCATCAAATACTTCTTGATATTTTAGGCAAATGCCCCCAGGTATGGACAGAGCAGTGCAATTACCATTTCCTTCTGAGCTGTCAGTTTTACTGTTAGACATTCAGTACCACACAGAATTTGAGTTACAGATCCCAAATACAGCTTTCAGCAGCTTTGCTTTTTTGGAAATGCTTGTCTGTCATTCAGTAACCTTGATGTTAGATGGTTTAACTTTTCAAAATGCATTTATTTCTAAGAGTGACTGTCATGGTGCTTTGGTTTTAACTATTAAGGCTTGACCGGTAACAAGGTGAATTACTATTTAAGTACAGTCTCAGTACTGTTTGCTACAGGAAAGTTCTCTCCATGTGAAAGCAACATTCAAGCAAAGAAAATGCCCCTTTCAAAATAATGAAACTTGTCTGAATTTACTTTTGGTTCTATTAAAAAAACTGTGTCAGATCTAGTGGGGACTCCTCTCTGAGGAGGTGGGTTTTGTTACCCAGGCAATCTAACAAACATGTCTCAGAAGTCACATCCATTATGGTTACATTATCAATTCACACAGCTGGGCCAGTGGGGCAACTTCCTTCAGACCTCTGAGAAAGTACGTGAGTCTTGCAGGCGTTGGAAGGAGACAAAAAACAGACTCCCATTGTGCACCACGCTTAGATTAGTGTAATTTCACTGGGATAGAACTATTTCTAGTTTAATCCATTCATTTATAAATAAAAAGATCTGTATACTCAAATGTGGGATGCTATATGGTCTGTTAAAATTAACAGAGAAACAGGCTATTCATATCCATAGCTATTCAGTGTAGGGGTTTATCAATCAATCCAGTATCCATGACCATTATCAATTACAGTCAGAGAATGTCAAAGGAAATTCTGTAGAGGAAATTTGGGATTTTCTTACTTGCTGTAAAGCTTTTTTGTTTGGTTGGGGTTTTTTGCATTTTAAAGTATTACCTGTTAGTGACTGACTGGCTCTCTGAAACCGGGGAGCTTTTGCTTCTGAATTTTTGACCCACTCCTCCATAACCCATAACTTACCTGCAGTCGGAGAACAGTGTGTTCATACAACCGTCTGCTCAGTCCCACCTGATCCCAGTAATATCTTCTTATAACAAATTCCACAAGCAACGTGCATGATATGTGTCAAAACAGTGTTCTTTTGTCAGTGTTGTGTTATTGCCATTCAGCTTAGTACTGCCCTCTTAAACATGATGCAAGATAAAGATGTGGTTAGTTTCATTTCTTTTAATTTGGCAATAGTGTCGTTCCATGCCTATAGTCTCTTTGTCACATCCGTACTTTCTGTTAGGAAGACTGTAGACAACATCTAGAAATGAAAACA
This sequence comes from Athene noctua, assembly GCF_965140245.1. Classification (NCBI taxonomy): domain Eukaryota; kingdom Metazoa; phylum Chordata; class Aves; order Strigiformes; family Strigidae; genus Athene; species Athene noctua. The sequence continues at coordinate 50,306,699 of NC_134039.1, read as the reverse complement.
AGATTGTATATTAGAATATACATACCAGCAGGTTTAAAGGTTTCCCAGTTTTCCAGAATGATTGTTTCTATGTCATCTTTATATTTTCTTTCCTTAAAAACATAAACCCAAGAAACCTGTCACCCCTCCCACCCACCCATCAGGGAATGCCTGCCAGCAGGCCATCCAGTTGGGTACATTTTAAGGAATTAATATTGTTATTGCTATATACTGCATTTATATAATCAAGGTCATTTCTCCCAGTGTACATTACTTCTGCATGTGTAATAGTGAATTCCCCATACCACTGTGTGCCATCTCTGGAAAGTTTCCGAGTTCTTAACTCCTAAACACCCTGCAGTTCACTACTGACAAGAGTTCTTAGCATGACTGAAGAAGCAGCAAACCACAAGACACCCTTCTGCAGGCTGGGCAAGTTATTAAAAAAATGAACTGCAAACTATAACCTCAATAAAGGTGCTATCATTATGTTTTCATGCTGCAGGATGAAGTTAATTTTAAAAAGACATTCCTGTGCAAAATGTTGTCATAAAGGCACAGTGGCTTTCATTACCAGCCTGGTTCTTTGGGGAATTACAACCTCAGCAATTTTAATTTGCACCAGACGGAAAGTTGCTATGCTAGTCATTAGCCCAGATGTTAATTTCCATCTAAATATTTCTCTAATTATGTAGAGAAATTTGTCATTTGGGGGACTGAGTTATTGGAATCTGCAAAGTGTGATTTTTAAACCCATATTTTGCACGTTTTTCTTTATGTTTTGAGTCTGTGATGACAAATTTTAATCTATTTGAGCTCAGGTGCTTTTGGTTTTGTGCAGAAGAACTGGAGGTTGGTAAAATCACAGCTGTTTCACTGATGTCTGGGCATGGCTCTGAAGATACCTGCAGGCAGAGACATTCAGCAGGGGCCCTTCACTGACATCAGTAGGTTTCCAACATAGGCGTAGGTTACAGGGTAGAGTGCATTACCAGTGTAAGGCTGAATTTACTAGCATACTGACAGATTAGCCAGGACTGCTGTAACCAGTGTTTGATTTCAGAAAACAACCAACCTCCCCTGCAGAAACCAGAGGAATGCAGGATGCTGGAGCAGGCAGAGCTGCCTTAGGCAACTTCAGGCCACACAGGGACTCCTCCCTGTGGAGGAGTCATCCTTAGGCAGTCTGGAGCGGTCTGCCTCACTCAAAAAGAGTGTTAAGGAAGCAGATTAAAGCACTAGGCTTCAATGTTGTGTAAAACCCTAGGTTTTCACTAGGTTTGCATACTCGTCACATGAAAGAAATCTCATAGCCCAACTGGGCAGAGTAGCCCTACTCGTGCACAGGGAAATCCTGTCTTCCTTCCTTTGCCACTGCAGATGTTAAAGGCACTCACAGTTACTTTTCCTTTATCACACTTCCTTGGGCCTCTTGATTATTCATCTGAGTTTGTTCATCTTGTTTTCAGAGGTCTTCATTGCCTGGCCTCCATCCCACTCCCCAGCCATGAAGGAGCCCTTTGCAGCAGGAGGCAGAGGCCTCTCTCCCAGCAGCAGCTGTTGTTAATGTTTGAATATGCTGTTATGTTTTCTGCAGCTTGCAAAGCAACTCAGATGTTTCACACCTGGGGCACAGTTTCATTATGTTTCTTTGTAAAGGATATATTATAATACAGCCTGAAGTCTGCCTTAGCTCATCTGATCTCTGTCAGCTCTGCTCAAGAAGAATGAGCACTGAGAAAATGCAATAAATGGGTTTTATGAAACCAAAATGAGCAGGAAAGCCAGTGTGGAATCTGGTATCTGTTCTTCTTCCCTCCCTACCCAGAGTGCGAGCCCATAGAAGCTATAGCCAAGTTTGACTACGCTGGAAGATCTACACGAGAACTCTCTTTCAAGAAAGGAGCTTCCCTTCTGCTCTATCACCGAGCATCTGAAGACTGGTGGGAAGGAAGGCACAATGGAATTGATGGCCTTGTCCCTCACCAGTACATAGTGGTGCAGGATATGTAAGCAGTGTCTGGTGTGACTAGGTTCTTGGTGGGGTGTAAAGCATGCTGAAGCAATTAACAAAGTGATTTCCAAGTGGGACAGCAATTTGAAGGCTCAGATAGATTAAACATTTGCCTTCTATGCAGGATGCCTCTGTCTTTATTGCCTTGAATTGACAGCTCTTAATCAAAAGTCACTACTAGGCTAAGATACTTTGTTTATGGATATGTTCCCAGTACATCAAGAGACAGATGCTGCTGCATCTATTTTAATTTTACTATCTCTTTGTAGCAATTGCTGATGTTTAAATTCAGCTGGATTCTTCGTGCTGGAGAAATGCAGCTCTGAACTTCTGTTTTACAGTATTAAGCATGTGCTTTGCCAAGGGTGACAAAATTCTTCTTTACAGAAAGGTTACACTCGAAATATAAAGAGTTCAGTAAACAGAAGGATTATAAGTAATTTTTGGAGACATGGAGGAGCTGCAGTGCATTATAACATGCCTGATTTTCTTGAGGAGATTAAAATCTAGGAGTGCCAGGATGCTCTTTGTCACATTTAACTGGCTGACTTCTCATCTCACCATGTGTGTTCTGTTCAGGGATGATACTTTCTCAGATACACTGAGCCAAAAAGCAGACAGTGAGGCCAGCAGCGGACCCATAACTGAGGATAAGTCATCATCAAAGGACATGAACTCTCCCACTGACCGTCACTCTGACGTGTATTTAGGAAGGTAAGCTTAGCATAACATGTTTTCAGTAGTACTGCTCACAGCTTAGGTAACACAACAATTAATTTTCCATGTGCTTATGGTGGGTCACTACAATTTGTCCCATAACCACTTCTTCATTGGTGCAGGCAAAGAAAGAGATCAGAACCTCCACCTCCTTTACGACGCCCCGGCAGGAGCAGTGACGGTCACTGCCCCGTACACCCACCTCACCCTCTCTCCAACTCGTCCATGGAGCTAGGTTCCCCCAACCTGGCAACTCACTGCAGTCCCAGAGCCCTCCTTCAAAATCGCAACTTCAATGCTGACAGCCCTGAAAGGCGACGTAGACCTGGACATGGCAGTCTCACTAACATCAGTAGGCACGATTCTCTAAAGAAGATTGATAGCCCTCCAATTAGAAGATCTACATCATCTGGTCAGTACACAGGTTTCAATGACCATAAACCACTGGACCCAGAGTCAATAGCTCAGGTTTGTGTCTTTTTTATTTTATGTCGCTCTCTGATTTTCTGAGGAGCAAGTCTCGGTGAACAGCATAGCAGAGCACATACACTGGTAGGAGTGGGTGTGCAGGAGAATATCCTACTCAGCTTTCTAAACAGAGTGTGTGTGAAAGAAGATACATTAAGGGATCCTGGATAGAAGAAGCACGAGGGGAAATAGACATTGCAGAAGCAATAAAAAGAAATCATTTCCCATTATACTGTAATGAAATTGCCTCTGCCACACAGAACGCTAGGATAGTGTATAATTACAACAGCTACATAAATCGCTGTGCTCTGATGAAGGCTGGCCTATTCTAACTTGCGTGTGATTAGTGTTCAATTATTTCTCAGTATTACAGTATGCAGAAGAGTGCTCTGACTGGCTGGTAGCGACCATTGCCATTCAAAGCACAGATTTACATTCCAGGGTCTTGTATACTTTACATAGTTTTCATGTAGTTCATATATAGTTCATACCGTATGTTGATTTGATGCTTGTAGTTGTGCCTAAGAACATAACGTGCAAGATGTTGCACCTGCATAAATCATGGGCCATCTCATCCCTGTGTGAACTCTCACCTGTCTCATTCCTGGCAGTGAAGAGGTGAGGATGGAATAGGGAGCACCCCGATCATCAAATTGGTCTGTGGTACAGAGCTGGTAACAGCTCTTGAGCAAATAGATACCACCATCTTCAAAACTCACATTTTGTCTAGGTAGAATAACATGATTACTAGGGGCACCCTGAGGGCATAGTATGATTGCAAAACTATTTTACAGTAACACTAACACTCATGTTTTAAAATTTAATGTACTGGTAATGCTTGCTTTCAAACTTTGCTTCCAACGAGGGATAGAAGGGACTGTCATGTTTGGTCAGAAAGCTGAACCATGTATTAGAGTTAGAAAGTATAAATGTCATTACTGTTTTATTTTACTCTATTATTTGTTTACCTTCCTGGAACCACATACAGTGCTGATTGGCTTAAGCTACTTTCTTCTTTAATGCCTAGACTAGTGTTCATTCCACAATAAAAGAACCCAAATTTTGATTAAACTATGTGAAAGTCACTGTGTGCAAGCAGAGAATACCAGATATTCTAACCTTAGTTGTATCTCAGTATCACTGAAAAGTAGTAAATTAATGTCTTGGTGCATTCTTTTAGCATTTGCGCCAGAAATCCTAATGAAAAAAAGAATTTTTTAGGTAAGCTCACTGAATATCTTACAGTTTTTTCTGCTTAAGATCTAACTCAGAGAAACAAGAGGAGAGAAGAGCTGATAGACACACAAGCTTTATTTCACTACAAAACCGGGTTTTATAATCCATGTGAGGGAATACAGATCCTGAACATCTGAGGTACTAGATGAGCTAGCTAACAGTTAGCAAATGGACTAAAATCTTTACAGCTGTTAGTACCCAAGAGATGACAGAAATCTTCACATTTAAAAACAATGCTATGCAAATACACATTGTCCTGACAGTCACTTAATAAAATGGCTTGCGAGTTTTGGTTTAATGGATTTTTTTTTAATTCTTTCACGTAAACAGGTTAAATATTTGTAATGTCCAGCCAAAGCTGCCATGTTGTCAGTCGTACTGTCTTTCAAATAAATCTGGTGGAAATTGGTTTTAGCAATATAATATTTGTTAAAGAGAGGATGGTTGGCAAATTAATTCATGCATTTCTCACTCCCTCTCCTTACTCCTCCGGTGCTTTGCATTCGGTAGTGATTCGAATGACATGCCACTTTCTCTGTGCTCTGACCCAGGACATCGAGGAGACAATGAACACGGCGCTGAACGAGCTCCGTGAGCTTGAGCGGCAGAGCTCAGCGAAGCACGCCCCCGATGTCGTGTTGGACACCTTGGAACAAATGAAAAACACCCCCACCCCTGCCACCTCCACAGAGTCACTCAGCCCTCTCCACAGCGTCGTTTTAAGGAGCTCTGAGCCTCAGATCCGCCGTAGCACTAGTTCTTCCAGTGACACCATGAGTACTTTCAAGCCCATGGTGGCCCCTAGAATGGGAGTGCAGCTGAAACCTCCTGCTCTTAGGCCAAAACCTATTGTTCTTCCAAAAACAAATCCTAGCATAGGGCCTTCGCCTCCTTCCCAGGGTCCAGCCGACAAATCTTGCACAATGTAGACAGCTCAGCCACCCACAGTGCCGGGCTGGGATATGCTAGGGAAAGGGATGGATTAATGATAGAAGTCAGGGCTCAGTAACATCGTTTATTCATGTTTGTAACTGGAGAGGCTTTGTTTTTCAGTGGTTTTGAATGTATTGTCTGAAACTAGCTACATTAACATGGGCATTTGTATTTTGTATGGTTTCAATTAAAAGAAAAACTGGACAGTTGTGCATCGTTTTAAAAAACAAACATAGACTTACTTGAAAACTTGATGCTGCACCATTTGTAATAAAAACAACACGGATCACAGCTTGCCACGTTGTACCATACTTCACAGTCTTACTGTAGCTATATAATAACAGACCCTGCACAAAACTATGGGGGGGTGGGTCAGGGGAGGAGGGACCTCTCATTTCTGGGTCACCAAACCAAATCTCAAGCAGGTTAGTAAGAAAAGAAATCTAGTATGTGAGGATTAAGTGTCTGTGTGGAATGTCTAAGTCATCTCAATCCACATTTCTTATTTAAGACACACCAAAAAAAACCCCACCAAACCCTCACAGCTCATAATTGGCACTGAGTTTTAGCTTTCTTGTTGGCAGTGTCACTAGAGACAAGTGTTGGATGGATCTGGAGATCACACTGCTCTCACCAATGAAAAGCAGCATTCCAGGTCACAGCCAAAGCACATCTCCAGAATAGTATCTAGAAACTCCTTTTGCTGCCCTCTGTAATAGTGTACCTTTTCCCATGAAGCTAGCCCTTCGTTTCCCAATACCACATTTTTCACAAAAGCTAAATTCATTTAGAGTTCATAGTTGAGCGAGCCAGGCTCTGGGGAGTACGTGAACCTGTTGGTCCATTAGGCAGGCTGATAGGCGATTAAAAGGATCAACTACACAGTAATTCAGCAAAGTATCCTGTTGACTTTATTGCTCAGCGTCCAATTAAAGACACGATTTGAGTCATAATAGTTGGAGTTTAGAGCTGACCTCGCTCCGCTGGCTGCCTTGCACAGCGCAAACACTGCGCACATCCTCGGTTATGCTGACAGCAGCAAGACAGGGGCTCACTGAAGAGGGACTACCTCCTGCCAGCGATGCAGGGGTCACTCACGGGACAGACGGCTGCATTTCTACCACCTAGATTCAAAGCTGACAAAAGTTTTCCGTAACTGCTTTGCCCCCTTTTCCCTTTGTTCTTTTAAATGACAGAAATTAGTACCTTTCTTATGTCTGTGTGAGTGACAACTGTCAACTTTGCTTAGCGCTCTGTTGTTTAACTTTGTTAGGCGTGAACTAAATGTACAGCTGTTTTGCACATTGCAAGAGTAAGCCATAACATTATTTCTGTGAATATATTTTCTGGCATCCAATCCGTAAAATAAATTTCAGTGAAGAAGATGGGGGGGGGGGGAAAATATCTATTGTGGTACAGTACAACTGGCTTTAAGCAAGATCTGTCTTTCCACATATTCTTTAAGATCTCACAGTTGGAAAGCTTGAAGTTTAGCACTCGCTATACATAAACAATTGAGTTTGGGAGGAGAAGAGTAGTGATAAAATTTGATAGGCGTGATTACTGAGGTGACAGGAGCAATTTCCTGTTGTTACTTAGGAGCAATTTATTCCTCCTGCTCTGGTTTACACCCTGTAGATAGGTACTGCAAAGCTCCAGGTGTGAAGTACGCCATGAACTGCCTCTGAGAACCAAACTACTCCTGGTATTTGCAAACCCTTTTCAACCCTGCCACAGACTTCACAGGCATCTAGGTTAGAGGCAAATTCCTAATCCACCACAGCAGATTGTGCAGCATTGGTCAGTGAACCTCCAGCCCTCTCAACTCTACTGCCTAGTCCTAATATCAGGGCAAGAGCCTAAGGCAGGCCAGCCCTAGCTGCAGCCCAGCACTGGTCTATAGGGTCTGTTCACTTGGTTGGGACCAGAAGATATTTTCAAGTAGTTCCCCAATTTACTAGAATCAGTGGAACAAACTGGAATTTCAGCTTTCATCTACATGCAGTTTTAGTCTAGCATTCTTAAATTAACCCACCTGACATAATTGAGATGGATACCTGTATCTTTAAATTGCATAGGGAATTTTGTATGTTTAAATAACTGTACTGGACTCCATAATGCTTATATTAGAAATTGTTTAGCAAAAGAAAATATTAGAAACAGTGCTTTAGTGAATGCATCCACTTAGTGCATTCACACAGTTAAATGTGTAGTTTGATGGTTATTATAGATACTTAAAAGTATAGTAAGTGGATATGTAACAGGAAGGACTGCTACAACTACAGACGTACTAAAGGGTAACTCCTACACACCTAATCCAATCAGTATTGTCCCTTACTGTCAAGGTTGATAAATTGCAGTACTGGTAGCTTCCTGCTTGTTGACTGTTACCTAATTGTGTCAATGTACATCTGTAGTATGTACATGTGAAAGTGCCTTTAAATTTTAGAGGAGCTTTAGCCTTGCTCTTGTACTGTTGCATTTCCATTGCATCCTTCCCTGTTTGTGTATGGCTGCATTCCCATTGCATTCCTTCCACTCTCAAAGAACAAATAAAAACATGGAAATTTCACGGTTCTGGAAGAGAAATGTACTGTTAATCTGTTGTGACAATGCACTTTTATGTATAGTACTGTACATTTTTGGCATGTACCATTACAAGCTTCAGTATACATTCAGGTTTGTTCCTCATAGTGTATCTTTATAATAAAGAAGATTGTTCTGTCTGTGTGTGTAGTTTTGCTGGGTAAACAGCTGTATCTTCTAACAATCTACCTTCACCTTCCACATAAAGGGAAAACAATCAGTATCCCCCAGCCTCCCACACCTCACCCTGCATCAGGTCCCATCACCATCTTGGCCTAAAGACGTGCTTGTCCCCAACAGGCTGCTACCTGACTTAAAGAGCACCATCCCCATAAGCTCACCCAGGTCCCTCCGTACCTGAAGACCCCCCACAAAGGGCCACCACCCTCACGCAGTTCTGCTTTAGCACCCACCAAGGGTGGCCAACCCCCCTCCGGCCAGCTGCAGGATGCCCCTGACACACATTCAGCCAACACTGACACAACCCTCATGTTCCCCACAGGAGAAATGGTGGAAAAAAGACTCCAGCTTCCAAATTTTAAAAACACTGTCCCAGAGTGAAAAGGAAAAAAAAATAGAAAAGCCTACCTGGGGGCATTTCTTACAGCAGAACAAGGGCGGGATGCAGAGTGCCACAGGTAAAAGTTATCTTTTGTGACCACACGTCTGAGTGGGGGTGGCCATACACGCACCTCCGGAGCTGGCTCCAGGAACCAGGGGCTGTCAGTGTCAGGCTGATGGCTGCAGGAGGGACCATCAGCCACGGATCAGATGCTGTCGAGAACAATTCCTGGGCTTGGGCTGCGGCTGCCTGGACAGGCCCACCGTGCTGCCCAACTTATATGCATTGAAGGTGAGAAGAGCTACTTGGAAATGCATTTCCAATCCTTGCTTAAAAAAAAAATTTAGGGGCATGAACCACAGCTGAAGGGGTTGGTTTTAAAGTCATCTCTGGTTGTGGTTGAGGATCGCCACCTGCCAGAGGGGAAGAAGGAGATGTATCAGGCAGTGTGGGGTGGTATGGGAGGATGTGCACGCCAGCCACCTCGACTCAGAGTAGGGCTTTCATTCTTGACACTGGGAAAGCTGCCGTAACACAACTGTTCGTTAGTGGACTCATTGATCAGTCTGTGGTGGCAGCCTTTGTACCACAGTGTCCAGTGACCTACTTCGGGTATTTCTTCTTGTCCCCTACTGCACAAAAGCTGACTTAAGAAATTCAGGAGGGAACAGCAAAGGTCATTCCTCATTCAAGGTTCTGCACAGCCCAGACGACTTATAACCCAATTTCCAGTCATTCCCCTACGCTGCTGAGGAGAGAGGCTTCTGTGGTGGCTTTTAATCTGTTTCAAAATAAATAAGAAAACACAAGAAGAAGCATCTCCTCCTGTTGTGTAATGTGACGTTTTGCTGTTGCACCGCGCTGACTTCTTAGCTTGCTTCTAGGTTTTGTAGTGGAAAAAACTCAGCTGTCACAGAGACAGCCAAAGGTTTTGGCAGGTGACTAGGGAACTGCTGACTTTACTGGCACTCAGAAAAGCAGAGGGATGATGAGTTGCTTTGCTTAGACAAGTGTATTAACTGTGTGGACAATGAGCAGCAGTGGCAGCAGGGCGTTCAGTTCTCAGGCCACTGCTGAAAATTGCTGTTTCAAGCCCTGTGCAGCTCCAGGACACAGCACTGCCCCAGCCTGCACAAACACCTCCTCAGCTAGCATAAGGAAACCATGAAAGTTCAGCCCAGGTTTTAAGTTCCCTTTGGTAAAGACACATGGGTTTTTGCTTACTCTGCGTCTCGAGGGAACTTACCCTGCCCAGAATGATCCACAGTCACTCTGCTCAGCCACTGCTACTCCGCAGGACTAGCCTTGATGTTAGTCTGGATAGTACTGGTACAACTGAAACCAAAGTATTAACTAGTGATGGTACAGGATGGAAGCACCATTCCTGTAGGCCGGAATATTGCTTTTTTCATTAACTTGGCTCTTCAAGGAAAAAAAATTAAATATATATGAAAGCCCAAATAAATCAACAATTTAGCATCTTAAAATCCAGTTAGCTAAAACAGTTCATTTACTGTTAAAAAAACCCAAACCTACCACTAGTTTAGACATACCATCGTAATTGCAGCTTCTCCCTTGCTTTCTGTTTCACTCAAGGGTACTTGCAGATCGTGCTGCTGACAGTACCAGTCCCTGCCAGCACTATGGCTCCAGCAGACCCAGCATGAGCAGGTTTTCTTGCCAGGGGGCTGCAATGCTGGGATCCTTATGACTTGGATGTGCCACTTACTCGCTCTGCCACAGCCTGCTGGGACTGCAGCGGCCTTGGCCTCAGCCTGGCTCACACTGTCCGCCCCAAGGCCCCCCAGCATACAGCCCTGCTGGATACCCCACCTCCCTCTGACTGCCCCTCTCTCCCCCTGGCCCCAGCAGTGCTACTGTAACCCTAGCACAGTATTTCAGTTCCTCTCATCCAGCTATCCTACTGATCCACAAGGCCAAAACTGGTGGAAAGGAAAAATAGAAAACAGCAGGTCAAGGGCCAAGCCCTCTGATGCACCATCCCAGGCAGACAGGAGAAAAAAAAATTGTGTGTTGGCACTAAGCTGGACTTAAGGGAGAAGAGAGTGATGTATTTCCTTACCTTCTCACTCACATGACAGATATAGCGAGAGCTGGCAGGCCCACGGGCTGGAAGGTGATATGCAGAATGTGATGCTGACTAAGGAATTAAATAGTGTTCAAGAACATAAACAAGGTCCATCTGATTTAGACAAGTCAGCGGGTTTTCTCTCACCTTTCTCAGTGCATACATACAAATAAAAAAATGCAGGAATACAGTTTTTATGCCTAACTGCAGCCAGCTGAGCCTGTGCCCCATGGCTGCACAAGGACAGTGCATCCCCAATTAGGCTGCAGTCATCTCCCAGCAGGGTCAGGCCACACTGGTCACCACTGACACGCAAGGGAGGCTTTTTGGTCTGGGGTTAGAGGTTGGTCCTTTTTCCTTTTTTTAATTAACAAACTGCATTGATTTATTTTTCTTTTCAAGTAGCATAGCAATGGAGTAAGTGTGAAGTACAAGGTGAAACAAATTCAGCTGTAAAATATGAAGTTATGCTGTACAAAGGAGGTCAGACACTTGCGGGATTGAAATCAATAGTAGCTGCACTCAGTACAGCAGCATGGGTAAACCAAACCCAAACCCTGCCTGTTCCTATTTCCGTGGAACAGGTCGATTCCTCCCTTAGTATCTGCCACATGCATTTTCAGTAGTGTACACTGACATCTATAAACACTGACCAAACAACATAAAATGGTGGTTTACATTAATTTGAATTAATTAGCCTCTGGGAGGGACAAATCATGGGGACCAGCACTGATCTGAAGGGAAATAAGACAGTCATTGAAATGGTTGTTTTTCTGACAGTGACTTCCTGATTGCAATGAAATAGCATTAATGTGGAGATTGTTACCAGAGCCATGAAGAGTGAATTTAAATGTGCTAAAGGTGGAAGATACCTAAAATTCTTCATAACGTTGACCAAGGACTGCTAAGTACTATAAAACAACTCAGTGCAACACATTGTAATTGTTTTTTCCTGTCTACAATGTTTTCAGAGACAGGCATTACAGTAGTACATCAGCACCCTTGGCAACCAGCACCAAGGTGAACACAACAGGGTTATCCACCAATACCTTTAGGTTTAAGCTGAATTTCACTTGAACAGTTTTCTCAGGTCTTTAAATATTTTTTCCTGAACTCCAAGAATGTGTCAAAACTTAATTTCAGACCTAGTGTCAAGACCTTTTTTTAATTTGTCACACACACCACAAGTCTTATTTTATGGCTAAATTAAAGTTAGTCTGAACAAAATCGGTTCATGTACAAGGTTACAGTTGGGGATTAAAACATGGCTAGGCTGGGGCTTCCAAATCACATAGTTAATTCTGAACTCTCCTCCATTCCCTTTCCAAAATTACAAATTTAAAATAAATAAATAAATAAATATGCACATGTAATTTCTTGAAAGCATAGAGCCAGGCATGTTGCAGAATTCCTGATATGTGTTTTATTTCTGGTTAAGAAAATACAGTAATACGGTCTGTTGGGGGGAGGTAAGCCCTCCCTCCCCACACAGCCCCGACAGCAGGTGAGAGGGGAGCACAGTGGCAGACAGGAGCATGGGGGACACAACCCACCCCCATTGGAGGGACCCCTATTTCACTTACCCACAGGACCACTTCTCTCCTGCACCCCCAGGCTGGCAGCAATGTGGGTCCTGCCCAGCTTTCTCCTGCCATACCCAGAGCAATGTTTACCCTGATGTTGTCATTACACCTCAGTCCCTCAAAATGCTCCCAGTATTAAAAAAGAACTCACTTTGTCAAATACTAGAAGTTTAGGCATAATATAGTTTCTTATGTAGTGTAGGCCTAAATACCATTCATATCTGTGTACATCCATGAGGTGTGCACATGAAAATTTATATGTTCGGTGAAACAGCAGCTGATTTACAAGCTTTTCTATAGAAACCTAAGTTTCTTCTGTACCTGCATTGAAATATTGGTTCTGTGGTTTGACCTCTATAGAAATATCTTGATTTTCTGTTTACAAGTCATCAGTTGCAGTGTTTGCTCTTTCACTGACTTCACTTTTCTTACTTCAGAGGTGTACCAGCAGGCTCAAGTATTTAAATGCAATTTTTGTGAGCACTACAGTTCCATCTCCAATAGCAGGTACATTTATTATTACTTTAAAGTAAACTCAGTTTTCCCAGACATCTATTAGCAATGCTAGTCATAGAATAATTCAGTTATGCTTAATGTAGTTTTCATTCATAAATAAAATCGATGAGAAGGCAACTCCTGCAGATATTTAACTTTTCCCCAATATTTCCTCTCTTTTTTTTGTGAAAAAAGACAGAGTTCTGCTCCTTACAAATTTCCCAGCAGCTGCCAGCCATCCCAGATGTCACCTGAGCAAGGAGTCCTGTTTGAGGGTGCCTGTGCTGGATGGCAGCACTACCCTTGTCCCTGCACTACAACCTCTGGTGCTCACCCCACCAGCAGCTCTGGTCATAGCAACATCGGTAGGACATTCTCCCGCTCTGTTAACCTGAAAGAGAATATGCATGAGTGACATCACAACTATACATCTCCCTTAATACAGTCCAAATCCCATATGGTGTGGTCCACATAAAGCAGCATTCAAATGCTGCAGGAGCCAATTCACACCTTGCTCTCTTGGAGGAGGACTGGAGGCAAATATGCAACCTGTACCATCCCTACAAAGCTACTGAGTGTCAGACATCACCCCTGAGGAGGCTCTTTGCCCTCTTTGCTAAAACCAACGAGCATCTCCAGTGCCTTCAGCAGCTCAGGTTTCCCCCCCACATCCAGGGCACCCACTTCCTCAAAGTGCTGGGAACAGCCATGTCTCAGCTGATTAAAGGAAGGATCCCATTATCAAATAAAATCACATCAGGCAGGAAAAACACATTTGCATGTGGCAGAAATCCTCCCAGAACAAGGTGCTGCAATTCTGTGAAAGGAAATATAAATCACTTTGCTGTTATGCTTACATGCAGGAATATTTTTCAGTGTTGCTTGCAGGACCCTGAGTAGCAGTCAGGGATAATCTGGTTTGTTCATAACTTCTGTCAAGATAGCACTGAAGTGAGATCAGTGCTCTTCTCTCCCTAGGCATTTGTAATCCAGTCCTGATCTCTCAGAAATGTTATTTGTTACATCTGCTGTCTGCACAGCCACAAGCCCTGGTGAGGAGATGCTGGGCAGCCCTTTCCAGCCACTGTGTTCTTGGGGGCAGGTGTCTGTTTTGCTGATTAAGAATACCTATTAAACTCGGACACCAGAGTGAAAGGAGTAGGTGTATTTTACTGGTGATAACCAAATAAAGTAACAGTAATACAGAAAACACACAGTAAGAAAAGGCAGAATAGTGCACCTAAGGCAGCAAACAGGAAAATACAGGGTAATGCATCAAATCATTACTACATGAGAGAGAGAATAGTGATTAAGAAAGATCCATCACCACTTGCATGTGTTACCATCACCCAGCCCCGCAGTGGCTGGGCAGCCCCAGTTACAGCGAGGGTTTGGGGAGCCTGTCCCGGCAAGGGGGAAATCCTACGCGGTGCGTCCACCCATAGGTGAGGCTGACAAAGTCGCTGTGAGCGGGTCCAGTCTTATATACCAGAGACTGACAAGCCAGAATAGCTGGCACCTTTGTTTTGAGTGGAAAATTTCTGGTTTCATTCTCCTGTTGGATTCCACCCAAAGCCTGGCCGGGGCTCGGGGGAGGAAACCAAGGGAGTTTCTAACAAGGCCAATACGTGGGTTCTCAGCTTGAACAAGGCTAAACAAGAGAAGTTGTATACATTCTCTCAGCATTTCATCCTCACTACTGATTATATTCTAGGCTGCATCTTTCACTAGTGAGCTTACATACTTTGTTAATGATTACAGACTAAGTTAACAGCTTCAGCTTGGGGCCTGTTGTTCAGGCTTCAGTATTTCAAAGCTTTAGCACTTTTTACATCAGAATAGGTGGGTTGTTATAACTTAGTACAATACCTACTAGCACAATGGTTGTCAGTTATAAAATATACAGGATTCATCTATAGGTCAACTCTGGCTTGGGCCGGTTGTCCAAGCCTCAGCACTTCAGTGTCCCGCTCCAATGGAGGCAGAGGTCAGCCAAGGGAAGAACCCAGGTACAAGAGGCTCAACTGGTCAGCAGAGGATTCTGCATTAGAGTGGCAAAAATACAGGACAGTCAAAAAGGGAAGCTGATGCGTTATGCATTAGCCAGACAAGACTCTTCCCCACATGGCTCCTACAGCATTCAGCAAAATGGCTACCTGTCTGCAGTGCCTGCCCTACTATTATTTACAGCAGCTCTGCTTCTCCCCAGATAAAATGTTAGAGAGAGAGAGGGAGAGATTGTTATAAGCTGTACCTCACAGGATAATGTACACATATCTGAATAAACAAAAATACAGCACTTCAATGAGTATGAATATCAATTCAAAAATAAAAAGAACCAAAATATATCTGCATACAAGGTGCGCTGAAACCAAACCACATTTCTTTCAGCTGGTAAAGCCAAAGACTATGAAAGCCATCTCTTTGTATATGCCAGTTTATTCCACCAAGGTTTAAGATTTTACCTCTTTAATTTCCACATCTCCTCTCAGGGAAAAAAGAGGGGCTGAGGAAGGGTGGGGGAGAATCTGCTTTCTAACATGGTAGCCCAAAACAGTAATCTTGCTGCCAAAATCGTTCACTTTCCATGAGACACAGACGTTTGAGACAGCAATATGGGAAAGCCACTGCACACTGAATGGCACCTGGGCAGGCTCCCAGCTGGATGCCCATCCCTGCCCTCCCTCCTACCCACTTCCACCCTCAACCTGCTCCATGTCCCACACTGCCCGTCACCTGGGGGGGGTAAAATAAAAGGCAAAACTGCCCAAACACTGCAACACTGGGCAATACCTGATTCAGCTTTCTGTGGCAGCAAGCATTTCCATCAGACAGCTCTCACATGAGCCCCAGACTCCCACTCCCTGTTTCTGCTGTGGCATCTGATGCTGTAGGAACCGTTACCACATAAACAAAGTTTCCTGACCAGGTTTCTGGTCTACTGCTGATGTCTCAGCATTTCCTTCCAAGGAGATTATTCTGGTTTCTCCGAAAGGTGAAACAAAATCTTTGATAAAAGCTGTTGGATCTGTCTGTGGCAACACACTCATTTAGAAAGAGTTTTACATATTTTTTAGCAAAAGATTCAGCCAAAGAGGTGATGAACGGAGTCCAGCTTACTCTTGTGTACCCAACATACCAGGAGGTATTTTGCAGCTGGGTCTCTTCCCTGCCAGGACAGCGGAAAGGAAGCAGCACAGAATGGAGGAAGTTGCAGAACACTTCAAGCCCTGGTTTCTCTGATGTTTCAACACTTAAATGAACAGGGAGGAAAAATCATGGTAATTCAGGTGCAAAGGGATGCTTCAATTCCTAAGAAGCTTCTTCTCCATCAGGTTTTTTTTGTGTGTGTTACCTTGTTGTTGAAGACAGGAGCAACAGATCATGCTGTAGCAGGCCACCAAGGCCATGCAAGAAGCGACCAAGCAGGAGGTGAGACACTAGACATGGACAGGGAAGGAAAGGCACTGCCAGATTATTTCCCCATGCCCAGATCTGGTACAAACCTGTCTCCGAGATGACTATTTGTAAAACTGCCTTGTTTAACCCAAAGTAGAGAGTCCACTGGAAACTTCAGCTCTCTTCATGTATCATTCCTGAACTACTCAGAGTATGAAATACAAAGCAATTTATTTTAAACTCTAGTTTGTACCTCAAGGTATCTGAATATTTAAAAATCATGGTTCAGTTCATAACAGTTACTCACAATTTGTATGGGTTTTCTGTAGAGATTATCTTTTAAGGAGAGCTGAATGCACATTTCATGGAAGGAGCACTGGTGCTTGACACACCCTCGAGCAAGAGCCCAGCCACCACCAAGTTAACCTATATAAAACCATAGGACGCACTCTATTGGCTTGTCCTCCAAATACACCCTTTGGATTTTTATAAAGCAAAAACCATCCAAAAGGCCTAAACCAAACTCTCCAACAGCCCCTGAGTAGCTTCTGTTTAAATTAAACTCATTATTTCACAAGTGACACCCTCTCTTCCAGACTTAAATACCAAGTCAGTGAGTCCCATGGTCCTTTAGCAGATTCAAGTATTCAAGTATAGAGTCAACTGAATATCTAATATATAGAATGAAAGATGAACTTTACATTACATCTTTATGAAGTATTGTACAACTAAGTTATAATTTACAGAAGGCTGGACTGTAAAGATATCACAGCAAATAATTTCAAGCAATCAAAAAGTCAACCACAAACTGAGAAAACATTATTTATTGCACAGCTGAACACCTTGTGAATACAAGACATAAAACAAAACAAAGCAACACAGAGACAAAAAAAAAAAAAAGCTGCTTGTAACAAAATTTTCCCTTTCACAGCAAATTCTACAAGTTTAAATATATTTTCATAGAATACTACGTTGGAAGGGATCTCAAAGAATCATCTGGTCCAACCTTTCTTGGCAAAAGCGCAGTCTAGACAAGATGGCCCAGCACCCTGTCCAGCCGAATCTTAAAAGTGTTCAGTGTTGGGGAATCCATCACTTCCTTGGGGAGATTATTCCAATGACTGATTGCTCTCATTGTGAAAAATTTTCCTCTTGAGTCCAATCAGAATCTTCTCAGGAGTAACTTGGTGCCCATTACCCCTCATCTTTTCCATGCAACTCCTTGTAAAAAAGGAGTCTCCATCTTCTCTGTAGCTACCCTTGAAATACTGGGACATGGTGATAAGGCCTTGCCTAAGCCTTCTCTTTTCAAGGCTGAACAAACCCCATTCTTTCAGCCTTTCCTCATGTGATAGGCTTCCCAGACCCTTGATCATCGTTGTAGCCCTTCTCTGGACGCTCTCCAGCCTGTCCACATCTTTTTTTGTATAGCAGGGACCAGAACTGAACACAGTATTCCAGGTGTGGCTTGACAAGCACTGAGTGGAAATTTTGTGTAATAGAAATGGACAAAATCTCTGTAACTTGTCCCTAAATGACTTTTTAAAATTAAAATGCTTTGCTGCAATTTTTTCATCCTTATAGGATAAATACATTTCATTGTAACATCTTATATAAAACAATTCTGCTTTAACATAAGCAAAATTCTTTTTCCTGCTCTTTCTAGAATGAAATATTGTTACAAAGTATGTCTCAGGAAATGTTTTGTTTTTCACAAAGCAGCATTTCTTGATGGGACAACAACTTACAGGAAAATTACTTGTCAGTTCTGGCAAACACCTTTGGGATGTCTCGGTCCCCTCATGCACAGAAACCCCTGTGAAACATGGGGAAACATCAAATTCCAAGCCAGGATGCAGTAGAGCAAATATTGCTATTAAAATCATAATACTAAGAATGCAAAGGAAAAGTTGTCAGACTAAGAACTTTTATTTGAGAAAGACAGATGAAATCTTCAGCAGCCACATGTTTTGTTTAGGGAGTTCAGCTCAGTGATCTGAGGCCACTGAAACACAGCTGCGGTCCAAGGCATCTAACAGATGATGTAACAGTCACTGAGTGGTGTTACGCTCATCAGCTAATTGGCTTTTCAAAACTTCATTTTCCTCTTGCCAGAGTTTAGCTTTTTGTTCAGTAACTTTACGTTCCTCGATCAACTGATCCTGGAGAGCTTTTACCAGATCTTGTGAGGATTTGATCATTTTCTCTGCTAGTTCTTCCTTAACACGTTTATCTTTTGGGGCTGCAGTCAGTGTTGACCCTAATACAGCACACACTACAGTTTTTCCTTTGCCTGGTTGCGAACCTTTCACCCCTGCAAGCACACTGATATAGCCTGCCACTGCTTTTGGATTATGCCAATTATTGTGGGCCCAAACCTCTACTAAAGGAGGAGGACAAGCCTCATACTCCTTCAGCTTCTCAAAAATAGGGGAGCAGTCAAGCACTAACATTTCCTGGCCAGTCATGGCTTGCAACTGCACGAACCTCTCCCGGCTTAGAGCTGAGAGGTCGCTTCCCAATTGTCCCTGTCCTTATTGGATAGAGAATCAGTATCCTTCCGACCCTCTCCTAGCATATAGCTGAGGGGCAAATTCCCAGTTCTCCCTGTCCAAGTTTGTGGGATAGAGAACCAGTATCTCATAAGACGTCCCAACATCGAAGGGGATCCTGCTGACTACGCCAATTTTAATGTCATGTCCCACTCAGATGAGGGGACAAGTGACTCAGATTCGCAAATCCCCAATTGGAGCGGACCACAAGTCTCCAAGTCCAAGCACTTATTAACTACCTACAATGCACTAATTGAGCACACGATAATTGACTAAGTATATAGCAAATTGTGGTGAGCAATACAATATTCCTTTCATTTCTTAATGGAAAAAAAGAAAAGAGGGAGATAGAGGGAATGGGGAAATACAGATCACCGGTCTGGGTTCCTGCGCTGATCCTGCCAGCAAGGGTTCCAGGAGGCATCCGTCTTCTTCTCTTCACTGCACTCTCCAGGCCCCCCCCTTTCTTCCCCCCCACCTTGATTTATACCCACTTTCCTTGGGTCCGTCCCCTAGGTCGACCCACACACCTACGTATCCCATGTATGGGGAGGGGTAAGGTGTTTCATGGGATGATGCAATTAGCATGATCACATTAGCCTTCATTAGCATATTGAGGGGTGTTAACTTTAATATGCATTTTGTGGATAATGAAGCAAAGTTCATTCACCAGACAGATGGCCCTTGAAATTTGCCCAGGTGCCCCAGAGGAGAGCCGTCCTGTCTCCACAGGGCTCCCTCCTCCAGCTGCATCTTGTGGTATTGGGGCAGCCTCATCAGCTTCGACCTCCACACTGTCCACCTTGTGACTCAGAGTTTTATTTTGTGGGTCTTTGAGGCATTTCTTCGATCAGCCTCAACTTTTGCTTTCTTAGGCTGTTTTTCTTAGTTTCTCGCAGGCCTGGTTTCTCGTCTCTCACACCTGTATTGGGTCTGGCTGAACTGGAATCGGTTTTCCCCTATAGCAGCCCTCACAGTGCTGTGGTTTATGCTGGGAGCTGGCAGGGTGTTGATAGCACCCTGGTGTTGTGGCTGCTGCTGAGCAGCGCTTACACAGCACCAAGGCTCTTTCTGATATTTTCCCCCAGTGGGACGGGGTGGGCAAGATCTTGGGAGGGGACACAGCCAGGACAGCTGACCCAAACCGACCAAAGGGATATTCCATACCATATGACGTCTGCTCAGTATAAAGCTGGGAGAAAGGAGGAAGGGGGTGGGGTCACCCTTGGTCCTCCGAGGCAACTACTACGCGTATTGGAGCCCTGCTTCCTGAGAAGGCCCGACATCGCCTCTTCATGGGAAGTAGAGAATAAATCTGTTTGCTTTTGCTTCCACGCGCGGACTTTTGCTTTGCTTTGCTTATATTAAAACTGCTTTTGTTTCACCCACAAGGGTTAGTTTATCTTCTTTCCCCTCTTTACCCTGTTGAGAAAACAAAGGGAAGGGGGGGGGGGGGAAGTGATAGAGCGACTTGGTGGATACCTGGCATTTAGCCAGAGTCAAACCATCACAACACCCAATGAAATATAGGTCATATAAATTGAAGTTTCCGTAATACTTTTATTAGTGGCAAGTCTTAGCTTAAACTTGAGAGTCTCAGCTCTTACCTCCCTAAAGCTCCTTCCTACCCGTTTCATTCAGGTTGCAAATACCATGAGAAGGGATTGAAACTCACGGTCTTTGAAACTCCCACTGTTAATCATTCATGGTTTGTAAATGTCCAGCAGCCACTGACTTTTCAGAAAAAATACCTTTTTGACAATACTTTCTTTTAAATGTATCTGTTAACATCAAGTTTCCTTTGGTGAGCTCTTAGAGTGTTTTATAGAGAAGTAATCCTCATATTTATTTTTTTTAGCAGCTGCCTGATTAAACTGCTACAACACCATTTTTCACTTCTCCAATTTATTGTGCAATCAATTACTTCTGGATCCCTGCAAGGATATGACCAATAGCTCTTAGTTTCTCTTTCAAGTCTCCATTTCACATGCACATGAACCCACACACACAAATTGGTTTCACACCCCTACCCCAAACCTGGAGAACAGGAGTTTTCCTACTCCCAAGGCTTTAGCAAAGTTTTCTAACATATTTTCTGAGCCAAGAGACCCATGAAATAGAGATAACATTCCTCGGGTATTTTATGGCTATACATGTATTTACATATTTAGGAAGGCTGAAGGTGATGACATCACAAGTTGAAATTCTCTTTGATGCAACACATGTGTTTCCCACCATTGAAATTATTAGTTCATGAGCAGCCCAGCCACTTTCATCTGGATGCTGACTTCTCCTCACTCCCTGACTTCCTTTGCATTTTAGCATTCACGGCAGAGCATCAAGAGCATGTTATCTGTTGCTTGTCTTCACTCACAGAAGGAAAAGGATTGTGCCACAATGCCAATTTCTTTTGGTAGTTCTTTGTAGTGTGCTGCAATATCTCCTTAACAACTCCTTGCCATGTAAAGCAGCAGTAATGTACATATCAGAGGAGTTTTACTGCTGTTTAAAATTGCCTCCACTCATCTACTAACTATAATAGTTTGTTGAACACCTTAGAAAAAGCTAGGACAAACATTCAATCCTCAGAGCTTCCTGTTAAAGTATTTGCAGCAATTTCAAATACCTTCCTTCTAGCAAAAGAACAAGTTTCTGAACCAATGCTGTCCCTGTAAATAAACACTTTCCCAAAAGATGAGGGATTTGACTGTACCTAGTACAGTTAGTTAAACATAATTGAAAAGTTCCCTCCGTGCTCATAAATACCAGATTTACTCATTAGCGGGCTTGCACATCCTCTAATCCTGTGAGCAGCCTTCGCTGTAAGAAGTTACTAGCATGACTTCAAACAGTATCCTTCATTTCAGTGAGCTTTAAAGTTTCTCAGCAGCTGAAAACTGTTATATCCACCTCTCAAGATACGGTGACAGATACTGTGTCTTTCATTTGGGAGGGAGAGGGAAGTCTGGACATAAATCTTCTAATCCATACCAATGTAACACCAGAGTTATTTGTGATTTCAAAAGCCAGTTTACTTTTATCATCAGAAAGACTGACAAGGTAGAAAAAAAAAAAAATCACTGTGCTATGAGACTTCTTGAGGTCACTTGCTAAAAATCACTCACAATAATATACCTGCAGAACAATAATGCAGTTTACAAATCTTCATTCACTGGCATCACCTGATCTGGGACCCAGCTGGATTCACATCACAGTTTATGCCTGAATAAATATCCGAATATAGATCCTATGAAGTCTGTCATACTTCATTTATTTGTAAATGCCCCATGACTGCAGGCTTGCATTAACCCAAACAAAAGTAGACTGAGCAGATTCTAGAGAACAGGGACTATCTGGGGAGGTTTTGAATGGCTTCCAGGGCTGATACAACATCTGAAGAACAAGATGGGAACCACACAGGCCTCGCACCATGTGATTTTTTAATTTTTTTTTTACATCAATGGGACAATCTAAGGAGGCTCTGGATTTGAGTCCATCACTTAAAGATTCAACGAACTATGAGAACAGAATATTTTATATTAAAAGTAACACATGGTAGGAAGACAAGATGATACAGCTGAGGAGTCACATCTGCAAGATATTTAATATGATGGACCAACTAATGGCTCTGAGAAGCCTATGTTAAGAAGCCAGCCAAGAAAGGCTGCACTGGGTTTGACTACAGATCCACGTAGCTCCATACCTCATCTCTAACATGGATCCCTAGATGTATCCAGGGAAGTCTGGAAAAACAGGACCAGCACATGGTGGTATCTCACTGCTTCCCATCAACATGCAGATGAGAGTTTACCTCACCCAGAGGCTGCATTGTTGTGCTTTAATTAATATATGGGAATCACACAGCCCAGTGAGTTTCTGAAACCTTTGCTTCTTAAGTCAGTGAGCTTAACATCATTTATGGGAGTAATTATAAAGCTGTGAACAAGGAAAAAAACAACTGAAACTATGATTTGTAGACATCGCAGCAATGCTGAGGAACTGGCCAATGGGAGCTCCTCACATTAGTCATATGCTGAACACACTGCAATCAGAGGCTCTTAAAGCATAAAGGACTTAAAAAGTATCACTGCAATTACTTTCCTAAATCCAAAGCTATGGAGCCTCAAGCATATCCCAGATTCCAACCCAGCACTGTACAGGTCCAAATCCCAAGACATTTCTGAGCCAGTGTTGGCCCTATGCTCCCTGGCAACAAATACACCTCAGTTGGCACACCCAAGACCTAGCTTCTAAAAAGCACAGAACAAAATAAAATATTGAAGACACTTATGAAACATCAGTGCTATTAAACGGTACACCCCAAATTCAGATTTTCCATTTCCCAGACTCCCTGGTGCCTGCAAATGACAGTTTATGAAAGCAGCATGTACGCCTTGTTGCAAAACACCACTAACGCTATATTTCAGGCTTCATTTTGAAGTGTATGGTTTAGCACAGAAACTTAAATGTAATGAAGGGTTTAGGGATTTTTAAAAAGTAGATTATGAGCAGAATATTTTGCTTTTTAAAAACAGCCATCATCTTGAGTCAAGCTTAATATGAGATTTTTATCCTTACAAAACTGAATTGTTGAATATGCTCTATAATCTAATGAGTTTACTTTCTAGCACAACTGAAAAAACATAGCTGATAGGTACACTCTTGGTTTCTATAGGGGTACAATAGGAGTTACACCAGCTGTCTTAAGGAAAGAACTATTGAAAGCAATATAATTTACATAGTGTACTTGTCCTGTTGATGATCTATATGAAAACCTCTCTGACAAGTAGGAACTTATGCATAGCTTATG
This sequence comes from Athene noctua, assembly GCF_965140245.1. Taxonomy (NCBI): domain Eukaryota; kingdom Metazoa; phylum Chordata; class Aves; order Strigiformes; family Strigidae; genus Athene; species Athene noctua. The sequence goes on along the minus strand of NC_134039.1, from coordinate 50,283,276 downwards.
AGTAAGGGAAAAAAATGTATATCACTCTTAAAGTCAGAGAAGAGAAAGCATTCACAAGAGTAAGGATGGATCTGGAAACAGCCTCACTAGCAGAGGTATGTTTTATTAACACACCTTGTATAATAAGTGCACATAATTAGGTTAGGCTTAGCAACTTACAGCATACCAGAGCTGTTCTTAACTTTCTAAATGTGAAAGAAAAATTTAGCATCAGGACATGGAAAACCAGGTGATGGTACTGAAAGGACAGGTATGCTCACTGACTGCAGTGAGCATGAGCATTTCTACCAAGGAAAAAGATAAAAGGCGTAAGGTTGGAGCCCCCCAAAATGGCATCTATCACCCTCTTGCAGGAACGTGACAAAAAAACCCTGCTCCATCGCCATGACAACTCATGCTAAATCATTGCCATAGTAACCATGTGAAGATCATTAGTTTTTAACCACACAGACAGTGGCCAACATGTCAATGAGGAGGAGCCACCACCATGGCAACGAACTCTGCCCCATAGCTGGCCCCACCCCAAACCATATTTGTGGTGTGATCCAACCTCCTTCCACATTTCCCAGGCCTACATCACTGGACAAGCTCCCTGCCACTGCTGGCTCTCCAAACCCAAGTCCATCTCATCACCAGAGCACTAACTTCATGCATTTTACTGTTGCTTTTTTTTTTCTTCCCCGAGTGATTTATCAGGGTGAGATTAAATGCAAGTAGAAAATTTTCATCTTCCGAATGAGTCACTGCAAATCTGTTCTATTAAGCCAGTGCACCATGGGGTGGCTTTACACGCTGCATTTGCATCCCACGCATGCAGTCGCAATATCAGTTCAAAGGCACTATCCTGTCCCCTGAAGAGCCACAATTTCAACATCGTCATTGCAAAAGAATGTGTTTACTGTGCACCACCAAAACCCATGCGATCGTCATTTTAATACACCAGCTCAGGCCGGGTTGCTGCCTCCCTGGCAGAGTTGTCATTGTGTACAGTGATGTAAAACAGCAGCAGGAGAAACAAGCATTAACACTTTTCAGATCATATCAAAGCCCAAAACTCATGGCTAGATAATGCCTTTCATCCAGCTATCTTCCAATACAGAAGAAGGAAAAATGAATACAATTATTACTGGGTTTCAACCCAGCCTGGGGGCAGAGGGTGAAGCATCGGTGACACATGAGCTTGGCAGTCAGCACAAAAGGACATAGCAGATTTGGAGCAGTTTGTGGCAGGGCTCCAGGGGCAGCCCCTTGGCCCAAGGGCCTGTCCCCACCCAGTTCCTGGGTACAGCAAGCCTGCGCTCCTGCTAAGTGCTGCAGGTCCACCCTGCATGTATCAATCATGCTGAAAGTGCCATGAAATTAGCTTATTCTCCTCTTGGAAGATGGGTGGGAGAGGGCAAGATTCCTGCCACTGCTTTGGCCCTTGTGCCTCCCCCATTTTCCCTCCATTTCTCACACCCCTTCTCTGCCTCCTGCAGCTTCTCCTTGAGGTTGATGCAGACTGCAACACTGGCAAAACTCCCCAATCTTGACACCGAAGAGCAGCCATGGGGCTGCACAGGTGCCCACCTGCAGCCCTCACACCCAAGCATACCCAGAAGCATCTCCTGGGGCTCAAGATGGCCCAAAGCAGCACAGCAACATTGGCCCCAGTGCCTGAGCCACCCAGTCCCTGCACCTCAGCCTCCACTGCTCAGGGTTGGTATGGTTTACTTTGACTGGTATGGTACATATACAAAACATACATACAAAACCCAATATAACATATGGTTATACCATATACATACATCATACACCATATACTTATGCTTATGCCATATGTATATACAGTTACATACCACAGTAGCTCTGCCTGCATCAGACTATCAAAGCCCTTTTACTTTGCGTTCGTCTTAAACCCTAGCCTGACACTCCCTAAATGGACTTTGTCATTTGATTGTACTGCATTGCCTTGATAAAAAATAATTTAGTTCTCCCACTGCTTAAGAAGGAAAAAAGAGGAAGGAGAAAGAAAAAACCATCATTTCTTTTAAAATGGAATGCAATTTTAAGTGAACAGTTAGTTTTCAACAGAAAAATAAAAGGTTTTTTTACAGATTATTTTGCAATTCAATAAAAAAGCCCCTCACAAAGAAGATGAAAAAATATCCTTTCAGTATTCATATATACATTAAGGTATGAAACCAGGTATCTACTATTGCTGTTTACAGCTGAAACAGAACTACATAAATCATTCAATAGGGGAAAAGCCAACAAGACTCAAACAAATCTGATCAGAGCAGTAAAATACATCCCGTGTTTATAAAATGTGTACAATAGCATAAACTATTTTATCCTGGAAAGAAACTGATTCTAAAATCACTCTTTTCTTTTTATATTAACACTACCCTCTAGCGGCAGTTTTTCTGCTTTACTGAACCAAAAACGTAGTTTAACATATTGATTTTGTGCATTAAGAAATGATATAAAAATTGCAAACAGCAATTTGCTTACCCGAGCTGAATTTAACGCCCACACTCTGCAGTCGCTGAGTCTCTGCAGCTTTGGAAAAAGTCGTATCTGGCTCATTTCAACATATAAAAATATAAACATATAAAAATAAGTGTCTAAGAAAATACTACCATGAAAAGCATAAAAAACCCCAGTCCTTATAATGCACAGTTGCAGAATAACCTTCCAGATGGATAAGTTCCTAGTTCTTGCTGAGCAAATTACACTTTAAAGCATGACCCTTATGCTTTTAATATATTATTATCAGCCCCCTGAAGACATTTCTGTGAACAGCTTTAAAGATAGATATGGCAAAATGTTGTTCGGTCTCCGGACTTGCACCTCCTTCTTGGACAAGCTACAAACTCATCAGTAAGGTGGTGGTGGGATTTTTTTACTGTTTTCTTACTATTTCAATTAGAAACATCTAGAATGAGCCATTTCTGATCTAGAAGCCATCGCTTTAATAAATCATTCCCAAGTAGAGATGGGCCTGAGGCACCCATGGCGTATTTAGATATTGAGAGTTTTTGTGTTCAGGTATGAGTGGATCTGGGGTATTGTTACAATTTACAGGGGTAGTGAGAAAAATCAGATAGTGCTACAAATCCCACTAGGCTAGTCCAAGATTTAGACTCACCTATTTTTATACCAAATAGAGAGCAACTTCAGAAATTTGTCTCCCACTTTTCTCACTGCCAGGTAGTCAGCAGGTCAGCCAGCTTGAAGCAACTGCTGTCTTGGGAAAACTCAGCACATTAAATTTTGGAGTTCTCCAAGCAAAGCCAGCCTGCGTGCAGAGTATAACTTCAGCATGGAAATGGATGATCAACTACATCTAAGTGTATTGAATTCGCAGGCAAAATGGTGTAGATAAATTGCTTAGGAGGGTAGGGTGGGGACTTGATTCTTCACACTAATTCTCCACTTTTGTAACAACAAATGAGGAACAAGCTTTTTCCAAAAAACAGCGACAGTTGAAAATAGTTTGGTCTTGCTCTCTCTGGACAGGGATGCACGAAGATAAGGGAAGGACAGCTTTTAGCCAGCTTACACATCTTGCTTTCAGCAGAGCTCCAGCACTTCAGCCGCAGAGGAGCTCTACAAAAAGGCTTCCACACCTAGAATGGGACTTAATCAGCCAACTTTTAAAAATAGTTCAGACAGATTTGCAGCATTAAATTAAAAAGAGAAGACTAAACATGCCAGTGCTCCCAACTCCTCATCCCATCTCTCTGACAAGTGCTGGCAACTCTTCAGGGTAGGGACATGGACTGTCTGTACTGCTGGGAGCAAAAGCAGCCTCAGCTCTCCCACTACAAATCTAACGTAGAGCCCTCAGATGAAAAGCATCATCTCATAACCCAAGTTTTCACTCTATATCTTGTCTGTTCCTAGAGTTTTACCTCCAAGTGATATAGAGTCTCACGCAGACCCAGGTAGTCCTCAGAGAAGCATCACTCCCAATCCCCACAGAACCAGACCCAGCAAGTGTACTGGCAGGACATGTAACCTCAGGCTGCAGCAGCCACCACTGATCCTGCTGAAGGACATCGTCCTTTTACTACAGTCCACTGTTCACACGGTGACAGTAGCTCAGTGACAGCTGCACCCACACAGAAAACAGGTGAGTTTCTTCTCTTCAGGCTTGTTTAGTCTCTCATCTTCCATTGCCAAGAGAATGGCCCTATACATGTCCTGGTGTTTAATGTAAACCCCTGCCATGCAGCTGAGGCTGTGGCACCCTCCAGCAAAACTCTGAAGTCCCAGGCCCAGGGAGAGGAAACCTAGCTCTCACCTGAGAGCAGGGAAATACCTGGAGGCTCTGCTGAACATCTGCATAAACATGCAGAGAAGAGGGAAAGGAGATGTCAGCTTGGATTCCACTAATCACAGAATAATTCAGGTTGGAAAAGACCCTTTGGATCATCGAGTCCAACCACCAGCCCTACTCTACAAAGTTCTCCCGTGGGTCTGACATTTGACTAAGCAAATGCTTCACAGAATCATCTAGGTTGGAAAAGACCTTGAAGATCATCTAGTCCAACCATTAACCTCACACTGACAGTTCCCCTCTACACCATATCCCTCAGCGCTATGTCAACCTGACTCTTGAACACCTCCAGGGATGGGGACTCCACCACTGCCCTGGGCAGCCCATTCCAACACCTAACAACCCCTTCTGGAAAGAAATGCTTCCTAATATTCAGTCTCAACCTTCCCTGGCACAACTTGAGGCCATTACTTCTTGTCCTATCGCTTACTACTTGCTTAAAGAGACTCATCCCCAGCTCTCTGCACCCTCCTTTCAGGGAGCTGTAGAGGGCGATGAGGTCTCCCCTCAGCCTCCTCTTCTCCAGACTAAACACCCCCAGTTCCCTCAGCCGCTCCCCGTACGACCTGTGCTCCAGACCCTGCACCAGCTCCGTTGCCCTTCTCTGGACACGCTCGAGTCATTCAATGTCCTTTTTGTAGTGAGGGGCCCAAAACTGAACACAGGAATCGAGGCGCGGCCTCACCAGTGCCAAGGACAGGGGTAAGATCCCTTCCCTGTCCCTGCTGGCCACGCTATTGCTGACACAAGCCAGGATGCCATTGGCCTTCTTGGCCACCTGGGCACACTGCTGGCTCCTGTTCAGCCGGCTGTCAATCACACCCCCAGGTCCCTCTCTGACTGGCAGCTCTCCAGCCACTCCTCCCCAAGCCTGTAGCGCTGCTGGGGGTTGTTGTGGCCCAAGGGCAGCCCCCGGCATTTGGCCTTATGGAAACTCACACAGTTGGCCTCAGCCCATGGCTCCAGCCTGTCCAGGTCTCTCTGCAGAGCCTCCCTACCCTCGAGCACATCAACACTCCCACCCAGCTGGGTGTCCTCTGCAAACTGACTGAGGGTGCACTCGATCCCCTCATCTAGATCATCAATAAAGATGCTTAAGAGACCATCAGGCTATGCCATATGGTGGGAGACAACGTTTCCTCTGCCTATGTTGTCAGAGAGGACTAACTTCAAGGCAAAAGCAAAGACTGGGAATTCAGTTTGATGCAGGTGTCCCTAATTTCCCTTAGCATCTCCCACTGGCCCTCCTCACTTTGCCTCTGACCAATACAAATAAGGACCACATCATCCTCCCCACAGGAAGCTTAAAGGTCTTGGTTCAAGGTGATAGATCCTAGTCTGGGATCCTAACAACTCAGCATGGCAACACTGGCTCTTTATGGCTCTAATCTGAGGAATTTGACTTGCACACAGTAAAAAATTTCTCAGTTATTTTGTAAATGATGCATACACCAGAGCCAAAATTTAGTGCCACTAAATATTTTATCTGATCATCAGTGAGCTGCACAAATAAAGCACAACACTGCACTGTTTTGAAACTTCAAATGTTAGCTCATAACATCATGGCAGCATATCCCAGTCAATAATGGAATACAGTGAAGCCTGTCTTAATCATCTGTCCAAAACCAGCTGCTTCACCAACACTGTTGGTACCTAAACACTGTTCTCCTGGAAATAGTGTAGTTATTTTACAGTAGTCACATAAACCCAGCAGCTGCAACTACAGGTGGGGTCTAGCACAGCTTTTGCAGGATACAAAATTTATATAGATTCCCACAAAATTAGGCCAGCAATGCAGAGGGGCCAACGAAAACCTTCTGCTCACAGTCTATCTGCATTGCGATCCTTTCACGCCTCTTTTCTCCCTCCCTGTCTTTCCCAGAGCTGTCATGCACCCCAGCCCATCTTGTACTGACATATCTCCTCTTCTGCACTTCACTGTTCTTACCACTGCCATGTACAGCTAGGGCATGGTCAGGTCCCAGCTGCAAGGTGGAGAGCTCTGTTATTCTACCACAAATCCAGTAGCTGCAACATCAGGTTGAAAGTTAAGAGAGAACTGAACTCAAACAGGCAAACTCTCCCAGAAAAGCTCCATAGCAATTACTAAAATCCGTCAATATCTTAAAAGCATGCATGCATAAGAAAGGAAAAGAGGCATTTCCTGGAGAAAAATGATTGAGTACTTAATTTCAGGGCAAGAGAATCCATTACTTTTATCCGTTACCTTTATCCTCCAAAGGAGACTTTATCTTTAAATCAGTTTTTCACTAACAGGAAAAGGAAATCAAAGTCTAATTCCATCTTGCATTTGACTTATTTTGTGTGCCTGCTCTGCAAAGCATTATGCTATTCCCGTCCTTTGTCAGCACTCTTTCCAGAGCCTCTCCTGCTTTTCCCATAAACAGCCCCTGCCTTTGCACAACTGCAGTCTGAGGGCCATCCCTGCTGAGCAGCACAACAATTGTCCCCAATGGGCAGGACACTGCCTTACTGCTCTTGAGGCTCAGGCAGAGCCCAAGCAAATAAGCAGTGCTTGGCCTTGGCTGCATCCACCCCAGCAGGGCTGCTTTGCAACTCTGGAAGTCTGAAAACAGGACTTCTGGAGAAAACAGGGCAGAAACAGCAAAGTTTCAGCCAAGCTAGTTAGCTTGGTGCTAACACTTCTGGAAGCAATCACAGAGCTAACCACGAACCCAGGACCAACCATGCTGTGTGACACTCTTCTTACTTCAAGATGAGGGGTTGTAGAAATCAGGATAAAAAGTAGGACTTGAGGAATGAAGTATAGCACATCATTGCTGATTTTCTTAAGCAAAGTTTGGTTGTGAGATGATTGGGACCCAGTGCAGTAAAAGGCAGCAGGCTGACCTGCAGCAGCAAGCGTCATAGACACACACACAAGGAAGCCTCAAATAATGGATATCAAAGAAAGAACAACCACTAGAATCGTCACAAGCATCTCAAAAGGCTCATATACGAAGAAGAGTGGACCAGAGCAATAAATAACTGGGAGAGTGCCATAAAATTATTTCTACTTATAGCAGACTTTTTTTAAAGCGAATTAGATAAACAATGAGTGTTAGTCTTCAAATAGATACCAGGAATTTATGTTACTTTTAGATCATTAAAACACAAATATTATGTGCATTATGCATATATTGTATCCTTTGCAGCACAATACAAAATACATTAACCGTTCCCATTCCCTGCATTGTCTTCATGCAAAGGGGGGAGAAAAGGAAAGATGTTTTTTTAAAGAAAAAAACCTGACCACCACGTGTAAAAGAAAACAACTTACAAATATAAAATACGTAAGAGATCTTGAGAATACATTTGCTGTCAAATTCACATTCCAGACAAAGGAAACTAAATTAAATGTTCTGCCAAAATCCTCATGGACTCAAGTAAGTGATGAGATGTACAAAATTTGCTACAAGATAAGCTTCCACATCACTACTCTAAGCAATCTGAGTGGCACCAAGAGCATAAAATCTCTGTACCTGTTTTAAAAACCTTTATATATTATGTCTGGAAGCATTGGCCTTCATTATGTTATTGTAAACATCTTTACATCTTGCATTTAAAGCAGTCATTTCTACAAGATTTTTAAAGTACATTAGTACATTCAATCTTGCTGAGCTAAACCGGTGGAGAGGAAAAGCTGGCAGACGGGGTATCACCCAGCTCAGCAAAAGTACATTTGTTCTCCAATTCTTATAGTAAAGAGACTGATCAATCTTTCCTGTACTGAAGTTAGTAATGAGTATGGGTTTTTTCCAGTTACTGAGTTTCAGGTCACCTTTACTTACTGCACAGAGATGTTTTCCCCCTCTTCCCTTAATTATGCAGCCAGTTTTCATCAATGGCCTATCTAAATTTACATCATAGATAACTCAGTCTCCCCATTACCTCATTTGTCATTTATAACAAACTCCTCAAAGCATCAAATATGAAACTGTGCCATAAGTCTTAATGGGGCTAACAAATCTATAAACATTCATTCATCCCACGTACTCACACCCCACACACAACTTTTGGTCCTAGCACACCTCAATTCTGCAAAACTATTTTCTATCAGTTTTGGTGTAACCTCTCTTCAGCTTCACCCCTGTAATTTTCATCCAAGCTACTTCCCACATTCTGGATTTTCTGCTCTCCACCTTGTATTAAGGCCAAGATCTTACAAGGAGAGCCTCAGGGTCAGGATTCTGAAACCCAGAGACAGCTCCACAAGAGCTTCTCTCTCTAGCACTCTCTTCCTCCCAATTTGTCTGCGCATCTCCCATTCCCTCCCTTCTCACTGTGAGAGTAATGGTTACGGCTCCCTTTGTTTCTTCATCAACCTAAATATTCAGAAATTCTCCCCCCTGAGCCAGATAGCTCTTCTGGCTGCTTCTCCAAGATGCTCTGAAGGAAACTGCAGCAAACCACCCCAGCCCTGGTAAGGATAAAGCAAGTCTCACCCCCTCTGCACAGACATCACCTAGCACCCCTTCCCCATTCCCAGAGATGCCACGCACCAAAAACGAAGGACCATGAGGTAAACCACCAGGTCTGCTGAACAGTCACCTCCTTTTCCTCTCCCCATAAAAAACACTGGGAACAGCCTCCAGCCATTTCAGCAACTGGTAAAAGCTGCTGGCCTGCTCCAAAGGGTGACAGATTTCTCTTTCATCTCTTCCAACATGTCCCCTGTAACTCAGAAATGAGCAAGAAGGTGTCTGTAGCACAGGCAGTCTTGTCCCCCAGCCTCCTCTCCCCTTTCCCACATGTAACCAGTATGACATGGAAATACTGTAGAGGCAGACAGAGTTTGTAACAACACTTTATTACACTGCTGAAGACTGGGAATCAGTTCTGGCAACAATTTTCTGTTACTCATAATGAGGCAGTCAATAGTACAATGTTATTACAAGGTCACTGACCCACAGAGGGAAGCACACACTTCTCTCAATACTATCATTTGCAACTTTGTTCTGTCAAAAGGGCAATTCAAGCTGCAAAGTGTAACGCTGTTACAACCAGGTGCCCTCCAGTTGCTGGTGTATTTGCAACTTTTCTTATTTTTCAATGGCAAAAAGCAGACGCAAACTTTTGAGAGTGATGCTGCAATCATACTAAGACTTTAGATGAAAGGCAGTAGCATAGATATTCCTAAGAGACTAACATATAATTATAGCAAAGCATGGAAGGCTCTGGCACAAAGAGGAAAGTCAGAGCTTACATGTGAAGAACTGAACATGCTTATATGACTGTAAGAAAACCAGTACTTACAGCAAAAGGCAAGACAAGTTACTATAACCTTTTGTGGGACCAAAAGGGAATCAGTAAAAGCCATGTCTACAATGGTATCTTTTATATTTCAGTCTTAACAGAAATCAACATTTTGACTTAAACTCTCTTTTAAAACAAACCTGATGATGTTATACCTTACACAGTGTCAACTAAGGATCTAACTTTACAACACTTACATACATCATGTAGCAGACTTCTATCAACCCTTCTGAATTCCCATGAAAGTGCTTGCACAGCTGCATAGCTAACAATCATGCAATATAAGGCTACAGGTACAGCCAAACTGACCCTTTTATTGTATTTGGAACATTGATTTCCAAAATAAAGCACTTTCAGGGTAACTAGAAAACGTACTTTTTCCAAACCTGCAGCCTAGAAGTGGTAACAGAGACATTTCAGAATGAGGTAAACAAACTGCATAGGCTATATATTTAAATCCAAATTCCAAAAGTGATTTGGCTTAATTGTGAAATTATTTAAAACTGAACAGAAAGAAAAAACGACACAAAAATCTGAAAAAAAAATTCAGGTTGACCCTAACAGCAAATTAGAAAATAACTCATTTAAAAAGGGCATTTCCTACTGTCTTTTTTTTCTTTCTTTTTTTTTTTTAAATTAGCCAGACAAAAGCACAATTTGAAAAGAGCTTTGCTGCTTTTTCCATGGAGCTGTTGCTTCCAGAATACCTGCTCAACCTCAGCTTGTCTCCTGCAGTTAATCTGAGCCATGACTGGTACTGGACACACAATGTCACAACACTCCAGTGAATACTGGCCTTCCAGCCCGTGATGCAGCTTTTCTTGCCCCAGCCCACGATCTGGAGCAACGACAAAGCTTTATGACACAGGGTGTTCAGAATAGAGACTGGTGCTTAACAGAGAGCATCAAGAGACCTCAATGATCAAACCATTTGAAAACTGTGTTATAGTTAACAATAGTGCCTTTTGTGATTCTTGTATTTTTATTTAAAATGCATCCTTGCAGGTTTGCTTTTTTTAATATTCCCTTGTATCGGTGTTTAGTTCCCAGAAATCATTCCTATTAGGCAATGCAGTTTTCTGAAAAGATAGTATCTTCCATCCTCACCACATTTTCAATAAACTCTGTAGAAGACAGTCAATGATCAGACTAAGATAAAGTGCATATATTCCTTTCTGCTACAGGCAACAAAGTTGTGGACTGGAAAAATAAATCATACTGAAAACCACAAAAAAAATCCTACTGTGGCCATTTAGCACCCCACAATTAAGTTGTCCCACTGAGTACTGCCCAAAAATGTCAAGTGTCTGTTAGGTTAAAAAAAGAAACTTAAAACAATAAAAATAATGGTTCCTTTTTAATTAGACTCTGAGAATCATTAATTTATGTAATCCTTGAAAGCCACAGCTCCCCCAAGGCTGGCATACTGCCTTGAGAGCTTCAAAGTAGTTTCTATTTTACCCTTTGGATCCAGGCTTCAAGCTCGCAAAAGCTTTGGAGTTCTTAAGGGAATGTGAGATTTCATTAAGAAAAGAAATAAAATGATAGTCCCTTTCTGACTTCTTGGACTCAAAAATAACTACAATGGTAAAGTGAGGTTCAGGGCGAGTCAGAAAGTACGTGCTTTGGACTTTGTCATCGTAGAAGTGAACAACCTTCTCCAAACTGTTGAGGTCAGAGGTTCTGTCAGTCATAATCATGATTACATTGGGCCAGTGCATAACAGGCCTGTCGCTGGGCAGAGACACCACTGCAGGGTACTGATCCACTCCCTTGGGGGCTTCCCTGTAAGAATGGGGATGATGATAACCATGTCCCTGAAAACTCTCTGATCCACGATTGTCAAAAATTAAGGAAACGTTGATAGCATCATACTTCCGGATGAAGCTGGAAATTTTCCCAAAGTAATCAGGATTTGTTTTAGCAGTCAAAGTTTTCATTTCAGATGCTGTTGTTTGTCGACTAAGGGCCTCATGAAAGTAAAAGCTAAATTTAGCAAGAAGAATGTTTTTGAGCTTCATCAGCCAGAGGAAGAGGTGTGGAGGTTGTACAGCCTTCTGAGACTGCCCTCCAAACAGATGCTTCTTGGTCTCTCGCTGTTTCTCAAAAATTTGGCCCCATGTCTGTAGTTTTGTGTGAGCACTGTGCAAGTTGACCAGGGATGGAAGGAACTTCCACTCTGAGATCTGAGCCTGAGCCTTTAAGAGATGTGCAAGCACATCTACTTCCAGCTGGAAACTGCTTTCAAGAGGACTGAGGATTGGATGATGAAATCTAGAAAACATAACATCAGTCAAGACATGAGAACTGCTGTACACTACAGTGAAATAATCAGATAGTATTTGTCATTTCACAGACAGAAAACCAAATATCAAAGCAAAGTGTAAACAGATTAAAAAAAGAATCTTGTTGATTTAAAACCAGTTCTTTTAACAGCATTAGAGCAAGTATTTTAATGAACATACAGTACTTTGCATTTGACAAAGACACCTGTCAGACATTTCTCTATCAAAGCAAGGGAGTTATATTTGATCAGTTCAAGAACAATCACTGTTTATCTTGATCCAAGAACTACTGTAACACCATTTCTCTTTAAATTCAGGTGATTTTCTTCAAATTTAAAATCCCTTCTGGTGGTAAAGTGTCTTGATAGTTCTGGAATAGCAATAAGTCATTAAGTTAAATCAAAGGAATTATGCTATAAATTTGCTGTTTGTATAGGGAAGCCATGAGGAAGCCAAAGCTGAGCTTTTCTTTTTTTAAAAAAAAAAATCACAATAAAATTGTGATCAAAAAATTAGTCATTAGAAGCATGATTAATTGTATTTACCAATGAACCTGGTCTCTTCAAACCTTGGTCTACTAAAAGCAATGAAGGGGAAAAACATTTGGCAGGATTTCATCATATCACAATGAAGACACTGTAACAACCAATTTCTCTCACCAAAAACTCAGGTCAAAACCAGCTCTCAATTTAACAGATGTTTAAAAAACCCTAAACCAACACCTTATCTACCAGGTAGAAGTGCCACTACACATCTTATTCATGAGAGTGATCCTCCTATTAGTACAAATCTCAATCAAATGGAATTTTATAAACCAACTCTACAGCTTTCTCTCCTCACTTCATTTTTCCTAAATGTCAGGAAGAAAAAGCTAGATCCAGCCTACCTCCCTTCCTTGATACTCAAGTTACTCATAAATTTATAACATCACTGTTAAATACGTACATAATCCAAACTGTGCAAAACTGTTCCAGCTACAAAAGCCAAATACTTAAATTTAGAAAGAATGAGTCTTCAATAAAGACAGAAGGGACCTTTTCAGTAAAGATGTTCCCTAACAGGCATTTAGGACTCTTAAAGAGGTCTCCAACAAACAACCAATAGTTCAAAGAGAAGACTCGATGAGGTTTTTATTTAAGTAAAGACAAATTTATCTCCTCACTTCAGAATATCCTGGGTCTTGTTACTGCTTTAAAACAAAGTTTATACTGAAGTCTTCCAACCTTTAACAGCACATCTTTGAATTGAAAGTAACTCCATTATTCCCCTCAGCTTCCAGGACACAATACATATCATTCATTTTGGAAATACTTGGTTCAAACTCTAAACACTTAATTTTGTTGTGGACAAGAAGAGAAAAATGAGGTTTCTAGGTTTTTCATCCCTTCTCCCTTCCTTATTTTTTCCTTGACTTTCCATTAATCTCTTGTCAAAATATGAATACTTAGGCTTCTGAAAACTGTCTGACAATTTAATCACTATTGTTAAGTATCCCTTTTTTTGACAGCCACAATACATGTCTTGAAAGGATTTGTTATTAAGATGCAAGTCCAAATTTATATGAAGAAAATGAAACTATGAATATCATGAGTTGATGCACCATGTTCTGCAAACAGGCTAGGTTGGATGACCAGCCCCCTTCTGTACACAGTGCATGTCAGCAATCATCATATCTACTTGCCATAGCAAAGATACAGTGATTACTGGCTACTCTGGTGGCCCAAGAAGTCCAGAGCATATTTACATTTCTTTGAACAAGAGTCAATTAAAAATAATATTCTACTAACAGTCAACATTGTATATTTCCACCAGTTTTTGTATTCAGAAAAAAGCCAGGTTTGTTGCCATGTATTAGAACAGGGGGGAAAAAAAGCATTATACAACATTATTTGTTCTAGATAGTCCCATCAAGTGCACACTTAGCACAGTATTTTCAACATATTTGCAGTCAGACCAAGAAGGTTATTCTTCAATCTTAAAAACAATTTAAAAATTCATACTAATGCAGCACTGCCAGTTCTCCTGGATTAACATTATTATGTACTTTGCTTCATGGCTCATAGCTATTTTCATGTTTCACTGCACAGCAGGATTTGCTAAACTGTTTTAATCCAAAAATACACACCTCAGTCACAGCTGAGCAGCTTGATATGGTTGCAGAGTAAAGTCACAGCCTGTGTACCTAGTATATCTGCAGCAATTAAGTTTCATAACACAGAAGCATCTGAGTTCAGTATCACGTAAAACAGTTTTTTACAATATTTCAATAATCCAGAGTGTTAAAAACTTAAAAACACATTGGAAAATTTATTCTTCCCCCCTAATCATTCTCAAAAGCAGAGGGATGCTAGAGTTTTCTTTTTCAGACTATGAAATAGCTTCATTTTTCTACAACTTTTTATTTCCTTTGATAGACCACACATGCATGCACGTATGTATTTACAAAATGCTGACTAGATGAAAACCATTTAACACAAAAATAACTACATCAAAATAGGCTTACTAGTTACTTATTCCTTTTATACTAAGCTTTTAAAGGATCCTGCTTCTGATGCTTATTATAATTATTTCAGTTAAGAACCCACCCAAACCAAGAGTTAAAAAATTCAGAAAAAGTTACTTCTCCAGCTGTATTCTACGGAAAAAGAAGAGGAAAATGTCTAGTGTTGGCTGTGTACCAGTCAGCAATAAGTAATAACAAAATATCTTTACCCTCTTCAAGAGTTAATGATTTTTTCAGATACAGACAATATGAGCTGATTGTTGACAGTCATACCTTTACCAGCAAGCAGTTATTGCTCTACAGCTATTTTTAGATGTAAAGGAAAGAAACCAAGACCAGAACCTATCTACAGAACGGATACCCAATTTCACAGTTGGCTGAAATAATAGCACACACCCTCAACTACAAGTGAGGAATGTATTGACAGAGGGAAGAAACAGGTCAAGGACGAGTTTATTCGACCTTTTACCTGAGAGGGTCAACAGACTGTAAAACAGAAATGCCTTCCAGCCAGCACACATCAACATAAGAACCCCCAGAAACTAATCTGAAATACAAAGAAACTAAAGGAAGGACTAAAGGAAGATATCATTATCCCCACTTTCTACAGGAATATTCTGTACATGACTGGGGAGGACCACACAGCAGCTACTGAATTACCTCTAACAGCATCTTAGAATATCACCATCTTAGAGATTGCTCATTAACCCAAAGCAAGATCATCAGTATTTTTCCCAGGGAAACACTGCTTTTTTTTTTTTAAAGAAGTTAAAACAATGCCTTAGAAGTACAGATGTGTAACTGAAATTTATTTAAATAGTGTAGTAAAACATTTCATATGTAACAGCCTCCAGTCACTTTGTCAAAGAATCAGTTTTGGTTTTCAGATTTTTAACAGTGCTGTTCAC
Source organism: Athene noctua (assembly GCF_965140245.1). Classification (NCBI taxonomy): domain Eukaryota; kingdom Metazoa; phylum Chordata; class Aves; order Strigiformes; family Strigidae; genus Athene; species Athene noctua. The sequence goes on along the minus strand of NC_134039.1, from coordinate 50,267,979 downwards.
TCAGCACATGCTCAGAACAGAGGGCAATGGTTAGTGTACAACAAAAATCAACATTTCAAAAAACGTAATGCCCTTTACTCTTTAATGTTTATCACACCAAGGAAAAAATATGTCTCATTTTTCTTATTGGACTAACAGCCCCGATACTGTAAGGGTTCACAATCCAAGAATTGCAAAAAAATCACTAGTAAGACCATACAGACTAGTTTTGATTTTCAAATAGCAAAATTACATAGCAATTTGCCTGTTATTCCTACAAAAATAAGGGAGTCAGCTGCAGTGCTTTGATTTGAAATGTCAGAAAGCAGCACTGAATTATTTTGATTTTTCCTAGGTGTACACTTTAAAAAATTGTAACTGAAAAAGTAAGACCTCAGAATATTCTCCCCAAATGTCGTCTTAGACACTATTTCACTAACAGAGATTTTTAAAAATTCAGGTACATTTGAAAGCTAATTTCCCGCAATGGCTGCCTTGTTTTGCTTTAAAATAAAGCGCTAGAATTTGAGCCTGTTAACAAGCATTAAAAAACTCTCTCTTTTTTAAACTGCCACCACTTTCAAGGCTCGTACATGTTACATGTGAAATTACCACTCCAGGGTCATTTAGAAACCTCCTGGGACTCTTGGGATTCTATTAGGCCTAACTTCAAGGAACCATAATGGCAGGAACCAAAGACTCAGAGGTGCTCCTTCTACTGGCTCCAATACCTCTCAAGATAAGTGATAACAGAGCACCACAAAACCCTCCTAGGTAGACCAAATAGCAATGGAGTAGCTTTTAGAATTAAGTAGACATATATTCTAGCTTAAAAGTAAAATTGTCACACAAATAGCTGTTTTATTTACATATCCATTTTACTGAAGTCTATATGGAATTTGTCTTATTGCCCCTCCACTCCCAATGAAAAAGCACAAGAACTCTTACATCCTTTATAAGGAAAATTACTCTTTCTCTCCGCTGAATATAAACATGCAGAGTATTAAGGAATAGGGAAAATGTCTCCTAGAACATGATGAGTGGAAACATTCTCCCTTTTTTATTTTACTTCTTCAGAGTCATATTTTGAGACTTCATGCATCTGGTGCTGCTGACCAACATTCACTTCATGCATGAGTTCATGCAAAGGGCTGTGCTGCTCAGCAGTCAAAGGACAGCAAAGTCTTTCAGCTTGCTTTGAACCTCAACATAATTTATTACAGATCATATGTCTGAGTACTTACTTCCAGGAAATAAGCACTAACCTTGAGCTGTATTTCTTTAAGATGGATTCCAAAATGTTTACCAGTTCCTCAGAGTTAATGAACTTTTGGGTGCTGAGCGTGTACATTTTTTCATAGAAGTCAGCAATTTCCATCCGAGCCTGAACAAAAAAACAGAGCTGTTCAGACAGGTGAGAAAGCAGCTCTTCCAAGTGAGGAGCTGTTCCTCCTAGTGCATTGCGACCCGTCGCCACCACCTTCTTCAGCTCATTATGCAGAGATGTGTAGATGGTTCGGATGGAGTCCTTTCGGCTGAAGAATGACTGACCACCTGTTCAGATAAATATGGAGGTATTACCAAATTCCAGGGACAGCAAAGATAGACAGCAATACTGAAAAATTGTATATAGCCACACTTGTCTTCCCCTAGGTGCTCCTAAGTATTGTTTGACCACAGTATTATTTTTTTTTAATCAAGAAACACATTTCAGTGTATTCTTTTGCACATAACTGCATTACACATAGCATATACTCAGAAGCACTTTATGTAATTCCATGCAAGTTACACTTGTCCCAATTCATATCTCAGCAGCCAATGACTGCTGCAAAGCTTCAACTCCCTCACATCTGCCTCAGTTACGGCATGACCTTTCAGAAAACAAGGGTTCAGTTAAATTTGCTACAATGATACGTGACCCGGAAATACTGTTATCTGTGGAAGTCAGAAGAATCAAGTCATCATGAAATTTTAACAGACTCATATTAATAACTCTCGACCTTTTCAAGAGAATTCCCCTAACAATACCTTTTGAATCATGAAGTACCCAAATTTGCAAAGCAACCTTTAAATGGGACCCATGGGACATTTGTATGTACAATTCAAATGTTTTCAGTCCCTACACAATCTTAATAGAATCCAGAATTCAAAGGGAAAACAATCACAGCTTATCTCAATGAGACCACAGTGCAGGTTAATCCATCACTAAAACAGGGCAGGGGGGAAGAAGTCTGTGCTTCTCTCTACCTGCTCAATGCTATGAGGAATTTAAAAATTAAAAAAAGACAGAAGTAGAGAGACAAAGATATTTAACTCTGATGCTACCAAAAGACTGTACAAGCGTACTAACCTTATCTCACAATTTCTATTTACAGATGGCTTTATGTGCTGCTATGGCACTCAACAGCTGCAGCAGAGCAAGGATCACAGGGACTAAATCTGCAGAACTTTTAAAGAAATTGCAAATTTAGGTTCCACTTTGAAATGGCTTATAAATTTTGTAAAGGTCAATAGTCCTTTTCACATTCATTTTACACATATAATGTTCAACAGCAACCTTCGCAATCTGAGACAGAAAGGCAGAGAATTGGTTATCACAGTGAAAGAGCTACCTTCCTAAACTGAGTTGCCCCAGGTCACAGACAGGATGAAGAACCAGCTATTGCACTTCATTAAGTACAGAAACAAACCAAACTTTGTCCCTTCTGTCGTCAGTTTTATCCTCTCTGCAAGCACCAAATTCACTTTTTAAAGTCAGCCTTACAGATAGTTGTGTCTGCAAAGATCTTCTTATAAAATAGTTCCAAGTCACCAAACACCGAAGGAGAATTTTCTTGATGCTTTACTGCATTACACATCAGACTCATATCCCTTGATCCACTTTCCATGCCAGGCTGCAGTTCAAAGAGAAAACAAGCAGCTTTGCCCAGAGGGCAGCACAATGATACCTTGTCCTGTGCCAGTTTGGGATTTTTCTATTCACATACTGAGAGAATGAGAAGCAGCCAAGACTATGGCCAAAACTTCCTGAGATCCTGCAGAGTCTATATGAATAGCAATTTTTAGGAGGCTATCTTCAGCCCTAGGTACTCACACAGATGCAGCTCTAATATTAGGCCCTGGAACCGTGACGGGAAAAAACTTTAACCCTTTGGTAACACCACTGAGCTCACCTTTGCCAGAATCTCAGCCAGAGCATCCCAGCAAAGAAACACCTCTGGCTAAATCTTAGGAACGGCAAGTAGGTAGTCTACCAGCCAATAAAGAGACGCGCAGATTCGCACAGCCACTGTGCCACCTGTGCTCTCATTTATTCTTCAGGGGCAGCCCAAATGGCACAGCCGATCCCTCACTAGGCTCAGGGACACTTGCTGACCCAGCACTTGCGTTTCAGACGCCCAGACACGCACCTCGCCGAGGCCAGGGCCCTCGGGCACCGTGCAGTTACCGGCTGACCGGTTACCTCGGGGGACTACGGCAGCCGCCCCTTCCCTACCGCGCTGCCGACACCCGCGGAGCTAAACCCGGGGCAGGCCGTGAGCAGGCACGGGCGCCCTGCGCCCTCCAGCAGCGACCTGAGGCGTGAGCGAGGGGCGGCCGGGGGAGGGGCGGGGGCCCGTGGGACGCGGGGAGGGATCCCCCACCCCCGAGGCGCGAGGGGCGGCGGCCCAGCGGTACCTAGCTTCTGGCCCAGGAAGGTCATGCTGTGGTAGGCCTTCTCGGCGGCGGCCAGGTGCGCCAGCCCGGCCAGCAGGGCCAGCCAGCTGGCCCCCGCGCTCTTGTTGGCTTCCCGCTCCTTCTCCACGTTGTCCTTGGCCTTGTCGTAGGAGAAGATGCCCAGGTGGGAGAAGAAGGTCTCCAGCACGGCCTGCTCCACCGGCACCGGCGCGCCCAGCGGGATCGACTCCCCCATCCCATCCCGCCCCGCGGTGCTGGCGGTGCCGCCGCCTCCACAACGGCCGCTACTTCCGGGTCTGGCGCCGCGGCCGCGTGAGGGAAGAGGCTGGTGCCGCCTCCTCTCCGCGCGCCTGCCTCTGTCACGTGACAAGCGAGGCGGGCGGGGAGGTGCCGGCTGGGCATCACGTGCGGGGCCGGCCGCGCGGCTGCCCGGGGCGGGGCGTGCTGCGCCCTCGGGGCCCCCAAGCTGGGGGCAGATAGGAGGGAGCGCGGCCGTGTTTGATGATGGGTCGGGCAGCTTCGTAACGCCGCTTGATGTTTTCAGGCGGGCCATGCTGGCCCGGGTCCCTGTAAGGAGGTCCTCCACCCTGCCCCGTTGGTTCTCATGAAACTTAGACCTGAATCCCGCGTTAATGCTGCTCTTTCCATTTGAAAGCTCCAAAATACAAGGCCTTGCAGGTGACCTTATTCCCATCCTTTAGCATTACCCTGATGGGACTCCTGCAGGACCCTCCAGCTTGTCCACACTAAAGTTTCCCCTTTGAAGTTGTGACTGGGAGATCATTAATTGCCCAAATTAAAGCCTTTTTTCAGATTTCACATTTTGGACAGACAAGCTCCCTGAACTGCGGCAAGGCAGAGGTGCAAAGCTGAGCCCCAGGGCCACGAGGCTGAGGAAGGGGGCTGTGGTGGCAGCACTGACTGATCCGACCCATGTGGAGCAGTTATGAGCAAGGCTCACACTTTAAACCAACAGACAGCTCCTCTCCTGGTCATTGCAGCTCTCCAGCTACCCCAAAACATGCTGTTTCCTCTCTGGACGGTATTACCCTGCACTCCACTCACACCTGCATGTTTTTACACTGACATCTAGACAGAACACTGCATCAGTTCTCAAACTCTGAGGAAGACCCATATATAAATTACACTAGCAGCCTACCTCTTGTCCAGGAAAATCAAAATACATCTTAATTTAAAACAAGCACCAGATGCAAAAAATAGCTTTAGATATGAAGCAGCCTTTTTAATTAACCTTAATGACAGAAAAAGCTGCCTTCTGCCTGATGCCAACTCTACTTACTTAGCATGTCTAAGGGACAAAATGAATGTAGGGTTTTATAGCTGCTCGACTTACTCTGACCCAGTTATTAAAATCGTGGTTTACTGACAGGCTATTTTGGTAATTTAAGTCAGCACCTGAAACACTGACCTGTTTCAAGGCAATCACAGCCTTAAGCAGTAGGCTGCCAATAGTTTACAGAAAATAAAGAGCAGGAAGGAGGACTCCTAGGTAAGCAGGACACTTGTTTCCAAAAGACAACCACGAGTTAAAGGTTCAGATAAGACCTTTATTACAACACAGAGTTGATAGCACCTTTTCATATTTAAAAGAAAGTATTTGGTCTCTTGGTGGTGAAACGTGGTTTGTGCTGGCGACGCAGAACTCTGTGTGGCAGAGGGAATTTGATTTTAGAATCCTGAAAAAAAAAAAAGTTTCAATGTTAGTTGAAATATTAGATGACCAACAGGAAATAGTTTGCAATAAATAGCTAAGCTCTATATATAAATTAGCGGTGCGATATAGATGTATCCACAGATAAAGAAAAGCCTCCTAAAGGCAAGTTTGCTGCAACATAATACGTAATTGGTTTAGTTTGACTTTCTTTCAAACAGTTGTAGCATCAGAAGTCTTGTAACATAATTGTAAACCCATGCATGTAAGTTTGGTTTCCTCCCTATTTTTGCCTGCAAAGCAAACCTGTCCCAGACAGGAAAGCTCCCCTCTTCCAGTCCCGTGTTAGACTGGGACCCACCAGCCACCGTCAAGTCACTTCACTTACATGAAACTGCTTGACTGCTGGTCTACGGCACTTGCTAGCAGCAATTTCCTCAACTTTCATGATCTGAATAGAGTGAGCACGGGCACGATGACGGGCTCCCATATCACGATCTGCAACACCAGAACTCATTAAAAATAAATCTTATGACATTTTCAGTTCAAAAATCTTACTACCGTCTTTTCAGGAAACGTTTCTAGTACCATCTACAACTTTTAAAATTTCTGATCACAGAACCAACACGCAGCAGTAAATTCTTCCTGGAACTCATAACCAAACTCCTCCAAGAAAGTGCCATCTTATTCTTCTTGCCTGATTTTTCAATAAGGTACACATGTACAGAAGTAATCTATGTGGGACTATCTCGTTTTTTGCACAAGAAAACTGTGATTCTGAATCAACACTGAAATATGATTACCGGAAAGACAAGTGAACTTCAAAAAAAAATTCTCTTCTAAAAGGAAGGTGCAAGTAAAGGCAGGAATTGAGGTTATCTTTACTTTTCTTCAAATTGACAAGTGATAGAAACATGAATTGATGTTTAGCCCACGTCATCACACTTTCAGAACAGGAAGAAGCCATCTGTACATGGGCTACCTGAAAATTCCTCCCTGTGACAGTGAAAAATTACTGCCTTCAAATCACAAATATTCCAGGAGGCACGCCCGTTGAAATACTAGTGTGCTTACAATGAAGCTTCCCATGAAAATCTAACACACCTGTTAGAAACTTACCGTCCAAAATATTCTTGAGCACAAAGGTATCAAAGTCATTGTATCATGACAAATTAAGTTCTCAGGTCTCTTAAGCAGTCCTTCAGTATATTAATTAACAGGAATTATTGTAAGTTAATGTAGAACCTTACATTTCACTTTCAACAGCACTTCAGCTTTTGAAAGGCGACAAGATACACTTAATATCTGCACACATGACAAGAATATTATTATTAAAAACAATATTCTTTGGGTTTTTATGTGCATTCTGTAGTGTTTATTTCTGGATCAAATTTCAACAGCATTAGCTATACAAATGGTCAATCCCTCAAGTACTTCATAGAACAGACGGATATCAGGACAACCTTTCATTCTCCCTGAACGAGGCAGTGACATCTTGGAGCAACACAGACTTTTTTCCTCTGTGATTTCTGATTTTTTTTTTTTTTTACCATCTCTCTGAAGGTCGGATGTTAGTATGTTCCACATGATAGCTGAAATATTCTCTCCATGAGACTTGGGATGATACACTCAATTATTTTAAAATAATAAAGTGCAAGAAACATGCACCTCAAAGGTCTTGAAACTCTCAGCCTGTATAGCAAAACTCATTACTAGAATTGTACAAAGTCACACCAAAATGAAGTGGGAATATTTTCAGCTAGAGAAACTGCATGAAGAGTAGTAACAAATAAGATACCACATATAAACAAACATTATGGACTTCTCCAGGAACCCCCCACTTAATTTTTCCAGTGTTTCAATTATCTTATCATGGATCGAGTCAGCACACTTCATGCCCAATTTAAGATTTAATCTTGTGCTTATATACTAGTCTTACCATTTTGTACCTCAAAGTTACATGTACTTACAGCACTGAGTGACAGCACCAGCCGTGGTCAAATCCCTGTATTCCCTGTACATGTTGTGAGTTCCGCTACGAGAATCATAGCGCAACCAAATACCAAAATTTTTTACCCGCAGAGGGGACTTCTCATACACCTGGAATTACACAAGAACGTGAAAGTAGTTAGAGATGGTACATCACCAGTATTTTACAAGTTTAAGAATAAATATTTTAGAGCTCTCATGAAACCACTGTGGTAAGTTTTATTGTCAAGAACAACTATTTGCTCTTTTTCATCACACCAACATAGCTCCATTCAAGTCTTGGTAATTCAGAATGAAGAGTTTAGTAATTCACCTTGGAAATAAAAATACACAAAGAATTTCAGCTCTAAAGAATGTCCTTTAAGTACCAAGGTAGAAAACTATAAGCATACAAATATCTACTTTACAAGGATGATGAATGTCCAGATGGCTCTTCCTCACCCCTAATAACAGCATTTCATATAAATTCCTTCCACATATACCAGCTGGAATTCTTCGCAAATCTCACGCTTTTTATTTTTTTTTAATCACACACCTGGCCACAGTACACAATCTCTCCAGAAGACTTCTTCATCTTCTTCAGCTGAGAAACGAAGTACCAGAACCGGGACTTGGCGACAACATGGTTCGGAGCGAAGATCCGCATGCGGTAGAGAGGAGGGGTCGTGCATTTCGGCGTGGGCAGGCATCGCCCGACCACCTTGTACTCCCGCAGCTGGAGGAAGACGGAAGACAGGCCGCCCGCAGCGTGAGCGTGAGCCCCTCCGCGCCACCGGCCCAGCCGCCGCGGAGCCACTCCCGCGCCAACCTGACCCCGCCCCGACACGGGCCGACCCCGCCCCTACACGGGCTGACCCCGCAGAAGGCACCGCGGCTGCACGTATGAACCCCGCGACGAGAGCAGGCCAACCTAGGGACGGGGGAGAGAGAGACCACCGGCCCAGGCGGATCGCCCCGCGGACCCTGCTGCACCGCCAGCCGATCCCGGCCCCTCGCCCAGGAGCGGCGCGGCCTCCTCTCGCGTCCTGCGGGCGCGGCGCCGCCGCCATGTTGGCCGCTCGCGTCCCTCAAGAGCCAGGCAGGGCCGCTGGGGCGCGCAGAGGCCGCTCTCGAGCGCCGCAAGCCCGCGCCGCTACCCTCCCAACAGCCGCCTCGGCCCTGGCCCCGGTTCTGGCCCCGGCCGTGCCCCCCGCGCCCCGGCCTTCACTCACGGTGCCCGACGCCTTCATGCTGCTGCCTCCTCGGCGGCCCACAGGAAAGGAAAGGTCGAGTGCGCCGCCGCCTCCCGTCACCCGCCCGCCGGCAGCCCCGCCCCGGCCGTCCTCTCCGCCCATTGGCTGGGAGGAGAGCGCGATTGGAGGAGGCAGCTGTCAGTCTCCTCCCGCGGCGGCCGGCCCTTGGTTCCGGGGGCCGCGTGGCCTGGTCGGGCCCGGCCTGCGGCGGGGCAGCCCGGCGGCGGAAGTGCGCTCGCCCCGCACAGCGGAGCCGGGAGTGCCGCGGCAGGGAGGACGTGGCAGGGAGGCACCGGGCGGAGGCAGCCGGCAGCGCGCACCACCTGGGGCCGTAGCCAGGCATGGAGGGCTGCCGGGGGAAGCTTTCTCACCCGTGGTCCCGTGGGAGACCGTGTTTGCTGGCTGCCATGAGGTTGCCGCCGTGGGTCCTCCTTTCACGGCTGGCCCCGAGTACTTACGCACCTGCGCACCGGGAACTAGAGAGGGCTCTAGAAATGGCCGGTGGAGGTCTCTCGGTGCTGCGCACTTCACGCTTCTGAGAGCTGCGCTTGCCATAGCCAGATGTGGATGGGTTTTGCCTTGAAAGACACTAGAGCAGTAACACTGCTGTCTGTACCCAGCTGCATCCCCGTCCTGCCGTTGGTCGCATTGAGCCTTTTAAGTCTGACTGTACAGACACGCGCGTCTCATCACGCAAGGCCTGTGTGTGCATTGCTCCGCCGCGGAACAATTCGCGGCGGGGACGAACGGCACGCTCGCAGGCACAGCGGCACCACTCGTCCCCTCGCGGCCCAGCCTAGCCCGTGCCGGTGCTTTCGCAGCATGAGCAGGGGCCCGCCCCCGTGCGAGGTACCGTGCAGGTCACGCCGCTCCTGGCCCCGAGCGCGCCGTGCGACGGCCGGCCCCCCGCCTCGCTGCAGCTGACAAAGCACGATTTTCGGATCTCGGAGGGAATTTGGGGGCAGAACGGGCCAGCCCCGGTTTATTAAATCGGTGGTTTTAGTGCCACGGGGAGCAGCACGGGCGGGGGAGCGACCGCCGTCCCGGCGGTGAACGGGGCGCTGCAGGCCACGCCCCCGCGCCGCAGGGGGCGGGACTACGGCTCCCAGGGTGCCGCGGGGCCGGGCGGGCGGCACATCGCGGCGCGCCGCCGGAGACGGGAGCGGAGCGGAGCAGAGGTGAGGGGAGCGCGGTGCGGGGAGCGGGCCGGGCCTGCCGCAAGGTCGCCGCGTGGCACGCCGGGAGCCGTAGTCTTGCGGCGCCGCGTCCCGCCGAGGGGCGGGGGCAGTTTTCATTCCCGGAGGCGCCGAGGTCGTTCCGCACGCGCGAGGGCCGCGGCGCCTCCCCTGGGCGTCCCCCCCCCCAGCCCGCTCCTTCTCCTCCTCCCGCCGCCAGCTGAGGCGGCGCGGCCTGGCCCGGCCCGGCCCTATGCTCGTGGCGGCTGCGGAGCTGTGGGGGTGGGAGCCCGCAGCGCCGCCGCGATGGAGGAGTGACCAGGAAGGTAATGAGGGCGGGGGGACACGGGGACGGGGCACGGTACGCAGCGCGGTGTGACTCAGGCCGGCGGGGGGGCGGCTGGGCCTCCCCGGCCGTTGTGGTGGGGCAGCGGCGCCTCAGCGGCGGAGAAGGGGTGGTGTGGGCGCCCGCGGGCGTCGCCGCTTGAGCTGGCGGCGTTGGGCTCCCTCGAGTCACCCGGCCGGTTCCAGTCAGTCCGGCGCCGCCTCCACCGCGGCTGGGGGGCGGGGGACGGGAGACGCCGTGGCCGCTCGCCTCGGCCGCCCGGCCTGGTGCTGGGGGAGCGGGGGGGTGCCGCAGCCGGCTGGTCGCCGCCGGGCCGGTCCTCCGTGAGCCGGTGGGCGGCTGGGGGTGCGCGCGTGCGGCCGCGAAAAACGTCGGGACTTTTCTAACGTATGCCGTAGCTCGCGGTGCGGTTGTATTCGCGTGTTGCGGGAGCTGCCTCAGTAGCCATCCTCCGTTATGGCTCCGGTGGGGGGAGGAAGTCACCGTAAGCTCTTAGACTGCAACGTGAGGCGGGGTGACGACTTCCCCCCGCCCCTCCGTATTCCGCTGCTCTCGGCGTGCTTCAGTCCGGTGGTTCCCCGCCATCCCGCCCTGGGAGAGCCGCCGCCGGGCCCCGCAGCGGCCGGCCGCCGCCCGAGGAGTGCTTTGTCACTCCGCAGACCCCGGGAAGGAGCTGAAGGGGATAAGTTGCAGCCCCGGTGTCTTCGCCGCCTATCTGGACGCGGTGGGGTGCGAGTGCCCGATGGCACTCCTCGGCTGAGTTGCTGAGCCGCGCAGCGGTGGTGGCTCTCCAGCGAGGGGAGGCTGGGCCCTCTGGCCGAGTCGGGGGTGGGAAAGAAGGCCTTACTCCTCACAGACAAACTCCTGGCCAGTAAGAATGTGCCCGAAATAAAGATCTAGTATGTCGCTTCCACAAAGAAAAACTTTCTAGTCCAGTTGAAAAGTTCTTGAAGTAGCCATAATTATACAGCTGTTCATTTTAACCGCACGTTAGGTCAATGTAAGAGTCTGTAAATACATCCAAGACTTGCAGCAAGCAAAACAGATCAAAAAAGAATGTGAAAGATGATGTTTTACTGTCTTTGTTTTATTAGAGGAAGAACTTGAGGGAATTAAAATGAAGCATGTCACTGACTCCCTCTGTGCTATCCCATCTTGTAAATACCTAAAATGAGAGCTGTAAATGAAGTATTCTATACTTACCAATTGTTGCTGTGGTTAGCATCTGTAGTTAAAATGTTCAGAATGCTTTCATTATTAAGGCATATCTGGACCCAAATTGCACACCTTTGACCACGTTGTATTGTTAAACTGGGCACTCTTCCCCGCTTGAAGTGTGACTACATTTTCTTCCTGTTTTCCTGTATGAAAGCAGTCTCTACTGTCAAATGCATTTATAAGTATTTAATATGTGAAAGGGAATAAGCTATCCCAATGAGAGATACATATACCTGTGTAACTTCACTGTCAAGGAACTGCACCTTCCTAATTATAGTAAGATCAATTTGCTACCCAACATAGTGTACTGCATAACAAAAAAAAGCATCTCTACATAAATAAGACAATACTTTCTACACAGCTGCATGTTAATTATTAATGTTATTGATTCTTTTTCCTAAATAAAACTTGCTTTCATGACTTGATTATAGCTGAGTATATCTTGTAATGGATTTTGCAGACTGTAAGTACTGTTAAGATTGCAGTTCAATTTTGCTTTTGAAGTGTAACTGCCTGGTTAAAATAGATTTGTGGTGGAAAAGCTACCTGCTGAACTAAAACCATATAGCATGAGAAGCTATTTTGCTTGCTTTTTCAGAAAGTTCATTCATATAGTCTGTCTCATTAATTATCTTATAGAGCTGGCTAGTCAAGCTGAAACTGTTGGAAAAAGATATGTGGTAGAAGGTGAGATTTTCAATATGCTCATGTAGCATATACAAAATTAGTAGAACTGGTTGGCATGCTATTAGCTAAATAAGTGAAGATAATACATGTTTGAGCCAGGTTATTTTTAATAGCAAAACTTGTCACCCACCTTTTGAGCAGATAATGTAGTGATAAATGCAGGAAAATATGCCAAAAATATGCTTCTGTATATTAAATAGTTTTACTTGCTTAACTCTGGATCAGACCCTAATCAAAAGATGCTGAAAAAAAAAAAAACCCAACAAAAAAATGCAACAAACAACAAAAAAACCCAACACCAAACCAAAACCAATTTTCACCCGCAGCATTTTAGCTTTATTTTAATCTGGCTGGTTTGGATGTTAGTTATGGAGAAAGCAAGCTGGGGCCATAGAGGGAGAAGACTCAGCAGAGCAACTTTAATCCCTAAAGGTTTTGACCCTGAATGGGATTGCTCTGTGTCGCAAGGCAGCATGTGAAGCTTGTTTTGCCACGAGTCATCGCTTTGTTCCAGAATTTCTGGTTTCTATCCTGCTGCAACCTGCAAATTTTTTTGGTACAAACTAAATTTTACTTATTAAATTGTTTTTCACGATGCATTTTGTTCTAATGTATTCTGTAGTGAGTTTTATAGAAATTCTGTCTATTGCCATGTTAAATTTTGGGCTCTCCTTTTCAGGCATGCTTGCTGTCAGTTGTCACGGTGCCACCTTTCTTCCAGTGGGGGGAGGGTGAACAGTAGAGCATGCACAAGGCACGCAATATGAAGAAATATGAAGTTTTACCTATAAGCATGTAGGCAGCTTCAAACCACACTCCTCTGTATTTCATCTCTTGTTTGTCTTCCTTTTCCCTGCCTCCTACATACTTATGTAACAAGGCCTTATTTCAGGCCTAATTAACTATATGTTACTATGGGGGGGGTGGGGCTTTGAAGGATAGATGGATTTTTGTCTCCTCTTGCTGTTAAACAGCATCCTATTATTTGACGAGTATTTTTTTTTTATTCTCCGTGTTTTACTAGAGTGTTGCAGAACAGCCCACATCATTTTGAGGCACATCATTTTTAGAACATTTGTCTAGCTTGCTTGTTAATTTTACACTGAATTTTCTAAATAAAAATCATTGCTAGTAAATTAGCACCCATTAGTAAGAACAGAAAACTTTGTTAACAACTCAGTATGATGTATTTTGTGGTTAATTTCTAAGATGCTTCTCTTGTGTGCATTTGCTTTAGAAGAAAGACCTCCTAATGGCTTTGTTTCCCTACGGAAAATACTTCATAAATGGTTTTATGGAGCGTCTTAATGATACTAGAGATGAGTAGTGATTTTTTTTTTTTTTTTTTTTTCCAATTGTGAAGTTTGTGGTGAGAAAAAAATAGTGGTCTATCATCTAAGTACCAGATTTATGCTTATGCCTGAAATTTGAGTTGAAGCCTTTCAGTTGAATAGTACACATACCACTTCTCTGTTAATTAAGAAATCAGCTTTTTTTCAAGAGAACTGAAATATGGACACCTCATTTTCCTTAAGAAGATTAGTACTGTTGTAGTAAAAGTTGATCAACTTTAGTTGAAAATCAACTAAAAGTTGATTAAAGGACTTCAAATCTGTATCAGAAGTATGTGCATTCCTGTTTTGGTGAAGTACCTAGTATGTGTTTGAAATTTGTGGGCAAACTTTGTGGTTGTGCTTTTAATTTTTGTTGTTCTGAGCAAATAAAGTTTCTTTTTCTCTATTTCCAGATGATCGTAGTTTCCCCTCTAGAAGAAGTGGGCAAACCAATTAGGAGTAGGAAGCAAAGAGTATAGCAATAGAGATGGATGAACAAGCCCTTTTAGGGCTAAACCCAAATGCTGATGCAGACTTCAGACAAAGAGTATGTAATTAATTGCTTATCTCACTAATAATTTGGGATGCTGTTTCATTGCAGAAATCTCATATTTTCTTGGGTATGATGTAGGGGGTTTGGGTTTTTTTTTTTTGTTAACCAATACATAGGGTTAGTGGTGGCAAATATAAAATAGTCATGTCACAAGCTTGTAAGCTGAAAATCATATGTCACCAGTTCTGTGAAATTATACTTAACATGCATAGAATTTATTTTTCTGGGCTCTGACTTCTTCAGTCCTTTCAATTCTTTATACTCATTGTTCAGCTCCCTACATAGGTTCCCTTAGAATGAAGAGCAGCCACTGAAAGCAGTGAGTTGCTTGCAATTGACCTTTTAATTCTTAGATGTGTTTTTATTTGCACGGGTTACATACCTTTAGTGTTTTTTAATGAAATGTGTGTTTTTAACTAGTGAAGCTTGTGTTAGCATAAAGTAGGTTAAGAAAGTAACCGTGGTGTGTGGGTAACAGTTACTTCATAAGGTAGATGCTCCTATGAACAGGCATTACAATTTATATAACTTTTGCACGAGTAAATATTTCTTCTTACTGATTGATTATTGATTGTCAAGTTGATTCAACTGTCTACAAGATTACTTCCATTAAAATCTGTCAGAAATGAGGAAAACCTTGGGTTTGTGTTCATAAAAAAAATCCTGGAATGTGTAAGACAGTGAAAAATGTAGTTTGATGCAGCCTAGTGTTGTTCAGCAGCCTGTTAAGTATGTTGGTTCTGCATATTTATCCTTTTTGCAAGGATGGATATAGCTAGTATTTAGAGTTCTGTTAATAGAATATCACAATAAAATTTGAAGCTTATAGATTTATTTTAACTTTTAACTATGCACTCTGCCTGATTTTATAGTAAAAGGTGACTTAACCTTTCATTAATCATGTAAGATACTTGATACTCCCTTTGCATGTTACAATTTCTAGTAACACTGTTCAGTATAAGAAAATTTCCAGTACTATTTACAGGAAATGAATTCTTGTTTTAAGAACTTATTTCAACTCATTGAATACTTGGAGAAATTACTTTGGTGGATGGAAGCAATTATGAACTAATGAAGAAACAAAAACCCCAACCCTTTAAATACGTGCATTCATAGAATTGAGATAATGTTGTCAATCTAATCTGTGTTTCAGAAGTTACTGTTCTGTTTTTTCTAACAGACCACGCTAAATCTTAAAGCAATTAGATCAAGTTAACTGTTGTCAAAAGCTATTTAGAAATTCTGATAAGCAACTTGATAGCTAAAATTTGGTAGAAATTTTCTCCAGTCTCTATAATAGATTCAGAAACTGATGAGTGATCATTGTTTGAATGTTTCTCGAGCTTGGTGTCAAGTACAGCCAAAATGGTGCAACAAAAATAGTGAGTTGTTTTCAGTGAAAAATCTAAATTAGTTTCTCTTTAGAATTTGTGGAAGGAATTTTAACTTGGATGTGAACTTCCACCTAGATGGAAAGGCCCTGAGCAACTTCCTCTAGTGGACCCTGTCTCCAGAGATCACTTCTGACTTAAACATTTCTGATTCTATGACTTTATATTCAAGTAACAAAAATCTTTGTATTGAATGTAAAGTGGAAATTGGTAACTATGATACTAGCATTTGAAGAAACATTCTTGTGTTGTGGTAATTAGGGAGCCATGTAAATACTTGCATGTATCTAAATACTGTTTCTTTTTTTTGAAGGAGAGCTGTTTAAATGTGAGTCTTTAGTGTGAATGAGGTGTGGTTTGTTCTTTTTTTAAATGAGACTTACTTGAATGTTTGCAGGCACTAGCCTACTTTGAACAGCTGAAGATATCTCAGGATGCTTGGCAAGTCTGTGCAGAAGCATTAGCTCAGAGTATATATAGGTAAGGTATATAAGAATCATTGCTTTTTTCATTAGTAATATGTTTGGTTCTGGTTTTAGCTCTACAGCATAATAGGCAAACTAAATTGCTGAAAGTTAATATGGTCTTCATGCTATTTTTTAGTATCATAGTTGATCTGTGGCTTCTGTATATCTTTAAAGAAAGAGCGATGTATAAATAAAACTGCATATTAATTTAGTAGCCTAAAGACTGTTGCTTTATGAAATCCAGGGAAAAAGAAAGAGTTCTAGTGCTATCTTTCGGGGAGGAGTGCTGAAAATTTCCCATTGTGAGACTAGAGGCTTTATATACTGTAATATCAGTAGTTCCTTGCCCCTATTCTATGGAGTAGGCCACCCCATTCTTCAAGATACAAAGAGTGCGTAGTCACCACCATTTTGTACAAAGTTGTGTATTTATGTCTCAAATAATTGGTTGTTGCTGTATAACAGAATAATTCAGGTTGGAAGGAAACTGAGGGATGTGTATCTCCTGAATAACAACAGTGAGTTATAGTGAATGCTTTTTTGTAAATTATTTATCAAAACTTCTGACTCCAACAGAGTATGCAGTAATTAACAGAGATTTGAAAAACAGCATTTTATAATCTTTACCACAATACATTGTTCTACTTTTTATGTAATAAGATAAACTTGTGTAGATTATATAGCATGTGCAATGTCCCTATACCTCAATTTGTGTTTAGCTTTAAGACACAATGTACAACTTGCACTTAGTGTACTAATAGACCCCAAACATATTACTGAAGTCTGACAGATTTTTTATAAAGGCAGGATATGATAAGTATTGTAGTTTTGTATGTTCAGTACTGAAATCAAAGCATAAAAAATTGGTGGATGTAGAAAAAAAGATTTTAATATGAAAACATAAATATTAGTTTAACAGTTGTTCATTTTTACCAAATTAACTGCTCAAGTATTTGTCATTTTTGCTTTGAAGTAATATCACTACCATTGTTCTCTGGTGTACAGTAATTCTTCATTTGCCAAAGGGAAGACCTGGTTGCAATATTTGAGGAATTTTTTTCTTAACAGAACTTTATTTTCTGTTCTAGTGATGATCACATCAAGTTTTTTTGCTTTCAAGTTCTGGAACATCAAATTAAGTTCAAGTGAGTAATCTTTCTTGACACCAGCCATATAGGTCCATTTAATTTTCCCTTTTTGTTCTGCTTGCCAAGAAATGAAAATGGTATCTGTCATCTCAGTGTGGTGTTTGAGGTAACTTTAATCTGGTCCAGAGGACTTTCTTGTATTTCTTTGCCTTTTCCTGGGAGAGAAGTGGTTGGGTTTTGAGCAGCATGCTCTATGTAACTAGTCTGATACCTGTCAGTGGCCCAACATGACTCAGTTACCAAGGATTTCTTGAAACTTACTTAGCCATTCCTTTCTGAAGACTCAATCCACTCTGTGTTCTCACTGATTCTTCCAGAAAACTGTCCTGCAAGCAGCAGCCTTGCTCAGTACAGAGTCCTGGACTTCAGACAAAGCCCTATTCATTCAATAACCATGGCAGAGATGTTAAGAGAAAGTAGTCTTTTCATTGAGTGGTGCTTTCATAGAATCATAATTTTAGGAAAAAATACTTTGAAATAACGTTAAGCTTCATTGTCTGGAACTGTATTTTTTCACACTTCATGCTCCTTTGGTTTAGACTTGAACATCACTGGCAGAGGTGTCTGCCTTTGGAATATCATCATGACTGGTTGCAATACACTGAACATGTGGGTCAGGCTTTACATAGAAATAAGATGTATTTTGTGACTGATTTTGTTATGTATCAGAGCAAAAATGAAAGACATCTTTTTGTGATTTTATTTACCTGGTTTTATCTTATTGTCCATCTTCCTCTACTTGTTTCACTCCTGTCATCTGCTTCCTGCAGTATGTTTTCCCTTGTTTTCCTGCTTCTTGTTTTCTTTGAGCATTTTCAGAGGGGTTACTTTTTTCTTCTTAATGAATAGCTGCTTGTGACAGTAGCACTGGAGACCCATTCAACAGTCACTCTCATTAAGGACTGTACCAAACCTATAGCTAGCTCTATTGCAAGGAGAGTGTTCTTGCCTTAGCTAGTCCTGGGAAGGAAGATGTTGTGTGGGTAGTTTTTGAGGTAGGCTGGGTATAATGTCATATTTTGCCAAGACTATATGTATGATGTAAAGCAGAATTACTTGTTTGCTTTTTTATTTTGACATATGTCTGGTAATAAAGGTATTGTAGGTCAGATTAGTAAGGACTTCCTTATGCTCACTGGTGACAGTCGTCAATGTATAGTAAACAAGTTGAGCATATACAGGTGTCTCTTCTTTTTCCCTGTGGCTTATGGTCAAATGTGTTATTTTTATCAGGGTTGTTAAGTCCTGTCTCTGATAAGAGCAGCCTTCCTGCAAAATGTCAAGCTCCTACTCCAATATAGGAGGCAGTAGTGCCTCAAAATGTAATCCATTAATATGAGCAAAATGTTTTTCCTTATTTTTGTTTGATTCAGAATTCTGATATGCAAATAGCTTTGCAAATTCCTTTTCTAGGAACCTTTCATGTACATTAATTTGCAGTATTATATGCAATATTAGGAGTTTTTGCCTATCACACTTACCATGAAGCAGCTGTGTTTTGATCTCTGTGCTTTGTTTCAGATACTCTGAACTTACTGAAGTTCAGCAGCAGCTAATTAGGGAAACACTCATAACATGGCTGCAAGCACAGGTATGTATGTCCCTTCACAGCAGTCTTACATAGCAGTATGGGCTAGATGTTTAATCTGTCATTTGAGTTTAAAGATGGATTCCTGAAGAGACACAGTGTCTGATGGTTAAAAGCTTTTAACATGCTATCTTTATTAGAAATTCTTTAAATCAGATGTTGTGAAGAAGGCTGTGCTTGAACTTACTACTAAATATAAAACACATCAGATAATGACTGTGGTTTAATCAGTTGTTTGTGAAATGAGGAGTATTAAAGGTTTCCTTTTTGAGAGAAAATATCCAGGTTCCTGATGTTCCTGAGTGTCTGGAGGAGGAGCAGTAAGTCTGGTTTTAAGACCCTAACTCCTGTCTACTTAGAGTACTAACAGGTGTTCATGAATGAATAGCATTACTCCTCTCAATACTATGGCAGAGTAATGGCTACTCTTTCTTGTGGAATTAGTTGCTGTAGCTGAACATGTAGCTGGACCCGTGCAGCTTGCAATCAGAAGCAGAACCATCGGGAGGGCTGATACAATTCTTTGTCTATAGCTGTCATTATCTATTTGTTATTCCACTTCAGGCACTGGAAACTAGCTTAGTTGCTTTGTTTGTAGAAAACTTAATAGTAGGAAATGGAAAATAATACAATTTGAAAAAGAACAGGTCATTGTGAAATGGATTAAATTGCTTTTAATTTCTCTTGTGGCAAGCTGTTCCATTTAGAAGGAGCTTAGAGAAAAGGGGGAGGAAAGGGAGAGAGGAAGATTACTAGTGACATTTAAAATTTTTTTTTCTTCCCCCGATGAGCTTAGATTTAGAAACTTTCTTTACTATTCTTAAAGCTCGCATCTAATGTAGGCAGAAGCTAGCTACAAGAGTAACTTGTTTTCTAGAAGTTCTTGTTTAGTCCTTTCACCAATTAGCTTTTAGTCTTTGAATAGTGCACTTAATATCTTAGTACAGAATGAAAAGCTTAGGACTATATGACCCAGAGAGAATGTTCTCCCTGTTTCATTAAAGTTTAGCTAAATTTTCTTCAAATCTTTGGGAAGATAAGGCTTTTTATTGATCTCAGCCGGGAAAAGAGGTAGTACATTAATCACTATACAGAGATCAACAAACATACACAATTCTCTAATTTAGTAAGAATATACAAATAAAATATCTTGTTTCTACCAGATGCTGAATCCCCAGCCCGAGAAGACTTTTATTCGCAACAAAGCAGCACAAGTCTTTGCGTTGCTTTTTGTTACTGAATATCTCACAAAGTGGCCCAAGTTTTTTTTTGATATTCTATCAGTAGTTGACCTTAATCCACGAGGTGTGGATATGTACCTCAGAATCCTGATGGCTGTTGATGCTGAGCTGGTAGACCGGGATGTTGTTCATACATCTGAGGCAAGTTACTATTTTGCATTAACATTTGTTTTACATTTCCAAAAAGTTCTTTTTAATTAGAGCAGAAGACGCTCTAATGTTGGTTTTTTCCTATGGCAACTCTGAGACATTAGGTCATTTAGATCCAAAAGCCATATGTTGTTTGATGCTTTTTATGATTTCATGCTTTTCAGTTAATATATTTTTTGCTTGAAACAAAAACTAATGGACTGAATGAGCCAATATTAATGTTAGGCTGACACATTTTAAAATGTTGATTTCTTCTAACGCCTGCTTGAAGGAGTCCTAACATCAGAAATCCATTTAATAATCCAGAGAGCTTTTCCCCTTTGTCTGCCTTTCTTCAGCGTTTGGGCATTGTGGTAGAAAAGAGTGAAAACTAGAGTGGTTTGATTTTATTTCTTGAAAGAAAAAGAAAGTGCTCTCTTTGGGTTTCTGATTTAAGTCATCTTGCTAGGACAAGTGGTGTCTGGTAGTGGATACAAAAATACTACTAATTTGACAAGGTGCTAATCTATGACAAGACTGACTTATCCTTTTTCTGTATTGATAGGAGGCTCGTAGGAACACCTTATTAAAAGATACTATGAGGGAACAGTGCATTCCAAGTTTGGTGGAATCATGGTACCAAATCCTACAAAACTATCAGTATAATAACTCAGAGTTGACATGCCAGTGCCTTGAAGTAGTTGGAGCTTATGTGTCCTGGATAGATTTGAGCCTGATAGCCAATGAAAGGTAAGGGGTTTTTGATGGGATATGTTGGCAGAAATAATCTTGTTAGCATGCTGACTGTATTTCTACGAAACAGAATTAAAACTTATCTTTGAAAAAGGACTTTCATTATATACAAATCTTTGAAGTTTTGGGGTTTTAGTAGAGTGATTGACTTTGCAAGCCAAGCTGATATAATGGCCAAAATAGACACCACACAGTTTGCTGGGTGTTCCTTAAAATGTATACAATGCTGGGTTTAGTCAGCACAATAGACTTCAAAACTGTTTTATTAAACAAAGCAATTGTAAATATGCACACAATATAAAGCTTTTCTATATGAACTACTTTTTTTTTTTTTCTCTGAAGGTTTATAAATATGCTGCTAGGTCACATGTCTGTGGAAGTTCTCCGGGAAGAAGCCTGTGATTGTTTGTTTGAAATTGTAAATAAGGGAATGGACCCAATTGATAAAACAAAATTGGTTGAATCTTTATGTCAAGTATTGCAGTCTGCTGGCCTCTTCAGTATCGATCAGGTTTGTATATTGATTTTTACAATAGGAGTGAGTTGTAGGTTTCCAACAGTTCTTAGATAAACAAATGAACAGAAAACTGTAAAACCCACAGATTAGGGAGAATTAGTTGTGCTTCTGCATCAAAACTAAACGGTTCTTTTAGTTTTCTCACACTTAATTTAACAGCTTGTTATTAATATTCTTATTTAAAACATACTGCATTTTGTTTGTCCTTAGCATGAGTTTTTCATTTTAGAAGCAAAGTATTACATAACTCCTCTGTTCCTCTCCTAAAGCATGTTGTGCTTACTGTTAGTGCCGCTTCTGTGTTCTGTTGCCTTGAATCTTTTTTTTTCTGAATGATTCTGTAATAGGTATTGTAGCCAAGGTAGAGGTTTTTAGGGTGAGACATTAAGTCAGCTGCGCATAAACACAGCAATGAAGTAGGGGTAAGAGCTTTCTTAAGGGCACACATGGTGTTCTGCATGTCTGCACAATCAGACAGAAGGCATGAAATTCTATAAGCTGGAAAAATATACCTGCTAACCACACATTCCCAGGCAGTTGTAGTGTTTAAGGAACAAGAAGAGGAACCAGTCCTTACGAAGCTGTGGTCCTTAGACTGCAAGGCAGTTATCTCTTCATTTTGAAGCCTTTGTCAAATTTGTATTCTTACTAAAATGCAGAATATGTGCATTCATCAGTTCAGGAGGTGTTCCTCTAAAAATCTTACCTCAGTCTTTCTGAGAAAGGCTTGTTGTTGTTCTGCTTTTGTACAGTTATGGCAGGGAGCGCAGCATCTGTTTGGGGTGACTGGTCTAGTGTATTTCTCAATTCTGATTAACGTATTTCTGCAAAAGGAAGCCATAAGTATTTAACTCACTCTTACAGGCAGTACTGAAAGTTACTTGTTATCAGTATTTCTGAAGTGAGCTACAGCTGTTATTTATTTGAAGTTTTCCCGTAAAAGGTTTTTCTCTTATACGGCCCCAAATTTATGGTAGGTATGTGCTGGTGCTTTTATTTTGAACCTGCTTCTTGCTGTAAAGTAAAAAGAGAAACAAACTCATCTGAAGAGATGAAGCAAGCTACTGTTGTATAATGGAGGACAGCCAAATCTGACACTGCTTTGATTTTTCTCTCTCCATTCCCCGGGGAAAACGAACCAGGCAATTGTACTTTCCATCTAGGAGACAAGTGTTGGTTTTACTGCTTCTACATACTAGACATGGGTAGTACGGCCTGTAAATTCATGCCATTTAAACATGAGTTCTGCTAGTATTATTAATCGAATGTCTTCTCTTTTCAGGAAGATGATGTGGATTTTCTGGCCAGATTTTCGAAGCTGGTCAATGGGATGGGGCAAGCATTAATAGCTAGTTGGACTAAACTCATAAAAAATGGTGATATGAAGAGTGCTCAAGACACTCTGCAAGCTATTGAAGCGAAAGTGGCCCTAATGTTGCAACTGCTAATTCACGAAGATGATGACATCTCATCTAATATCATTGGCTTTTGTTATGACTACCTTCACATCTTGAAACAAGTAAATGTCTGGCTTCAGTTTAACATTACTTTTCACATACTTAATTTGATTTTTGTGGGAATATATGAATCTCATACTTTGTGAAAGCTGACTTGCAAAATAGTTTTTTGGAGGAGTTAGTGTTCAGTATCTTTAATGGCTGTGGTCATGCTATTTCTATAGTAGTATTTAGAAATCTGAAGGAATTGGGTTAAACCTTGTGTTAAGTGAAAAGAAGGCTTGTAGATCATATGGCTGTTAAAAGCAAACCTGTCTTTTCCTATTAGATAGTAATAAAGGCGTTACACAAAAAATAATACTTGAAATTTATTTTGCAGCTTTCTGCGCTTTCAGACCAACAAAAGGCTAATGTAGAGGTAAGTATTTTCTTTTTACTAGAGATTCTCTTTTTTCAAGAACACATTGGGTCAGAATCTTTCATTTTGCTGAAATAAATCATGTTTTATTTATATGCCGTAATGTGTATGTGACAGTAATTAAAAGGGAACACTTAAAAGTTAAGGACAGCATGTTCCATCTTCTGTTAAGTAAGTACAGCTGTTTCTTTAAATAGTAAGCCTATATTGAATTGTGTATGAAGATGAAAGCTATTTTAGAGCTGATCTTGCCAGGCAACCCTTAGGCATATGTTGGTAAGCTCCTGTATAGTCTGTACTGTTGATACAATGTTCTTAAATCAAGATAGAAGAGGGGTTTTTTTACTGAAGCTTTGTATTTTTATTAAAACCTGCCCTAATTCCAAAGGATTGGAAGTAGTATGGGAAGGGTTGTCATAAAATTCAACCCTTGATAGTATCATATGGTGAACTTATGAAAGAAGCTGCAATTCAAATGTAATAGTTGTACTTATAAAGAGCAGTTGTATGTTAAGCATTGCATTAAACTATATATTAAGATTAAATTAAACTTTAGTGCTTGAGTTTATACATAAGTTTAAGTTTGTATATAAAGTATTAAGTAAGCTTTATGTCCAGTTTTGGAGGTAGTGAACTTGTTTGCTTTTTTTCAGTGCAGTCCTTTTAAAAATTGTTTTCCCTATGACTCTTCTGTACCAATGTGGATGTACTGGTTTAGATGTTGAACTGGTTAGGTTGATGCAGGTATTTTGTAAGTTCATACAGCTGACAGCTGTGATTCCTTTTCCTTTACAAAGAAAACTGAATTCTGTACCTGTTCTAACATGAAAAGTTGGAATTTGGATAACTGTGGTCTAGATTATCTTAATCTCATTTTGTCTGATATCTGTTTAAACTGGATGAGGTAACACAATAAGAGAAGTTTGATAATGCCACCGAATCTTTTAATTTGTTACTGTGTGTCTTTTGTTCTTATAACTGGATCAAACCAAATTGCTACTGCAGTGCACCTGAAATTTGAATGTGTTACTGTCCCAAAATCTGTTTTTTTGTTAAACTTGTTTTCTTCCTGAAGAACTTCATGTTAGAATTATTTCTCAATTTTACTGTGCATTTCTTGAGGATTTGTGTTAAACTGAAAAGCATTTATACCAATTGTTCTTTTTTCATCCAACTTCTAATAAGAAATTATTTGGAAATAGACTGAATCTTACTGTTGTCTGTCTTAAGCTTTAAATTGTGTGCTTAGCAGCATTCCTTTTAAAGTTTTGCCCCGAAGAAATTCTCGCTTTAAACTCGTTCATTATTCAAACAGGCAAAAAGAGGACCTTTTTTGTTGTGCCTTTGATGTCCCAGAGCTTTTTCTCATCAACAGGATCACATTTTAAATTCTTAAAATGACAGGTGTTTCTAAGCATTTCTGGCTACAAGCATATCACATTAATGTTTTGCAATTATTTTAATTCTTTAATATCACTTTTTACAGAGAAGCAGAGACTTCTCACAGATGCTGCTGACACTTGGTGTCCCTAGAAGGCCTGATTGCATTCTTGCTATTTGACCATTTTCTTCCTCAAAATACTACAGGTGTCTGTTTCTGCAAGTTCACCAAGAATTTCACCTCAATAACCTAAGTTTCATTGGTCCATTTTAGTGTTAAAAGAACTTCAGGTTTTGCACTTAAAATGAAAAGTACATAATTGGTTCATCAAAAGTTTGGGTTTTTTTTAATTTACCTTGTCTCCTTGTTTGGTTTTTTTTGTGAAATTTATGGCTGTCCTCATTTAGAACCTGAAGTACTAGAAGAGAATTACAAAATGCTATTCAAGTTCTTGGCTGAGATCAGTGTTTTCATTTGCTATAGTTATAATAAAAGCTGTTGCCTTGCTGAATTTAACCAATGTGAAAAAAGACGCAAGTTTGTTTTTTCACCTGCTTAGTAGGTGTGGGGATGAGGTGTTCTGTAAATGCTGATCAAATACCAGTTACAATTCTACCAAGTCTTCTTCAATACTCAGTCAACCTGTTCCTTGTAATATGTATACAGATGGGTCCTGCCCAGTTACTTGTTGCTACTTAATATTCTTCTGGACTTCTGATACTTTATTTGTTGTCATAGATATAAAAATGGTCTGCCTCTGATTCAGTTTTAGTTATTCAGAATAGCTTTCTGTCCATCTGGAATATTTTAGATTTAATACACATTTTTGTAGGTTCCCCCAAAAAAACTTAAACTAAAGTGAGAATTAAAATATAGTAGATTTTTAAACATTTGTTGTAGCTAACTCTGTGTGTCAGTCCAATTTCAGTTCATCCTGGAAAGCATAAATGGAATTGAGTACTCCATGTATTTTAAACATTAAATCAGAGTTCTAAAAAACTGAACTAGTAAATGCTTAGTAAGATCAAAGTGATACGTTTAGAGTTTGAGACTTCAGCAGAGATGCGGTCAAGTCTGTATTGCTGTTTTAGGACTTACCAAGGCGAAATTGCACGTCATTGCTGCTGCTGAAAAGGGAAGGTTTTGCTTCTCTTGCTCTCGTTTGCTACTCCTGGCTCTTACTTTTGGATTCTTTGGTGAACCAATTCAACTTGTTAACTTGTCTCCCCCAAAAAAGACCTTTCAAGGATGTTGAGCTATTAGTGAAGTTAATGTTATGGCTAAGCTGACCTGCCCCTTTAAAATAGCATCTTGGACAAACTGTTTAGCTTCCTCAGCCTAATTCAGTCGTCTTAATTGTTGTTTTCAGTGTGAACCAAGTAGCACAGATTACAAGCAGGAAGCAAAGCCAGATAATATTATCAGAGACAGAGAGCTCCAAGTCATCTATGCTGTGTATCTAGAATGTTATCTGTGTGTTGTTTGGGTATAATCCATCTGTTTTAATTTGGACTGTTACTTCTGCTAAACCTCTGAAAATAATAATTCAAATGGGATTTAAAATATTTGTAAACATTTAACACTTGCTTTAATATTTCCTTTACTGTAGGATTTTAACTGTTGCTTCTTATCACTTGTTTGCTTCTGTGCTTACAGTTCTGTTTTTATCTTAGGCAATCATGTTGGCTGTTATGAAAAAGTTGACATACGATGAAGAATATAACTTTGAAAATGAGGTATTGTGTTATATGAACAGACAAATACAACTTAAATTGCACATATTAAAACTTGCTCATGCTTTTAAAACCCATATTTTTCATACACTAAGGATTTGAAGGTAGGAAGCAAAGGTCTGTAGGCTGAATTTCTTTCCTATGTGGAAAGCTTTTTTTAACCTCCGGGCATATCTGCATAGGAAAAAACAATGTAGTAAAGGGATATCCAAGCCAGTTCAGTTAACAGAATATTTCTGGCTGCATTTGTGCTTAACTCTTCTTAGGCAAATACAGCTGTGCTGTTAGCTAAACATAGCTGTTAGGCTGGCTTGTTTAGGGTGGGTTTGCATGTTTCTGCACATCGCTTCTGTCTTGAAAAAAGATTTGAGAAACATTGTGTCATGAAACTCTTTGAGATGCTGCTTGACCTACTTCAGATGGTCAAATCTCAGCCAGCAATAATGATTGAATATGTTGGACAGATTTACTTTTGCTGCAGGCTGTTCGGAGAGCTATAGTCTTAAAAAAGTTAACTTAAACTGAATGCAGTCCATCATAAATGTTTCTGTCAGATTAATTTTAAAGCTAAGCTAGATGCTGAGAAAGAACATCTTTGAGGAGTGAGTCAACTGTTAAGAACTGGGTCAATAAGGCTTTGCCAAAAGCATATTCTTTCTTGTACTTTTGGCTAGTTTTCAGTTTGGAAAGCCTTTTTAATATGTTTCTGGACTGAATGCAGTGGATCTCATCATATTACAACCAGCCAAAAAAGGAGCCTGCTGTTATGTTGCAAGAGCATAGGGTGAGCATTACTGAATTTTCTGAGCATTGTGTACTGTTCTTGTATGTACATGTTTTTTGTTTTAGGTGTAATGGTCTAAAACGGTTGTGGATGAATTTAAAAATTAAAATACAGACATCCCTGATGTGTGAATGTTTTGCAGGGTGAAGATGAAGCCATGTTTGTGGAGTACAGAAAACAATTGAAACTGTTGCTGGACAGACTTGCTCAGGTCTCACCAGAGTTACTGTTGGCATCTGTCCGCAGAGTTTTTAACACTACGCTTCAGTAAGTTAGGTTTTTTAACTTGTTTACATGATGCCTTTAGCTTTTTTGCCTTGTAACTGTCAGAGTTTGTAATGAACATAAGTGTGATGTAGCAAGGCAAAGCCAATTGATAGAATGAGCTCATTACAACTTCATGATACATATGATACTGTAGAATCTTTTACTCAGCTGCTTAGAAAGAGAAAGCTGCTTTCTTGTTACCTTAAATGGCAGCTATTTTTCTTTTCCTCAAGGAAATGCTTATGAGATGGCAAATAATTTTACATATTACTGCTATCATAAACCCAAGGTTGGATAGGGAAAAGAAACAAAAGTGAAATATTTTTTTTTTACCAAAAGAGTAGAACAAATCCTGGAAACTATGAATGTAAATAAACAAATGTTACTAGTTATCTGACTAGGATGGCAGTTGTGTGTAGACGAATCCGGTATTGTTGGTGGTTTCCTTGTACCCGCTCTTTAGCGAGCCCTCTTTGAGTGAAGCTGAATGACTTGTCCACATGCCGTAATAGGTGGTTTGGAGAAATCTGTAGCTTTCAAGTTGAAACTGGTAAAAGAGAAAATTGGTAGCCCTCTGGTGGAGAGGCACTGTCCATGTGGATAAAGTCTTCCAGAAACATCCTGAAATACTGCCTAGGCCTTAAATGTTTTTCTTAGTTTAAATCTGCTCTTTTTATGTTGTGCATCTGAAGAAGGCTCAAAAGAAAATACTAACATGTAGAACTGTTATTATTCCATAAGCTACTACAGACTAATGTGACCTTATTCTTTCTCTAGGAATTGGCAGACTACGCGATTTATGGAAGTAGAAGTAGCAATAAGACTGCTGTATATGTTGGCTGAGGCTCTTCCTGTATCTCATGGTGCTCACTTCTCTGGTGATGTTACAAAAGCTACGGCTTTACAAGACATGATGAGAACGGTAAGCATGTGCGTTGTGGAAGCAATTTAAAAATGCTAATGAAGACTGGAACACTTCACTTCAAATGACATGCTGGTAATTAAGATGAGCCACTTACATTGTCATTTGGTGTTATAGACACCTAAAGTACTAACTTGCTAATCCTTTTATTTGTAGCTGGTGACTTCTGGTGTTAGTGCTTATCAACATACATCAGTGACCCTGGAATTCTTTGAAACAGTGGTTAGATATGAAAAATTCTTTGCTGTTGAACCTCAGCACATTCCAACTGTTCTAGTAAGTTTCATCTCATTTACATTTCAACTAGATAAGTTCTTAGGAAATTTCTTATCTGTAGATCACTGAAGAAGCTAGGTTTCTTAAATTGCTGGTTGTTTAGCTTTTCTCCTCCTTGTTTAGGGATTCTAAGACTGAGATACTTTCTTGATTGCAGATGGCATTTTTAGATCACCGTGGTCTTCGCCATACAAGTCCCAAAGTACGAAGTCGAACAGCTTACCTCTTTTCCAGATTTGTCAAGTCTCTTAAGTGAGTAAAGCTATTACAAATGTATCCAAAATGCACTGAATTTACCATACCTGGCCCTTCTGTTGTCTCTGAAACAGGCTGGGCTTCAAACGGACTGCGATGAAGTAATGCAGCAAAACAGTGCTCTAGCAGGGTTGTCCTGTTGTGCAATACTAAGGTAGCAGTGGAAATGTTTGTCACAGAACAAACTGGAGTACACATACGCTTAGCCTATTTTGATTAGATGCTAAAACTTGATCAACAGTGTAAACATCTGTCCCGCTTTTCCTCAGTGAGCAGAGCTGAGAGTGAGTGGATCTGGAGACTCCCAAAAGTAACTCTTCCCTGTCCCTGACCAAATTCTGAATATTTACAGAATTTATACTGATAAAGTTTACTCGGTGTATTAGACCTTCAAACAGTCCTGTCCTGTTGGTCTTATTTCACAGGCATGTATTTAATATAGAGGCAGGAGAAGCTGCAAGATGGTTCTGATTTCAGAAGGATCCTATTTTTCAACTGTTAATGAACGTGTTTCACTCAGATTGGTGAGGCTATTTATGTATGATTTTAAAAAATGAGGGAAAGAAATGTTTATTTCCCACTATGCCATGTATCTATTTGGCCTACCACAAGCACCGTATCCATAAGCCAGACTTTTCTACAACAGTGCTTTGCTATTTAAAGGGGAGTTCTCTATTGAGAAGGTAGTTTACTGTCTAGCTTTACATGTTAAAATACCAGGAAACCTGTAAAAATGCACACACTTCTAAATAGTGTTATGTACTTGTGTTTTACTTCAGTAAGCAAATGAATCCCTTTATTGAAGATGTTCTTAATAGAATACAAGACCTGCTGGAACTTTCTCCTCCTGTGAGTATTTATAGCAGGTTTTTGTGATAAATAAGCCTTGTACTTACTCATCAGTATGCCTGAGTACTTAGTAAACTGTAGGCTTAGCACACAAACATTTAAGCACAAATAATTGTCCTGCTTTTTTGGTGTGAGATCACTTGCATGCTTATGTTTGTACCTAATTTTAATAATCTGTGTGTGTTTCTGGAAGTATAGGCTAGAGATGGGTATATAAATAATGCTATCTGCCTGAATTGTATAAAAATAGTTGTTCCAACTATGTTTTTACCTGTACTTGAGGCTTCTGCTTAAGTAGCAAGAGAGTTAAACTATTGGAAATGTACCATAGGGATTACTTAGACGGGGTTAAAGAAAGAGTAGTATCTTTAAACTTTGAGAAGACAACTTTGATAAAGGGCATTTACTGAATTATGCCTGTTATCTTCCATTTTAGGAAAATGGTTACCAGGCTCTTTTAAGCAGTGATGATCAACTTTTCATTTATGAAACAGCTGGAGTATTAATAGTTAACAGTGAATACTCTGCAGAAAGAAAACAAGTTCTAATGAGGAATTTGTTGACTCCACTGATGGAGAAGTTCAAAGTACTGTTAGAAAAACTGATGATGGCACAAGATGAGGACAGACAGATGGCACTGGCTGACTGCCTCAATCATGCTGTTGGGTTTGCTAGGTAGGTACAGCACGGTGACTCTGTGTGTTTCTGGTTTGAGTAAAAGGGAAATATAAAGGATTTATTGGGAGAGTGGGTGAGTTTCTACCTGTGCTTTATTGACCTAGAAGATCATTAGTGGTTGTAGAATTTCTTACAGTATCCCAGAAAATTATTTAAGTTCCCTTAGAAAAGGCTGCTGTGGATGTAGATAGGGAGAATATTGAGCAAGCTTATAATGAACCAGGATCTATTCCCTTCCTCAAAGAACTGTTTGGAACTATTCTAATCATATGTTGTTTGTAAATTAAATTTAATTCTCCCAAAACTGCCAAAGTGTATCTACTTCCTATCAAATAATTCTTTTCATTACTTCCAGTGTTTGGCTCTCATTTCATGAAATGTAATAGTCTAGTTTGGTGCATGGATTTTAAAACATATGCTGTTCTCGATGTTATTGCTGCTTCATTGTAGTGGAATGTGAGCTTATATAAAACTTGGTGTATTGCTTTTACAGCCGAACCAGCAAGGCTTTCAGCAATAAGCAAACTGTAAAACAATGTGGCTGCTCAGAGGTTTATCTGGACTGCTTACAAACATTTTTGCCAGCTCTCAGTTGTCCATTACAAAAGGAAGTCCTGAGAAGCGGTGTCCGCACTTTCCTTCACCGCATGATTATTTGCCTAGAGGAAGAAGTTCTTCCATTCATTCCTTCTGCCTCTGAACACATGCTTAAAGATTGTGAAGCAAAAGATCTTCAAGAATTCATTCCTCTTATAAATCAAATAACAGCTAAGTTTAAGGTATGATAACGGGTAAGCGTTTCAGGATCAAAGTGTTGCTGATATCTCCTCTTTTCTGGTTCCAGAAAAATAGCTTTGTCTCAGAACCTTGGAAACTATAGTCTTCAACCACCTGTCATACATTGCTGGACTCACAGTGATTAAAGAGCGTTTTTCTGAGCGTTTTTCTTTTCATTAGTCTTAGAATTTTGTGCTATTTCTAAATTTTTGGGTTTTACATTTCAAAATAAAATACTCCTTGGAGCACAACATTATTTTTTTTATTGATACAATTAACTTTATGCCCCCCGTTAGAGTGTTAAGCTAATATTACAAACTATACAAGCTCCAGAGTGAATTTTCTCATTTAATGAGATTTCCAGGAGATACAGAAATATCAGATGTGCATATGGGGAGGAATATTGATTTACAAGATGTCGATGCAGTGGCATTGCATTAAAAATGTATGCTGAGGCTTAATGCATTGTTACTCAAAATCAGCTGAGAAATACACAGAGGTTTTGAAATGGAGGCATGAGATATGTATTAAGTGGGAGCAGGACTGTTAACTGATTATCTAACAGAGGTTCTTGAAGTGTAGCCTTTGAGAGCTTCCTAGTTCCAAACAATTCAAATGCAAAGTCAGTGAAATATATGAAGTTACAAGTTCATTCCGTGGAGCTGCTACAAGAATACTGCGCTGTTGTGAATGGGATGGAAAATTCATTGCTGTATGAGAAGGTTAAGAAGCCCTTTAAATAGTCTTAAATAAGTCTCTCAGCAAAATGCAAAATTACCAAGTGCATTTTGTGAGTAGTAGAACAGAGCCATAATATACCTGTGTGAATCTAGCATGTGGACATCTGGAGTATCCCATGAGCAGAGGAGGAATTTTGAAAAATTAAGTATTTCAGAGATTAGGGACGAAACTCTTACTACTCTAGTCCTTTTTTGCAAGTTGGGTAGCAGTAGATAATTAAAGATAGTCTGTGTAAGGTCCCCCATCCTAAAAAAAAAAAAAAAGTTGTCACGGGAGCAAGACTGGACAAATACCATGTTCATGTGTAATGTTTACCTTTGTATGATATTTTACTTATTTTCTTATGTATGATATTTTCTTACAGTATGTTAAAATAAAGATCCTAGCTTCACTTGAATACTTTTAAGGTACAGTAAAGAGAAGATTAAAGATAAAACCTTGCTTAAGCAGGTTTTATTTTTTAATTTAAAAAATGAACATTGAGTTGCACCTTTATGGGACTTGAGGATGTGGCTGAATAGTGCACACCTTCAGTTTTTCAGTTCATAAGTGTTCAACAATTTAATGCCCTTACATATATTTCTCATTGTTGGTAGGACAAATGACAAATTTGTTCTGTAATACCAGTAGTATTTCAGCTCAGGAGAACTCTTTTCTTTAAGCAGTCTTTAAAGACAAGTACTGCAAAAGGTGACCTGCTGCCAGTTTTAACATCTTAGAGATGCATTTTTTGTAACCACAGTGACTTTACAATAGCTCTCCTTGATATTTCATGGAATTTGAAATGGTGTCTGTCTGAACAGAAGGATGAGAAATCCTGAAAAAAATCTTCTGTTCCTACTCAGAATGAGACTAGATAGGACTAGATATTTTTTGCACAAAAGGTGTGAAGTAGGTGGCAGGTAAGTCAAGATGCAGTAATGGTCATGGTGACCCTGATGTGATTAACTTTGTCATATATAGTTGGTACATGAAAATACTAACTTTAAAGGTGAATCAAAGCTGTGAATTGTAACAAGTCTTTAAGTTTTAACTTCAAAATGTTCAATTTCTTTAATTGTTTTAGTTGATACCCTCTTCCAATCTCCACAGACACAGGTTTCACCTTTTCTGCAACAGATGTTTATGCCACTACTTCATGCTATTTTTGAGGTGTTGCTCCTTCCAGCAGAAGAAAATGACCAGTCTGCTGCTTTAGAAAAACAAATGTTACGGAGGAGTTACTTTGCTTTTCTACAGACAGTAACTGGCAGTGGAATGAGTGAAGTCATAGCTAATCAAGGCAAGTAGTTCAGTTTCTCAAAGGATACTGCTATGGTTATCTTAAGTTTTCTCTGCTAAAATCATTGGCCTAGTTCCTTATAGGATCATCATCATCATAAGTCAAGCACTTATTACCTATGTTAAGGTAGAATGGACTAATATAAATACAGTACTCAACTTACCTGTTGTGCAAGAATTTGTCTGTGAAGTCCAGCTCTATAACAGGCATATTCTTCCCACTGATCTTCTCAGTTTAAATGTAATCACTGTGTCTGTAAGGACAAGAATGGTGTATCATAATACATCCTCATGCATCATTGTATTTGATGGGTGAATCTGAGATAATACAATGTATAGCAATGCTCAAACTGTTGGACAAGACCACTCACAGCTGCCAGTATTCATTGTGGCCTTCATTTTCTGAAGGACACATCAGTAATATCTGTTTCTTTTTATTACTATTACTTGATCTTGGTATCTATAGTAGAAGGCACTATGGAAGTCATATATGTAGTTAAACCAGGTTTTCCGTAGCCTTAGGGGCCAAATACAAATCAGTGCGTTTTATAGCAGGAACTTGAAGTCAAATGTCCAGTTGCTTGATTCTTTAAGTAATTCTCTCAGTTTGTATTCCATCAAAATGGCTAGGGACTTGAGAAGCTTTTAAGTGACTCATCTGGTAGGTGGAATTCCTTCCTCATCCTAAAGGGAAAGGGTGGCATTAAGTAGCGAGAGCTTTCTTGCGGTGGGCTGAGTTTTAAAGGAATCAAACAATAAACATAGATGCAACCCAAATTTTAAGCGTGATAAAATACCTTCCCATATATTGGAAGATAAGTAAACTACTTTAGCGCTGCTGAGTTTTAATTAACTCTAGCAGGGTTGGGTAGAGAGGAGAAAACTGGTATTTGTAGGCAGGTCGAAGTACCCCCCTCACCTTTGTGTGTATTAAAGGCCAGAAGAGCAATTAAAATCTCAAACTTAAACAAAACAAAAACCAAGAATTATAACCTAAATAAGAGTTGTCTTGCATCGTAGGGGAAACTTCCCAAAAATATTTGAGATTTGTGCAAAAAAGAGCTATTTTGAAGTTGAAGCATATCTTCCAGGTCAGTATTTATATAAAATAGTGTAAGAGTACAGAAACATTTTAGGCTGCAAGTTGAAATAAGCTCATTTTAATGTGTTTAAGGTGCAGAGAATGTGGAACGTGTGTTGTTCACTGTCATTCAAGGAGCAGTGGATTACCCAGATCCTATTGCACAGAAGACTTGTTTTATTATTCTTTCTAAGTTGGTGGAGCTTTGGGGTAAGAATGTCTTTCCATAATTCCTTTGCAGCTGCTACTAACCATGAAGCAATAATAGAACGTGGAATGTTGTTACTCTTTTCAGGAGGTAAAGATGGACCAGTAGGTTTTGCAGACTTTGTCTACAAGCACATTGTTCCTGCATGTTTCTTAGCACCTTTGAAGCAAACATTTGACTTGGCAGATGCCCAGACAGTACTGGTGTGTATTACGGACTTTTTTTTTTGCCTTTGTTCCTGTGGGGTAGATTCAAGCTAAGAAACCTACAGTAGCCATGTATTATAAAAGATCATTGTCTCACAAATAAAATCCTTTGTGTTTTTTATTGAAATACCTGGATGATTAATTATTGAATATTGTGGTACTGTATTCTGCAGTTCACCTATGCTCAAAATCAAGCTAGGGGAACTGCAGATCTGAATATTTAACATTGACCTACATTACTTATTAACTAATGTTTAGTGAAAGTGAACACACACAGGTGGCTGTTCTTCAGTTCATTTTGGGTTCAGTTGTGGCAAATTCTTCTGGTTAAAGTGGAACAAAAATTGGAAGGTTGAAGCTCTGTTAGCATTGTGTGAGGGGAAGGTGAGGGACTAATGGCATGAACTAGCCCCTGTTTTGGGCCTGATTAGGTTCTTCGGCTTTAAATACTTAACCAGTAGACTAATTGAACAGTCTAATGTTATGTATTACATTGCAGGCTTTATCAGAATGTGCAGTGACGTTAAAAACAATTCATCTCAAAAGGGTAAGCTTCATAATACTTTACAGGGAATAACTCTTGCAGGTTTCTTTCTAGTGCTTTTATCACTTTCTAAAAATTAGATAGTTACTAGGGTGAATTACTACTTTACTCTTATATAAAATAATAGTATGACCATAACGCTGTGTAGGGATACAGGATCCAGTAGTTCTACCTCTTGATAAATTACTGCAAAATATTGACTCTTAAAGAGAAAAATCTGCTCACTTGATTGTTACTGTATTTAGCTGATCAATTGTCATTCTTTCACTTTTCAGTGTGGTACTTAAACTGACATAAAAGAGCAATTAGTCGTATCGCAGAATACTTCTGTGAAAGCTAAAGGTATCTTTTGATGTGTAGGAGACCAGACTGAAAAACAGTTATGGCAATAAAAGACTTTTGCATTGTCTAATGACTAAAACACTGCAGCATATTTCCATTTTTAAGAGGAAACAAAACGGTTTCTATGTTCGTGTTACTGTTTACACCCTTTAACTTGCTGGCTAACTTTTCTGTCAAATGCAAGTAAAAGCCACAACTAAACAAAAATTGTAAGAAGTCATAAACTGGCAAAGAAAAAATTGTGTTTTAACTGAGAGCTTCTGAGTTTGTTCCTTTTTCCCCAAAAGCAGTAAAGAGAGAGATCTGTAGGAAATCAAGCTTTGATAAATAACTTCCTATTGCAAATACTGTTTCTTTTAACACTACTGATACAAATACAGGAAAAAGAAATCTCTTCCTCTCATGTGAACTGTATACCATGTTACAGTTCTAGGGTAACTTAAGTGTGAATCAATAAAGGTGATTCACTTTCTCCTGGTAGATGTATCTGGTCATGTTTGTATACTGCCAGTGTACAGTAGTCCCTCTTGTAATGAGTGTTATCTGATAAATGCAGATAAAGAAAACAAGCTAATGTGTTAACCAAAACAGACCTGTCTGCTCCTCTCAAAGGTTTGGAAGTTCCATTTTATTAGTGTTTAGTCTACTGCAAGTCACATAGTCAAAGTTACAAGAAGAGAAACACTATGTTCAGGGAT
Source organism: Athene noctua (assembly GCF_965140245.1). Taxonomy (NCBI): domain Eukaryota; kingdom Metazoa; phylum Chordata; class Aves; order Strigiformes; family Strigidae; genus Athene; species Athene noctua. Next base: position 50,231,984 of record NC_134039.1, on the reverse strand, counting down.
ACTTGGCTAGTAAATTTTGCAGTAGGAGTAGTATGGCAAATACTAATTGCCATATTTTTTTCTTCTTTTTCTTTCATATGTCAGTGAAATTAGGGCCACCTTCTTACTTAAGTGACTTTTTTAGTTGACATGTCACAAACTGACTGGCTGTATTGTAATTTGTACTTTAGTGCAATTTTCAGTGCATTCCTCTGCTATGTAACAAAAGATACTACACTGCAGTAGAGTCCTTAATGCCAGTGTTGAGAAATCTTTTTCTTTGCTGACAGCTGAGAATAGCATGAACATCTGGTATTTGATATGCTCTGTGCAATAGTCATGTAGACCACCTGTTTTCAAACTCTTCTATACCATACAGTATAGAGCTATGACTTTTCGTTTGTATGAAAATACATTTCAACAAATTGTGTACTGCTTTCCTTTAGGGTCCTGAGTGCATTCAGTATCTTCAGCAAGAGTATTTGCCTTCTTTGCAAGTAGCTCCTGAGATAATTCAGGTAGGAATTCCTAAAAGAACATTTGGAAACCTCTTAGCCGTCATAACTGTTAAATGGGAACAAAATTAATACTGACAAAGTTAAGCTCCTACCACCTCTCAGTAAAACTTATTCTGATATTGCATATTGGAATAGGATTAATTTAGCATAAGGAGCAAAGTTACTGCAAGAGTACCTTGCAAAAAAACGTCCAGTGCATGTGACTGTTGAAGCCATCTTCCTACTTGAAATCGTATTTTAACTTGAAGAAAAAGGACAGAGTAAGAATTCAAAAGTAAGATGAAGAATGTTGAATGTACAGGAAGCGTGATGATAAAGGCTGTATTCAACACTACAGAAATGTAAGCCACAGAACTGGTTCTGCTGTCTAAAATGATGTACAACATTGCATGAGGTTTTTGTGTGCTTGCATTGGAGTGGTGTAAGAGGGTTCTCAAAAATGAAACTTTACACCTGACCACTGTCTTAATATTAAGCATTGCTAGCCATATGGTAAATATTGCCATGATGAAATTCTTAGATGAACACTGACAACTTTAATTGCAACCAATTTGGATACTATAGTAATCAGGTTTGCTGCAGCGGGAGACAATTATACTCATTACAAGACTTAAACTGTAAAACTTTTATGTGGTGTTAAATATATGTAAGAATCAAGTATTACCTTTTGCTGGTGCCCCAGTGTTTTCTGATCTAAGATTATAACTCTTTCAAATGAGGCACATTATGCTGTAATCTAGAGTCACTTAGTGTATACATAACACTTCATAAGTATAAATGTTCCTCTGAAATACTCATTTCAAAGCCACCGAAAGTTACTGGAAAAGTTAAAGGTTTAGAACCTCCTTGATCACAGTCCTTGTAGATAGTCCTGTTTCTGTTTATTCAGCTAAAAGTGAATGTGATAGCCTGTATTTGAAAATAAGAGGTTTTTTCACCCCAGAATGCACCTGCCCTGTCATAGCCTATTATATTTTTTTATCCATAACATGCTTTTCATTGGTTGCACATTAGGGAAAATACAAACAAGTATCAGTGGCTTTACATACAAGGTATTCTGTATGCTCCTAACATATCTCAGATTGTCTTGTTGCTTCATTTAGTATTTCTCTATTCTCTTACAGGAATTCTGTCAAGCACTTCAGCAGCCTGATGCTAAAGTTTTTAAAAATTACTTAAAGGTAAAGATCTGGTTTTTTTTCCTTTACATAACTTTTAGTTTCATTTGAATTTTGTCACACAATTCAGTTGTGGTACTGACTTGAAGTAAAATTGAAATATTGAATTATTTAATAGCTTTTAGCTATAGGGAATTTCCAAGTAGTAAAAGCAGTTATCTGGAAAGTAGGAACCAACCGCAACAAACCTACATCTGTAGAATTGTTACTTCTCCTCAGCAGCTTGCCATCTCTTCAATGGCTTGATATTCCTGTAGATTATGCTTAATAGTTGCAATAGAAAAAAAGTGATGCTATAATGGTAGAGAATGTGTCAGAATACTTCATTTTTGAGGGTGTGAGTGTAATCGAATAGCACACAGAATCACAGAATCATCTAGGTTGGAAAAGACCTTGAAGATCATCCAGTCCAACCATTGACCTAACACTGACAGTTCCCAACTACACCATATCCCTCAGCGCTATGTCAACCTGACTCTTAAACACCTCCAGGGATGGGGACTCCACCACTGCCCTGGGCAGCCCATTCCAACAGCTAACAACCCCTTCTGGAAAGAAATGCTTCCTAATATCCAGTCTAAACCTTCCCTGGCACAACTTGAGGCCATTCCCTCTTGTCCTATCACTTCTTACTCAGTTAAAGAGACTCATCCCCAGCTCTCTGCAACCTCCTTTCAGGTAGCTGTAGAGGGCGATGAGGTCTCCCCTCAGCCTCCTCTTCTCCAGACTAAACACCCCCAGTTCCCTCAGCCGCTCCCCGTACGACCTGTGCTCCAGAGCCTGCACCAGCTCTGTTGCCCTTCTCTGGACACGCTCGAGTCATTCAATGTCGTTTTTATAGTGAGGGGCCCAAAACTGAGCACAAGTCACATCCTTGAACCTAGTGGGTTAACCAGTATGTTAAACAAGAAAATGAGCTCTGTCAAACTGATAACTCGTACGCTTCAACCCTTGCATGTCTTGATTTCCTTTGTCTTAAAATGGTGTTTTTAATAAATTTTTAACAGGTATTCTTCCAGAGAGCGAAGCCCTGAGGAAAGTACTGGAATCTCATGTACCTGTTCCATAATCCAGAACTCTGGTTGTTAATTTATAAAAATGCTAACTCTTGTGCCATTCAAACTGGTTTTGTTTTTTAAGGAATGTTGCTTTGTGCTCACATCAGTACATATTTTAGCCTTTCACAAAAAAAGAGAAATGCAAATCCCCATCTGTGTCTCAAACATGAAGGTATATGACAACATAAAAAATGATCTGTATACCTACAGAACCTTTTATTATGTATAGGATGATTTAATCTTATGCTGTAACACATACAGCAATGAAATGATGCTTATTTTTGAAATTAAATGTAAAAATCCCTTCAGACCATGGCAATGGTTATTAAAATGTGTACATTTTTGATACTGAGTAAAATGTTTTCATAAGACATAATATTCATTTGTTCATGTATGCTGACATGAAAATAAAACAATCAAAGTCATTCTTGTAGATAGTCATTTCATTTAATTTGTCTTAATAAAATATATATATACCTCCTCTAAAACAGATTGGTTTAATAAATGATTTCATTTAAAAGCAACATTTGGTTCTATCTTTTTTTATTAAAAAAAATAAAATTTTATCCAGAGAAATGTTAAGTCTCTTAGAATAATTTTGGTTGAATCTTTAGAAGCTACAGCGTTCTTTAACCTTTTGGCTGTTACATTTGAGTAGAAGCTGGCAATTTTTCTGATGCTTGAACAATAAATTGTATTGCAGTCTTGCATGTGGAAGATGCTAGCGGAAAGAAAGAGTTGCATTCACTCTAATATTTCAGTAGGATCAATGGTCTATACAGACATTTTAGTAGAGTGTTGCTACTTCTGTCCCAAAATGTATTGGTTGTCTGGTTTGTTTCCTTTTTTTTTTTTTTTTTTAATTCTATGACATTACAGTTTTGCCTTCTGAAGTAAGAGTAGTGCTGCTTTTAGTGTTGTGTAAAAGTAGGAAAAAAGCCTACACTTACTAATCCTGTTAGTATGACTCTGCCATTTGTCTACCAGAGCATGGCTTAGTTATTACCAAATTACACCCTCATGAGAAAAGTCTTTAAACTGGCCACTGCCAAAGACACTGCCCTCCTTCCTCATCCCTCCCATCCTACTGTAGTTTCCTCTGTGCTAAATTTGGTGTTCATCTAATCCTGTAATGATCTAATGAGGAAGTGGAAGTGGCAGAAACTTCCCCCTCAAAGCACATTGCTGGCTATGGTAGTGTTGAGTAAGAATGGATATAAAGCAGAGTGCACAGAGTGTAGGAGTGAGCTGTGCATGGCAGCCATCAGCCTGGATGTATCATTTGTACCCTGCCCTTCCCTCCCTGGCTGAAAGAGAAGTATCCTGTAGGATCAATGGTTAGGTAGTCTGGGTCTTTAGAGAAACTAATTTAGTTCAGCCTGAAGAACTGAAAAAGGATTGTTCACTTATCTATACTTTGACCCTGTTGAATCAGCATAGTATACTGTCAGGGATTATGTGAAGTGTGAGCTGTAAAACAGGATCTGAGGGTTGGTTTCTGTATCTTTAGATAAACATGTAAACACTGATTCTGGCTACTAGCAGGTTATTTTTTCTGCAGCTTCCTTCAGCAGTGCAGAGGCAGCAGCTTTGCAGCTGTTGTATTGCAGTTGGGTTATGTGGGTATGCAGTGCCTAGTAACTATCTTTGCAAAGAATCAAGGTTTAGAAAGGCAACTGATGAGTTCCTACATCCTTACTTTGAAGAGATGTGATTTCTGTTTTGTGCCTTTTTTTTTAATCTGGACTGGAAAAGTATGCTTCTCTCTAAAGAGAAATCTGGTGGTGCAACATGTATTCGGAGTGTGAACCAGACTCTGGGCAGTGTTTAGATGCTTTGAACTTATTACAAAAACTACTACTTGTGGGGTAGAACAGGAGGAAAAAGATATAGATGAGAACACTCCACTGAGATTAAGTTGACATTAACGTTTTCCTTCAGACAATGGATGATCTGATTTAAAGGCTGCACCAAACACAAGCACCTGCAGCTCTCTCCTATGACTTGCTGTCTGCTGTGAACCTACATTGGTCAAAATGCCCATCTAGACTGAAGATACATAAAACATTATCTTATCTTATGTAAACTAGCTCATTCTGTGCACAGTTTCTTCCTTTGTTTAAGTAGCAAACACAGCTGCAAATCTTTTAACTGAAGATACAAAGCATCCTTTGCAGAGAGAGAATATCTTTTATTTACAAGCTGGTGTAATTACTAAAGACAGACAAGCTTTCAGACCTGCAAGCACCTTTCTGAGTGTGAAGTAGAGGCAATGAATTTCATGCAAGCTGAGGTCAGGGACAATTTTTCTCAGGTAATGGCTTATCGATGCAGGCAAGATTATTTTAGCAAGTAGTTGCTGTCCGGAAAGGCAATCTGCCCTTTTCCCCTCTTGTCAGAATTGGCACTTGTTCGATTCCATAACAAGACAATTTATGATGGAAAGCTAATTCTGCAAAATAACTATTCACATTTTTCATAAACTTCAAAACTATTAAAAAATAAACTCAAAGCAATTTAGAAAGCTACACAGTCTTCCAGCTGGAACTCTCTCACTGTGGGGTGAGACAAGTGCTGCTGCAGATTCAAGGAAAGCAGCTGTAGTGTGTGGGTAGGGGTGGAGGAGGCAGCAAGCCCCTTTCAGCAGCAGCCGGTCATGGGGCCCATTTAGTTGTAGCATCACTCTGTAGCCACGCTACATTGAAGTCACTGAACTTTAATTGTGGTGTTCTAGTAAATTAAGCCAACATAAAACCAAAGAAAGGAGAGTGAAGGAAAACAGCAAACAGGTTTTAACTGATGAAGCACACTGAAACTGTTGTGAAGGACCAGCACAAGTATATATGTGACTTAGTGGTAGTGGTGACGAGAACAATGATGGAAGTTGGATGGGGCAGTCAGAAATAGGGAGTATCTCCCTGTGAAACACCTTGGTAGTGGCAAAAGGTGGCACATCATTAAAATACAGGATGTGCTGGAAAATGTATTTCTGCCAAGGTCAAGATTGATGGAGTTCCTGGTGATAATAGAAGTGGGAAGTCAGAGGTGGAGTAACTGTTCAGTGAGAAATGTTTTCTTACTCTTCAGCAGATCTTTCTGTTCTCCACTGGTTGCTCACGTTCATTCTGACAGATGCACAGCTGGTTGTATTCACCAGTGGTTTGTCTTGGGATGTTGCATTTGGTGTTTCTGATTTGCTGTGAGGTAGGTACCTACAGGTTATGTGAATTACTCATGTTACGCAGGGACACAGCAGGATAATGCCCTGGTGACTGTGAAGATTGCTTGGCAATTGCATTTTGCCTTTGTTGCTTTAGCGTGAGAGCTTTTCCCTCTCACATTGTTTTTCTGTTCTTCCTTCATGTGTTAGTTGTTCACCATATATATCCTAGGCATTTCAGAAAAGTAGGAGATACTAGGCTCCAGAACAAGATTTTTTTAATCAAATAATGTTTTCTTACTATTAACACTAGTCACTCTTCCCCTGAACTCTTCTAGATGGCTCTGTAACTATGGGACAAGAGGAGGAGTATAACTTGTGGGTGACTTGGACTAAGGTTTGCTTGGGAGCATTAATCTGTACATGTTGTGAACAGCTTTGGAATGAATTCTCTGATGGCAAGCTGCAAACAAGGCAAAGCTAGTAAGCTGTCTACATCACAGAATTGCTTGCCTTCACTCTGCAAACTACAGAAGAAGAGAAAATGGCTTAAATAACATGGATATATGAAAGGCAGTTCCAGCTGAAGTGAAGTTGGCCGCTGAATATGTTTGCTTATTCTGGTTCAGCTGTGATCATAGTCATAGAATAGTTTGTGTTGGAAGGGAACTAGATGATATTTAAGGTCCCTTCCACCCCCCCTGCCATGGGCAGGGACACCTTCCACTAGACCAGTTGCTCAAAGCCCCGTCCAACCTAGCATTGAACACTTCCAGGGAGGGGGCATCCACAACTCTGGGCAACCTGCTCCAGTGTCTTACCATCCTCAGTAAAGAATTTCTTCCTTATATCTAATCTAAATATACCCTCTTTCAGTTTAAAGCCATATCTCCTTGTCTTACTCCTACATGGCCTTGTCCCTCTCAGGCTTTCTTGTAGGCTCCATTTAGGTAAAGAAAGGCTGCTTTAAGGTCTTCCAGAGCCTTCTCTTCTCTAGGCTGGACCCCAACTCTCTCAGCCTGTCCTCATAAGGGAGGTGCTTCAGCCCCCTCAGTCATCTTTGTGGCCTCCTCTGGACCCTCTCGAGCAGGTCCATGTCCTTCTTATGTTGGAGGCCTGTCACGTCCCGCTCAGACGAGGGGGACAAGTGACTCAGATTCTCAAATCCCCAATTGGAGCGGACAACAAGTCTCCAAGTTCAAGCATTTATTAACTACCTACAATGTACTAATTGAACACACGATAACTGGCTAAGTACAGAGCAAGTTGTGGTGAGCAATATAATATGTCTTGCATTTCTTAATAGAAAAAGGAAAAGAGGGAGATAGAGGGAATGGGGAAATACAGATCACCGGTCTGGGTTCCTGCGCTGATCCCGCCAGCGAGGGTTCCAAGAGGCGGCCATCTTCTTTGCTGGCATCCGTCTTCTTCGCTTCACTGCTCTCTCCAGACGGCCGGGGGGGGGGCAGGGAGAGGGGCAGAGAGAGGGGGGCAGAGAGAGAGAGCGAGTCCTTTCTTCTCCCCTTTGATTTATACCCACTTTCCTTGGGTCCGTCCCCTAGGTCAACCCACAGACCTACGTATCCCATGTACAGGGAGGGGTAAGGAGTTTCATGGGATGATGTAATTAGCATGATCATGACAGCCCTCGTTAGCACATTAAGGGTGTTAACTTCAATATGCATTTTGTGGATAATGAAGCAAAGTTCATTCACCGGACACATGGCCCTTGAAATTTGCCCAGGTGCCCCAGGGCAGAGCCGTCCTGTTTCCACAGGGCTCCCTCCTCCAGCTACATCGGGCAGCGTTTTATCAGCTTCGGCCTCCACAGAGTGCACCCTGTGACTCAGTTTTGTCTTGCGAGTGTTTGAGGCATTTCTTCAATCAGCCTCAACTTTTGCTTTCCCAGGCTGTTTGTCTTAGTTTCTCACAGGCCTGGTTTCTTGTCTCTCACAAGGCCCCAGAGCTGGACAGAGCACTGCAGGTGGGGTCTCAGGACAGCAGAGTAGAAGGGGAGAATCACCTTCCTCAACCTGCTGGCCACACTTCTCCTGATGCAGTCCAGGACACAGTTGGCTTTATGGGCTGTGAGCTCACATTTCTGGCTCATAAGTTAGTTTTTTATCCACCGATACCCCAAAGTCCTCCACAGGGCTGCTCTCAATCCACTCATCACCCAGCCTGTATTTGTGCATGGGATTGCTTCGACCCATGTGCAGGACCTTGCACTTGGTCTTGCTGAACTTCATGAGGTTTGCATGGTCCCACCATTGTCAAGGTCCCTGTGGATGGCATCCCTTCCCTCCAGTGTGTCAACCACACCGCACAGCTTGGTGTTGTCAGCAAACTTGCTGAGAGTGCACTCAATCCCACCATCTGTGTTGTCAACAAAGATGTTAAACAGTGCCAGTCCCAACACCAGCCCCAGAGGAACACCACTTGTCCCTGCTCTCCACTTGGATATTGAGCTGTTGACTGCAGCTCTCTGAGTGCAACCACGCAGCCAGTTCCTTATCCACGGAGTGGTCCATCCATCAAATCCATGTCTCTCCAATTCAGAGACAAGGATACTGTGTGAGACAGTGTCAAGTGCTTTGCACAAGCCCAGGTAGATGATGTCAGTTGCTCTTCCCTTATCCACCAGTGCTGTGACCCCATCATAGGCCACCAAATTCATCAGGCACAATTTGCCCCTAGTGAAGCCAAGTTGGCTGTCATCAATCACCTCCTTATTTTCCATGTGCCCTACCAGAGTTTCCAGGAGGATCTGCTCCATGATCTTGCTAGGCACAGAGGTGAGACTGACGGGCCTGTAGTTCCTTGGGTCTTCCTTCTTTCTGTTTTTAAGAATGGAGGTTATGTTTCCCCATTTCCAGTCAGCAGGAACTTCACCAGACTGCCACACCGTCTCAAATATGATGGATAGTGGCTTAGCCACTTCATCCACCAGTTCCCTCAGGACCCACAGATGCATCTTATCAGGTCCCATGGACCTGTGCACCTTCATGTTCTTTAGGTGATCCCAAAGTTGATCTTCTCCTACAGTGGGCAAATGCCTCCTAAATATTTAAATCAAATATAGAAAGGAATTTGACTATAAGAATAAATGGCTCAAAAGCTTTGGTTTTCTTTAGAAAATTTGTTAATGAAAAACAATGTTTAACTTGTTTAGGAGTTTCTAGAATTACTGTTCCCACCTGATTTACTGGTAAAGTTAATGGTTGTCCTTTTGGTAAGGTTGGTGAGATGCAATTTCTCACTCAAAATTTTAAAAATCAAATAATTAAATCATATGTTTTTTCTTGGCAAGTATCTACTGTGTTTGATTTCCAGTCTCCCCTGTTCTTATCTCATTGTTGCTAGGTTGCCCAGAGAGTCCCAAGAAAAAGATTAGAAGAAGATACTGTATTTTGCTTGTTTTAATGCTCTCAGCTCTGCTTGACTGTGCTCAGTTTGACTTTTTTTCCATAGCATCTTTTTCTTTTGAGTTCTGGCATTCACAGCTACATGTATAAGAGGACTGTATGCAACATGCCAGCTTTAGCGGCAATTCCTATAGCTATATTGTATGGATGATGAGATGTAATAGTATACAGCTACAGACTGATGGATTTGTGAATGTGAGTGAGAATCCAAATACAAGAGATGTGAGGAGTACCAAAAGTTTTACTAATACACTGAAAAGAAGTGGAAGGGAGCAAACTAGAAATTTCTAGAGTGAAACAGTTACGACACTTTCCTTTTTGGTTTTCCCATTCTTATACTCAACATACCATTTTCCCGTGATTCATACTGTGAAACAGTTAACGGCTAGCCAAGATCTTCTTTGCATAAGAATCACTGGTTATGTTACAAATATACCCTAAAAAAATGGACAATTTTAATCATGCATCTATATGAATCATCTTCATTGATTCAAGACCTGGGAAAAGCACACAGTCTGGTAACTGCAGTGAGAGCAGTCAGTGGCCAGCCCCAGGGGCAGGGTGACATTGGAGGTCAGATACTCTAAGTCTTAAGCGAACGAAGTCCTGGGAAACCTGGTCTGAAGTCAACGCTGACCCTCCTTTGAGCAGGTGGCTGGACCAGAGACTTCCCAAAGTCCCGTCCAGCCTGAATGAGACTATGGTTTAAAATGGCCAGTTCCAAAAAAGCATCAACATACTGAGCCAACAGCTTGGTTTTGTTCAGAAGTGGAAGCAAGTACACATTCAAGATACAGACAAAAGTTCACTGGCATTTTCCCAGTTTTGAGAGGGCTTTTGCCAAAATGCATATGAACTATCTGATAAATAATTCTGAACAAGACAAAACTGACTCATGGGTGTCCATCCACCTGATGAAGAGAAAAAAAAGACTTGCAAAGCTAGGTACAGAGCAGAGGGTAGCAGAAATAAGCCGTGTAACTTCTGAGGAGGACAGCAGCATTTTGAAAGATGCAAGGACAGAACACAAATGTGGTGGGGAACTATTCCCTCTATAATGCAGAAGCATCACAAAATAAAGTTCAGACACCAACAAATGGGGAATAAAAATTAAGTCTTAATATTGATACCAAAAAATGTATCGAAGTCAAATTACCAGTTTCACTAAGCAGAATTTTGTTACAAGCTTAGTGCCCTGTAACAAGCTGAACCAGCAGAAGTTTGGACTTGTGATAAAGCTTGAAAAAGGTAAGATAATAATAATAAAACAAAGTCTGTAAGCAAAAGGTTGCTCTCTTTATGTGTCAGTTCCTCGAAAGAATAGGCTTCTAAGATTTGGGAAGATGGTAATTCTGAACAGGAAATGCAGAGGGTCAAAAACAGGATAGTCGGGAGGGGGGGGGGATTATTTTGGCTATTTTCTCAAAGTACAATTATGTTTAAATTACATTATGCATAAAGTTATCAGTATTTTTCCTTATACAAGCTACACATTTATTGGAACAGCAGTATTACCACACGAAAAAAAGAGCAAATCAGCAAGGAATTTTGCTTTAAAACATTTAATTAAAAAATAAGCAAGAACATGAATGTATGAAAAATACCAAGACTTTGTGAGGTTTAAAAAGAGTGAAACTGAGATGAATTGCAAGGGGTGGGGAAATATTTATCCAGGATATCCCTTGAAAAAGCAGTCAGTGAGGTGAGTTCACGCAGGGAAGTGTAACGTTTAATGGTTACCGGGCCGAGGAGGACCGGCAGCCCTGCCTCAGTGTTACCGAAAATCGGAACCAAGAAAACTCTCCAAAGCAAACGACTGTTTAGAAAGCTGACACTGGTTTATTGCAGTGCTGGGTGCATAGGGGAAGATTTCTCTCCTCCTAACACGCACACCGAGGAAAAAAGCACACTCATTATATACATTCGAAAAAATGAGTATTTATATAATTCCCGAGAAGTACCCGGTTATTTCCAGGGAGTCTAATGCATATGTTAAGTACCTGCCTATTTCCAGGAAATCTAACGCATACATTAATGCACTGCGAGACTGCCTCCGCGCACGGACCCGCTTATCTTGCCTGTACCAGCGGACCGAGCTGGGGAGGGGCCGCTGCTTGGCACGCAGCCTTCGTCTGCACGAAGCTTATACGAAGGGGCCCGTGACTGGTGTATAACTACACTGTTTAAGCCTTTGGTATTATCAGGAGGGGAGCGAAGAAACGAAACCACCGCCGAACCGGTTACGCAGCAAAAAACGAAATCCTCACCGGCACCGATCCGAGCTCGTTTTGAACATCAGCGCCAGCTAAAATACCCTGAGTGACCATTTTCAAGGAACATCCTACTTCCACGTCACGACGTTTCCCAGATGCTTCCCTGTTTCGCGGTCCCCTCGCCTCAGGGGCCGCCGCCGCTCCCTCACGCCGCGCAGAGTGGGCGGCCGCGACTCCGGCCCGGGCGCCCCTCGGCCCTCAGGCTCCGGCCGCGCCGCCCCGGGCGGGGAAGGGCCGGGGCGGTGCTTCTGCCGCCCCGCCTCCCCGGCAGGAAGCCGGAAGCGTCCGCGGCGCTGGGCAGGCAGGGCGAGAGGCGGCTCGGTGCGTGGGGCCGGGGTCGGTGGGCAGGCAGGGCGGGGCGGGGGGCCGCCGTGTCCAGCCGAGCCGAGGTGGGCGCTGGCGGCGCGGAGGAAGTCGCTCCCTCTTCGCGCCGCCGCCGGAGCGAGGCGGTTTCGGTTTCCCGGGGCGGCAGCGGGGCCTTCCCGGGAGCTGCCGCCTCCCGAGGAGGGTGGCGGGCGACGGAGCCTCCCCGAGGCAGCAGCGGGCCCGGCTGTGCCGGCTGCCCCCTGGAGCGACCCCCGGCCGGGGTGGGTGAGGCGGTGGCCGGCCTGTGGCCTCTGCGGTGTACCCGGGCTCTCCCCCTGCCCCGCTCTCGATGACTTTTATCCCCGTAAATGTCGCAGGCCGTTGTTGATGCGACCCGTCAAAATTACTTTAATAATTAGAAGAGGAAAAAAAAAAAAAGCGAAGCGTGTGTTTGCCGGTGGCTTGTATAAAGCTTTCCTCAGGTAGCGGCATCGCCTTCGTGGTTATAGAAGTTGTTAAAGTTTTACCTCTGGAGGATGTCCTGTTGTGGCGATGAGCTCCGGCACTGCCCTCCGAACGTGGGGCTGGCGGGGCCGCTCAGGCAAGGCCGTGGCCCTCCATAGCTTCCCAGCCGCTGCCGTCCCTGACAGGAGCCGAGCCCACTTGGCCCGTTATGGAGTGGAAACGCCACGAGCAGTGGTGATGAGAAGCGCTGGAGCCAGGCTTGCCCTTTGTTTTGTGGGCCTTTGGGTGCGTGTTCTGCTTTGTATGGGTTCAGGCAAGCACCTTGTGTGGCCCAGGGCAGGGTGTTTTGATAATTCTGATACTAGCTATTGGACTGGAAGCTCCTGGAAGGAGGTTAGGTGAAGAAAGCAGTGGTAGGAAGCAGGGATTTTGGGGGGAGGAACTTATTTTCTAGGCATTAAAAGAGGGCATACAGAAAAATATAAAACCTTCTTGTTTACCAGACTGTCTAATGCTAATGTAACATTTATTTGGAACCTCAGCACCTTGCCTGTCGGCTTTGGCGGTGTATAGCATCTTGGCTGTAGACAGAAAGAGCCTTCACTTTAACTTCCTCATCGGTCCCTACTTGTCTGGTGATTGTACATTGCAGATGTTAGAAGGGGAAGTATCTGCTTTGTGTGCGTATTCCACGTGCCTGAGGTAACAGCAAACTTCTTCGTATTAGAAGCAGACAGTACTCCTGCTTCAAAGCATCGGGAGTTTAAAAAATAAATCTCATTAGCAATGCAGTCTTTTTCTATTACAATCCTCCCTGCTGACAAGTAAGTAGCAGCATCACCAGAAACAGAAAATATTTTTTAAAACCCACAGAAAAGCAGCCTCCAAGCCTTTGAAATGCTCATGAGTCATAGGGGACAATAAATCAAATTGCTGGTAGGAGAAATACATTTAGATACACGTAAGGAACTTCATGATCGCCTGATATCTGACATAATGACCATAAATGAGATGTGAAGAAATAGAAAGTTCAGCATTAAATCTAGTGACAGGACCAATTGTACAGTTAGAGATACATATTTTTTTAATATGAAACTCTTAGTGAATTGATTTAGGAAGGTAATGGAAGATACAAAAAGAAAACTTGGCATGCTGAGTGTTTAGCAAAGATCAGTTCTGAATCTGCCTGATAAAGGAAAGGTAGAGAGGTCTAACATGTTATATAAATTATTGAATCAAATTATAATCTGACGATTAAAATTAAAGGTGAATGAGACTTTATGCCTTAAAAGTGGCCTCTGCTAGGGTATATATTTTGTTATTATAAAAATACTACTTTGACAAAAAAAGTGTTATAGTGCCACACTGACTTTGGTTTGGTGCTGGATATGTACCCTGGGATTAATACTGGCATAATTATATCTGTAGTTTTATGAGTGAAAAAACCCATACCTTGAGAACCCGTTAGTGACTTCTTGGGGTTTTTTTTAAAATCCATTGAATGATATTCAAGCTCATCTGTTAAAGACTTTTGTTTTGTTTCCACCCACTGACCTTCAATGCAAATTTAATTAGAAAGTAAGAAGGTAAAGGAAAAGAGATGATCTCATACATAGACTGCCTCATCTTTATCACTTCAGGCAACATAGTAATTCAGTCTCTAATGGGCTGCTAAAATTTTTAGTATTTGAATAGACATCAGAGAAGAAACTCTGTGTTTACTTATTCCTTCTGCATGCTTGCTGTCTGCTTAGAAAGGATTCATCATGTTTCTGTGTCTTGGTATGAGTCTAATGAATGTTGCTTTGAAATAAATTAGAAAATACATGTTTACTGGTAATGTGCCAGCTGGCGTGTTACAAGCAGGATTTGAATTATGAGGAATTTTTTAATTTGGAAATTTTACAAATGGTTTATAGAGTGACCTATGTATTATTTCCGTACAGACTTCTTCCTTACTTTCTATGTCTGCATCATAGATAGCTCTTTGGCATCTACAACAATGCTGGGAGAAGTTATCTTACTCTACTGCTGCAAATTCTCTTGTTGGAGTTAGCTGAGAATTGTAAGGATTTTGAAGCGTGCTGGTGGGTTATTTTAGTTCAGATTTGAGATAAAACCTTTCTTCCCTTCTCTCGCCATTAAGAACTTTGCCTAGATTTTACAAATGGTGTTGCAGCGTGACTCAATATAGTTGAGACTAATGTCAGGTCTTCGCATTTTGTTGTTGCCTTCTGTATACTACGTGTCATTGCTTGGATGTTTTGGGACAGCTTTGCTAGAAACTCCCATCTGGTGTGAGCCAGTAGCTAAATCGAAAGTATGAAATCCGCAGTCGCTACGCATAGAGAAATGTGTTCATGAGAGAGTTTCTGTCTCTGCGGCGTGGGTAGGGCCAGGAGCAGTGCAACGGCGGGTGCTTCAGCTGCCTACTGGGGTGGGATGGGCCATTGGTGCTGCGGAGGCCGGTGTGAGGCTTCCTCCACTCTCCTGTGGTGCACACTGCAAGGCTTCTGGTGGTGTCACCTTGTGCTCCAGGGAGATCTCAAAAAGTGGCAACCACCTTCTCGTAATAAACAAGCACAGGAAATTCTGTCATACCTCTTCTTCCAGTACTTACAGGAAAGGCCTGTTTGTTTCTTTTGAGTATCAGTTAGTTGTTTCTTGCCAGTTAACACAGGCGAATGCAGGGACCCCTGCCAGGCTATGAGGAAAGGCTGCTGCTGTTGGACCTTCCCCTGGTCCAGTTGCCACTTTGCTCTTAATATTCTTTAGATCCAAGAAACTACATCTTTGATCTCAGAGCCTTTCACTAGATTTAATGGCAAAATCAGTTCTTTAAACCAAAAATGTAAGGGTATTCACCTACAGCTCCTGCTCTTTGGTAAGGGGGAAAATCTGTCAGTTCTAATGTGGGGTTTTTTAAATAATTTTGATTTAATCAAACTTCCTTTCTTTTGAATCTATGAAGACCTGAGTATCTGACAGTTTACTTTTCAGGAAGGGTGGTAGGGAAGCCAGGCTGTCCCTCTAGAAAAGATGTGACATACCAAATGTGAAATTCTAGAAATGAGAGAAATGTCCCTTAATTTCTTCCAGTAGTAAGTAGTAGCTGAAAATACTTGTGTTACATTTGACTTTTATCTAGCTCATGTAAAAATAGGTTTTTGTAAGTACTTAGTCCAGTTCCTTTACAGTTGTACTGAAGTGCAACTTCCATAGCCAAAGTGGTCTAAAAGATCTGTATACATATCTGCCATTATCTTTAATGTCTGTTTTTTGGCATATATACCAAATAATGGAATTTGATTGCAGGTCTTGGTTATTTTTAGGTGGTTTTAACTCTTTCCTATAGTTTTTGTTACTGTATCATTTAAACACGGGTGTACAACTGAAAAGGGATTACAAATCTTTCACTTTTCCAGTTGATTTTTCAAATAAAAGTTTGGGTAGTAAAGACCCTAAATGCAGAGAAGTGTTGTGTCTATGGCATTAGTTTTGATTGTTGAGCTTGGTTTTGTTTCTTTGTTTCACCTCTTATTCCTCTACTTCATTGTTCTTAATTATTTCTGTATGTCTTTGGAGTTATGGTGGGGTTTTTTTCCAATTAAAATAAGTCTCTTTCATGTATTTTACTAATTATAATTCAGTATATTTAATCTTTGTTTTTAAGGTGAAAAATAAAACTGTCTAATCAAAGAGCAAAGATGCAGAGCACTTCGAATTACCTCTGGCTGTTGTCTGACATTCTAGGACAGGGAGCTACTGCAAATGTTTTCCGGGGACGACATAAGGTTTGTGAGGAATTACTAATCTGAGTAACATGTAAAACTGAAATTTTTTCATATGTGAGTAGTGTCATGAAATCAGCAAAAAACTGTTCAAGATTTAGGCCTAAAGTAAATACATCTTTGTAACTATTAATACTTAGTTTTTAATCTTTAATAATCATCCATTAAATTAGAGTTCTATACAATTCAGAGGATTTGTTTTTAATATTGTAATATTTGTCCTTGTAAAATATTAACTGTTATTAATTCTTCATTCCTCCATTCTTCGGTTTTATGGAAAAAAATGCTCCTTGCTTAAGAATTTAAATAAGAGTAAGTCTCATCAGCAGGTTTTATTACATGATATGTTATTTTTGTCTTTGTTAAATTCTCTTTTTGTAGTTTTCCGCTGTTCTTTTAAAGCCCATTTTTTGTGATTTTTATGATATTTGTACTGTAAGGGAAATAATCTTAACATATTGTCTTATTGGGTGAAGTCGCTGTTAGTCTTTGTAAGCCAATGCTTCATACATGTCTAGGACACCTGCCTTGAGTAATCAGTACAGAACTGTACATCTCTGAGCAGTTTTGCTGTGTAATTGATACACTGATGTGTATGTTGCAACCTGGGTGAGGAGCTAAAATGACCCTGCTTGTGTAGACCATTCTATTTCTATGAATTTCACGGCATGTCTCACAAAATGAAGATAAGCCTAGTTGTGAAGGTAATGTTCCTTTATAGTAATGACAGTCTGTGTGAATCAATATGGTTATATACAAGGTATAGTGTTTTCTGTGTTCTACATTTAACTGTGAAGCAACACTAAGCAATAATTTAGCAGTTAATGTGCTTTTCTGGGTGAGTGAATTTCAGCACAGAACGATTCCCCTGTAAAGCTTCTGATTTCATGGCTGCATCTCTCATCATCCTCACTAATCTGAGTGCATGACCTGCAGCTCGTTGTCCACAGGAGAAAACTTTTACCAGGGTACTGGTAGTGCATGTAAGTGTGCTGTTCGACACACCTAGTCTAAGCACAAGAAGGCTTTGTTCTTAGAAAGGTCACACACAAGACTGGTTTGCCCTAAGAGGTAGAGGAGTTGCACTGTCAGCTGGTGTTGTGGGTGCCTGAGCATATTAGGGCTTAGCCCCACCTGAGAACTTAAGTCTCTGATAAAGCTCATGACAGTGCTCCTGTCACTTATTATGTGGGTTTGAATTGCTTCAGTATTTTGCATGAGTGGTATGTAGTGCTCAACACTGCTTTCTTTTGAAAAAAAAAAAAAAAACAGTATAAAAAAACAATAAAGAAAAAGAGAACAAAATTCAGCTTCCAAAAGTTGTCTCTTAATTTAAGCAAGCCAGGATTCTCAACTGTAGTACATGCACCTCACTTACTGATGTGTGCAAGTGGCTTACGTCTTGCAGAAATTTTCAGCTAAGTTTATGGTTCATTTTCGTAGCCTTTCTTATGCTAACTATTCTTTTTTTTAAAAGCACTTAGATTTTGTGGGCTAATGTTGAATTTCCATTCTGCTAGTCTGTTTGCTTCTAGTCTATATTAAACTAAACCAGTACATACGTAAATATTTTAGCAGAATCCTAATTTCCACCTTAACACAAAATACTATTTTGAACTGTTTCTGATCCGGGTATGCTCATATGTACAAGAGAAGATCTCAAAATGCTTGGATAGTGGGTTTGTGTACCTTTGCAATCTTAAGCTTCTGTTTGATTAGTAATTTGTTTGTTTTGAACAGAAAACTGGGGATTTATATGCTGTCAAAGTATTTAACAGTATAAGTTTCCTTCGTCCTGTGGATGTTCAGATGCGAGAATTTGAAGTATTGAAGAAACTAAATCATAAGAACATTGTCAAATTGTTTGCCATAGAAGAAGAGGTAATGAATTGTTGTAGTTATGATCAGAGATGCATGGTAGCAATGTGTAGCATAGTACAGTAACTGTCTTTTTGCTTTATTCTTGACTATAGAGGATAAAGTTACATTTTTTAAAGAATGGTAACATATATAATAATATAAATACTATGACCCAACCAACATCTTTTTTTGGTTTGTTTTGTTGTTGTTGTTGACAGACTATGCTTGCTTTCAGTGTTCGGGCATAAGTTATGATTCTTCAAAGCCATCTTTAGAAGCCACTGTCCTAAGCTTTATCTTGAGTTATGATTTTTAAGCTATCTGCATGTATGAATACTTAATATATACTGATAGTTGGAAGTGCTTCAGTAATCCTGACAATTTAATGCTTTTGCTTTGTAACCAACTAAACTAATTACGTAGGACATATAGAACTGTATGCTAGTATGAATTGCAGTAGTTGTGCTGAAACGGAGACTGATGAGTTGGAATCACCTAGATGCTGAGATTAGTAAAGAGGAATGAAGGACAATTGCTGCTCTCTGCTCTTGTGTGTGCTGTAATTTCATTTGCTGTAATTTCTTATTTGTCCATCTATCAATGCTGGTGTCAACCACCTTAAGTGCCTAGAACTTGAGGTTTTCTTAATTTTTCCCTCCCTTTCCAAATTAGAATACATCAAAATAGAAAAATTCACCTGCAGTTCTTTGGAAGATCACCAGAATAGGATTTATGATCTAGCCGCAGATTTTTTTTTTTTTTTTAAGTAAGATCCTGAGGTTATATGTAATTTCTGACATCGTTTTCACAATAGTCACAGACTTATCTTTTTTTCCAGACAACGACTAGACACAAAGTACTAGTTATGGAATTTTGCCCATGTGGGAGTTTATATACAGTTTTAGAGGAGCCGTCTAATGCCTTTGGTTTGCCGGAGTCTGAGTTCTTAATTGTTTTGAGAGATGTGGGTACGTAGACTTTGTTCTTTAGTCTAATTTGTTGACTGAAACAAACTCATACTTGTTTTATTTATCTTAAAACAGTAAGAGATGATAAATTTGAATGACTGTCAACTAATAGAACAAATTAGTACGGTCGTATGGAGTCACATCTTTTAATTATGTCTATATTGGTATAGATAGATGCATTAAGAAGCCATTTCTGTTTAAAGTATTGCTATAATTCTTTTTTGTTTGTTTCAAGATTATTTGTCACATGTTGGACTAATTCTCACTAATAACTAATCTCAGAAGAGTAAAGTAGAAAAATAATGAGGTTTACCCATGCCTTCCTGTTACAAAATTTTCCCCAATTACTTATGTGAAAGGTGTTGCTGAGAGCCAGAAATACTGTCATTTATCTGTCTGAAAGAAAAAAGGGCAAAACCACTTAGAATATTCTCTGGTCCTGGTCTTTTTGTTAACTGAGTGTCCCTTCTCATTCCCATTTCCCAGGGAGAAAGCAAACACATATGTCTTCCTAGTCTCAGTTACAATTCAGTGCTTGTGCCGCCTGTGTCAAGGTGTATATGTAAATTCTGTTGTGTTTTGGTTTTTTTTAATTGAAGTGGCTGGGATGAACCACCTCCGGGAGAATGGAATAGTGCACCGTGATATCAAACCAGGCAATATAATGCGTGTTATAGGTGAAGATGGTCAGTCTGTTTACAAACTTACAGACTTTGGTGCTGCAAGAGAACTTGAAGATGACGAACAATTTGTTTCTCTCTATGGCACAGAAGAGTACTTAGTAAGCCCACATGATTTCACTTTCTGTTGAAGAAATGTTTGAACCGCAGGGCCATTTGTGATGAGAGTTGAATGGGTGAAGGTTGGACTGTTGAGAATTAGTATTTAAACTTTTGTATTATAATTGTTTTTATAACTTTCCACCTTTTTTCACCTTGGGTCATGCCAGTTTTCCAGCTGATCTGAGCACAGTAGCCTTTAGATAATTTCCAAGTCCAACTGCCCCTGTTGCCTTGTGTGAAAGGAAGAGCAACAGTGTTTTAGTTATTAATGTCTTTGCCTTTTTATCTCTGTAGGTATTTTTCAGTTTGTATCTGAACTACTTGGATGATGTCAGGTGTAGTTAAAATTCACTTGGTATCTTAGTTAACCAAAGAGAAGCAGGCATATTATGTATTAGGCATAATTTTATTCCTGCCATACTTTCACACATGTAGTATCATAACTGATATTCTCTGCTATGGATCTTTTTCCAATTTGGTTTCTGTTGTTTCAAAATCATCTGGAGGAATACTGGCTTTCTCCTCTTCTTTAGTGGTGCTTTAATAGTCAATCTTTAGCTAAATTTTAAAATATTTTTTGCAAACCTTTAATAAAAGTGGCTATCATACCTAGGAAGAATTTTGTGATACTCTGTCAGAATAACTTAAGCAAATTCTGTGATACAAGCTAACTTTGCTTTTTGATTAAAGAGCTGAAAGTTTAGAACAACAAATTATCTTGCAATGAAATGATAGATTGGGGTATTGTTCATAAAGCAATTCTAACTTCTTTTTTTTTCTCCTGGTTTTTTCTTTTTAGCATCCTGATATGTATGAGAGAGCAGTTTTGAGGAAAGAGCATCAGAAGAAGTATGGAGCAACAGTTGATCTTTGGAGCATAGGGGTGACATTTTACCATGCTGCAACAGGGAGTTTGCCTTTCCGACCTTTTGAAGGACCTCGTAGAAACAAGGAAGTAATGTAGGTAATTTAGAAGGAGAATTTTATCTGTTTGTAAACTAAGTCAGTCCTTTAAATGCTTTTTATCAAGAAATCCTACACACATATACTAAACATTAAAATAGTGAAAAGATTTAAGGAAAAACGCTCTTTAACTTTGTTGTGGTTTAACCCCAGTAGACAGCTGAGCACCACACAGCTGTTCACTCACTGCCCCTCAGTGGGATGAGGAAGAGAACTGGAAGGGTAAAAGTGCAAAAACTCTTGGTTCATGACAAAGCCAATTTAATAAGTAAAAAAACCCCAAAAGACAAACAAACGAAAAACCCCACCCCTAAACCCAAAGGAAAACAAACCCAAGAAACTCAACTGATGCAAAAAAACCCCAGTTGCTCACCACCATGTAACTGATGCACAGTCAGCCTTTGACCAACTGCCACCCTGGCAAATTTCCTTGCCCAAGCTTTTATTGCTGAGTATGATGTCATATGGTATGGAATATCTCCTGGGGTCAGCCATCCTGGCTGTGTCCCCTTCTACCTTCTTGCTTGCCCCCCAGCCTACTCGCTGAGTGAGAGAAGTAGAAAAGGCCTTGATGCTGTGTAAGCACTGCTCAGCAACAGCTAAAACATGCCTGTGTTATCAACACTGTTTTGGTCACAGATCCACAACACAGCACTATATGAGCTACTATGAAGAAAATTAACTGTATCCCAACCAAAACCAGTACAAAACTTCTGTTTCAACAAGGATGTTACTGCGTGGCACCTTAAGACCTAAATTAAGCATAAGCACTCCCCCAAAATACTGTTGGTTTTCCACACATCTTTCTTTCACCATGGCACTAGATTGGTCTGTTGCAGTGTGGTGTATGTAACTTGGATATTCAGGTAAAATCATGGTATTCTGAAATGGGTTTTCAGTGCTGCAAATTTTTGTTGTCCTGTAAATGATTGTCTTCCCAGGCAGTCTTTAAATGCATGCGCTACCCATGAGACTGACATTTTTTGAGTAGCATAGTTGTGGACTGTGGATGAAGGTAACAGGGGTAGCTTCTGAATGGGAAGAAGTTGTGTCTGTGATGTGCTGATTGGAATTGATTCCTGTTTCATCTTAGTGTAGCTCTATTTTGTTGTTATTCTGTGTGTTGCATTTTAAAAATAAAGCAAGGTGGTACTTGGGAACTCTAATAGGACAACATTTCTGTTCTGATGCTCCTTGCAAAGCTGAGTTCAAGTTTCTTAGCTTAAGGAACTGCCCATCCTGTGATTACCTCACAGGCATTCTTGTTGTTGTATCTGCTTAAGAGATAAGCAAGAAACATATGTTTTATATGTACTCCATATGTTTATATGTCCTCCAAAAAGAGAAAGCACAACTGAAATTTCTGTTGCAAAAAGCTCCTGATTTGCTTCGTGAGAAATTTGAGAATAATACTAGCCTGCTCAGTAGAAAGTTAGACAATGCCATATTGTATCCAGATTGCTAGATGTTCCCAAGTCGAAGTAATTTCTCTTCCTGTTCCTTCTTTATCCCCAGGTGACTTTGTGGTGGCTAAATATCATCTCTTACTATGGAGCATGCTATTAGAAGTTAGTCACGTAAATGCCTAAATTGAGCTGCCATGGAAAACTAACTTTGATTAACACTTGTTAAAAAACGTCAGCTTCCTTCAGTGATACCTGAAATCTCTCCTAAATTTTTCCCAAACCTGAGGTAGACAAAATTCCTTCTCCAACATAGCCCACAGTGTTTCTTTTTCATTGTTTATAATTTTAACACCAGTCTCTGTCAGCTTGTAAGCGAAGCTGCCTAATTATTGTACCACCTACAAATTTAGGCCAACCTGTTGTTTAGATTTATATTATTGATACACCTTTGAGGATTAGTTACTAGACCTATGTATATGTAAGAGGTAGTAGTTGAAGTGTCTGTTATCTTTGTAATGTATTGCAGGTATAAAATAATCACAGGAAAGCCTTCTGGTGCTATTTCTGGAATACAGAAAGCAGAAAATGGGCCTATTGAGTGGAGCTGGGAGATGCCTGTTTCTTGTAGTCTTTCAAAGTAAGTTTGAACTTCTCACAAAATGTTTCAATGCTCGTGGTTAGGCTTTTCCAGTTATTCTCTCAGGATTGGGTCTTTGGAACAGAGATCTGACTGATGCAGTTGTTTTCACTGAACTCTTCAGTAGATCTGTACAATCAAGTGTTTTTACTTCCCGTCTGTCCAAATGACTGCTAATTTACAAATGAGCACCTGAGAATCTGAAGTGGTATGAGTAGAAGAAAGATTGTTACTATATTTTCTCCACCCTCAGGAAGGAGTATGAAGATTGAATAAGCTTTGAATTGATGGCCCCCCTTTCTTGTAAGAATGTGACTTCAGATATTACAAAGATTAAGTAGTAGGAAGGAAATGATACGAAAAGACAGTTCAGAGACTTGTAGTTCTGTCTGCAAAGACAGCACATTTTAACATATTCTCATGGTATCTTCTAAACTTTTTTATCATCATATTTTTGTTTCATATGTCATAACACTCAGTAGGAAGAGCCATGGAAGATCTAATCTCAATATGATCTTGAAAACACCTCCCATAACCCATTTACCTATTTATCTTCCTGAGATACTGGTACTTTGAATTTACTACTCTTTCATGGTAATAAAGAGAGAAAGCAATTGTTATGTGAACAGACTTTAGAAACAAACTTTTCTGAAAGCCAAATATATAGATCTTTAAGGGGTGTAGAGTGAAAGTCTGGTTTGTATCAATTTATAAGTTTATAGCGTGCAGAATTTATATATATTTTCAATATATATATATATATATATTGCAATTTATATATATTTTCATGATGCTGCTTGGTATTTTCCTCTGCTTATTCCATATAACTAAGTGTTTGAAATAATAAAGGAAGCACATTTTTTTCATTAAACATCTGTTTACACTAAGATTTTCAAGTAGCATTTACTGTTACAAGTTTAGTACTAAAGGGAGTTTGAGCACAGCAGCCACTGACCTCTAATGGGGCAGTCAGTGTGCTTGTAAGCCACTGGAGCTTGCTTCAAAATGTTACCAGTTTTACTGCTGGATTCAGGTTTGACATGTACCTAATGTTAAGACTTCGAGGAAGTTGTTCATGATAACACAGGAGTAGGATCCATGAAGTTCCTTGCAATTCAGATTCTCAAAGTAGAAATACAAGAAATTTAAGATGGCCTTTCTCCTAGAATAGTAGTGGCTGTAAGGCAATAGTTGTACATTTTTCTTTGCAGCATTTGAGCTGCATGTGTGGAGTACTTAGGCCTATCTCAATCAGGATGAATTCTGTTAGTGTGGACAATGGAAATAATGAGTCTTTGCTAACCCAGCTGATTTTGATTGAAAGCAACACAGTACTCAAATGAGCAGCTCAGCCAGCTAACCATAAATGGTAGTTGCTTGCTTCAAAGTCAGAAACTGTGGTGTGGGGGGTGAGCTGGGTAAAAGACTACTGCCCAGCAGTGGTAGAAGGTTACCTTAGCTTTACAGTGTAGACATTTAAAATTGTATGTAATTTTTTCAATGCCTGTGATATTTGTCAAATACAAAGGAAAAAATATTTAATAGTTCAGCCTAAAAAGGAAAGTGATAAAGTATGTGTATTAATGAAAAACAATAGACATTACCATTGAACATTTTGTTGTTCAGCAGAGGGAAAGAGAAAAAAAGCACTGGAGTATTCTTCAAGGAATAATAGCTTTGCATTTGTGAGACAAGTCAAATGAAGTATTGAAATTTGTTACAAGGTGTAAAGATCCAAGTAGATGCAAGTTGTCTTATCTCTTCCTGGTGTCATCTAGGGGTCTGCAAGTACTGCTCACACCTGTCCTTGCAAATATTCTTGAAGGAGATCAGGAAAAATGCTGGGGATTTGACCAGTTCTTTGCAGAGACGAGTGACATACTGCACCGAATAATAATCCACATCTTTTCACTGCAGCAGATGACCCTGCACAAAGTTTATATTCACAGCTATAATACGTAAGTGTTCTCTCTACTGTGACCTCAGATCACCGCTGTTATAAATTCAGTAGCCTTTCCTTGCTCTTGCATCTGAGGAAGTGAAAGCTTGTCATTCTCCTGTGTAGTTGCAATGCATGTTGACCAAAAATAAAAATGAAGTCATTGAAGGTCAAATCTACTGATCTTAAACTTGGTCTTAATCATTGACAGAACACAGATTTAATCCTTGACCTTTTACAATGTTTCTATGTTCATAATGGATACCAGTTCATCCCACATTTATATATGTTACTTATTTATAAAGTAGTTTTCCAGAGACTGTGTTCAACTCTCTCCTTTCTTACCTTGTGCACATTTTGTATTCTTGAGGACATCATCTGTGTCTGACATAAAACTCACAGGGATTCTGAAGTTGTAATTAGTACAACTTAGGATCCTGAGTTATATGGATTTCACTTTATGGTCAGTAAGTGCTGATGTTAGAAGCTGTAAAGTCTGGTTTGCAGTTTGATACAAAAGTAAGTGCCTTTGCCTTATTACAGATAATGCAGAGCTTGTGTTTAATATGCAAACAGATACAGTTATTTCATCAGATGTATCAATACAGTTCTGGCCTTTCTCAATTTTTCTATTCTGTCATTTATATTTTGAGAGCCCAAAATCTACTTTTGCAGAGGAATCTTTCTTGTAGCTCAAACTGCTGTTTGTACTTTGTTTTTAAAATTTATTTTATTATTATTTACATTTATGTACTAGCTCTATTATTAAGAAGTGACAGTGTACTAGTACTGCACAGGAAACAAATTCTTCCTGTTAGTGTCCTTAAAGTTTTTCTTCTTTTGGGGAGGTTTTTTTGTTTGTTGGGTTGTAGGGCTTTTGAAGGTGGGGAGGTTTGTTATGAATTCTTATGCCTTGTATCCATTGATTGCTGGAAATAAAATACCAAAGTGTCTTTTGTCTTCCTTATAACTGCTGTTTTAGGAGATAATCTGGCTGTCTGTTAGCTTACAGGCTGAATTTAGGGTGTGTGCTTTTTGAGATGTAAACCACCAGACTTTTCTCTTGGAGAGACCATCTATCTCCTCTGAAGAAATGGATATGCCTGAGAAAACTAAAGTATACTTCCTTCCGCTCCTATGGTGTTTCCTGTTCAGACTTCAGGCCAAAGCACGTTTGTTTACACAGACGTGCTTTGGTGGAAAATCAGAGGTAGAAAGGGAAGTTTGATATTTTGCAGGAAATAGCATTTACTTTTGTAACAGAGCAACCTGGAGCCTTAGGCAGTGTGCCACTTTCTGTTCTGCTTATAAGTCAAATGCTCTATGTGTAAAAACAGTTCTTAATTAATCAGAAGTAAAAGGGATTTTTATTTAAGTAATACAGACTCTAAATTTTGAACTATTGTAGTGGGTCTAACTACTACTGAATATATTGTTTCTGTTCTAGAGCTGCTATATTTCATGAGTTGGTCTACAAACAGACAAAAATACCATCTCAGAATCAAGAACTGTTATATGAAGGTCGGCGTTTAATACTAGAGCCTGGCAGATTGGCACAGCACTTCCCCAGAACAACTGAGGAGAATCCTATCTTTGTAGTAAGCAGGGAGACGGTGAACTTTGTTGGATTAATTTATGAAGAAGGTATATGAAAGTAATTTCTCTTTTCATATAGCTATGTTTTGTAAATAGTTTTGGTTATTTATTTGTTTTATGTCTGTTATGTCTTAGAAATAGCATTCAAAATTTTTCTCTCTTGATACCTGAAGTTCTAAGTACGCAGTCCAATTTTTTCCAAAAATGCTGAGTATCCAGCATATTTTTACAGAAATGGTAGATGCTTGTAATGTTCCTAGTGCTGTGAACCTGAATATTTGTGTGTTAAGATGTAGTGGAGTTCTGAAATTTTTTCAAGCATGACACTTTTAACAGGTAGAAAGGAACATTACTGAATGTAATTCAAAGGTGGTTATTTTGTTCCATTACTCACCAAGTGGAAATTGAAGTTTTGGGGTTTTTTTAATTTGTCATGATTGTGGTTAGCCTTTCAGTTAACAGAGGAGGTCTTGACAACTTAGCTGAGGGGGGTCATATGCCACAACAGAATGCCATACAGGAAAAAAAAGAAACTGAGTTTTTGCATTTCCATTTATTGTTGAGAGGCTTATAGAGGGCCCTGTGCCAGAAACGTTTTTGATAAGAGATGAGCTGGAGGATATGCTTCCAACTGAGAGATCAGTGTTGCTTTTGTCACTATGTCCTATATTGACTGCTTGGGCCAGCTGGCACTCACACAGAAGTGCTGAAGAGCGTGGGTAGGTGAGCTGTTTGTGGAAGGATCAACAGGGCTTTTATATTGTGTCAGAGCTTTCTGAAGGAGTCAATAAGCATGAGAACAAAGGACATTCAGCTGATAGAGGCTACCCTAGGCTTAAAAAAGCTATTTGGTGAAGTCCTCCCCTTAAGAGTCTCAATGAAACTAAGAAGCAGTGAGATAAAAGGGAACAGTCTCCCATGTGGACAAACATAGGGCTGAAAAACAGAAATAAATGGTTGGCTCTCTCAGTGGAGAGAGATTTCTAGTGGAGAGCTGCATGAAATCTGTGCTGTGTAGCATGTTTAAAAGGGGGTCTGGAAAAGGAAGTAAAGGACAGTTTGCTGAAGATACCAAGTTACTTAAAGCTTTTTCAAGGCAAAGCCTGGTTTTGAAGTACATGCAAACCACACAATATTGAAAGGCTTGGCAGTAACAGATTAGGTGAAAATCCATGTAGATACACATAAAAACAGTGTACGGGGTGGGGAGGAGAAACAGACTGAACTTTTGAAGTCTCTTTTGGAAAATAAGAAAATACAGGTGTTTATTTTATGTTTCAGTTTTACTTCCTAAAGTACATCAACGTTATGATTTGGATGGGGATGCCAGTATGGCTAAAGTGAGTAATGATGATTTTAATTTATATACCTGTCTCAGATAATGATACTGAAATTAAATCTATTTGATACTCAGATGAATAATGTTAATGAAACTATTTTTAATATACAAGTGAAAATTCTGATTGACAGAAATGTATTTGTTAACAAGGGCTCCAGAAGTATATTAAAGCCACACTTTGTATGCAAAATATATCTGTATATTTTTTTAAAAGAATAACGATGCTAAAAAACAGCCTTCTAAAGTCCAAGTGCTTTGTTACTGCTTAACTCAGTGATGGGGGGAAAGAAGCCTGCCACTTTGGAGACCTGAAGTTAGCTAGAAGATTCATAACATCCCCTGTGACAGTGCAAAACTTACCGTAAGAAAAATAACTTTCATCTTTCTCTTAGTAGAGAGGAGTCTCTAGGACTGTGTGGAATATCTGTTACCTTTCTTGCAAATTTTTCAGCATCTGGGGGATTGTAGAGGATGTTTCATTCTGTGGTCATTTTTTAAAAAACAACTGAATCACATAGAATCACACAGAATCATCTAGGTTGGAAAGGACCCTGGAGATCATCTAGTCCAACCGTTCGCCTAGCGCAGTTCCCACCTACAGCATATCCTTAAGCTCTAAATCAACCCTACTCTTGAGCAACTCCAGGGATGGGGACTCCACCACCTCCCTGGGCAGCCCATTCCAACAGCTAACAACCCCTTCTGGAAAGAAATGCTTCCTAAATATCTAGTCTGAACTTTCCCTGGCGCAACTTGAGGCCATTCCCTCTTGTCCTATCATTTGTTACTTGGTTAAAGAGACTCATCCCCAGCTCTCTGCAACCTCCTTTCAGGGAGCTGTAGAGGGCGATGAGGTCTCCCCTCAGCCTCCTCTTCTCCAGACTAAACACCCCCAGTTCCCTCAGCCGCTCCCCGTATGACCTGTGCTCCAGACCCTGCACCAGCTTCGTTGCCCTTCTCTGGACACGCTCGAGTCATTCAATGTCCTTTTTGTAGTGAGGGGCCCAAAACTGAACACAGGAATCGAGGGGCGGCCTCACCAGTGCCAAGTACAGGGGCAAGATCGCTTCCCTGTCCCTTCTGGCCACACTAATCCTGATAGAAGGCAGGATGCCATTGGCCTTCTTGGCCACCTGGGCACACTGCTGGCTCCTGTTCAGCCGGCTGTCAGTCAACACCCCCAGGTCCCTCTCTGACTGGCAGCTCTCCAGCCACTCCTCCCCAAGCCTGTAGCGCTGCTGGGGGTTGTTGTGGCCCAAGGGCAGCCCCCGGCATTTGGCCTTATGGAAACTCCTCCAGTGGGCCTCAGCCCATGGCTCCAGCCTGTCCAGGTCTCTCTGCAGAGCCTCCCTACCCTCGAGCACATCAACAATCCCCCCCCAACTTGGTGTCTTCTGCAAACTGACTGAGGGTGCACTCGTTCCCCTCGTCTAGGTCATCAATACAGATGTTAAACAGGAGTGGCCCCAAAACCGAGTGCTGGGGGACACCACTCGTGACCAGCCACCAACTGGATTTAACTCCGTTCACCACAACTCTCTGGGCCCAGTCGTCCAGCCAGTTTTTTACCCAGTGAAGTGTGTGATTGTCCAGACCTTGAGCAGCCATTTTTGCTAGGAGAATGATGTGCGAAACGGTGTCAAAAGCCTTGCTAAAGTCAAGGTAGACAACATCCACAGCCTTTCCCTCATCCAGTGAGCAGGTCACCCTGTCATAGAAGGAGATCAGGCTTGTCAAGCAGGACCTGCCTTTCATAAACCCATTCTGACTGGGCCTGAGCATCTGGTTGTCCCACATGTGTTGTGTGATGGCACTCAGGATGAGCTGCTCCATCAGCTTCCTGGGCACCAAAGTCAAGCTGACAGGCCTGTAATTTCCCGGATCATCCTTCTGACCCTTCTTATATATGGGCGTCACACTGGCCAATTTCCAATCTGTCAGGACCTCCCCGGTCAGCCAGGACTGCTGGTAAATGATAGAAAATGGTCTGGCGAGCACCCCAGCCAGCTCCTTCAGCACCCTTGGGTGTATCCCATCCGGTCCCATAGACTTGTGTATGTTTCTGTATTCTGGCTGTGGAGGCTGGATTTCATCAATACAACTAACCTTGCTATTAACGACTGAGGCAAAGAAAGCATTAAGGACCTCAGCCTTTTCCTCATCACTTGTTACCATGTTTCCTTCTGTGTCTAGCAGGGGATGGATACTCTCCCTGGACTTTCTTTTGCTACTGACATACTTATAGAAACTTTTCTTGTTATCCTTGATTGCGGAGGCCAAATTAATTTCCAGTTGGGCTTTAGACCTCCTGATTACCACCCTGCATAGCCTCACAGCCTCTTTGTAATCACTGTGAGTGGCTAGCCCCTTCTTCCAAAGGCTGTAAACTCTCCTTTTCTTCCTAAGTTGCAGCCAAAGCTCCCTGTTCAGCCAGGGTGGTCTTCTCTGGTGTCAGCTTCTCATAGAGCACCTGGGGACCACCTGCTCCTGAGCCATTAACACTTCCTTCTTAAAGAGTGCCCAGCCTTCCTGGACCCCTATACCCTTCAGGAGAGTCTCCCAGGAGATCCTTTCAAGCAAGTGCCTAAACAAGACAAAGTCAGCCCTTTGGAAGTCCAGAATGTCAGTCCTGCTTAGCTCTCTCCTGATCTCTCTAAGAATAGAGAACTCTATTATTTCATGATCGCTGTGCCCTAGTCGACCTCCAACCTCCATGTCGTCCACCAGTCCTTCTCTGTTGACAAAGAGGAGATCCAGCAGGGCACCTTCTCTGGTCGGTTTACTCACCAGTTGCATCAGGAAGTTGTCTCCCACACATTCCAGGAATCTCTAGGACTGGTCTCGTTCTGCCGTGTTGTATTTCCAGCAGATGTCTGGGAAGTTAAAGGACAAGTGATTGTGGCATCAAGAACAAGGGCAAGTGATCATGAGATTTCACCTAAGTGCCTATAAAATATCTTGTCCATCTCTCTGTTCTGGGTGGGTGGCCTATAGTAGACTCCTACTACAACATCTGCCCTGTTGGCCTTCCCCCTGATTCTAACACAAAGACACTCCACCCTGTCTTCGCTACACTTGTGCTCAAAGCAATCATAACAGTCCCTAACATACAGAGCCACCCCACTCTCTCTCCTTCCCTGTCTGTCCCTCCTGAAGAGCTTGTAGCCATCAACTAGCACACTCCAGTCATGGGAGACATCCCACCATGTTTCTGTAATAGCAACAACATTGTAATTTTCCTGTTTCATCACAGCTACAAGCTCCTCCTGTTTGTTACCCATGCTGTGTGCATTGGTAGAGATGCACTTCAGATGGGCTGGTGTTTTGCCCCTTTCCCTCTTCAAATCTAGTTTAAAGCTCTGTCAATGAGCCTAGCTAACTCCTGCCCCAAAATCCCCTTCTCTCTCTGGGACAAGGTGCATCCCATCTGATGTCAAAAGATCAGGTGCCCTCTATACCAACCCATGATTGAAGAATCCAAATCCCCGATGGTAACACCAGTCTTGGAGCCTCCAGTTCATCTGCTGAATTCTCCTGTAATCTTCCTCATCCATCCCTCCGACCACAGGGATGGAGGAGAACACAGTTTGTGCCCCCAATCCCTTAAGCAGTTTTCCCAAGGACCAGAAGTCTCTCTTCATTGCTTTAGG
The DNA here is from genome assembly GCF_965140245.1 of Athene noctua. Taxonomy (NCBI): domain Eukaryota; kingdom Metazoa; phylum Chordata; class Aves; order Strigiformes; family Strigidae; genus Athene; species Athene noctua. The sequence goes on along the minus strand of NC_134039.1, from coordinate 50,200,691 downwards.
CCTTCTCCTGGTAATGTCATCACTACGTACCTAAAAAACCAGGAGAGGGTAGTAATCCTTTGGTCTCACTAGGGTGTGGAGTTTTGCTGTGAGGTCCTTGATGCAGGCCCCAGGGAGGCAGCAGACTTCCCTATGAAGCAGGTCCGGTCTGCATATGGGGCCTTCGACACCCCTTAGAGTGGAGTCACCCACTACAATGACTCTTCTGGGGTTCTTTTCAGAGCTGGTTTTAATACCTGGTCTGAAGTGACCTGGCCTTCGTGGACCTTGGTCTTCTTCGTTTGTCTCATTTTCTTCCTCCTTCTCTTCTTTGTTCAAAAGTTCCAGGGCCCCGAAGCTATTGTGAAGGGACACCATGGAGGGTGAGGGAGGTGGGGAGAGGATTTTCCTGCCTCCCTGAGCAGGGACCTGTTTCCAGCCTCCCTCGTCTCTTAGGTCTTCTCCTTCTGCCTGGTAGCAAGAGGATTAGGGATTCCCTGCCTCGTTGGAGCTTCCATTAGCTCCTGTTGCTTTAGGGGTGCTAGGGTGTTACTCCACCAGTCAATTTCCCGTTCACACTCCCTACTTCTTCTTAATTTCTCAACCTCTTCTTTGAGTCCCACCACCAGGCTGAGCAGGTCACCCAGCTGATGGCAGTGCACACAGGTGCTGTCACTGCTGCCCTCCAGCAGGACCGACAGGCTCAGGCACTCCCTGCAGCCCGAGACCCGAACCTCTGCATGTCTGCGTGGCAGCTCTGTCTGGGTCGCCACGTTCTTTCTGGTGGTGGTTTTGATGCGAGTGGAGACTATGGTTTGGTCTACTCGTGGCGGACCGTAAAGGGGCTAGCTTGGATAAGTTCAGGAACCCAGAGAGCGTCTGCTTGCCCTGCTGTGCAAACTGACGCGCCTCACACTTCTGACGTGCCTCACACTTCTGACGTGCCTCACACTTCTGACGTGCCTCACACTTCTGACGCGCCACGTGCTGTTTGCCCGCCCTGTTCGCCGCGCTCCCTGGGGGCTGCTCTTTTACGTGAGGGCCTGCGACGGTGTCACTCCGGTCTCCGCCCACTCTGAGAATGTATGCATTGCTATGCTTTGACTTTGACTACTGTTTATACTATGCCTATAAAATAATGGCTTACTGAGGAGCCTTGTATTCAGGCATGGTAGTCCTGAAAACGTGTCTCTTTAAATCCCAGAAGTCTTTAAAATCAGTAAACAGAAAGTTATCAGTTGATATTAATGATTTAAAATACTCTAAATTATAATCTCTGAAACTTTGTTCACAATTCTGAATAATGCAGTAAACTTGTAAGTGGAATTAGGTGAATGAAGAGAGTCCCTAGACTTTAAAAATGTGTCATTTTTTACAAGTTTCTTTTAATGTATGTGTTTAATTCCTAAACTACTGAAGAAATGTACTTACGACTTCCCAGAAATTAAAGTAAATCCTGAGAGTAAGTGTTGTCGTTTTTATTTATAGGGGACTTATTTTCATCCCTAACAGATATTTCAGCATAACTGGAAAAACTCACCACCATGTTTAGCTCTGCCTCCATAATTAGTGTTTGGTTGTCTCCCAACTAAAGTTTGGGTGAAGTTACACATTTTAAACTACCACTTTCATGTTGCTCTTTCTTTTATTAATCTGTGTTGCTTTGTTGTGATTAATTGATTCAATTGTTAAGAGAATGCCAGATTACTACTAATGTTGGGCTTTTTTTCCACCAGGCAGTAACAGGTATCGTGTGTTATGCCTGTAGAGTTGCCAGTTCTTTGCTACTTTACCAGGAGCTGATGCGAAAAGGAATACGATGGCTAATGTAAGCAATTGATTGAATTTCATTGTGCTTTTTTTAAATTGATATATGCATTCATTATCAATGCATAATTCTGTGATCTCTGAGTATCTTTGGAGGTTTTCTTTACTCCTTGAATATGACTAGGCTTTCTGAATTTTTCCTTCTTTCTGTCATTAAGGAAACAAAAATTGTTTTTTATGACAATAAGGTTCAGGTATTTGCAATTTCACTTTCTTCTGTGGGTAAATTAAACCTAGTGTCTGATAACATGCAGGTACAATTATGCAGCTTGCACAAGACCATTTTATATGAGGATTATACTAATGCATCTCTAACTGAAAGCAATTCTTACTAGCAGTTATTACTGTAGGTATATTGTATTACTGATTGCTGGTAAGATGGCAGTTGAATACTTCTGTTACAGACTAATGCTTCACTTTTTTTAGTGAAATAATCAAGGATGATTACAATGAAATGGTTCATAAAAAGACAGAGGTTGTCATCAGGCTGGATTTCTGCAGCAGAAACATTGAGAAAGCTGAGAAAATGTGAGTAGAAGCACTACACTGAATGCATTGATTTTTTATTATCATCTTCAATGACAGCGGTATTTTAGGTTATGTTTATTTATGGAATTTTTGCATATAAAAATTTGAATTTGAATCAGCATGGATTTGCTGATGGCAGTGACTTAAACAGATGTAGTAATATGCTTTACTCTAATTTGAGTGTTAATTTTGCTGCTTAACCTAGTGGGAACAAGTAATTACTATCAAGTAGTAATTGTACGCGTTGTTTTTCTCTTTTCTTCTCTGACTCAGCTCATTTGCTGTTGTTGACTTTAGAAACTCTAGTAAAGCCTGGACAAAGAATCCAGTAGTTTTCTTTTCATTAGTGCTTTAGCGCTTTTGTCACTAAGTTTGCTTGTGTGTGTTTATTAAGGATGACTTTAAATACTGCCCCTTTCACAGCTTTAAGACTGTAGCATTTTCTGCATGGAAGGAATTTGAATGTTGAAATATAACATAGAGCAGATTAAAAAAAAAAAACACACCACAAAAAACAAACAAACAAACAAAAAAAACCAAACAAAAAACTCCCAGCAAAACAAACCTACCAAAAAACCCAAAGCTGCATTAGAATATCATTAGATCACAGTCCATGCACATAGGAATGCCAAATGTAAACCGCACAGGAAATTCCACTTCTGACATTTTTTAAAAATGCATATTATGTTATTTTTGTCTATTTTGGTTAATTCAAATGGCGGAGGTCTGTATCACAGAATATCACTGTTGCTCATGTGGACTCATTTAGATCTATATAGTAGAAAGTTTTTTAGAGCGCTTCTTTAAAACTGGCAAAATTAGAGTAAGGAGCAACTAAAGAATTATTGTCTTTTAACATAGGAGACTTCCAAGTTTCAAAGACCACAGAAGACACTTATTTTTCTTGTCTTCTGTTCTGAGGAAGCAAATGTTTTCCAGTGGACAGTACTCTTTTGCCTTACCTCTTCCAGTCAAGTGCTGTCTGTAGGAGATGGGACTGCACCACTGTATTCTCACTCCAAGTTTCACTTTTTCTCTCTCCTGATCTTTGTTTCATCGCTCAGTCCTACTCAGTGTCCAGCTGTCAGTCACATACTTTTCCACTTTTAAAGTGTCCTTGAAGTGTTTTGTTCAGTCTTTCTACAAACTAGCATTACCTCTGTAAGGTGTGTTATTCTCATGCAGGTTGATGCAAACTTTAAATCCCATCTCTTCATAGGATTCTACTATGGGTAGTTGTTTTCTTATCCACCTTACTGCCAGTCTCCCACAAATGCCCTCTTGGTCATAGGATTCTCTAAACTTGCTTTCAGGCTGTTCTGAAAACACACATGCCCACAAGATAATTAACACACACGTAGAGCCACTTGGTTTGCAGAGTAGACTTAATAGATTTGAGCCATGTTGGAGCTGCTATGCATGTGCAAATTGAACAGCTTGTACATAGTAATTAGGGATACTCAAGAATTTGTCAGATTTGCTGTGTGCATGCCAAACATGTACAGACTGACACACCTGGGCTTTGAGGTGCGTGCTTTAAAAAAAACCCACAGAAACAGTACAACTAGCAAAGTTGATAACTAGCAAGATAACAGTATACCTGTGTAGCCTAGTTACAAATCATCAGGGCTGTAATCCAAACTTCTTCAAGACAGTTTACACTAGTTGACAGGACTGGTTCATGTTCACTCTGTATGTGGTTCAGATAGCTCTTTCCTGCATTCTGCCAGGTCCCCACAGAAGAAAGCCACTTCTTGTTCAGAAGAAACTGATGTAGGTTCTGATTTGTGATTCTAGTGCATTCAGCAGTATCTCAGAACAGCAGTTTGAAAACATTATGTTCACTTGTGAACTGGAGCACTTCTCATGTGAACAGAAATTTTCAATGTGTTTGCACATGGTCTTTCAGCCTCTTAGGAAGGGGTAGGATTTTCAGTTCATTTGACTTCCGAAGGCTTATGAGTTAGCAAAGGATGTGTCCTTGTTTGTCCTCCCTTTTCAAGGCTTTGCTTCAAAGCATGACAATGCAAAACTTCTATTTGGAAACTATTGAGCTTGAGCAAAGTATGTATTTTTTGAAAGCAGCTGAGCTGGTTTTGATGTTTTTTAAAATTAAATGGGCCTGAGGCTCAATAGGAAAAATATCATCCCAAATGATTTATTTGGCATTTGAACTATGGTCATATGGAAAGTATCAATATGAACAGATGGTGCTACTAACCCAGCCTTTAAGGTTTTGTTAACTCAGCTTTTCCAATAATTTTCCACAGAAAAGCATTTTGGTGCACTGGGGTATTAGTTTGTTGTGTGTTATTGGCTACTTTAAATAAATTTAGTTTGGTAACCTTTTAAAAATGATTTGATGAGAGGAAATAGTTTTCCACTGCCTGTCAAGGACAACTAATGAGAATAGAATAAAGAAGTCAGGAATGGAAGTTTCAAACTTTTTTTTAATAGTTCTAGGAAAAAAAAATCAAGGAAATTTTTTTCATAACTAAAATGTTTCCATTATTAACGGCCATTTTAGTTTGTCAGTGTTTCACGGTTGCTGCTTGACAGATACTGTATTTCATAGAAAAGGTAGTTGTTACGCTCTAGATTAAAGAAATATTTTGAGTGCATTTATTGTTTGTTTATTTTCTAACTGCACTTTTTTTGTGGTCAGATATGAGAATTTGATGCAGATCAACTTGGAAGCATCAGAAGTGGATGAAATTTCAGAGATACACACGAAACTGTTGCGTGTAAGTAACTTACAAAGCCTGTGTCCTTCTCAAAATGGTGTTTCTAAAGAAGAAGCCAAATACTCAATAACAGGTTTTTCTGTGACTAATAACTATGAATTTTCAAAGTAATTTCTGGGTCTGCCAAAGGTGTTTAAAATGCCCATACTGAGATGTGGATACCTTTCTGAAAACAGTAACTCTTATTATCTTCACTTCACTGGGCTAATAAAAGGAAGATCCTGAAAATACTTTTTCATTTTCTAAAATACTCAAGTAAAAAATTACAACCACGAAATATATTCTACTTTGCAGTTGTTTTCCCTTTTCGTAAAGATTTTTAAACTACTTCGTTAGCTTTCTAAAATGATACATACACAAACACACTTCAGAGTGATCAGCTTTGAAATTTGCATCGTGTTTCCAGACAAGTAAGGAAAAATTGAAAATAACTTTACACATTGGTGTCCTGGGAGCAAGTATAAAGTTCTCCATTCAAAAAGAAATAGGTGATTAGTGCACTTTTATTTTGAGGGCTGTATGAACTGCAGAGAAAGAATGGTATGAATCATGTGGATAGGCATTATACAAATTCTTAACAAACCAAAAGAACAAGTGTAGAAGTAAATAGGGAATCTATGAAAGGTAGAAACTTACTGTTGAAAGGAAATAAATACTAACTAACAGAAATGCCAGCATCAAAGATGATTGATTCTTTAATAATACCATGCTTTATCTTCTTTTAGCAAAGCCTAGGCAGATAATTGGGCATATTTCTTTAATGAAGGTCAGTGAAACAAATGGGTCTGTAGTATTAACGTGCTCGGTCTGTTTTTAGCCTCAATTAATTTTTCACTTTACCCAGTGGTAAGATTGAACTTTCTTGCTCTTGTGTAGCTCTCCAGTTCTCAGGGAACAATAGAAACTAGTCTTCAAGATATCAAAACCAAACTGTCTCCTGGTGGTTTACTGGCTGACACCTGGGCAAATCAGGAAGGCATGCATCCAAAAGACAGAAAGTGAGTAACTGTATTAATTGTTTTAATATTTATTGAATTCTACATTGAATTATAGTTCATAAAACTTATTAATAGATACTTAAGGTTATTATAAAATATCTCATTTTCATCCTTTTGTCCCTCTAGTCCAGAAAGGCTGCAGGCACTGCTATGTTCCATCACAGATATTTATTATCAGTTCAAAAAAGACAAAGCGGAACGAAGTAAGTAATTTATTTGATTCACTTTTAACATAAACTGTAATGTAAAGGACAGGTCAGGTCAGTCCTTGTTCTAGTAGGATATCTGTGGTGTGAACGGAGAATTAGTCAGCAACAGTGAATATGTTTGTAGGTCAGTCTTAGTGAGATAACATCTCGCTCATATGCCCGTATGAATGAAACACCACTATTAATCTGATAAATTTGAATTGCAAGACTAGATAGCAGAAAAAAAAAGTAAATGAGCACTTTTATCTATCAGGATAGGAGAAGGAAACCATAGAGGAAATGGGCGAACTTAGTGCAGTTTTACATAAATACAAGTAACAGAATTAAACTGGTAATGTCTGTCATCTGCTCTGATCCTAGGACTTCCTTATAATGAAGAACAAATTCACAAGTTTGACAAGTAAGTTTTGAAGTTACCTTTGGGAAATACCATTATTGCTTTCAGGTCCTTCAGGTGCTCTTGCCAATAACAACCTCTTTCGGATTGCTTTGTAAAAAATTTCCTTGAAGTATCTTACACAGGGGTGCTAACATATGATAATGAGGTGCTTTCTGGCAGTGGAGTTCCTTCACTGATAGACCTTCTAAATGTAGATGTGAAATATTTGTTTGTTATCTGGGCATAACTGTCTTATAGAAACTACATTTTTTTTCATTTTTCTATGGAGAAAAAAGCCCTCAGTAAGGGTGAAGTGACTTTGTAACTAAGGTGGAGATAATTTTCTACAGATGAATAAAATACAGTTAGACTGTAGCGTGGCAGTATCCCTTAGTTTCGCTTACTAGTGCAATGCATAGTGTGGTAAGGCAGTTACATTGGGGTTACTGTCTGCAACACTAACCAGAACTGGGATTTGGTTTGCTTTCCTGTCCTTATCTGCTTGCTTTTTTCTCTTGTCATAAATTTAAGCTGACACAAAAATCCTGTGTTTTCCCTGCATGTGTATTGCTTAGCACAAAGGATTATTCATGTATGCTGGAAGTTCCAAGTATCTGCAGATGGCAAATAAAAAATAATAAGGATTTCTGTCCTCTCCATTTAGAATCCCTTTTCCTTAAATATACCTGCTTGGATAAATACAGACTCAGAGAAGACATTTGACCATTTGTTCATATACAAATAATTGCAACTAAATGCTTCAAGTAATGATTTTTTTTCCCTGCTAGGGAGCATTTTTGAAACATAAACTGTCAGTTCATGCAGCGTGTTGAATTCTTACATATTACAACACCACGAATCAAGGTGGCTGAAAGGATTTGAAGTCCTGGTACCTCTTCTCCAAGTTTCAGGAAGTTAGAGGAACAAGGTTTTGAAAGCAGTGTAACACTGTTCCGGTTGCTTCTGTGTTGCAGGCAGAAGCTGTATTTGCATGCTACAAAAGCCATAGCTCTATTCAAAGATGAATGTGTCAGCAAGTATGATACATTTTTGGACAAAGCTGAGGACTGGACAAGGCAAGCTATTGATTTCTTTAATATTTGGTAATGTTCACCGCACCACTTTTATACAGGAAGCTCTTAAAACTTTTTTTCTTTTAGGAAAATGCTTCACACGAGGAAGCAGTTACTGGCTCTCACCAACCAGTGTTTTGATATTGAAGAAGAGGTATCCAAATACCAGGATTATATAAATGAGGTAGAATGCTTCAAAATTATGTAAAGTGTTTGCATAGATAAAAGATTATTCCACATTGTTTAATGTCAATAGTGTTGTTTTTTAGGGAGTCTTGCATTAATGCAGTCATATTAAAATAATAGGGCTGCATGGATGTAGAATTTGGTCTATAATAGCTTCATTGCTGATGTTGGAGTGGGGTACAATGTGGTGTGATTTTTTTTTTTTTTTTTTTTTTTATCCTGACTTTATTTTGGAGTTTGGTGGGGCTTTTTTTTGGTTTGGCATTTTTGGTGAAGTTTGGGGGTTGTTGTAGCGGGTTTTTTGGTAGCGTTAGCATTCCCCTGCCAAAAATCTGTGCAAATGGATGTTGGTTCATTGAGAAGTGTTCTGTGTAACTATTATCATAAGGGTATCTGAGCACCTAGAGGATTATCTTAATACTCTTATGAAGCATAATAACACTACTCCCATATTCAAGATTAGGGGATACATACTTAAGGATACATGCTAAACTAATGCTGCTGGTGACATGAAAGAAAATGTTTCGTTAAGATTTGGATGGTGACTCTGCAGGATGCAGATTTATCAGAATTACCTCAAAATTGAGAGAAAGCATTTTCATGCAGTAAAATAATTATTCTTTATAAGGGAAATATAAATGAAAGAAAAGCGCCTGATAAATGTAAAAACAATTGAGTAATGGTGGAGAGCAGTATATTGCATGTTTATTTTAGTAGCACTACTGAGTCAGTTATTGATTAGGATCCTGTTGCCTTAGGATATCTACAGACATAACAAATATCTAATTCTTCCTTTTGAGAGTTTATTATGAAAGTGTAAGACAGTTAGGAAGATGGAACAAATCAGGGAACTACAGGTTGTGTCAGCAGAAAATTTGCCATGATGATCTCAACTTGGGAAGTATCAGCTGCCCCACTACCATAATGATTTTATAAGACATCACAGCAATGGAGAATTTAAAGAAGGATTTTAAGGTGGACATCAAGATAATTATGACAACTTACATTGTAACTTTTATTTCCTTTTTATCTGTTACAGTTACAAGATACTCTGCCACAGAAAATGTTTGCAGCTTCCAGTGGAATGAAACATACAATGAATACAGTCTATCCAAGTTCAAACACATTAGTGGAAATGACTTTGGGGTGAGAATTTCTTAATTGGATTCATGTAATATTCTATACCTGTTATGCAGGCTAATTGGGAAAAAAGTTATGGTTGATACTTTGTGATTGCTGTATTAAGATCAAGCATTTTATATTGCAGAAAAAACTTGATATTGCTAAAGTGGTGATACAGAATTGGAAGTGAGTAGGAGACAACACTAATATATCATCCGTCACTTTTAGTAAATAATCAACCCATTATCTGTCCCTTATTTTGTATGTAATGACAAGTTGCTGAAAGCTGTGTGATGGTGGGTTATCATAGCAGATGACTATATTTGCTAATATAAAAATTGTAACCTTTCTTTCGTTTCTTGTTACTACAGTATGAAGAAACTAAAGGAGGAAATGGAAGGGGTCGTTAAAGAGCTGGCTGAGAATAATCACATCTTGGAAAGGCAAGCAATTGTTATCCTTTTTGGGCTGATATTAGAAATGGGCTTAATTTTCTACATTTTGTAGATTCAGAATTTAAACTAAGGGACGGTTCTATAAGCTCTTTAACTGTAAATATATTTTGAACTGTTGATCTGAAGTGTAACCAGAAAAAGTATTTAAAACCTTTAAATGTTACTGTAAAATCATTCTGACACAGCAGTTGTGGCATTTTCGTTTCATGTTAGTTATGTTTAGCTAATAAAAATATCTGTTGCAGTAATCCAGTTGTATCTTTTGACTCCTCACTTTTAGACATAATTTTTAACAACTGTGGAATTATACCAGTATGAATGAATGATTTTGCAGTTTTCAGATGGCTTAAAGTGAAGAGGCCAACGTATTTCTTACAAGCCTGAGAGGGTCATTATGTCATTATCACATAAGACTGACTGCTTTTTTTTCTATGATGATGATAAAATATATAAAAATAATGATCTCCTGAAAGCTTCAGAGTCAGTTGCTGATGGACCTGAGTTTAGCTTTAAGCTGAATTTCTTTGGTTTTGTTCCCCCACCCCCAGACCAATACTTGGAGCATAGTATCCTTTTATCTTCTTTTCACATACCGAAGTTAGATACAAATGCATGTGTTGGCATGTGGCAAGGGAAAGGAAAACCCCATAAATAAATTATAATGAATTAAGGATTGATTCTATAATCTAGTCAATCACCTAAGAATATACTGGTTTTTCATTTTAGATTTGGTACTTTGACTGTGGATGGTGGCCTGCGGAACATGGACTGTATCTAGCTTTCAGAGGACCTGAAGAGGACTTGTTAATTTTTTTCAAAGGGAAAAAAATACTGTTGGGACATTTAAAGACAGATAATAAATCTCTATCCAGGGTTTTTTCCCCTCTACAACTGTAGTATTAGAAAAAAATGTAAATATGTATAATATGTAAATATAAAAGAAATACATATATATATATATATATATCTTTTTTTGGTCAGTGTTAGGATAGAATTACTCCTGGCAGGAATTTAGCACCTGGGAGGATCTCTGACAAAGTCCTAAAGGAAAAAGCATTATTGATGAAACTGACATTTGTTTGCTTCGAATATTGCCCTTTCTTTCAGAATGCAATTTAGTCTTTATTGCAGGAGGACCTGCAGAACTCTAAACATTATGAATAGTTTTTAAAGGGTGTTTTGGATTTCTTTTAATCACCACTGTTATTTCAGAATCTAGCTGAATGACTGATCATCACAGACTGTTTTAAATGAAATCTTTTTAAATAAGTGTGAGTAGGGACTAAAAGCGCATATAGAGTGGAAATGCATTTCTCTTTCCTTCACATCCAAACTGTTAATTCACTTCTACTTGAAAAAACAAACTCACTATATTTTTTAAGTTCCTTTCCATATTTGGTGCCATGTTGTCTGTAATCATATGATTTCTCTGTATATGGAAGTTCAGACACAAGTTGTCAGACCGAATGTAAAAATTCCTTTTTTAGAGTAAAGCATTTTCAGAATTTCCCTGAAATCTTGTTGCTCACCACAAGAGAAGCAGGTTCTTAAAACAGCTTTTTCAGAATCCTGTTTGCAGGCATAATTTTTTAAAAAAGGTTAAAAATTGGTTATTAGGAGAATTTGTGGGCAGTCAGTAGATTAGATAGCATCATGCCTCAGTGGTAACTGAATATTGGATAAGTAAGTTACTGGTCTAGATCTTGAAAAGGGACCACACCCACTGCTGATTTAGGACCGAGATATCAAATTTAGGTGGAAAATTTAGTAAGACTATATATTTATTTTCCAGTATCAGAAGTTACTACTTTAGTATTACATCATTGGGTTGCAGAGACACAGAATGAAAAAGTCTGCTTCAAAATATGTAGGAGATGAGAAAGAGAAGAAGAAAACAAATAAAAACTTAGAAAGCATCCCTCACTACGTTTGGATACTACAGACATATTTATTTGTTTCAGACAAAGAGCATACAAATATTGCAGGACTCATTCTTTCCTTGTGGAAAAATTGGGCTGTGGATGTTCATTGGTGTCCAGTAGCACTTCTAATTGCTGTATTACATCTGTAAGAAAAGGTGGACCAACTGTATTTACAGTTTTCCATAATTAATGGTGAAACATTTAGGTATAAACTAAACAGCAGTAACCTGTGCTAGCATCTGATAGTTTTGTGATGCTTATTCCCTGCTTATCTGTCCAGGTCAGAATACAAAACATCTCCACTGTGGTTTTTTTTGGTTGGTTTTAAATATTTGATTAGAAATTTAGGAAATTTATAATTGATTCTTTCAGAGTTAACAGGAAATTCACTGCCTTGATGTCCAAGACCTGCTTTGCAGTGTTCTTTGTGAGAAACAAATGTTAAAAAGGAATTCAGATATTTTGAGCAGCTTCTTTCTTTGCAAGCTTTGATCCCCCCAAAATTTAGCTATGCAAAAGGAGTACAACAATTTGCTACATGTTTTAACTTGGTTAGCCATGGCATTCTTAACTTGTTTGTTTTAAAATACTGGAATCGTGTCTAACTGGAATGTTTTAATGCCTGCTCATATATTTGTTCGTTCATGTCCGCAGTCTTACTGAGTGTCAGTAAAACATATGCAACAAGTGTTAAAAGAATGGGGCTCTCAAACTGTGCATAAATTGTATATTTTTCAAATGTTTTATCTGTAACACTTTGTTGTTTTAGAGGGTCTTAAATTTTGAAAGAAATCAAGTACTAGTTGGAATATATCATTTTCAACTTCTTTATACTGAAGCAATCTGAAAAAGAAAGTTAACTGTAATGAGTATAGTCTGTATAATGAAGTATGTGTGGCATTCTTTTACATGGCTGAAAACAGATACTTTATGTTTGTTTTAAACATTGCTGGTTTAGTGTTGCTAAATATATCAGTAATCTTGTTAAAAATTTTTTTAAGCAATTTTAAATAAGCAGTAGCTAAGGAACTTGAAGTATTCAGTTCATAATCTACTGATTATGTTCTTATGAAGCAAATACATTTTTCAAGCCAAAGTGTAGCGTATAGTACCATCAATTTTTGACTCAAACAAAGTGTCCTGATACTATCAGTCATGTTATTGATTTTCCAAAAGAAGTAATAGAAAATAATATATGGTTCTTCCTCCTGAAGCTGGTTTACTGTTTTGGGGGGTTTAGCTTAGTATATTAATTATCTGTTACTTGAACAAACCTGTCTTCATAGGAATTGTGAAAATGCATGAGTGAATGACTTAATGGCATAAATACATCATCAACCACTTACTGTACAGTGTGTACTTCTGTGTTTTTCCATAATTTCACTTTGTTAATTTCAGTATTACCTTAAAATTTTTATTTCCTTGTAAGTACAATACAAAGCCTGCAATCTGAAGGAGCAAACTGCAGCTTAGCTTGACAGCTGTCCATAAAATGTCATGCAAAACAGAGTCACTAGCACAGGCTATATGGTAGAGCCACTAATCCTTTTTATTTTTTAAGCACTCTGCTGAGGTGTGTTCTGAACAATGCTAGTTCTCTGTAATGGTGGCAAAATTCCTAGTCTCTGCTTAGTGTGAAACAGTCCGCTGGTGGAGCTCAATCAGTACTAATTTAGTTAAACACTGTAGAAGTGGTAATCATAGAATAATTTTTGACATAATACTGTGGCAAGGATTAAAAAGGCTGAATGGAAAAGATTACTTCTGGGGTGTTTTAATCTTGAAGTCTAGAAGAGGGGAGATGTAGAATAAACTGCAGCTGCATAAACTTTTTTGGGTAAAATTAAACACACAACTATTTCCAAGTAGTTGCATAGCCTGCTGTTACTGTTAAATCCCTTCCAGGGCAAGGCATGGTAATGGGGTTTGTCTAGTCACATTTGGTTACCTAAACCAGTGCTGGCTTCTAGCTAGGGACCTGAAAATCAGTGGGATGGCTGCCCTCCCCAGTCTGTGCAGAGGGAAACTTGGCTTACCTGTGACCACCCCAATGACAAGCACTTTTAAACTGGCCTACAGAAATTAAAAAATACTGGCCACCAGAAGGTAAGTTAGGGGAGAAATAAAGTGTGGCAGTCTGGAAAACTCACCTGAGGGGGACTGGGAAAAAATGGGAGTTGGTTGGCTGAAAGACGATTGGAAGAAGGGGGAAAGAAATGTCTTCAGTCATTTAAAGGCTGTTTCAGAAGATCAGTGTTCACCACCCTGTCTGTGGTGAAACGATTAGAGATTATTAATATAAACAGTAGTGCATGAAACAAAAAGCCAGGCTATGAGATTGGAAAAAGCTCTCTAAAAGTAAAGAGTCAAGTGCCAAAACATTGTTCTGGGAACTGAGCAGTATTGTGTAAAGAGGGCTTTTAAGGGCAGGTTCACTGTTGGGAGCTCTTGTGGCTGATTCTGCCATTGGCAAGGCTGCATGACCTTTTCTGTGCTCTAAACAGCTTTTTCTTATTATTATTTGTTCCACTGATCACAAAAAAATGTGGTAGGGGTAGTAGTATCCCTCAGTGCAGTTTGCAGTTTTGACGCTGGTACAGGCCTGGCCAGCAGCAGATGCGCATCTTTTGGAGAACTTTGCTTCCTGTTGACAACCGGTAGAGCTGCTGGTGTGCTACAAACCCAGGCATACTGCAGTTGTTCTGTTGTACTCTGTTCCTGAAAACTTATACAAGTGCCCAGTGCGGTCTGTGACGACTTGGGCTTCCACAGCCTTCCTCTCAAGGTACGGGTTGTGCCACTGCTGCCTAGTCTCAGGAAACGTTTCTGGGACTAAATGCTTTATGTAACTTAGGCAGATCGTTTTAATCAGAACTTACTGAAGTGCATCACCAGAGTCTGTTCATGCCCTACATGTGGGGTTTGTTGGTAATTGCAGAGCTGGTTGTGGGCAAGGGCATCGGGCCGCATAGGCCTGTGCAGGCCAGGGAGAGCCCAGCTTGGCACCCGGCTGCTGCGCCGCTGGCTTTGCTTGGCAGGCACATCTGCTAACTCATGGTGAAAGAAGATGATGCTGGCACAGTCGTACTGCTGCTCCCGTGGTGACAGCCACGGGCACTCTACAGCAGTTTCAGATTTAAGCGAACAGGAGTGCTTTAAAGAAATCAGAAGACTTCACTTTTTTTGCCCTTTCATTCCTTGGAACCCTCCGTGTAAACACGCAGATGAATTGTTCATAAATCCTTTGTCTCCACAGCCTGAAAACGCGTTACAGCCGGGCTACATCCCACTTTATACCACTTAAAATCTGTACAAGGCTGCATTAAAATGGACTGTGTTCCTAACGCCTAGGAGACGTGACAGCCAGACATACCAGCAGGCTCTCCGGCGATGTTTTCCGAAGCCGTACGCTTGACAGATTCGGGCTTTACCTTGCTTAGGGTGCTGTGACTCGTCAGTCTGCTACAGAAAGTGAGGCTGGGCTCGGCAGGGGGATCGGCGGGGCTGGGCCCGCCCTGCGCCCCCCCCTCCCGGCCGCCGCTCGCCGCCTTCCCGCTGCGGGCGGAGCTCACGGCTCCCACCTGCTGCCAAAGAAAACGCCTCCTGTGAAAACTTCAGCTTGGGAAACAAAAAAAATCAAAGTCGCCACAAGCCGTGTATTAGCCGGTTTTAAGTGTTTTATCTACGGTTAGTAAAATGTACCTCCTGGAAACGCTTCACGTCTCCTGTTTGAAATACACACTGCTGGTGCACGCCTCGAGAAGGCCGGTGAAGGTGCTGGTTACAGCAGCTGCTGGCGGCGGCGGGCCAAGGGGAAGGCGGCCGGCGGGGCGGGAGCGTCTCAGAGCCCGCGGCTGTGGTTGTTCCTGCCCGAGGCGTTTCGCGGTGAGAGGACGCGGGAAGCGGCGCTGCGGGGCGGCGGCGGCGGCCGCCCGGCCAGAGGAGAACGCGGACGCGGTGCGGTGCAGCACATTCCCCCCGCTCCCCTCGCCCGCCGGTGTCATGTGCGTGAGGCGTCAACCGCCGCCTGCCCCGGCCGCTCCGCGGGGAGAGGCGGCTGGCGCACCCCGCTCTGCATGGCGGCGGCCCCGGGCGACCGGCGGGGGAAGCCGCCGCGGGCGATGCTCCCGCAGCCGGACGCTCCCGCCGGCGTCCCCGGCCCCGCGTAGGGCGCCCGCCGCCGCCGCGACCCCGCGACGACCGCACCATCTGCAAGCCGGAGCCGGGGCCGCCGCACCGCTTCGGGCCGGCGGCGGCGGGAGCGTGGTGCGACCGCTGCTGCCGCTTCGTCCCGCGGCGGGGCCTGCGCTGCGCGGGTGAGCGCGCCGGCGGGCCCGCCCGCGGCCTCTGGCGGGAGCGGGCGGCGGGGCGGGGGGGCTGGGAGAGCCCGGCCCGCGCGGAGCTGAGGCGTTTGCGGCTCGGGGCGGGGCAGGGGCTCGGTCGGGTCTCCGCGTTCCCCGGCCCGAAGGGGAGCCTGGGTTTCCCCACGCGAAGCGCTGGGGCGTGAGGGCTGCGCTGCCGCTGGGTGCTGCGCGGCCGGGGTGACGGCGCAGCGCGGGCGCGGTGCGGCCCAGGTAGCAGCGCTCCATCTCCGTCCAGCGCGGGGGTAATACCTGTTACGGGGGGGCGTAGTGCTGCCCCGAAGGGTGCCTGTGGCTCCCACCCCCGGCAAAAAACACGCGTTCTTCTCCCTGGCCCTTCAGAGAGGAGGAGGAGGCTCTCTCGGGGTGTCGCGAGTCCCAGGTACGCACCATGTACGTGTCCTTTCACTCTCTGGGCTCTGATTCATAGCAGGTGAAGGTGCATTTTCCGTGCCCTGCGTAGAAAACAGCTTTTCTGCTTTTCAGCCCTTTCATTACTGCTGCTCTACTCTAAAACACCGTGATTTCATTCACCTGCCCGCTCCTGTTCTCTACGGCAGGAGAACACACACAATCTAGTGCTGGTGAAAAGTCCTCTTTTGCCATCCCTCGGTTTGCAAAGCATTTGGCCGCGTTGTTGGGTTCCACAGTGACTCCGAGAGTGGTCTCGGTGTGGAACCCCACGGGTGTGCTCGCTTCTCTGCCTGTTCCTCACCCACGGCTGCCGTGCTGCTGCACTTCTTAGGACAATCTGGTGCTACCCCTCGTGAAGCGACATGTTAAGGTCTGTGGCTTTTGATTTACGTCACCGAGCCTTTGTTTAACAGATGAGATATGAAACCCAAGGTGGGACAGAAAGGTCAATCTTTTCCTGTTGTTTTGTTCTGTCTTAAGGAGATGTAATAACCTCATACTGTCTTCTGCTGAGATATAAAATTTCTGTTATGATACAATGTTCTCACAATTACACTCACTCTCAGTACCTCTGCTTTTACAGTTAGTCTTGGAATAGAAATACTTTAGCTGTGAAAATAAAATGGTTTTTATTTATCATTTAAGTTAGTGCACTGTTTGTTCTGACAGGATGTATAGTGCACTCGTGAAAACAGACTTTAAAAATCATATTTTTTCTTTTATGATCAAATGCTCTGTGGCAAGAACTTCAAGTGTCACATTGGATTATATATCTTCCAGCAATGTTTTCTCAGAATGATTACAGCCTACAGTGTTTTTCCTTCTCCTTCATGACAAGCTCCATTTTTATCAGGCATAGTAATTCAAGCTGCTCACTTAAATTGCTGTTTAAGTAGCACAGGAAGCATTCAACATTTATGACCTAGCATGAATATAATATTTAAAAGCTGTAAAATTTCACGGAGATGAAACAACAGCTAAAGCGCAGAAGGATTGCTGCAAGAACCTCCATTCTTTCCCAGTTTGCAAGCACACCACTGAGCCAGACTGATGAACAAATCTGGCTGAAAAACTGGCTGAGGGCAACGAAAGCAGTGGCTGTGTAACATCAGCTCAGAGGCGTGAAGGAACGTGTGGCCGGCTGCCCTCATGGCTCAGCTGCTAAATCCACTCTGTGGCCAGGCGTCTGTCTGCACCCATAGTCACAGGCTCTTCTGTGAGTCAGTGAATACAGACAAAAAAAGACATCCCCCTCTTTGAAAAGCCAGCAGACACAGCTGTACTCAATGTCTAAAGTGTGTCTACACTGGCCTTGAAAGCTGTAGTAGATACATCCAGGAGTACAGCTGAATCTGTGGCCACTGTGGTAGCCTCCATGAAAATGCCATGGTCTCCTTTTGGGTATCCCTTGTGAAGCAGAGATTACAACAGAGGTTAAAATTGCAAGTATCTTTCAAAGATTTTAATCTGCCTGGCAAGGTGTGACAGCGCCAAAAGGTTCCCAAATAACTGTGTTTTCCAGAGGCCGCAAGTGGTAGGGACTTTCATTTTATGTCATCTAAAAAGCAAAGCACAACAGCATCTTTGGGACGGTCCACTGCTGACAAAGAGGGAGCTACACACTAAATTGTCATGATTCTGAGTCACAAAGTCATAGATACTATATTTATTTAAATTGCCCTATTTGAATATTGGTTGAAGTCAGTTCTCACTAGTTTGTTGCCCTTAGACAAGATCAGAGTTGCTGAATTTGATGATAATTAAAAGGCGTGAGAAGTTCCTTTTGGGATAGGAAAGTAGTCAAAGAGCATATCAAAGGAGTAATTTTAAAGTATTTAGGTGCAGACTTTTTCCTGAGAGAAAAGATCTGTGACATTTTTGTGGGAGCAGGGGTTACCTTTGAGTGTCTCTGTCTTGCTTTCCCCACAGGGACAGGGAAGATACGTGAGCTGAGCTTCAGTAGAGGCTAGACTTTTCTTCCGTCATTTCGCAGTGGGGCTGTGGTCATCTTTGGGGTTTTGTACACTTCTTGGTATGTATCGTGAAGTGAGGTGGGATTCCTGGAGTGAATAAAAGGTCTTTTTGCCTTTTATGATATTTTTGTTTGTAATTCACAAGTTTGTTTTCAGGCTTCCTAAAAATTGAAAAAAATATTTTTGTATAACTCGGGGAAGAAAGATCAGAATAGAAGAAAAAAATCAAGGAGATGAATGATCATCTGTTTCAATGCAGTGCACAAGGTGCACATTATTCAAGCAACTTATTTCTTGGGGAAAAAAATAAGGCAGCACTGATATTTCTGGACCTCAGCCCAGGAAGAAAGCCAAGTGTAATGAAATATCTCTGAAAAGGATGCTTTGTAGTATCTGACCTCTTGCTGTTGTTTTGGATTACTTTTCAAGAGAGGCTTAATTGGTTTAGCAGTCCAGACTTGCTCTGCTATTCACCTTTTCACCTCTATTATTTGAGGTAAAAACCTGGTGATACTGTGCAGATGAGAATGCCATTGCCCGCCCTGATTTCTCTGCACGAAGTCATTTGAAACAGAAGCAGGTCGGGATTATTCCAGTTTACACCAGTGAAATGATGTACAGTAAAGAGTGGTTTTTCTTCTCTAGCATTCAATTCTTCTTTCAATGTGAGAGTGCTCTGGAGTGAAAATTCTCAATTTCTTGTGTCCTATTGGTGGTTTCATGGTGTGTAGCATGATGTAGGGTAGGAGCCCAGGAGCTGTTGTATTGTTTCACTGCATTATTTGGCATTTGAAAAATTAGGCATTTCTCATGGCTTGGCTTTAGATGAAAGTCTTTACTGCCAGGCTTTGGAAGCCAGTTTTTTACTTTCCCCGTAGTCTGATTAACTGGGTGTACTTAGGTGGTGGGGGTATGAAATAAATTATTTTGTGGACTACTTGCTCTGGACTTTCTAGTTAATTTCTGTAACTTTTATTTTATCTTTCATTCTGGCACTTTTGTTTCTGATGCACTTTTTCATTGAACCAAATGGAAATATTGCTAGGCCTTTTCAGAAGTTTTACTCTTCATTTAAGAGAATATGGAGAAATTATAGGTCCTACATGATTTTCAGTTAAAACTTTCTGAAGATATTTAAGCAGATGGTATTTAGAAATACCATGAAAACCAGGTTGTTCCTTTCCTGTATTTAGTGATGGGGCGCGGTTGGGAATTCATGGATGCCTTTGTTAAAAGCATGACCCTGATGAACCAATATATATTACTGTTGCCAACTGTACATTGCCCGTGCAACAATGTGTGTATTGGTGTATGTATTGGGTTTACGTGGCAAGGTTGGTGGGGCTGCAGGAGTGAGGAGATCAGTACACTGTCATACTGTAAGGACCTTGTGAAGCAGAGACAACTATTTGTTAAGTTGCCTGCTAAAGGAAAAATTAGAATATTTCTGTCAGATTTCTGGTTGTTGGAGTCCTTTATAAAGATACAATCGATGAGCATCAAGTGAGGGGTTATCCTTTAAATACTAGTTGAAAGTGATATCCCTCAGACTGTTTCCTCCTTGCCTATAGTGTTACTTTCTAAACCTGCTGCACTGCGCCTGCAGGCATAGTGTGATCTGAGCACAGGCAAACATCCCTGTCCCAGCACAGAAGCCTCTCCAGTTGCAAGGTGCTCTGCAGAGGTGCAGAAGCCCACGGGAGCAGGTAAGGCCAAAAATGTCCTCTCAAATGTGACTGGCAGTCATTTCAGCTTCTTTTTCAGACTGTTTTTTAAGCAGTCTTCCTTTGTGAAGGGTATAGCACAGTTTCATGGCCTAACAGGGCCTTCTGGCTTTTTCTCTGATGAAATAAGTATTTTGGTGAGGGCCTTGTTCAATTTCTAACATTTTTTTTTTTTTATCTTGGCTCTGAATATTCACTAGCTAACTCCTGCTTTAGCGCAGTTAAAGGGCAGAGTGCTACATTTTAGTATGTGGCATAACTCTCTTACTAGAAGGTTTTTTAATTATCTGTAAAAACAAACAAAACCGAAAACAAAAACCCAAGCCCTTATCCCCTTAGAACAAATTAGGGTATATTTATCTAAATGCCTTCTAACTGTGAAGAATGGTAAAGAAATAGATTCCTCCTTACAGAAATTAGGGTAAAATATGGAAGCAAGGAACAAACAAAGGGATTAGTGATTTTTTTTTTCCTTCAGAAGGATTTTTTTGACAATTTGTATAACATATTTTTTCATGTTTTTAAAGAAGAGGATAGACATTGTCCACTATCTCTGCAGTACGAGTATGCTCATATTTAATCACATGTAATGAGAGAATTGAGCTGCTAAAACTACTTCTAGAGTTACAACTTGAATTACCAAAACTGTTCAGGGTCAAAGGAGCCTCTGAAAATTTTATCAAAAGAGTGAGAACTAGGGGGCAGATAAGAAATAGTGGTGGTGGGAGCCTGCTTCCCTTTCCTGTTCTTTCTGTGGAGAGTTTAATGATGTGCAGTTCCCAAAATTTTCTTTATTTTCTTTTAAATCCATAATTACCACATTTTCTCAGAATCCACAGGGGCTGGAGCAGCAGGAGGCAATGTGGTTTGGGTTGTGTCCATCTGAAGTGCATGTATGCCAATGCACACAGCATGGGTAACAAACAGGAGGAGCTTGTAGCCGTGATGAAACAGGAAAAATACAATGTTGTTGCTATTACAGAAACAGGGTGGGATGTCTCCCATGACTGGACTGTGCCAGTTGATGGCTACAAGCTCTTTAGGAGGGACAGACAGGGAAGGAGAGAGAGTGGCATAGCTCTGTATGTTAGGGACTGTTATGATTGCTTTGATCACAAGTGTAGTGAAGACAGGGTGGAGTGTCTTTGCGTTAGAATCAGGGGGAAGGCCAACAGGGCAGATGTTGTAGTAGGAGTCTACTATAGGCCACCCACCCAGGACAGAGAGGTGGATGAAATATTCTATAAGCACTTAGGAGAAATCTCACAATCGCTTACCCTTGTTCTTGTGGGAGACTTTAACTTCCCAGACATCTGCTGGAAATACAACACAGCAGAGCAGGACCAGTCCCAGAGATTCCTGGAATGTGTGGCAGACAACTTCCTGACACAGCTGGTGAGTGAACCGACCAGAGAAGGTGCCCTGCTGGATCTCCTCTTTGTCAACAGAGAAGGAGTGGTGGATGATGTGGTGGTTGGAGGCCGACTAGGGCACAGGGATCACAAAATAATAGAGTTCTCTGTTCTTAGAGAGGCCAGGAGGGGGGGGCAGCAGAACTGACATCCTGGACTCCAAAGGGCTGACTTTGTCTTGTTTAGGCACCCTCTTGAAAGGATCTCCTGGGCGACAATCCTGAAGGGTACAGGGGCCCAGGAAGGCTGGGCACTCTTTAAGAAGGAAGTGTTAATGGCACAGGAGCAGGCTGTCCCCAAGTGCTGTAAGAGAAGCCAGGGACAGAGAAGACCACCCTGGCTGAACAGGGAGCTTTGGCTGCAACTCAGGAAGAAAAGGAGAGTTTACAGCCTTTGGAAGAAGGGGCTAGCCACTCATATTGATTACAAAGAGGCTGTGAGGCTATGCAGGGTGGTAATCAGGAGGTCTAAAGCCCAACTGGAAATTAATCTGGCTTCAGCAATCAAGGACAACAAGAAATGTTTCTATAAGTATGTCAGTAGCAAAAGAAAGACCAGGAAGAGCCTCCATCCTGTGCTAGACACAGAAGGAAACGTGGTAACAAGTGATGAGGAGAAGGCTGAGGTGCTTAATGCCTTCTTTGCCTCAGTCTTTAATAATAAGACTAGTTGTACTGAGGGAATCCAGCCTCCTCAGCCAGGAGACAGAGACTGGGAGAACGACCCCCCTGCAATCCAGGAGGAGACAGTCAGTGACCTGCTGCATCACACAGACACACACAAGTCTATGGGACCGGATGGGATACACCCGAGGGTGCTGAAGGAGCTGTCTGGGGTGCTCGCCAAGCCGCTTTCCATCATTTACCAGCAGTCCTGGCTGACTGGGGGGGTCCTGACAGATTGGAAATTGGCCAGTGTGACACCCATATATAAGAAGGGTCAGAAGGATGATCCAGGAAATTACAGGCCTGTCAGCTTGACTTCAGTGCCCAGGAAGCTGATGGAGCAGCTCATCCTGAGTGCCATCACACAACACATGTGGGACAACCAGATGCTCAGGCCCAGTCAGCATGGGTTTATGAAAGGCAGGTCCTGCCTGACAAGCCTGATCTCCTTCTACGACAGGGTGACCTGCTTATTGGATGAGGGAAAGGCTGTGGATGTTGTCTACCTTGACTTTAGCATGGCCTTTGACACCATTTCCCACAGCATTCTCCTGGCAAAACTGGCTGCTCGAGGCTTGAATGGACACACGCTTCGTTGGGTAAAAAACTGTCTGGATGGCCGGGCCCAAAGAGTTGTGGTGAACAGAGTTAAATCCAGTTGGCGGCTGGTCACGAGTGGTGTCCCCCAGGGCTGGGTTTTGGGGCCACTCCTGTTTAACATCTTTATTGATGATCTAGACGAGGGGATCGAGTGCACCCTCAGTCAGTTTGCAGAGGACACCCAGTTGGGTGGGAGTGTTGATCTGCTCGAGGGTAGGGAGGCTCTGCAGAGAGACCTGGACAGGCTGGAGCCATGGGCTGAGGCCAACTGGAGGAGTTTCAATAAGGCCAAGTGCCGGGGGCTGCCCTTGGGCCACAACAACCCCCAGCAGCGCTACAGGCTTGGGGAGGAGTGGCTGGAGAGCTGCCAGTCAGAGAGGGACCTGGGGGTGTTGATTGACAGCTGGCTGAACAGGAGCCAGCAGTGTGCCCAGGTGGCCAAGAAGGCCAATGGCATCCTGGCTTGTGTCAGCAATAGCGTGGCCAGCAGGGATAGGGACGGGATCTTACCCCTGTACTCGGCACTGGTGAGGCCGCACCTCGATTCCTGTCTTCAGTTTTGGGCCCCTCACTACAAAAAGGACATTGAATGACTCGAGCGTGTCCAGAGAAGGGCAACGGAGCTGGTGCAGGGTCTGGAGCACAGGTCGTACGGGGAGCGGCTGAGGGAACTGGGGGTGTTTAGTCTGGAGAAGAGGAGGCTGAGGGGAGACCTCATCGCCCTCTACAGCTCCCTGAAAGGAGGTTGCAGAGAGCTGGGGATGAGCCTCTTTAACCAAGTAACAAGTGATAGGACAAGAGGGAATGGCCTCAAGTTGCGCCAACGAAAGTTTAGACTAGATGTCAGGAAGCATTTCTTTCCAGAAGGGTTTGTGAGGCGTTGGAATGGGCTGCCCAGGGCAGTGGTGGAGTCCCCATCCCTGGAGGTCTTTAAGAGTTGGGTCGACATAGCGCTGAGGGATATGGTGTAGTTGGGAACTGTCAGTACTAGGTGAACGGTTGGACTAGATGATCTTCAGGGTCCTTTCCAACCTAGATGATTCTGTGGAGAACCTAGGTCCTTTCCAACCTAGATGATTCTGGTGGAGCTCAGCTCAGAGAAAGACCTATTTTCCTTCCTGTTGTGTTTGAAGGACCATCGGTGATCTGCTGGAGCTTGTAGAGCTGGTGGTGCTGGAGGCTGCTGTGTCTGGTGCAGGGAGAAAGGAAGAGGTGTGGAACTGGAGAGCAAGAAGCATGTTTGATGGAGTTTTCTCTTTAAGAGTAATGCTTGCTGTCTTGCTCAGTTTTTCTCCACCTACTGGGGCATTTCTGTGGTCTCCGAAGCCACAGCAAGGCTCCCAGTGCTGCAAAGCCAAGCCGTTTTGCAGAGAACAGTAACTCCGCACTGAGTTCCTTGGTTACTATGGGTCCTGTTTTCTTGACCTCTGACATTTCTTTTCCTGTATGAGTCTCATCTGCCTCCCTTAAGCCATACACCTTCATACGTAGAGGCTTTCACCCATTCTCTGAGCATCTCTTTGTTTGGTCTCATTTTCACCATCTCATGAACAGTTAATTATTAATTATGGTGTCCTTCAGAGTTTGGGTGTCTCAGATACAACCCTATGAGACTACAGAGAATACAGGCAGTTGATATTCAGGTTGCATATCAGTGAAGAGAAAAATCTACAAAATCATCCCATAACATTCAGATACCAATACTGAAAAGCTCTGAAAATGCTGTGTGATTTTTTTGCTTGTCTTCCTCATGTGCTCTGGAGTTGCTCTGTAGGGAGCTCCTGCAGCAGCTATTGTGAGTGGGCAGGAGCCCTCTCTGCCCAGGGCATCTTGACGTGGAGATACTCTGTGTTTAATTTCACACACAGAGTGGAAGGAAGCCAGATGTCATAAAGCTTGGTTTTGTAGAAACCGGTATTTGAGAGCTGGTATGGGAGTAGAAAGGAGTCTGCTAATGAAAAAATGATAAAACAAGTGTTTCTGCAGGCAGTGTTCGTAACCTAGGATGTCTTCAAGATGTGTAATAAAACATCAAAGCAATCATCTGTTTACAAAAGTAAGGAAGGCCTTGGTAATAAAAATGTTGCCATTACTTGCCAGCATGATACCCCCAATGGTCTGCTTGCTGAGAAATCCTTGAGGAACCAAGAAGAAACTTGACCTTGTCACGTGAAAGCTTTGGAGAGCTTGCTGTGTCCTGATGCCTGTTTTATACAGTCCTACCATGCTCAAAGCTCAATAGATGGTTAGCACTGCTTGGCCAGAAGTTTGGGGCATTGTAGGAAGGTGCAATACAAGCGCCTTTTAAATTACATTGTGCCTGCATGCTGTTTACACTTTGCTAGTATCTGGGCTTTTAACACACTGGGAAAAAAGGTAAAACTGAAGTTTTTACTGGATAATGTATTTTTTCATAAATTACTGACATAGTTCATTGCTAAGGATATTTTTGCCAAAATGTTTTTGGTTTGGGTTTTTTTTTTGCATTTGCTGTTAACAATAGGCACTGTCAACCACGCTAAGTCCTTAATAGACTGTATGCTTGCACAGGGAGAAGCAGCCCCCGCTCTGAAGTGGTATGACTGAAACAGACACAGCTGAAAGCACCAAGAGGTGGTGACTTTTTCAAGGTTACCCAGGAGGTGACTGGCCATGCCAGTATTAGAGCTCAGCTCTCATCCAGGCACCATAAGCATCTCTTCCTTCTGTTGCTAAGTAGCGTTGGCCAGAAACTTCCAGCCTGCTTGGGTGGATCTCTTCATCTACACAGTTAAATGCAGGTCAACAGTATGCACAACAGACAGAAAATAACTACGCTGGTTTTGGCCAGGTGGCTTTATAAACTGCTAGACATGTCTGTTTTCTCCACACTGAGTTCTGATGAATGCCTTTTTGATTTTGCTCAGTAAAGAAAGAGCACATCATAGCACAACTATTGGGTACAATAGGCTGACAGTGAGTGTAAGAGCTTGGAAGAAAGTATGAAGAGCTATAATGAAAGTTGAGCTCTGCAGTATCTCTTTTGTGTATTTTTCTCTTATACTCCGATTCTAAATATTCACCTATTATCTGGTAGCTGCCATGGCTAAAGTAAGAAATGTCCTAAGAAAGAATAAACGGACAAGGTACACCCTTGTTAATCTCAAGCTCAAATAGCATGTAATCACTTATACTACAGGCAAGGATCTAAAGAAGGATGCTCACAGCTTTCTTGTGGTCTAAAAAATGATCAGGCTACTTTTGTTTTAAGCAGAGTAGATTAGGATGAATAAATTTACTGTTTTAGCAACATTTAACAGATTTTTGCTTCTTTGCCTTGATCTGATTTCCCTTTGTTATGGCTTCATGCAAGCTTGCATTGAGAAGTCCACTAATTTTGGCACAAAGTCACTCAAAACCCACAGGCAAGTTTGTCTGTCATGGGCTGAGTCAAATCCCATGTGTCAAACCGTGTTACAAGGCAACTCAGTATCTTCTCTCCAGTTTTAGCCTTGAGTTTTGTTTTCCCTGTACTCTAAAGTGTAGCTGTGAGGTTTTCCTAAAGACTGCTCATTTTCCTGAGTGTACTGCTACTAGTATATCTACTACAAAGCTAAAATTAACAGTTATTTTCACATTGCACTACTATTCTCTGCATTTAGCTTTTTAAACTTCTATTCAACTTCAGTTTTGGTGCACTATCCATCCTACATACATACAGTAAGCCTGTAACCAGACATTAAAAATGACAATGTGTATCACACTGTACCAGCAGCAGTCTCCGGGAAGTAGTGCATTATCTTCCCAATGCTCAGCTGGACCAGCACAGTGATGTCCTCTCTCCCACACTCACTTCCATCACAGTACTGTCTGCCTCTGCATATTTCCAGCATCTGGAAAAGAACATAAAGCAAATTACACACATTTTACAGGTTGAAGTATTCAAAACAAAATAGGGAACAACTGTACAGTATGATGCATTATCCTGAAAAGAATCAAGCATAAATATTGCTGAAATAACAAAGAGATATTATTTTTTATGTTACAATGTATGAAAATATTTAATGGTAGTGTAATACGTTGTAGAGTGAAAGAACTAACCAGATGTGAACAAATGTGCTTTGGCACTGTGATTTTCTTCCTCAAAGTCCAGAATGTGTTTCATTGGAGCTATTGCTCAGAAGAAACCTCCCTACTCCTTACTTCCTAAGTGGGGAAATCCAGTTATTCCCCAAAAGATAGCCCGTAGAAGAAGTAAGCTATTCATCTCAGAGGACCTTGAGATGTGATTGATAGGCAGAATTTGTGTTACATATTATATTTTGAATAAACAGCACTTAAGGCCTGAAGAAAGTGAACTGAAATCACACTGTATTTGTAAGGTCTTCTGTGTGTTTATGTCAGAGCTCTGAAATGAGACTTGTGGTTGTTGGTTGTCTGCTCTGGGTTCAGTCATTCTGGGTTCTGTCCTCCATCCCCGACAGAGATGGCATACCTGAAAAACCTCAGGGATTTCCATTTCAGATGCGCACAGTGTGCCATAGAGGAGTCAGGACGCTGCTTCTTGTTCTTGCTGCTGCTCAGAGCAAGCACCAAGAAGAACTAATACTCTCCCAGCCTCTGATCTGCTTTCCACGGTGGCATCCTGGCTTCTCCAGAAGCTGTGCAGGACACAGTTCATTTCATGGATTTTGCAGCTTTACAGAATGGGAATAAATATGCCCAAGAGGCACTGGTCTTTCTCTATTGACTGTAAAGGGAGCCATGACAACCCACTCAGCTGCAGACATCTGTATTCAATTAGACGAAGCCAACTACCTGCTCGTGCAGAGACTTCCGAAGGCCAGTGCAAAAGGGTTGAAACTGCTGATGCTCCTTTAATGCTCATTTGCTTCCTCTCCATTTTGGATGAGTTTCGTCCAGATTTCATGATGTTTTACTTAAGAAGTCGTTCTAATCATAGGAATGTGTCTGCACTAGAAGCATTTTTTTTCAGAAAAAAATGTTAGTTGTGAATTTCTAGTGGTATAGATCTGGTAGTGGTTCAGTTTGATATGCAGCCAAGGTGTATGATGTCTTCACAGTATTTTTGTTCTTAGTGTATCTGTCATCTGTAGTGAATTGTGTAAGCTTTTCAACATCTTTCCCATTCTCTTTTGTCAGTTTTCTTTATTTTCATTTCACATTTATTATCTATCAGTGTATAAATTATTGGGAGTCTTGACAACAGAGGATCAAATATATGAAAGACTTTTGATGTCACAGCTAAAAAGGTGTATATACAATTCTATTCCAACTTTATTTATTTATCTGCAAAGTAATAGATCATTAAATCTGAAAACAAATGTGTTTTACATCAGTTTGAGTACCACAGTCTTCAATTTCCATCTTTCAAATGGAGTCAAGGTTTTGGAATTGCCAATTGCCAATCACTGGTTAATTTTTAATCCCTTCTTTTTGTGTATGTGCAGCTGCCAAGAATCAAAAGGTTTTTTAGAGAGCTCACAAATATAGCTACTTATTTGGATTAGGGAAGGATGAACAGCTGAGCTGGAAATTGGAAGTATTATGCTAGTTTTGCTGAACTAAGCTCAGATGCAGCAGTTTTTTGTTTTTTTACTTTTAGTAGTTGTATTGTGTTCTTTATAAGCCTCCTAGCAACTGTAAGCTTTGTCACACATGACGATGTTATAAATTATGTTTTAAGTATTAAATCTGTCATACTGTGCCTTGACAGTGTCATGCAAATGCAGTAGTGCTGAAGCCCAGGGGCTAGTTAGGCAGGACCCCTCTCTTGCTACTTGGAAAAAATTTACTTGGACATAGTTGAACAGTATTTAAGGAAGGTCGCAGCTTTTGTTTATAGTTTCTAGATAAATACGTTTCACACATTCAGATCTGTCCAGTGCATAGATACAGTGATTCTCTGCATAACCCGATTCTGGATTGCTGAAATCTTTTAGTCCATTTCAGATCTTGGTCCATGGAGGGAGACAGTCCATGGAGGTCTGGAAGTCTCTTCCTCCTTCTCTGGAGGTTCAAGCTCCATTGATATGGAAAATATCCTTGTGAAGACTGGCCTGTGAATACCTTTCCACACTGAAGTCTGCCTGTTGAAGCAGCATATAGCATAGTGTCACATGCCCACACTGACAGGTTGGAAAGACACCACCTTGTTTTCTAAGTGCATTATTGTCCACAAAAAACGCGCAAAACCTCATGTTGATCTCAGTTAATAGGCATATTTGCTAGTGCAGTCAAGCAGATATTCCTTAATACGTTTAGCTTTTCCTACACATAGTTTCCACTGTGAATAGGTGTGTGAATAGGTGTGTGGGGATCTTTGTTCCTGAAACCAAACTAAATGGAGAAGTTCCAGTTAAGTCAAAGCAAATTAAATCCTTTGCTCATCCCAGTCACTTGCTATCTAAGAGGTGGGAGGAGTGGAAATGGCAGTAACTCCTCATTGAGGAACAATGCTTTTCTGCCCCCGAGCAGAGAAAATGCTGCATTTACCCCCCAGCTGATACCACTACCTGTGTGTTAGACTTCATTTTTATGGTATCTCAGCACTGCTGTGCTGCTCTAACAGAGGCTTATCAGCAAAGACTTTGCTTTAAAACGATATAAACTCAGCACCCTCCAAGAGAATATTCCCAGTCAGACACCACTGGTTGTTTACAGTTCATCACTGAAGAGTATTTTATGTAACAGGGAGGGTTGGTTGGGTTTTTTTCATTTTCTCAGCTCTGGCAGTAGCCTGGGAGGGCTACAGTAAAGCAGCCGCTGGTTCATTGCATAGCTGTGTTCAGAGCTGGTCTGCCTAGCTCTGAAGGTCAGGGTAGACAGTGACATGTCTAAACCTCTGGATGTTTCAGGAGCATCCCTTTGCTTTCCAGTGGGTGGGTGCAGGTTTCCTTGTGGGAAGCTGGTTGTGGGGCAGATGCTGTGAGCAGTGTGGTGTGCCCAGCTCTCCTGCCAAGATGGTGACGTGCCATGCATCCCAGCTCATGGCTGGAGAGCACATGGGATGGGCACCACACACGTGGAGTTTGCACGTGCCATTTCTGCCCTTCATGGAGGCCTGCTGAGATCCGACCTTTGCACCATTGCGGGGAGGTAGGAGGTCAGGGGCTGCCCGCATAGCAGAGGGGACAGCTGCTCACCTCCCTTCCCAGGCAGGTGGGACGGCAGCATGGGCAACAATCATTCCCTCCCCTCCTCCAGCACACTGCTTAGATGAGCAGAGGATGACCTGGGGGCTGAAATCTGCTGCAAGAAAAAGCCTTACACGGCTTTTTTTCCTTAAAGGGTGGCAGGGATCAAGAGTGTGACTGCTTACATTTCAGATCCTTCTGTCCTCCTCGGAGAGCATCTCCATGCGCTGTCTCTTTGTTAGGGTAGATTGAAAGGTACACATGTAGCCTTGTGTAGTACCTTTTTAATACAGTGAATTCTTAACTTTAGTAATGCTTCAGTGTAATGTAAGCAATCGGAGTTGTCTTAGGAGGGGCTATGTGAACTCCCCCTAGCCCAGCCAATGCAGCTGATGCAGTCTGACAGCACTTCATTGCTGTGCAGAGCACAGCAGCTCATATTCTAAAGCTAACAGCTAAGGTTGAGAGGAACCCCCACTGACTAGCTGGGGGGGACAGGCTGTCTTCCATTAACTCTACATTTTTGCCTAACTAGAGTTTGAAATGTAAAGTGATGGAGGAATCATGAAATTATTGGAAGGCTAACCACCACTGATGTTCAGCTCAGCTTGAATTCAGGTTCATGTTCTCATCTGTATTAGCTGGTTTGTTGCATAGCATAATTGTCAAATTGATCCAACTGACTTTTTTTGTATAGAGTGAGTTTTGTTTGCCTTAAAGTAATATGCAACATTTTATGCTCTTGCCTATTCTTTGTTCCAGTAAGGCACTAAACACTGTAAGATGTAAACCTCCACAGGTTTGTTATTCTCATCAGCAAAGTCAGTTTGCCCTTTTATTTTGTTATATTCTGATGTGTTTTACTGAATATTTTTTTTAAGCCTCTTAAAATACCAGTATAATAAAAATACTGTATCGGTGTTTTCTGTTCAGTGAAAAAAAATATTCCTGTGCCCTTCATGTTCTGCTAAAGATTATACATATCTGTATGGATTCTTTATCAATTTATAAAACAAGTAATCTTAAAATATATTCACTTATGGTCTGAAATAGTATGGGGGAGTTTTATGCCCTTGGATTTTCATCAAATTTTAAATGTATAAATTTCAGAAAATGTCATTGTTTGGTTCAGAATTTGGCAGATGGTCTTAAACATTCAAAGCCATGGTATTTCCTGAAAGAAGCAAGTTAGCTGTTGGGCCTCTAACTCTTCTTCTTGCATGTGCTGAACAGGGTGGCAGACCTCCTACTTGTGCTAAAACCATCACTTTGCTACTAAATTCCTACTGGTATGACAGGGTGGAGCTCAAACAAGAGACGAGTCTGGCGGCCTGGGTCCTGCCTTCTGCTCTTTCATTGACACTGGCTGAAGAATTGTGGCAGATACGGTATAAATGGAAATGTTTATTTGTTTTCAGACACATTGACCAGAGGAAATGCAATCTATCTAGCTTGGTCCTGAGAAGTAGCAGTATGTTAAAAATGTCAGATGTATAAAATGGGGTTAAATACTTCACATATTTTAGTGTAGAAAAATACATTGTGAATTCTAGAAGAGTTATTAGCTGCATGCTGTGAACGTAGCTAGTGTAACAAAGCCCTTACTTTCTGTAGTTTAAAGGTTGATATAAAAGGATCTTTGTTTCATAATGACATTAATCTTCGTCTTCAGTGTTTTCTACCATCCAGATCTAGCAGAAGAAAAAAAATCAAATAGAATGAGAGAAGCTGAAGAGAAGCTTGTGACATAGTTGAAGAAATCATACTAAGCTTGGGAAGTGCTTAAATAGTCATAGTCTTGCTGTTAAAAAGTGTATGCTAAAATTCTTGATAAATGTTGGGGAGGGACATATATTAGCTCATAGCATCTCTGGATTCGCCATTTAATATGTATCATGCTTGAAGCATGTGTAGTCTAAGTACTGAGATGCTGTTAATTTCTTTGGATAGTGATATCTTCATAGATGCTTGATTCTTAAGTAAACTGTGACAGTGAATGGTTTGACTCTACATTAAAAGTCACATTTTTAACACTCTGTGTATCTGTAGAAATCTCTGTTAAATTTACTGCTAAGAACCTTCATAAGCAGGTCTTTGAGAAACACTCTTCGTAGAGAAAATCCTGTTGATTTAAATGAAGGGCTTTTGAGAGGGGACTTGTCCCTATCAGTTTTGGAGTTTATTTGTTTATGGCTGAGAAAAGGTAGCTAGAGTTGAACAAATGAACCCTTCAAAACCTTTCTGTGGAAAACATGTCTTGTTTTAACATCATTGGAAATACAGTACCAGGTTAAGACTCTGAAGCACTGGTCTTTCTTTAGCTGAAGCATCTATTAATATAACTGCTTCCTGTAATGAAGAGGGAGGTCTGGAGGGCTCGGAGCGAGTGACGGAGAGGGAGGGGATTTAGGACTAACAGGTGGTCCTGAGACGTGCTGACTGACGCTGAGCTCAGAGCGAGCACACTCTCTGTGGGTATTCATGGGCTTTCCTCTCTCTGTCTGGATACATATGTCTGTTGTTCCTGGTGTAGCTGTGGAGCCCTTCCAGCTATGGCAATAAGAAATGACTTGAGGAAAACCATCAGGAGGATAGCACGTTTTTTCTACTGGTTTCCTAAATCATTGAGCAGTTCAAGGAGGAGGACAGTAAAACTTCTCTGGAAGTCTGCTGGTAAGCCTGCTGCTGTGTTTCTTAAGACATGTTTTCCTCCTAAAAAGAAATGCAAAGGAAAAAATTATTTATTTCCATTCAGCTGGTTAACTTTTCCAGGCCAGCGTTGTTTGCATTCTTCTATTCTATGAGGCTCAGTAGGCAAAACTGTAAAAATACTCTGGAAATGCAATAGAAGGTTCATTAGACTTGATCAGATGAAGGATTCCCTTGCATCTGTATAATTTATTCTTATTAATATTCATGTCAGTGATATTTGATATCTTTTTTTTTGTAGACCTTGTTTCTCCTTTTGGTATCAAAATAGGAGCTCTAAGATGACTTAAATACCTGTCAAAAAATTATTTGGAATTGCCTTAACCTGTTAATTGATCTAGAAGGCTGTGTGAAGATCAAACCAACTACAGACCTTAACTCATTGTACCAGTGCTCACACAAAGCGGTGAGCAGCTTAGAGAAAGGGCTTGTGTTCAGCAGTGATGCACTGTCCTTCACTTCCATTTTATCAGCTGAAATGCAGTACCACTCAGCTCACCAGTTAGTAAAAGGCATTGCTCCTAATGACAACTCAGTGCTCTTATCCTCATCCAGTCTTGGCAGAGAAGCGTTTGTATCTCTCAGATTAACATTTTCATAAACACCCTTAAAACCCAAAGAGTGTTTTGTCCCTTTAGTATGGTCTGTTAAAGCTGGTGCTGAGACATACTCTCAGGGGTTTGGAGGAAAATGCACTGCCGTAGGTTAGGAATATGAATTCTTTCTGCTCTTCTTGAAGGACTAATTGTATAAGATCAGTTTTCTTTTGATGAGGACTCTCTTGACCAAAATAATGAACTTGTCGATTCTGCAAGTATTACAACATTTAATACCAAATTTCTATTTGTTTGGGATGCGATTTGGGTCAGTTCTGCAGTTGAGCAATTTAGTGTTGTACTTTAAAGAACAGATTTGTGATTCTGAGAGGGGAAGGACAACTTCTACTGCCTGAAACCTGTCACAGAGATGTTGTTGGGCCGTATGTCTAAATGACATATGACTTCTTTCCCGTGTGAAGAGGTCCATGAATTTCAAATATCCAGAAAGAACTCCCAGGTCATTGAAGTCTGTGGCAAAACTTTCCTTGACTAAAACTAGAGATTTGATTAACCCAAACAGAGGTCTGATAATCTCAAGTCCTCCTAATACATGAAATCATCATGAATCTTTGTAATATGAGATCATTCCTGCATCTCTTTTGTTTCTGTAAAACCATAAGTGGCTAAAAATTATCAATAAATGCTACTGAGAGCTTTAATTGCTAGCTCGGTTATACACAGGTGAAAATGTTTACACGCCAGTTATCTTTTCCCTCAGTTCTACAAAAGAATAAGTGCATCCATGAATTGTAACAAGAAACAATGTGAACTTTGAGTGTTTTAAAAATAATACTTTTTGTGGTTTTTCTCCCATCTCACTCTACATCTATTGGTTTGAGTAAGATTTGCCTTTCTACTATCATTTCAATGTATGTATTAGCATCTCTTTTGAACTGAATTTGTGAATATTGTTAGAAGCGACCTAGATGTCCTTTCCTACCTGTGCAATGAGATGATTATCACAAAATTATGGTTTCGGTGGAAATGTGACATTTTAGCAGAAGGTTGCACCCAAGCAGAAAAAATGTCAATGTGAAAATTCAGCTCAAACTTGAAGCCAATCTAATTGAGTAAGTCTGTAATAAACTGGAATCTGAAGCCCTGGTGCTCCTCTCACAGAGGAGGGGATACAGCTCCTGCTTGCACTGATGATTGCTGTTTAGTCTTTATAAAGACAGCAAGTGGCATGAAACCTTAACTACACTGAAGACCGTGAACATTTCTGCCTTTTTCTTGAGTGGCCAGAATTTTCCTTGCATTCTTGAGGAATTACCAAATTACTCACATGCTTCCTTAACTCCAAAACACCACGTTTTGTTAACTCTTAACCAAATAGCTCTTCTGTCCTTCTGAGAGAGTCCTCCAGCACATAAGCCTAGTCTGAGCAGTACTGACCATCTAGTTACCTTGGTACACAAATTTAGCCTTGCCTTCAACATACTAGAGTTTTCAGCTTTATCTCTGCCTTTGTCTTTCTGCTAGATATTGCTCCAGTATTGGCACTAGCAGGATTTTTCGGTTGGGTCAGCAAGGATGAGCCAGCAGAACAATTCTGCATCGCTAGGCTTGTTTCACAGATGAACAACCCAGCTAATTAAAGTTTCAGTAATACTTACTGATAGTTTTTAGCCACTTGTGCTTTAACAAATAAATTGATGTTTTAACAACAGCAAAAGAGAAACTTCCATGATTTGGATGCATTAGGAAGAACAGAGATTGCATTCTCTAATAGGCTGTCATCATAGGTTTTGTGTGATATCATACATCATTTGAACCCAGAGATGAACACTGTGCCTCTGCATAGTACCCTCAGACTTGTTGCTTTTGTGGTGCTTCTGTCACTCCATGTCTCGGGATGCCTTGTCCTCTCTGCCTGACCCAGAAACAAAATCTGCCAAATCACAAAATTAGTTTTTAAGTATGACAGTTAATTCAGAACTGTTATAGGACCCTGTGTTCAGAAAGGTGCATTTGATGCAATTTTAGAAAGAGCTATCAAAGCATAATTAGTTGTTGTTCCTAAAAATCCTTAGTTTTTCAGCCTGTCCTTGGATGGATACTTTGGGATAGTTGGCCATGGACTGTTGCCTACAGCTAACATGCTCCTTTCTAAGCTCTAAAAGAAGGAAGAAAATTCAAGGGTGGTCTTCAGTAACTTGTTTTGATTAAATTACTTACTGAAGGACTAAAAAATATCTTAGACGTGGTTCAGAATATGCTAAATGTGACTGATAATGTTTTAAGTGCATTTAGTTTAGTCAAAGGTACATAACATCTTCTAAGAGGCTTAAACTGAGGGATGTAGTATTTAGAGTTCTAGAGCCTTTATTTCTTTGAAATATGTTTGAATTTTTTCCTACAACATCTTCATAGAATTTGTGTTGGCACATCATGTCACTAGAAGTTTTATCATCATAAAATACATACATACAGGGAGGGGTATTGAAACACAATGGAACTGGAAGAAAATATCAGAGGGCCATGATAAGACTAAAGAAAGCAATGATAAAAAAAAATCAAAATAGACAAGTAGCTCCTATTTTCTCTTTTTATAGCAAAGGAATAAGGTGAGGTATGACAAATGTGAAGCAGATAAAAGGAATTTTTTAAAAAAATTTTTTATTCAGCATGTAATTGAATTGTGGAAGTCATTACCAGAGGATGCTGCTGAGGTCAGGAATGTAACAAGATTTAAAGAGGGTCTGGAAGAATAAGAATATTTGATATTAAGACAATTGAAGCTACAAGAAAAGCTTTGAAAGAGACATAAATCTTGCTTCAGGGTTTAAGCTAATTTTTAACAATTAAGGATTAGTTAGAGATAATTTTGTGGCCCAGATCCCACAACTGTTATTGTTTCTTGCAGTTTCTTCCAAAGCAAATAATACTCACCCCTGGCAGAAGTGATCTTATGAGCTGCATTGATTTAAATGTTTATTACATTTTTCAGGCTTATACAGGAGAAAAACAGTTTTTAGATCTGTTCATAAAAGCATCCCATAATATTCTGTGGAAAACATGAAAAGCACAATGCTTGCTGTCATTTTTTTACTTTGACAGAACTGTCTCGGTGGCAAACCCTGCTTGTTCTGAAGCTGTTATAATAAATTAAAAAATACAGCAAATTAAGTCAGTCTGAGGTGGGCGATTTTGTGTAGTTGTGTTTCTTGCCAGATCCTACTGGCTCATGAAGAGCTTTATTCTCAGCTCTTGGCTGGGAACGATTCTCATCAGTTTGAGCTGCTGCCCTACCAAGTACGTAGGAATGCTCTTTCAGAGGGCAGAAAGTGAGAATTTATTGGCAAAATCTTAAACTAATTGTATTTCACACAGCCTGAGGTTGATTTTTACCCTTCACTGTTGGTTGGGGTTTTTTTGCAATTTTTCTCCCCTAGCGTGTTACCCCTTTAGTCCTTCTCTGACATTAAAGTTAGTATTTTTACTGACTTTGAAGGATTTTTGGTTAGAATGGTCAAGTGTCCAGTATAAAATCATGTTTATGTAAGAATATGTGTTATGCAAAATAAATGGAAATTTGTGCAGAGGTTTGGTGATATCCCTTAAACTTACTATGTCCTAAAAGAATTCACATGTAAAGTTTAACTGAACAGACAGAGAAAAGTCGGCCTTTGAACTCTCTCTCCAAAATATATCCAGCTGACAAAATAAATCTATAACACATATGGGAATGGAGAACATATTTTTAGTGTCATATGTAAATTTAGAGCAGCTTAATTTAAAATTTTTGTACATTAATTTCTTTTTTTTTTATTTGGCCAGGTAACATATGATTGGTTATGCTGCAAGTACCTGTGTCCTTACATGACCTCTTTAATTGGGTTATTCTGGGAATAGTTTAGGTATGTAGAGGTAGCATGCCTAGCATTTGTGAGACTATGTAGCTGGGTAATTCATAAAGAGATAATGTCACACTATTTCTGTGTTGTCAAAACCCAGGTGGTGAAAGCCACTGACTCCCCTGCTCTCTCAGACCAGTTGCATATCACACCTCTACAGTCCCTGTAGTCAGGTTCATGTCTGCTGAGCAGATACCTGCAGCTGTCCAGTGAGTACCTATATGTCTCCTGTATTTTTAGTAAAAGAAGTTCACCTGGCCATCCCCACAGTTCACTGAGGCCCCAGTTCTCTTCTGAGGATCAGCTGTGCTGTGTGTAGGAGCAGTGCTCTGTGGTGTGATGGATACCTCAGGCCAAGCAAGGGCTTGCAGATCTTACAGAGGAGTGGTCAGAAAGAGAGCATCCGTCTCTGGTAATGATGGAGAGAGTTTTGGCCCAACACAGATGATGATAAATGGAGTGTAGGGACATTTGGGAACTGTGGCTCTGGAGCATTCAAGCTCACACGGGTGGATAAGGTGGTTGCCTTCAAGGGAATATCATTTGAAGGATTAATTACCTGTCTTTGGGAAAGGCGGCAAAAGGACACTGTCTCAGTGGAAGCCAGCTTGAACATAATCAGTTATATTTAAACCTAACATGGTAGCAGACAAGGTGAGCTTATGACTGCAAGTGGCTGTTCTGGAGCGTGGATCCAGCAACGCAAGGTCGCATCTCACTGGGACTTGCTGTGGTGGGTAACGAGGATTTCTGATCCAGCCTTTTCAGACTGCTGCATCTTTATGTCCTGAATGTCTGGTTCATGGCTATTATAGTGCTGGATATGGGTAGGATTCTGCAGCAGATTGGAAGCAGGTAGGAGATGATGGCCTTTTAACCATCAGACCGTACATACAGGTTTTCTGCCTGCATTAGGACTGAGTGCAGTCCTTTTAGTTCATATTTGTTCATCTACTTCAGACATTTCAGACCATTTGATTTGAATGTTCTTAATCATCATTCAATAGCCTGTGTCCAATGTTCATTTAAGAATAGATAGATTATTAATGGAAGTGTTCCATTTAAAGATCTTTTGTGTTCTGAAAGCATAATTTTAGTTTTTAGTCTCTATTAAAAAAAATCCATACATGATTTTCCTATCTTTTTTCATTTTAAGTATTTCTTGTCTGATTTGCTTAAAAGTGCACTTACCTAGTTCTAGAGGAATCTGTACTGGCACCTGTAATAAAAAAACATTTATTAACAAAATAAAAAAGAAGATGACTGCAACATGTCAGTGTTACCAGGACATTAAGGTAGTTTAAAGTTAACTGCAGAAGAAACACATCATACTGAGTGACTGGGGAGTAAAACATGATTCAGTGTTGATAAAAATGAACAAAACCGTATGGAGGAAATGCTGACTGCATATACAAAGCAGTGGCTTCTAATTTAGCTGTTATCACCCGGAAAGCAGACTTAATCATGTAGATGGTTCTCTAAAGAGACTCTTCTCAGTGTTCAAGCTAAAAGGGAACTGAATATATGGAAGTGTTAGGAAAGAAATAAAGTGAAATCCCAGTAAACCATGCCATACCCACATGTCATATGAAGTAGTTTGGTCACCCTGCACTCTCAAAAAGGGTATAGTAGTATCTGAAGATACAAGAGAAGAATTCAGATTATCAAATAGATTAGTAAAGTCCGACAGACTGGGGGTTTTCTGCTTGCTAAGAGGCAGCTGCAAGAGAGTATGCTTCTGTACTAATAAGAGCAACGTGGAGAATTGCAAACAGCATAGTTATTTACCATTTCTCATAGCGTAGAAGTCAGGGCCACACCATGAAATGGCCAGACAGGGGGCTTAAAACAAACTACTCTTTCACATATATATGCGTGCACATAATTCAGTTGTGGAACTGACTAACACAGGATGTTTAGGAGACTAGGAGTATAAATGTATTCAAGAAGGGATTAGCTAAATTAATGGAGGAAAGAGCCATCAAGGGATATTAAATAAAAAGATGCAGATACAGCCTCTGGCTCATTTCTTTGCTTTAAACTGCAGATTGCCAGAGAGTAGAAAGCCACAAGGGGGAAATTTCACTCAAAATTCACCTTTTTTTTTTTTTTTCTCATACACGTTCACTAAGCATCTGCTGGCAGGCTCTTCTCAGGACAGGCTACTGGCCTAGATGGATCTTTGGTCTAATCCAGTCCATTTGTTCTTGTGTTTTTCAAGTGCAATGCTGATAAAGGCTAGGGAATATGAAAGCATCTCTCATTATTGTTGATTTCTGTGTAATTCTCTACCCATTAAATAACTTCTTAGTTTTTTCTGTCATTTGTGCATCTGTATTTTTCCAAGGGAGATGCATTCTGTTAGTGTCTGGATAATCCATGGTATGTTTTTCTCTATGGTGGTTATCATTCACAGCTCTTACCAGTCATGTGGCTTTTGCAAATTGCATCATGTGTTGTTTTATTCCATTTCTCAGATAATTAGATGAGACAAATGTGGCATCCCATTGAATTCCTTTTTCCTTGGCTCTACCAGTTTTAAATGAGACAAGACGAATCTCTATGCCTGCTCTGCCTCCCTTCCAAAGGAAAACCCTGATTTGTACCCAGAGAGTTATTAAGATTTTCATCAGCCTGTAATAAATGTAAGAAAAAAATCTGTTCAGAGACTGAACTTCATCTCACAGGCACAATGGCTGCTTCGATCAGGATTGCTGAAGTGAATGTCCACAATGTGTGAGAGGTGTCAGTATCACCAGGAATTGCTAGTACTATGCCTCTTGTGGGCTTGTTCTTCTGAAGTATTGTGGAAGATTTAATTTTACTTTCTGCTGCCACATTTTTTCTTTCCTTTGCTCACGTTAAACAATAGCCGTTGGAAGTTGCTGCTTCTCTCCACTGCATCTTTTTGCTGCCCTGGGAGCTTGTAGGATGACAAAACAAAGATGACCAACTGTGTGCGTTAAACTGAACACCTCCCCAGTATATCTGCATCAAGGTCCACTATCAGAGTGGGAATGATGACCTATAATGTCCGAAAGAAAAGGAATGAAGAGGAACATTAATAAATTAGTAGTGTGGAATTACCTGTTCTAAAGAGATAATGTAACTTTAGAGCCTGATATGTAAACATAGACCAAGCTTGGATGCAGCATGCAAAAGCATGCTCAGAACTGAGCTGTAGTCAGCGTTAGACATGATCAGTACAGAATACTC
This sequence comes from Athene noctua, assembly GCF_965140245.1. Classification (NCBI taxonomy): domain Eukaryota; kingdom Metazoa; phylum Chordata; class Aves; order Strigiformes; family Strigidae; genus Athene; species Athene noctua. Next base: position 50,160,603 of record NC_134039.1, on the reverse strand, counting down.
CGCACAAGCACAACTATTTTTGTATTAAGCTTCATTTAATTTGATGGATTTGATTCTTTTTTCTCATCCCACATTTAAACATAACAGACTGCAGGTCTGATCTGGAAGGAAGTTCAAGTTTTTAGATTTCATGTGATCTGTCAGTTAAAGGTCTGGATTCTTCCTTCCAGGATATAATTGCTGGTTTTATCTCCCCTAACAGAGTTATCACTGATCTTTCGGCAGCAATTCAGAATGAACTCCCAATGTTGCGTTCAGGTAAAGCAGGTAAATCAGGTCTCTTTTGAGCTCTTAGGATCACTTTTTTATAATCCATCTCCTCCATGAACTGAAAGTGGTACCTCTTGTCCACTGTTAATTCTAGCGAGAGAGCTTATTCACTTAGGTCTGGTCAGGAACTCACAGCTTCTTGGCAGCTCAGGCAGCTAGACCTGAGATAAACCATACTTTTCTTTACAATTCTTACTTTTTGGTCAGGTTTCTTCTAAAGGGAAACCAAAAGAAAGTGCTGATTTGTGAGTTAACTCTTAGCTGTATGTTTTGGGGGCTCAGCAATAGAGGGCACTAGAGCAAACGCTTTCAAAGAGCAGTATTGGTTTTGCATACAGAAGAGAGCTCTTTTTTTTTTTTTTTTTTTAACATGGAATGCTTTTTCCTCCCCATTTGTTTACATTTTTAACGTTGGAAAGAGGCTAACAGTCAGAGCAAATGGAAGTCTCAAAATACCAGCAGGACACCTAATGGAACTGCATAAATACTTTGGACCAATTTTTTACTTTTTAAACAGAAATTCTTCTGTTACTTTTCAACGTATTTGCAGCACAGAAGTGTATGCAGCCATGTGTTTCCAAGACAGGTGTTTAATGAATATAAAATCTGATGCCTTTAATTCTGTCAAAGGTGGATTTTAAATGTATTTTCTGAAGCTGCAAAAAAAGGAAAGTCGAGTGTGAGAAGCTGGTGTATCTACATCCCCATCCTCGTTCAGGCTCTGTTCCCTCGGAGGTCAGAAACTCAGCACATGTTCTGGTCTGCTGTGTTTTATGGTTTCCATATGAAAACATAATTTAATTTAAAGACAACCTGGGCTGCTTTTAAGTAATTGGTAGAATGTACTGTGTCTGATGAATTAGGCTGGTAGTTAGGCTCCAAATGCCAGTGGGCAGATCTGTCAGAGGAAAGAGGCTGTAGCTCCTGTTTTACCGTTGTAGCCACTCAGCTGTCATGTCGCTGGTGCAAGCATAGCTCAGTGCAACACCACAGCTTCTCTCTGGCTGCTTGGCCTGTGGAGCAGGTGGGAGAAGGCAGAGAGAAGCAGTTGGCACTGTCTGGGCAGCCACTGGTGTCCATCCCCCTGCCCACTTCCAGCCTGGCTCTGGGGCTGCATGTGGCACAGTGCAGGGCCGTGAGCCGGCTGCCGGCCAGGGGCTGGGCCCTGTGCTCTTCCCCTGTGCCGCTCAGTGATTTGTAGAGATACACAATGACTACTGCAGTCTTACACTAGTAAGCATAAAAGGAATATTTACTAGTTCTTTGGGAAATCAAATGTAAATAAATTCTTGTAAGTTGCTCTCCAGGCCAGGTCAAATCTAGGATTTCATCTACAGGGCACTTTTTTCTTTTTGTGGCATAACCTCACTGCAGGTTGTTAATGTCAGAAACAGAAAATAAGGCTTGTTTTCTGTTCCAGAATCTTTTGCTCTTGAACTGAAGAAGAAATATGGCTGCTTTGTGATACCTTGGTTTTGTCACTGCCACATGTGATCAGTAAAGTCTGTCACTCTGCAGGTCCATCAGATTTTTGCTGGTCTTTTCTCCTGTGAACCTGTATGTGATAGGTGCCTGGTTTGCTATGTCAGCAGTAAAAAACACTTTCTGAAGTCTTTCATGAAAGAACAGACAAGGAGATACATCAAGGTATCTGCTAAGTTTTATTTCAAATCCCTTGTTTGAAGTTACCGCTCACAGGAATTTGGCCTCCTCACCCCTATCTGGCATGGAGGAGCTGTAGGCTCTGTCTGCTGGCTGAAATGAGCAGTTGTCTCTCTGAGTTCTCATCTCTGGAAAGGTGCTAGTGGGAGCTGAGCACTTAGTCATTCCCTTCACGTTTGCTGCAAAGCATGGGTATGATTTGTTAGTCTCTGCTTTTATTAACAGTTTGAGTCTTACCAGGTCTTGCTGTTCTCATGTGTGGAGCTTTGGAAGACAGGAGGAATTGCAGTGCTACAGGGTGTTTAAAAAATCTACTAAATTTTAAGGTTATCTTAAGGTTTTTGGTAGAGTGTGCACCTAGAAGGGAACCTCAGAAAATTAGCCAGGTACATGGGGAGGAGAAGCTTTCTTGCTTGAAACCCCCCTTTCCCAGTTTAATTGTTTCATGTTTGATCTCAAAGCTCAGGGCAGAAGGAATGTTATCAGCTCGAGGATCTTGTTTCTCAAGGTTTGCATTGCAATTCAGACTTTTTTTTTTTTTTTTTTTTTTTTTTTGGAAGTCTGTACAAGCAGAGCCAGTTTAAAGGTATAGCCTGGAAGTTTAACTTAAGAATGCTGTAGATGTCTGTATATCAAGAGGACCTAAGGAGGAAGGAGAAATGAGCTATCTCCTCCACATGCTGGCATTACTGTGTGGTATTCCCATGCCCAGTTGGCTCCAGAGGAGCCCTGTCAGGGAGGAGACATTTCAGGATGGGGAAGGAGGGCTCAGCCCTGTACCCCTCAGTCTGCCTCCCAGAAAAAGGCAGATCTAAGACCTCCCAAAAACACAATATCCCTGGGGTAGCCTCAGGAGGGGATGTGGCCCAGCTCTCCAGCTAGCTGTGATGCTGAAACAGATGGAGGAGATTGTGAGAAGTAAATATAATCTGAACTTGTATTTTCATGTCTTGTGCTTTTCTTTTTAAAGCGTTTTCACTATTGTAAATTTGTGTTTTAACCCTTACATCGATTGAATGAGATAAATGTTTTCAGCCTTGTTTGCAAACAGATTTTGTTATTCTTTCAGGGTGGTCTGGCAAACACTGGGTGTTCTCTTTCTGCAGGAATGGTGACTGTAAACAAGACTGCATGCAGAACATTACCTGCTCAAAAGAGGTGTAGTAGTTTTCAGGAGCATTGTCCTGTTTATAGGCTGGTTGCATATGATCCTAGGTTTGTGTCAGTCTCCTATGACAAGTCTTAGCTGGAGCCTGTTGGCAAGCACTAGAAGGAGGGAGAAGACCTGAGACTGTTTTCATGTTGATAAAAATACAAACGAGCTTTACAAACAGATTAAATTGACTTTAATTCTTTAATAGCTCCAGAGTAAATCAATGACATTTATGTTCCTACGTCATTTAGGGCCAGGTGCTCAGAGACATTTAAGCATCTGAGAGCCAGGGTAGATGTTAGTAGTTGAAGATAGGCATTAACCTTTAACATGGTTTTTACAGTTGCTGACATGAAGAGTGGACAATCCTCCCTCAGTGGTCAGGGACCTCTGTGGCAGCTGCCAGCAAGCTTTCCTGGCTAGCAGTGGTCTCGAAGATGCTTCATCCATGCGAGTTTATACATCCCCGTCCCTCAGCGTGCAGCTAGATGGCAATGTCTCCTTCCACTCCTGGGTAGGCTGATGAGCTACCCTGGCGTGTCAGTCCTGGTGAGCCAGTCTCACTACCCCTGGGGCTAAGTATGACCATGTCCACAGAACTCGTGTGTCTTGGTGTTTGCCAGTTATCTAGCAAACCTCTGGCACAAATCAGGTTAAGATAAGATCATACAAAAATAAGTACTTAAAGACTCCAAAATAGATGACAGGGTTGTAGATGTTTATAAAGGTACCAGTGGCAGAAATTGGAAAAAAAAATCTGGTTTAGACTGCTTAATCTAAAATGCCTGTCAATCTATCCTGTTTTGCAGTTGGGAAGCTGAATTTATTTTTTAACCAATTATTGATGCACGTGATCAGAGATGTAGTCCCAGTGTTCCCAGGCAGCAGGAACACTAGGCAGTCCCAGGCTCATGGAGGTTGCTGATTCTTTTACCTCATCTCCTCCTTCGGGCCTCCCTGGGATTCGCAGTCAGTGATTCACTCAAGAGTTTTCTCATCTTCTTCCAAAAGTATGAACTCCCTCCTACTTTGGAAATGTAATGTCCTCTGGATGTGGCAAAGTCAAATGGTTGCCTGCCTAGATGATAGATAAACTGTTATCTAAAAAACTGTGAATCTTAAACTGGTGAGTAATACAGTTTCGTTTTGGTGGTTTGGGGTTTTTTTGTGTGTGGGGTGTGTGTGTGTGTGTGTGTGTAGTATCCAAACTCTAGCTTGGTAAGATGCTTTGCAGACAAAAACCCCGTGAGCTTTTGGGTTGGGTCCTGGACTCTTCTATTAGAGTTAAAGCACCTGCCTTCTCCTGTGGTCCAAATATATGCAAATACATGATTTTGCAGGTCTGTGCTGTAGACACTCTGGTTAATTTTATCCCAGCTCCTAATAGAGCCTGTTACAGGAGTTTATCTTGTTCCCAGGCCAGGGTTCCTGACCCTGAGTGGGCTGTGGCAGTTACAAATGAGGTTGCAAGGCTGGCAGAGAATCAGTTTTATCTGGTGTGTATGTAAATGTTTGCAGTTGCACAATACTAGGATGCAGGGTTGAGAAAAATTAGCAGCCAGGAAGAAATGACAGCTACTGGTATAGAAATCTTTTAAAAATCAGCGTAAATGTGTATCAATCATTTCTCGTGATTCAAAAGCACAAAAACTTCCAGAGGTGCCCTTTTTGGCTTGGTGGGACTGCAGGATGGGAACCAAACTTTGGGTGTCTCCTTAACAATTTTCTGGTCTTCTGAAGAGGAGCCTTGAAATTCTGATTCTCTAGCCAGGTTCGAGAGTAATTCTTATTTCTTTTGATCTGAAGTCAGAAAGATGTAAGTCAAACAGCAGCCTCAGCTACAAATTTGCAGAAATACCATTATTTCCAAACAGTCATATAAACTTGGAAGTAACTTTTGTGGCATATGTAGACATGTAACTTTTTCTCCTCATAGAAACCAGCTGAACTGAGAATGTTTTAAAGTGCCATGTCTGCATTTGATATAAAATAAAACCTGCTCCTATATCCAGTACATCCTCTTTCATCAAGGACAATATTACTACAGTCAATAACTGGTCTCATTTTAGTTTTTCGTATGTCTTTATCTGTTCAAAATTATCTTTTTCACTGAATCAGTATTAAACATAAAGAGTAGCGTATAATTTGATGATGTTTCATGGACTAGTATTAACAAAGCTGGAGTCCTTTAAAGTCACCAATAGATCATGGTTTAACTGTTCTTCATAGACCACCTATCTGTAATTATATTCCTTTGATTTTTAGGGTTTTGTCACGAATAACATTTTATAGACTATTATTTAACCAGTATATTAGACATAGTGATAGATGAGTATTTGAGAGGCTTTTGTTTGGTTTTTACTAATTGAGGATTGTAATCCAAATTATATTTGCCAGCTGTGGGAAACAAGAAGATGGGGATTTTAGCTAAATTGAAGAAAAAATGCATTTATACAATGAAGGCTATTCTATCAACTGACCTCCTTCCACTTTCATTTGCTCCTTTTGCATTCCTCTTCAAAGCATCATGGATTTCTGTGCTCTTTCTTCTGCATTACAAGTCTGCCATCCTTTCGATACTAAGGTGTTATGTATGTTAATAATCTTTGAAGTTTGGTGTAGTACTTCTCTAAGAGTGAACATCACTTATGTTTCTGAAAAGCAGTATATCAGATATTCTGTTCTTTGTTATTATTCCGCAAGGAAAGGATGAATAGGGATACTTTACCTATTGTGGCATATCCATGGCAGTTCATGTATTTGTGTAAGGAAGGAAACTGAGGTTGATTTTGTAGCTCATGCTCTGCAGTGCAGGAGGGGAACAAGTAATGGAAAATTTAACATGATGGCTGCAACTTTCCAACCATGGCACTTGCATAACAATGGCTTCATTTTTCCAGGATACTGAGCACCCAAAATTTCTTTTGAGTGCTCTGTAAGCAATGAGTGTCACTGCCTCTGATGATTACTCCAATTCTGTGTGGGTGTTTAAATTACAAATCTTGAAGACTAGCTTTAGCACCAGCAGTTTGAAAGTCTTTATCATTTGCTGTTTCTATCCATGCTCACCTGCTAATATTTTCAAGTGGGTTAGGACAACTGTAGGAAGCAGGAATTGAGTGAGAGAGACCACCTGCTTTCCAGCAGGCAGCGCTCATCATCTTGAAGGAGAAGGCACATCTGGTTACATCTTCTGGTCTTATTCAGCCCCCCAGTGCCACTCCAGAAACAAGACGGTTTCACTGTCTTTTTCAAGATACTTGTAACAGGCTTTTGGAGCATTTCCCTAGGAAGCAAGTTAAGCCAGTTCTATGTCCTTCTGTGCTTGGGAAAAGGGTAGAGGATCCTCTCTATGGGAAGTGTGTATCCCATCTAGGGCTTCATGGCCAGTGGCCGTGGCAATGGCCAGTGTACCTGTTGAAAGCAGAGTCTACAGAGAAACAGCAGATTAGGAGACCTTAAGTGGCACAGTGGTACTTGTGGGTAGGCACAGCTTCACAAGGGTTTGAAAGATGTGGGCTTTGCTGCAATCTGATCTAAGCCTTGTTTAGCTCCACAACAGGGAAAGAGCACAAAGTGTGCACAGAGATCCCTTGGGGAAAAGGATGACCATAAGAAGTTTGGAAAGGCTGCCTCATCTGTACTGGTTGTGATCCATTAAAAGTCACCCGTGACTCACTAACTGGGAAATATGGTTACAACAAACTTTATTTTCATCTCAGACTGATGTTGAGTGAGACTAATAAATAAACAAATAATCTGAAATAAATGGAACTGCATAGATATAAAACCAATGTTACAGCAGATCTCTACCCCCTAGCAGCTGTGCTTAATGCTTGCTGAAGGCAGTTTATCCAAATGGGTTTCTCATTCCATTACAGCTTCTAGTGAAACTGCTGAAAAAGATCTTGGTAGCAACTTTAGCATCCAACTAGACTAGACATTTGAGCATCAGCAAAAAGGAGAACAGCACAACATATATTAAGTACAAACTGAAATGTGAGATGTTGATATCCATGTACTGTAGAAATACAATGCAGTTCCACCTTGCAGGAGAAAAATTGCTGAATTTCATTCTCCTTCCTTTTGTGACCTGCTGGCTCCAAATGGATTAAGAATTAAAGCATTAAGCACCTCATGTAGTTTGAATATTTTTCCAAGAAGCCTTGCAGGCATACTTTCCATAGAGCAAGCACAGCAGTAATCTCTCTTCTGATTGCTGGGAACCAAGCCACAGGCACTCAAGTAAAGATGATTTTACTTGCTAATTTCCTAATACACACAGTGGCAGGACCAAGTTGTATACCCTCCTCATGCTTTCTAATAAAGACTTCTTCCATCTTAGTGTGGTTGATAAATAATGCAAACGACACAAATTTGGCTTTGAACTTTCTGTGTGCTTCAGTTGCTCAGGCACAACATACATTTTGCATACCCATTTGGAAGTTAAATTTGTCTGGGCCATCACAGAAATGAACACATACATTTCCTAGGCAGAGACCACAGGAGGACAGAGAGACTTCGCTGTTGAGCCTGCCTCTGCCTGATTAAATAATGCTCAATTACTAGGATCTGATGTTGGAGCATCTGTTGGGTTGTCTGCCTGTTCACTTGCTTGCTTTCTGCTGTGCCACCCTGGAGCAAATCAGTTACGGGAACAGCTATGTACAAACTATCAAGAAAAATCAAGTTTCATGTGAAAAAAAAACCAAATATCAGGTAAGGACTATTCACATAAAATGAATGTGTTGAAGTCTTACAGTTCACCCTTGTGAAGGGAGAACTGGAGTAATCTTGATTTCATGTAATTGTAAAATTTGCAACATTATTTTTTTCTGTGTCTCTAGTCAAGCCATAGTTGCAATAGAATAATTAATAAGGTGTCACGTTATGTCACAGTAGTCGACAATGAAACTTTTAAAGGATAATATTTGTATGTTTAATAAATACATACTTACTTTGCATTTCCTAATGATGCAGGACAATTATGCATATTCAAACATCACTTTCATAACTAACTTCAGAGGACAGTCTGAGCAGTAGTAAAACAAACCTGTTAGCTTTTCTAGATGTCAGTGGATGCTTTTATCAACTGTGCCCCATTAAAGCCCCCAGATCTTTGAATTCAAAGGACAGCATTCATTTCAGACCACATCAAGAAAGAGCACCTGGTTCTGACTGCTTTCCAAGCAGAAATCATATGTCAAGCCACAATCTGATGACCAAAACAATCTTTCTAGAATAATAGCTAATTTTTGAACTCATTGCAATTTTTGGAGTGCATCAGAAAAGATAGTATTTTAAATTTGATGCTATCTGAACCTTTGAGAAACATTGTATGCCATGAATGGAATAAAATAATATGTTTAAAGCTAAAACACATAGAAAAAAATATTTAATTATTACTGTTGTAGAAAAAAATTGTCCTCTTTTCTTGTCTTGCTCATTAAACTTATAATCAGTATATTAAAATCTAGTTTACGACGGATAGAGTTTCAGGGATTAAGCTTTTACATTTTTTGCAATTATACCTATAATAGCCAGGCAGAAATTATGGCCTTGTCTTACAAATGACATTACAGACTCGCGAATTAAAATGAATACAAATGACAAACAAAATAGCATTGAGAGATAATGTTTCCTAACTTAATTAGTAATCCTGGTTTTGAACACTGTTTAGCTAACAGATTTTTTCCTAATATTATTTGAGAAAATATATCTTTAGAATTGGAGCATGCTCGGTATATCTGTTTGTGTAGTCATAGAAAGTTGGGGAATTAGTGAAGCCTGGTTTCCTACAGATTAGTGCCCCATTCCCCGTAACCTCCTCACCAAGGATGTGATGTGTTTAAGTAACTGCTTGTTCAGACATTGCCAGACAATGGCGTAACGGCTAATTTTTGCCTGCCCTACGCTGAGCATGGGTGTTAGTTTGGGTCTTCCACCTTTAGACAGGAGATAATTTTCATAGAACTCATATTAACTTAATTAGCTTTTAGACTGGTTGAAATTGGTCAGTTTTCCTGGAATTACAGGGAGAGAATAGAAAGGTAGACACACAGTGTGATCTCATAAGCATTTTTTTCTTAAGAAAAAGATAACTTGCAAAGTGAAGAACGCAGAAATTAAGAAAAATAAGAAATTCAAGTGTTACTTTCATTTGACCTTCTTTTGCATATGCATTCAAATGTCATTTTTAATTAAGTGCTCCCATCTGGATTTTCCCATGGAGCTGCCCTACTCCCTTACTCGACGAACAATAACTCCGAATTTTATTTAATCCTGTCAGGTATAGGTGAGGCTTTTCAACTGCGTCTCATGGGGTCCTTTTCCAAACACAAAATTATTCTCTTCTCTAGGACTCTACAAACACAAGTGTCATTTCTTCTCCAGAACTGCTCCATGAGGTGTGTGAGTCATCTGAAAAACAATCCCAGCTGCATTAGCATAAAACAAAGGTTGCGTTTCTGAATGTTCCGTGTTTCCTGCAAATCGGATGAAGTAGCTCAAACGTGGCACCCAGGAGAAACTGGGGAGCAATTGGGGAGAGTCTGGCATGGCTTGCCAGCATCACACAAGGGTGCAGGGACAACTATCATTCCTTCTGGGCACCATGCAGCTACCTTTTAACGATCCCTTTTTCCCCCTCTAGTCGTGCTATTTTCATGTTTTCCAAATTCTGCATTAAACACAGTGGTGGTTTTAGAGATTCAGAGCCCTCTTTCAGTGTTTTGATTTAACTGCAGCAGGGTCCTTCTTGCCACATAATTAGCTGGAGGCAATTTGCTGATGTCCCAAGAGGAGAGACATAGTGATATAGTTTGGTTTAAGATCAGAAACATCCTAGTTACCTGATCCAGAGTGCTGATTCCAGCATGGAGTCACTCTGCTGGGTCACTGGTATTAGGAAAGTTTTGACTGGTTGACTTTGTATTGGCAGACTTTGTGCCAAATAAAATATATTTAATCTTGCCTTAATGCAGGCATAGCATAAATGCTATATCAGGCACAAAAATGTGATTGCATGTTTACACCTGATCCACATTAAAATTTTTCATTTTGGATGATCTGCCAGTGCAGGGATCTTACATTAAAGATCCAGTCCCTAGCCAAGAGGAGCAGCATTTCAGGGAACACTCTGCTACCTTGCCCCATAACACTGCTGATGAGTATGAATCCAGAATTCAGCTTTTGCTGTAAATGAGGGAAGCATAAAGCTTAGTAGCAAAAAAAATATTTTAAAGAGTAGTTTAGTTAGGCTATATGAAAGCATTTCCTCCAAAAGTCATTCTTGGAAGTGGCTGAATTGTTTTAGTCAAAATGTTCTAAAACAAACACCATGATGTTCCCCAGCATGGAAACTTGAAGTACAGTGGTTGTTCTTTGGCAAAACTATAAACAATTTAAAACCTAAAAAAGAAAGTGACATTCAATGCCAGGCAAGGGTGGTATCATGAACTCTGCCCAGTTTACATAGGAAAACAGCAAATGCAACGAGGCTTCAGATCAAATACAGATTGTTTTTGCAACTACTGTTAGAGTGATTCTCTCTGAGATTAGAGACCTTATGAATCATCTGATTTCTTACTAGAGATAAGGCCATCTGCCTCTGTTATCATGAATTTACCTTTCTAATAGCCATCTTAGTTGATTTTGCTAAGCAGCAAGTGAAATTTCTGAATTGTTCCTGAAGGCAACTTTGTGAATTAGCAGGTTAATTACAGCTCATTCTCTTTTCAATATTCATGTGCATATTCTTAAGAGAACCTAAGCTTAAAACATGTAAAACCATCTAATAGTGATTGTACCTGCACAGAAATTTTTATCTGAAAATCATAACTGTTGTGTCTTTTCTGAGAACAGCCCCTTTCAAGCTTACATTACAGTAGCTAATACATAGCATGTGGCATAGACTTTTTGCAAAAACATTGCTCCAAATCAGCCCCAATCTGACTAGTGGACTGCATTATTGCAGCCGTGTCAGTGTGACACTGAGCTGTGCTGCACTGTCACCTTCGCTCCAGTGGATTTACATCTCCAATAATATGTAACTATTATTTACGTACGGATGGGGAGATTCAGTCAAGAGGTGGTAGTTTCTCTGAGGTCACATAGCAAATGAGAATGTGTCTCGCTCCTAGGTTCTGCCTGCAGCAACTTCATTTCTAAACACTTCCTCTATTTCTCTTTTTTTTGTAAATTGTGTATGTCTGTGTGCCTGTTTCAGATTGCAAGTACACCTGCCATGCTCACTGCAGTGATCTGGTGCATTTGGGCTGCCAGCGGAATGGAAGATTAATGGACTGCCTCGCTCCACATGACACCTTAGATCCATCTTACAGCAATGGTCAGGTAATAGATCTCATGTTAATGTAATTACTGCTTTCTCTTGTCAGTTCTGTAATGAAGTGTTGTCTGCTCGCCTCACCTGGCTGCTCAGGAAGAATGTCGCACTTAGGCATGGCCAGCAAAGCTGAATTTCCCACCCAGTGCTGTGATTTTACAGTGTGGCTGGGTTGACCCAGTGGCCTGGCTGCTGCCAGCTGGGTCACTCCTGCTCCAATTACTTTTCAGCTAAACTGACTGAAAGGCTGAAAATTACCACAAGAAAGTATTTTTCCTGTTGGTTTGTGTCACTGTGGGTTAGAGCAGGCATGTATGGCAGGGAATGAGAATATGGGGATGGAGCTCCCCTTCAGGTAGGCTTGGCCATACTGCGAAGTAGCTCACAAAGTGAGCCTGATGACCCACGTGCCCTATGCTGCTGAATGTAGTGCCATGCGGTGGGAAATAAAACTAAGGGCTTGGCTATTTGTGATCATTAAAGATCCTACTAGTTTTGTCCGAATTTGGTGTTATTCCCTCCGTTCTCATCAAATCCCTCTTAGGGTGATTTCAAATTTCCTTGCCTTGATTCCCCAGCAGCTTCAATAGGTCACAGTGTGCCTCCTCGTTTCCTTCCTTAAACCACCACAGAGTGTCACGCCTTGCGTTTCACCCTCGACATCAGGGCCTTTCTCTTTGTTCAGGGAACACATCAAAGCAGTACATTTCTGTAGACAGAGCAGGGGTCTTCTGAGAAGAAGGTTCATACAGTGATAATGAGCCCCCATAGACCTTTAGTGTTGTGATATAGGTTGTACTGTGCTAATTAGCTCATGCCTCTTTGCATTTTCACATACATTTACCTTTTGTCCTCCACAGAAGTCCACCCAAACTTAATTGGATGTTTAGCCCTTGAATATTTATGCCCAACTTGTAGAAACTTCTGAGAGGGCACCAAAATTTCTCAGTGCCCTTTGCTGAGCTTGCAGTGTGTGCTCCAGCACAGCACTGAATTTTCTCTGCAAGTGTAAAATTTATTTGGTAGGGGAGATGCATGCTCCAGCCACCCAAACCGTGACTGAGGACACAGTGTCCCTCGTGAGTTCCTCATGACTTGCTGTTGGGAAGAGCAAAGGGGAATAACTCAGATACTGAAAGGAGTAGTAGCAGGAGTGGGGAGGAAGAAGGACATGGCAACACAGGTTTTGGAAGTGTGGGTGACTGTCAGCAGGTAAATACCACGGGAGCAGAAAAAGGCGGCCATTAACAGCCATTTATACTCCAAAAGGCATGTATAGCTTGGCCATGAGAAATCTAAGAAAGAACTAGTGCTGTCCTGGATAAAGTGGCTATGAACACTGAGGAAGGAAACTCTTGCCATTTCAGCCTTACAGTACTCAGGGAAGCTGAATTTTGTGTGCATTTGTTTAACTGCAGCAAGATTGCATCAAAGAAGTACTAGTTTTTTCCTACTGATTCCTTCCTCTTGGAAGAAATGATAATTTGGCTGGTTGCTGTGGATGACAGTTGTTACAAATCTCCATTTTCTCTACTGGCGGTCTGGGTCAGTGTGTGTGCTTGACAACTGATACACATAAGATGAGGATTCAAATGCTATTTTCAGCATCCATCATCCATTGATTTTGAAGCAACAATCATTTACGTGCACAAAACCTGGAATGCTTCCTACTGTGTGAGTTCATTTTCTTTGTGCATGGCTGTCCTGCATAGAAACAGCTACTGTTGGAGACCGCAAGGTTTGAGTTTGCTACTTCCTCTGCTACTTACCTGCTCAAACCGCTTTGTCTTTCTAGGACTTACCTACTTTGCTTGTAGGTAAAAAGTAATTAGAATTTTTGAAAATAATTTTAAGATCTCTGAATGGAAACATTGTTACAAGATCTGGCATTTATAGGTTGCTCTTTAATGAAATACAACTCCCATCTCAGCTGTTTTTTCAAAATTACTTTTCCCTTCCATGCTAAAATTTTCTGGACTTAGTCTCAGCCTTAAGGTGGTATTTCCTCTCTGTTTAAAGTCTGAATCTCCATCTCACCTATACAACTGAGTAGGTGTTTAGTATAAAATAGTGAAGGAGTCAGAGGATGGGGAAAAGGCTGAAACTATTTCCTTTATGAAATTATTCTTACATTCTTATTCTGTGGATGGTGTCTAGTCTTCAGGGTTTTAGTTAGACACAGGAGTGTGCTTTTGAAGCAAATCGTCCAGTTGTCCTCACTTGCCTTGTTTTGGCTGATATCAGTGAGCAGTCTTAGAGCACATAGACTTAATTCCCTTTCAAATGAAAATTAAGCTTTTTCCTGAAACCTCTGAGAAGAGGCACTCCAGGAGTCTATCTAGGGTGTTCTGACCACTAATGGGCATTCAGCCCACAGGATCAAAACAGAGATTGTCTTCAGGAAAACCTGTGAAGTGTTTATATTGAGGATGTTGGGTTCTCAGCACCACTTGCTTTGCTTTACAGAGCTGCTAGTGTTGCACCGCAGTATTTGCTAATGTAGGCACCAGATACTTGGCACAGAACAGTCCCGGGTGAGAAGCAAACGGATAAGTGTTCCAGTGACGCCTGCTTTTGCTTTATCTGCATCGTGACTTTGAAAATCACACTCTGAAAATCAACACCGGTTAATTTTGCATAAGCTATGCTAGTAAAATATATAGCTGCAAAGACCGCTCATGTATTTGGGGATATCTGACCCATACAGTGAGCATTGATGTAAAATGTGGAGGGGTTTTGCAGAACTACGCGAACTTTGTAGTATTTATGGAGAGGAATGACTTGCTAACAAGCTTTAATTCTGGGCTTTGTCCATTTTCTTCCTACTGGGATAACCATTTTGGTTTGAAGTGTAATTTCTTCTTTTAAAACAAAATAATTTTTTGTGGGCAGAACACTAGTTTGAAGTTGTTATACTCACATTCTTATGCCGGTACATCTTAGGTCTTTTCTTGTAAAGGGACATGGCATCTTTATACTTGCATAACTTCCTCCACACAGGGACATGATTGCTCTGAGTATGATGGTAGACAAATACTTTGAGACCTAACTCTGCATGGCCTAAGACCATTTTAGACTGGTCAGGCAGTATGAATGTATCTCCTACTTGAACTGGGTGATATAAACTGCACTTTGTCCTTCTGCAATGACCTTGTGGCACCCTGAGTGCAGCAGAGCTTTTGGCTCGGCTGTAGTTCCTGGTCCTGGATATTTGTTTGTGCCTGTACACTGTTTTATGTTCCTCCCTGCCCTTTCATTCCCAGTGGTGCCAGTACTGCTGCTTTTGGACAATGCTGGGTCGAGGAGATGTTGTGTCATATGGGCATATGTTGTTGGGACATATGGGTCAGGGAGATGTTGCAGCTTCTAATGTTTGCTCTTGCAAAGCGGATCAGCTCTTTAGTTTGCAACACAGCTTGTGAACAGTGATGTCAGCACAACAGGGGCTGGGTGTTGTGGTGTGGCTGGAACACCTTTAACTCCAAATAACCCTGAACAAACGTCTTGTTGAATCACAGTTTGAGAATCCAGGCTTAGGGTTTCCTTATGGGAAAGAGGAATTTCTTAACAGGCTCTTAACTGCTAAGTTTGCAAAAGGAGTCAACAGATTCCTGAGGGATTTCCATCCTGTGCAATTACACCAGTGACCTTGGTACACCCAAGAGTGGTGAGATAATCTCAGAATCTGGAATATGGACATGCTACTTGACTTTGTTAACAAGTCATTTGGGCTAAAAAAACCTGAACTTTGAGCTCCTTCCTCTGTGTGTGCATACATATATACACACACACGTATGTTTCATTTATAAAAAGGTCTAGGAAATTCTATTATGTAGCTGAGATCACTGAGGCTGTGGGGTTAAATACTTGTAAATGAAACTCACGATTTCAAACATACTGCATGCAGGTACTCCATGGCAGAAATATAAGGCTCAGGTGAAAGGGGGATGTTGTTTTGCAAATTGTGTATCCTTAAATGTTTCCTTCCTGAAAAGGCTTCCTACAGAGATTAAAGAGAGAATGATGGATATTCTCTGTGATCTTGCAACAGAGCACTCAGAAAGAGCTGCGGAAAGAGCTGCGAGTTTCCTCCAGGAACAAGCAGAGTGGGATGAATAGAGCCCCTTTCCAGTACTCTTCTCCTGTGCTCCTACATTGGCCATTACAGGAGTAACACCTCTGACTGACACTGCCAAGGGCTTCTCGAACTCCAAGAAGTATCAAAGCCATTATGTGGACTTTAATTTTTCCCTGGTTTTTCTCATCCCAGATGGATCAAAATGTTAAAATTTCCTATGCAAGAGCCACAGATAATTTCTTTTCTCCTTCAAGATGGCATGCCTTCCCAAAGAGGTCTCACTACACTTAAATTTTCCCAGAGACAAAAGGTAGTCGGAGATGAGATACAAGACCTGAGACACTTGGTAGAAAGGGATATAGGCTGTCCCAAGAAGCTTGGATAATAACACCTCCCAGATTGCTTCAAAATGCATGAATCTGCTGTGGAGAAGACTGAGAGTATCTCACAGTGCAAACACAGAAACTTCTGGACCTGGATAGGCACTGAGGTTTTCATCTAAATGGAACTGAAAGTAGTTTCAGTTCTTCCCACTCAGAGGTGAGGTAGTTTGACATCTCTTTTCAAACGTAACCCCTCTGGGAAAAAATTGACAATACAAAGCAAAATATCACGATGGAGATGTGTACAGCTCTTGACTAGTAATGAAGGCTACTGTTGAGCTATGTATTGCTCTTCTCTACTAGCTGTGGGTAGTGACGTGTACCCTGTTCAGTGGGCATGATTTTTATGGATTGTATATTTCAAATCTCTGTTAAACTCGATTATGCTTGGTAGTAGTTGAAAGGAAAAGATGAAAACTGAATTATGTTTGTTTTGGCAGGTGGAGCATGATTTCATTTTTGCCAGTGACTGGTAAAACTTTTAAACCAAACCTGAAGCTGATTTCAGTTCTAATTGTGTATATTGCTCAGGCTACTTTTAGGGAAATCCATTTGGCAAAAATAAAAGCCTTGATAGATTATATAAACTAGAAATTAGTCCCAAGCTTTCAAAAAATAATTTAAGAGTATCCACAACAGTTCTTGGGGCACTGCCATCTGCAGCCTTCCTTCACAAGGGTATTATTAAAATGGGCTTTGCATAATTCTGACTTAAGATCTTTAAATTATAAATTAATTGCAACATGTTTAAGAAGTTTAAATTTACTATAACAGATATTTGGACTTCTTTAGTATTCTCTGGCGTTGTGGAATAGTCTGTCTGGTTTGCTAGGGCAGACAGAATCAATACTTGGGCTGATGGTGACTAAGGCAATAGTTCGATATTGCAGGTAGGACAAATCTAAAAGATGTATTTAAACAAGAAGGACTTTTTAAAATTAAAAGTGGATCTTAAAGTCCAATAAATAAAGACTGGATGAGGCACGTGGTGAGGGTACCTGTATCATCATATGACCAAATAATGTAATGCTAGAATTAATATTTTTAACAGAGTGGACTTCAGCTTGTTGGCACCTGGAAGGAATTTTCAGCCCACAGAAGCAATCAGAGTCATATTGTTACACCACTATGTTTTTTAAACATTTTAAAATTACACATTCTGATCAGTAAATCTATCTTTAAACTTTTTTTCTTAAATTGGGGTTGTTGGGGGTTTTTTCCATTTAGAATACTTGGATAATGTACAGGCCTGACCTTTCAAACAGAAAGGTAGCAAGCTCACTGCTTAAAGAACACTGTTGAAACACAGAGATCAATTATCGGTTGTTTAGCAACCAGATCAACTCCAGTCAAACAGCTCTGATTTTCTAGTTACGTAGATAAGGCTTCAAATTACAGGAAAATACTGCTATTAGACGAGGGGAACATTTAAAATGCAGTCTTGATTTTTGCACAGTTACATGTTTTCATATTCACGAGGTTTGTGTAGTCTCCCTAGAAAATGACATGTTTTCCTAGTAATGTGGGCAGCTTCAACCGGCCATTTTGTCAGCTGTCATTATAAGATCAATGTCTTCTTCCACCATTTATTTCTAATACACACTATTCTTACTACATGCATTTTTCCACAGTCCTTTCCAGTTTCTGCTGTCAGTGTTGTGCCAGGTGTAGGATGTAAAATACCAAGTGCATTTTTTTACTGTGGCAGTTTTCTTCCTAATTCAAAATTATTAATATCTTCCCAGTATCTCAGCAGGCTCATCAGTGCACACACGATCACATTACAAACTGAATACAAGTAATACAGGCTTGCATGTCCCATGCGTTCCAGGTGGTTCTCTGATATTCAAACAGCATTGCCTAATCATGTTAGAGAGAAAGTTCAAGGAGAACTGACCCTCTAATATGTAAAGTTTTATGTATTGTGTAAATTATGTAGTGATATAGCTGCACACTGATGTGAGGGGTAGCCAGGCTCTGGCTGAGAAAGCGGGGTGGCGGGGGGCCGCTAGCAACGAGCCAGAATCCTGAGGGTTGGGTTTGTGACAATTTGCAGTGAAGAGATTAGAGCACAATGTCTTTCTTATCTTTAGGGTAGATTTTCAACATTCAGATCAGGACAGTGATCACTAGGACGATTGGTTTTGATGGGGCATGTGTAGGCATGCATGCTTGAAGACGGGTATTTTGCTGTTATATGTTGTAGGTTATGATTGTACATGGAAGTTGCCCAGTTGCTGGGTGATAAATCACTAATTATGATAGTGTCTTGAGTGCCTTACTCAACTCTCAAAACACGCAGAGAAAATGAGCACTGGCTGCGAAACTGGGAAGTGGGGGGTGGCCCCTGAGGGTTTGTCCTGGTGCAGTCCTAACACTGACTTTTGTCAAAAGTCCATGTGCTGTAGATGACAGATGGACAACTAAACCTCACCTCTCTGTTAGGGGTAGGCTGGTAAACAGGGTGACAGTGTCTTTCATTCCTCCCTTCACAGGCTGCCTGATTATTTACTTTATAACTACAAACCACTTTGACCTAAATGGAATTACCAGCAGCTACGTCAGGTCTGACCTAATCTATTAAACCACAGGAGTGAACTGGTTTCCAAGCAGCATGAGGGTCCAGAGAATTATGTAGTATCAGGCACTTTCTAGTGCGCTTATTCATGAGGCTGATTTTATTTTGCATTTGAATGTTCAGGAAGGTAGCTGGGCTGGTAACTACAGACTACTTAATTCACCCCATGTAGACCTGCCCTAAGCAAATAACAAGACAGCAGCAAGAGTTGATTAGAAGAGAAAGTCAGAAGTGAAACTTGTGTCCCATTTTCTCATCCAGATTGCCTAAAATGTTCTTCAGAGCTTCACACTATCTCTCTCTTTTTTTTTTTTTTTTTTTTTTTTTTTTGTACAGTATCAGGCTTCTTTTGTTGATTTATGGCATTAGCAGCTGTTGGAAATGTACAGAGAAGAGATTGCTGCTGCCTTTTGACTCAGTGCAGGAAGGGCATGATGCAAAACCTTCCCTGGTGGGGAAGGAAGGTGGGGAGTGGCTTTTGATTATTTTTAATGATAACATTGCTGGATGAAGATATTAATATATTTGTTCCCAGTCTTTGATCCAAGTAACTTGCCAACCAGCAGCCCACAGACAGCTGTTAGGAAAACAGGTAGAGAACAGACCCCTATGTTGTTCTGATGCTGTCCTGTTTATCTTACAAGAATGTAAAGGCTTGTTTCCCCGAGAGTTGGAATCAAACAACAGGAGGTAGCATTTTTCCTTAGTGATTCACGGCTTCCTCTAACTGGGGATGCTGCCTAAAAGCTGCCCTCCCAACTCTTCCTCGGTGCGGCAGAGCCTGCCTGTTTGCATGAACTTGATTTTTCCCCTGGGATCTCGTTCTACAGTGAAGCTCCATTCTTGTATGTGTTGTCTCATGTCAGACTGCTCCACAGGAAGTGTGGATAAGAACTGACATATTCCCTGTTCACTCTGCAAATAGTGTGTATAAGCATGTAAAAATTCAGCCATGTAGTAAGTGTTAATGTTTCAGTATACTTCCTGGGAAGGAGGAAACTGTCACCAGTCATATGTCATTTAAAAGCAATGACAATGAAGTCATACTGGTTATACTTCTGGGGAGTAGTCCTCTTGTTCCTACCCAAAATGTGAAGAAGTACCTGGCTTTCCAGGATCAAAACATCCTGGGTTCTCATAGCACTTGTGGGAAATCTTGAGCAATAGTCACTTTGTCATGTTTCCTTCTCCCTTTTTATTTAAGCTACTGTAAGCCTCCATTCCTGCAGCATACATCCCAGTGGGGACCTTGCACCTCTGGTTCCTGTGACCTCCTGATCCTTTACTGCCAAGCAAAAGAAGCTGCCCTGAGACAAAAGGCTGTTGTGTTGTTTCTTCTGAACACAGAGATAGAGCCACAAAATGTAGACTCCAACAAGCTTTTTAGATCTGGTTTGTTCTACAAAGATTGTGCTGGTGATAAGTTATTATCTTTTTTATTTCCATTAATGTTTATTTCAAAAATGAGGTAAGTTCCTTCATCACTTCATTCAAGATATACACCTTACGTTATGGTTGTGATATTCCAGATGAGATTCTTTCCAGAGCTAGTTTTGCATCTTGATCCCCTTTCACCTGTGACCTTTAAATTTCTTATGACTCTTGTAATTTTGTATGTACATCTGTTTTCGCTTGCCAAGAAAAAAAAAATCACATATTACATGGAAGAAAAAAGCAAGAAAATATGTTTGAGAGGTTTGACATACTTAGCAAGTAAAGCAGTTGTTCGCTGAAACCTCTTTTATTAGGCATATCTTCTGTATATTTTCTCAACAAACAGTTGCATGTAATCTGCCGGTAATGTTTCAACTGGATTAACAGAGAAGCCTACATGACTGTTTCATCTGTGTGCATACAGACATGTGTCTACAAGGATGCAGCCACTTCCACTTCACTTCCCATCTTGACTCAGATTTGGACCACCTGCAAAGTCAGGATCCTGGTCATAAAGTGAGGAGGTTGCAAGGTGAAAGAGTGTGTTGTTTTTCCTCTAAAATCTATACAGCATCCTGAATCCTCCAGCCACTTTTCTGTGACCCAGTTCTTAATCAAGAGGCCTCTCCTAAGGATGAGTTTTGGGTCAGCTCCTGGCCCACATATTCATGGAGCCATGCTGCTTGAATGCTGGATGGTGCTCTGAGAAGATAAACCCAATAGGTCTTTGCATGCCTGCCCTTTGTGGATAATCCCTAGAGAAAATGGAAAAAATCATCTCCCCTTTATGTTTGGGACCCCAAGAGGTCTCTAAGCACATACGTTGCAGATAGTCCTGTGGACCAAGGGAGAACTGCAGATGCTCATTTCAGGTATTTTGCCTACTGATGTGCTGCAGTCAGCTGGATAACTGAATAAAATTATTTGCTTTGTCTAAATCATATCCTGTGCTTCTCCATCTCCTTTTCTGCCAGTATTTGCAAGTGTATATGTAGCCATGGTCAGTACCCTTTTAAGGCTTTGTCTTTTCTGACAGTGTTTGTTTATAGCGAGATAAATACCATCATTGGTTATTTTGCTTTACAATCCTAAGTGAGAACAAAGCTGTGGTGATAGTTGCCATGGGGCAGCAGGATGAGGTCAGCCCCATGCATCCTGCTTGGGGCTGACCTCACCTAGCTGACCAGGATAAAATTACGTTGTCTTGATTTCATTAAGCTTTTCCATTGCAATGACCTTATCAGACAATTTTGCAACATTATTCTCTGGGGAAGGAAGACCAGTGTATAGCAAGGCTGAACACTACTTTTATATTTCCCAATACTCCTAAACTTGTGTTTAGAGGAACACTGCTCAGTCCATGCTCCACTCATGAGTTTTTCATTTGCACTGCCCTCTGTCCTTGACTTTCCTTTTGCCATTCTGACTAATATTTTCATTTACAGTAACCTTGAGGAGAGATTTCCTTATCTGCATATATGACTAATTAGTAAGGTCTTATGCTTATTATAAAGTAATTTGTTGGAGTTAGGAATCAGAGCACAAAACTGGGACTGAGGAAGTCAGATTTGCAGTCCTTGCTCTACTAATGACTGATTAGATATGGCCTTCAGCAAGTCAGTTTGGCCTTGGTTTTCAGATGTGCTGATTTAATTTTTATTCTTTTGCCTCCAGCTCTTTTTTCTTCCTTATTCTAGGGGGAGGGAGTTGCCCACAGTATGCAAACCTGCTATTTCATTTTACCTCAAATATGCCCCGATCTGGGGAGTCAGAAGTGTTTTTGAAAATGGTGACAATGTGAATAATGCTTCCTGCCTATGTGCTGCTCATAGCTGCGCTGAGGATGAGCTCTTTCTTGCAAAGTGTTATGGGTGAATAAATGCACCATGTGTCACAGAGTTACATTCTAAGAATCTGGTTGTTTCTTCTTTATGCTATACTCATAACTTCTATGAATATTCCTGAATTTGTTACAGAATCCATAATGTGGGGAAGGAAAGCAAGGGTGAATTATTATAATTGAGGATCACAGAAAGAGTAAATTCAGAGGTAAGTCAGTATGAGAGCATGGAAGGAGTAAAATCTCTGACAGCTGCATTTGTGAACTATGATTTTACGGAGATCTTTACATCCTTTTCCCCACAATTAACCATAATACCTAGAGAGAGGAACTATTTATTGAACAAATACAAGAAGTAAGTGTTTTGGAAATACCTAGGATCCATATTTCCAGTTGTAATTAAGCAACTGCTGTCTGAGAAGTGTCGATAATGTTACTCTTTGAGTGTAGGTCAGGGGTCCTCTCCTTTGCCTGAACCATCTTTCTGAGATCGTGCACTCCATCCCGCCGCAGGAACCTCCCAAGCTGTGCTGGGCTGCACAGCTCCCACAGCTTCCCTCACATCAGCCTCCACCCCCTGACCCGCTGGGCTTCACCCCCTTGCTGCCAGGTCCTTCCACCCTACTCTGGAGTAGCTTGTTCCATCTGCATATCCCCCATGGTAAGGGTGGAGAGAGGAGAGACCTTCACTCGTACAGAAAGAAGAAGACAGAAAGAGAAAAGGGACAAGAGGGGCTGACACGAGCCCTCTGGATTTTTTATTCTTGTCTGCCTCTGTCTCCCATCACATAGTCGGGACCTCCCAGGGCAGCCCTAGGGCAGCCCCACTCTTGGGTTTCAGAATCATTGCATTAGGTTAGACATTTGAAAAAGGAGATGTAGAGTCCAGCGGAGTCAGTGAGAGGAGATTTTCCACAACAGATCTAGTTTCACTAACAGTTTGTAAACATCTATTAACCGTCTTCTTTTTTCTTTAAAGTGTCCTCAATCACAGTTTTGACCCTTCTTTGGACTGAGATTGCCTGTGGGAGAGTCAGCACAGCATGTCCCAGAGCTGGGGACAGGAACCGCTCTGCATCCTGAGCCAGAAAGAGAGGTTGGGAGACATGGGCCCTCTGATGCGAGGGAAGTATTGTGCCTTCATCCCACCCACCCTTAAGCTACCAGAACTTTAAGATGAGTTGGCCATGGTCCAACGATTGGCAGCATTTCATAGACAAGTCCTCTAGACTGTGCTAAAGTACTGTGCATAAGAGCAGTCTTTCCTGATCATTCCACATTCTTCCCCACTTTCATTTCTTTTAAGTCACCTGTGGTTTTTGGCTTCAATTAAGAAGGAAAAAATTTCTGGCAGTTCTGCTGTAAATCAGATTTGGCAGTTTCACCGGGTACTTCCAGTAATTATCTCCATGTCACAGATATGCCCTCAGTGTTAGTTTTAGGAAAACCTTCCACCATTCTGGTGTTTGAGTAAGGAAATGGATTCTTTAGGAAATAGCCCCTTCTTTACAAATGCTTTGGGGAAAGGCTGCATTTGAAATCTGAAATATGCTGATGTGCAAATAATTTCAATAGCTGACCTGCAGAATCTCTTGGCAGGGCTGATGGAGGCAGTTTGCTCTGCTTCCAGCCGCCTGCTTCATTTTGGCAGCCACAGGCCTTCTGGCCCAGATGCCTGCAGCCTCTTGTCCAAGTTAGGAGCTAGACAAATTTTACGTGCTGTCCTGTAAATGCACCTCATCTTATTATCTATGTGAAGAATTAGACCTAAAGCTGAGGCTGCCTTTTGCCTCCCAAAGTTATTTTAAATGAACCCAGTAAAGCTGGATTACAGATGGTGGATGTGCCTACAGACTCCCACCAAGGAGGGGATGGAATCATTGTTTCCTTGTAAGGGTATCTGCCCGACCACAGAGCGGTGGTGAACACTGCCAGCCAGCCTGCGCAATAGCAGGCAGGCCTTTGAAAGCAGCAAAGCACATTGAGGCAGATCCTCCCAAAAGAGCAGATGCTGAAGCAGATGTTAAGGCCACACTGAGGACCGCTGAGCGCAGTGTGGGGGGATTGTGGTAGGAGATTGCTTCCAGGACGTGGATGCGAAATTCTTAGGTATGGCTCACAGCGTTCATGTGCCTCTCTGTTTCAAATCCTCATGGCCCTGCCACAAGCCTGTTTTTAGAAGTTTTGCAGAGTTTTCCTAAGGTGTGAAACACATAGTTTTTAAAAAGATGTTCAGACCCAAATGAAACTAAGGTAGATGCCCTAAGGCTACAGCAGAGTGTAAGCTTTTTAGTATTGTTCTGCTGTGATGTTATATTCAGTGATGTTTCTGACACATTCTGAGGTCTGCAAGTAGACTGCAAGTTCACTGGTTACTTTCTGACCTTGAGGTACAACCCATCTTTCAGTTATCCTGTGACTCTGCTAATTCGGTTGCATGTCAAAGGCGGGGAGGAGCACCCACAGTGTTAAATTACCTGCACATATGGACATACGGATATATCTGTGCATCTGTTGAGTCACAGAAACATAACCTCTCTTTGGCAATGCATTGCTGTGGTTTCTCTGCAGGTCTGGCACTCCAGACACTGAGTGCAGGCAGGAACACATGGTACTGCCCCATGATTTTGTGGGGTCTGGTACTGCCCCTGTGGGACAAGAGGTAGAGGATAAATGATGGAGACAGCATAAAACTGATGGGAATAAGCACTGATGAGCACAACTTGAAGACAAGGTGTGAGGAACAAAAACCATCTGTTTTAAAAATCATGCACTGTTTTTGCCGGATGTGTTTTTTTAACAGCTGGTGTTGGTGGGTTTGCCTTTGTAATGGCAGCTACCCAGACAGATCTGAGATCCAGTTGGTGTCTGGCACAAAAGAAAGTGCTTGTGGCTCATGCAGTCTGGTGCTTTGTGCCCCAAAGTATTTTGTGTTTCTCTCCTACATGGAGCCTTCCAACCTCTGACCAGTGACATCTTACCTTGGTATGGTTAGTCCCCCCCTGCTCTGGTGCCCAGCCTGTTTTCCTCTTGGGGAGATCCATTTCGCCTGGAGGGATGGCTCAGCTGATGAAGCAGCTGTTGGACTGTGGAAGATTTCAGCCTGGTGCTATTAAAAAAAAATAATCAAAATTGGTTCCAGTTTATCCTAACTATCTAAGCCCTAAATTGAGGCAGTTCAGCAGCTGCTTCAAGAACAGCTGAGCTGCCTGTTCAGAAGAACTGGGAACCTCTGGGAGAGGGGCAGCTCAGATTGATAGCTAAGGGCAAGAGTAACTATTTGTGTCAGACCTGTTTCTAGGTACAGCAGTTGTGTGGCACATCTGACCATAGCAAAGAAAATCAGAGTTGTGAGAAATGTCTTTCTTTGTGTGTCTGTAAGCGAGTGTTTTTATGTCAGTGACAGAAAAGAGAACATGTTGAAACAAAGTGTTCAAATGTTGTAGGAAAAAACTATATTTAGCTGTTCTAAAAATTGCTTAGTCCCAGACATGAAGGAAATGGCTGTGGCAACCTACACTCCTCCAGTTTCACCTGTTGCGGTGTTTCTTAAGCCTAGAAATATCTATAAAATAAGTAAAAAAGCAGTGAAACCTTCCCCAGAAGAGGCATAAACAAACTACATTCACTTGCCGAAGCAGCTATTGCTGAACTATGCGTTGACCTTGAGCTGAGTCGATTTGCTGTAATGCAAACCATCTGCACACTGAAACAATTAAAGCCTTCAGATCTCCTAGGAGTTTCCTTCCTCCGATTATAACTTATGTGCTGTGGTAGAAGCATAGAGGTAAACAGCTAGTTAGCATGGACCTCTGTGTCTGTGTAATTTTATGGTGCAGCACATACAAAACCATTTTCATTTGAAATGGCAGTCGTCTTTCAAGTAGAAAATATAGCATATGCTTGGTACCGAATGCTGGAGTCATAGCTTGTAAAACAGCCTGAGTTAGACACATCTGCCTTCCCTGCTTCCCTTCCCCCAGCTTTTCCTTCAGATGTACAATTTTCTGTGATTTTTAACCAAGTTTCTGTGAAGTGCAGGTCATGCTGGAGGGGCAGTGCTCTAATACAGACAGCTCTTGTATAACGTCCCTGTGCACATGCTTAATTTAAACCTGTCTGCTTTCTCAAACAGTGGTATGTAAACAGCACTTCTGTGTAGTGAGTCTGTGGCCATGTCTGAAGAAAAAGTATTGGATAGCAGTTACAAGCAATTTTATAAAAATCTTTATTACTTTATGACCAGTTCGGTTTCCAGAGGCTCAGAGTTTACACCTCCTTAAAGGCTTAAAAAATCAATCTACAGCCATGGTATCAGACTTTGGACACTGCTGTGGTGGGAAAATACCAAAGATGTTGCTTCTGTAGGATCTCTGCATGATTTGTTATGTCCTGCAATTGGCAAAATTTCATATGAAAAGCTCTGCAGTGTAAAACGCTTTTTAAATGTTCTTCCACTATTTCTGTCCATCCAGATGATAGCAGCATTAAAATCTCAGATCCTCCCTTTTCAAATTACAGGGAAGAGTAATCACGCAAGCTTAGCAAAATAAGAGTTTTATTTTACAAGAATAGGGTTTTTTTTCTGATTTTTGAAAACAAGTTCAAAAACAATTTTTAGAAACCTGTTTTTAGAAAACAAGCTGAGCATTATAAACAATGTAAACATAAGCAATAACTGTAAAATTAAATTAATTAAATATTTTGCTTTTAAAGTTAAGACTGAAAAATCATGAGGAGTAGACGCAGCACTGCTTCTGAGCCAGCTGTGACTATTGTCTCTGTGGCATTCCATCCAAGGTAGTGAGTGACCTCTGGCCTTAGACCAGGTAGTGCAAAGCAGTTCAGGTCCACATTTCTCAGAGAAAGCTGGGTCCTACACCCCCACACCCATGGATTCAAGATATGTCATGCGTGTTTTATCAATTCAGATTGCCTGGAAAATGTGAGGGGAGGCTGAGGAAGCAACACTGGCTGGGATAGTGTAAGAGGGATGGTTAAGAGCAAAGGAAGGCTGGAGGGTTCGTGCTGCCAGGATGGTGTCATTTCTGGTGCTAACTACCTCTGGAAACACCTCTGGGATTCATTTTGAAGGGAATGCACTGATTTTCTGTAAAAGAGGGCCCACAAATGAACTACCATGTAAAATAAGACTTCCACAGCACTAGCCCTGGGACTGAGCTGGGAAGCTGAATTATTTGGCAGTGTAGGTCCAAGTCCTATAAATTCTGTGTTATATACATGTTATATATAAAAGGCTGTCTATAACAAATAGACAAAAGTGTATCAAATGCTAGATTTACAGTTGCCTTTATGATCTGAATACTGACCTATGTCTGACCTGTGCTGCAGGCTAGAGAAGTAATGAGGGTCTTGATCATGCCCTGCATGTAGGGCATGGGGGACATGTTAAGCTTGAGGCAGTCAGTCATGAAAGAGGCATCTCCCAGCCTACAAGTACATGTCTTTGAGACCCAAATGTATCCCCTTTGTGTTTTATTTTTTATAACATCAGGGTTTTTCATTAATGAACCAGATAAAAATAAGTAACACCAACTTCCCTGCATCAGCCCAGGGCTCAGGCTCTGACCTCCTCACCCTCCCAGAACCAGACATGGCAGCAGGCTGAGGCATAAATAGATTCTTTCCCTCGGGGTGGGATGGTGCTCTTACTGCATCTAAGTGGAAGTGTTGCTTTTTTCCCTCTGGTCATCTCTTTTTTTCACCAGAGTGCTGTCACTACATCTGATTGATAAAATGTAGGCAGACGAGAGCAAAGAATGGTAAGGAAGCAGGATGCCTCTGCCAAGGCTACAGCCCCGTGCAGCCTGCAGCACTGCTGGACTTCTCATTGATGTCCACCCCCTCCCTTTCTCTTCCCTCCACATGTGATGCCAGAAGGCCAACTTTAAATCTCCTAAATTAAGGACTGGAGATGCTGTGTGTACATCATTCCACAATTTTGAAAGGAAAAAAAGAAGCAACATATTTTCCTTTTTTTTCTTTTCTCTCTTCTAGTTCTCCAGTATCTTCTCAGGCTTGATACATATGTTTTCTTTAGCTGGCCTCTCATGTAGAGTACTTTTTTCATCATTTACCTTTCTAATTTTTCAGTATATTTTTTCTTTAAATCTTCCTACAAAATTAGAAGTATATCTCTCAGTTTTCCTAGACATGCGCTGTTTTTCCACCCCGAAATCTCCCTGGTCATTTGTCTGGGGATTTTCAACAATTATGGAGAGAAAAATCTGATTCTTATTTCAAAATATTAGCTTTTTTCTTTGGGTTTTACTTTGCCAATTTGCCTGTTTTTCGCTCCTGCACTCCCGTCTCTTCTTTAAACGGTCCTACTTCCCCCCTCCCCCCCGCCCCAGCACCAGTGCTCTCACAGTGGGGTAGGAAAAGCATGACAGCAAAAGTGGGAATCAAGAAACTCTTGGGCCAGTGAATAGGACACAGACCAAATGTGAAAGGAGTTACTGAAATTTAGTTAAAAGAAAGCCTGATTCAGGGCAAAATTTTCAAAGGTGGTCACATCCTACTGAAAGTGTGAAAAATGTTCATCTTTTGCAGCACTGCAGAAGTACGGGGGGGGGGGGAAATTAATTACCTTGCATTAGGAGCTGGCAGCTTGTCTCCTGCCTGCTGGGATTGCAAGCTGGGGAGCAAGTGGGCAGGCACGAACACGCAAGCGGGGCTACCCTCCTGCAACTCCCAGCATTTCAGCTGGCAAGGCTGGCTCAGCAGGCATAGGGCACTGCACTTCGAGGCTAATTTTTTCAGATTTTTTCAAATAAGGGTGGACTGGATGGATTAGACAGGCTTTTCAGCAACCAGTTGTCAGATCTGTTGTCCTGTCAAACAGCACTGTCTTTCTGCAATGCTTGTCTTCACAGACTATTGCCAAGATGATTTACTAGAAAGCCCTAAACTTTTGCAGAGAGTTTCTAGGGAGTTTCTATCACAATCAGGCTTATTAAACAGAGAAAAATGTAATCTTATACACAGTATGACAGGACAATTTCTTGTTCTTTGTCTAGGAAATGACAATGTAGATGTGATTCCCTGACCAGAAGGCCCCTTCCCCCAGCAATTCACCAGTTTGAGGACAGATGCTCGGAATCAGATTGCAGCTACAGTGCATTAGGGCTCACATTTTCTTGGTATCCACAAAGCATGCTGAGCTTCCACAGTTGTGGCTTCTATACTTAAAACAGAAGGTCCTAGTTAATTTTACTACCCCAAGTATTTTTACATACTGTTAGCAATTAGGAACAGAATCCAAAGTAGGAGAATGTCTGTTTCCTGTACACTTTATTATAGAATATTTCCTCAAGATTATATTTTCTGTTATAGTAACTCTACTGCTTACCCTGGCACAGTGTGGGTGCTTACAGAGAATTACATGACAGCACTCCCAGGCCTCTGAGCTTCCCTTTTCACCAACCTTAGCTTATACTTATGTCTGACTATCATATCAATGGGACTGTGTGAGTAAGGATGAATTCTTCACCTGTTTATTGAGTTGGGGCTTCTGGGCTATGGCTGGGTGCTGACAGACTTGTTGACATTGTTACACTGGCTACAGCATAAGCTAAAAAAGCCATTGCTGCAGGGAACAGATTGCCAGATGTAGCATGGCTCTCAGCTCTGACCTCTTACTACTACTGGCATGTCCACTGATCTGTCTATGCCACAGAAATTCAGCCTTTGAAATGAGTGTGAGGGGCAGGGCAAGACTCAGTTTGTTACATTTGCAGAGCATTCTGAAACTCTCTGATTAAACATATGACAGACATATGAAATATTTGTTCATCATTTGTATTATAAAGTCTACCTTTTCATATCTGTGACAAGGAAGCAACTGTTTAATAATGCAGTTTATAGTCAACAGGAGAGGAAGAAAAATAAATTAGTAGCAAATGTGTCTGTTTTGGAGAGCATTTCTGCCTAACTGGGATCCAAATAACCTGAAAGAAAAATATACAAAAGTACAGCAGAGGATTGCTTTATGAGCTTTCAAAAATCATTTCAAAGGCAATGGGAGTCTTTCTGTTGGTCCTGGTGGGTTTTGGGGCAGGGCAAGATGTGGGAGGAGTGGTACTTGCTCCACATGACAAGGCCAGACTCCATGGCAGTGTCTTCAAACTGCAGAAATAGACCCCTGGTGAATGTTGTACTTGTAGTCTTACAGTGACCAATCCTGAGTTTATCTTGCTAAGCTGGATCAATGACACTCACATATTTTTGAAATAAAAAGGGTATTTCCTGAATATACTGGGAAACTCTCAACTCAAACCCAAGGATGATGGCAATTCTAAAACTGTCAGGAAGGTACAGTTTTATCTTTATAGCTTTAGATAGCAACCAAGATAAAGTCCCCAATCCTCCAGTCAATGCGCATGTTTGAAATTACAAGTATCTCTATTGATTTCAGCAAGACTGTGCATGTGGGTAGGTGGCCACATGTATGCAGCATCATAAAAAAGGAGACAAGTACAGTCTCCTCATTCCATCCTGTTTCTATCCTCGTTCAAAATAATGCCAGTCTGACTGCTCTGAGCACAACTCCTAAATGGGATGGGGGAGGTGAACTTGCTCTGTTATATTCTGACCAGTCCAAGTATGGTAGATGAAGACCACAGATTTGGTGCGTGACTGCAAGTGTGTCAACATGTGAGCAAGAATCATAGAATCATAGCATGGTTTGGGTTGGAAGGCACCTTAACGATCATCTAGTTCCAACACCCCTGCCATGGCCAGGGACACCTTCCACTAGATCAGGTTGCTCAAAGCCCCGTCCAACCTGGCCTAAAACACTTCCAGGGAGGGGGCAGCCACAACTTCTCTGAACAACCCGTTCCAATGTCTCACCACCATAACAGCAAAGAATTTCTTCCTTATATCTAATCTAAATCTACCCTCCTTCAGTTTAAAACCGTTGCCCCTGGTCCTATCACTACACTTCCTGGTAAAGAGTCCCTTTCCCATCTCTCCTATAGGCCCCCTTTAAGTACTGGAAGGCCACTATAAGGTCTCTCTGGAGCCTTCTCTTCTCCGGGCTGAACAACCCCAACTCTCTCAGCCTGTCCTCATAAGGGAGGTGCTCCAGCCCCCTGATCATCTTTGTGGCCTCCTCTGGACCCATTTGAGCAGGTCCACGTCCTTCTTATGTTTGAGGCCCCAGAGCTGAACACAGCACTCCAGGTGGGGTCTCATGAGAATGGAGCAGAGGGGGAGAATCACCTTCCTCAACCTGCTGGCCACACTTCTCTTGATGCAGCCCAGGACACAGTTGTTTTTCTGGGCTGTGAGCGCACGTTGCATAGTCAGTTTTCCATCCACTAATACCCCCAAGTCCTTCTCCACAGGGCTTCTCAGTCCACTCAGCACCCAGCCTGTATTTGTGCTTGGGATTGCACCAACCCATGTGCAGGCCCTTGCACTTGGCCTTGTTGAACTTCATGAGGTTTGCACAGGCCCACCTTTCAAGCCTGTCAAGGTCCCTCTGGATGGCATCCCTTCCCTCCAGCATGTCAACTGCACCACACAGTGCCATTGGTGCCACTGGCAAACTTGCTGAGGGTGCACTCAATCCCACTGTCCCTGTCAACGAAGAAAGCATTTACATGGGTTATTTTTATTTTCCAGGTATCCCTTTAGTTTTGAGGATTTGGGACAAAAAAGTTGCACCAAGGAGGCTTAAGGGTTGGGCAGAATTAAGAATTTTGGGAACCAGAAAAAGACTCCTGACAATGCAGTCCAAAGTTTTATCTGCCATAACAAATACATGTCCCCATGGCATTTCTTCACCAGGAGATGGAGAGAGGCTGTTTATCTGGCTCCTGTTTGTTTTCAGTCTGCACTCATGTGCCTGTGTGGCTGGTATGACCTTGTTTGAATTAACAAGTTGCTGAGTATGAATCAAAAGGTAATTGTCATTGCTGCCAGTGGTACTAAACAGACCTGAGCTATTAATTCAAAACAAATGGAAGAAATGAGTAAACAGAAAGTTTACTGGTGTAAGGAAACTACAGGCCTGAGTGAATATTCTGTGTTGGTTGTATTTCAACTTTATTGCTTTGCTTTGATCATTGGAACTTACAACTCTTTTCAGCTAGAATGTACAAAAAACTAAGCCCACACGATTTCTGAATTATTTATTCTGACTTTAAAGGGACAGTCTGTTACGAACTGTCTTCCTCTGCAACTTGTTTTTGGTAGTCTTTGCTTTACTGCCATAATTTACATAACAAACTTTCATGGAATGATTATATTTCCCTCTAAATACATTACAAAGAAGGCAGATCCCATGTGCTATCAGGTAGGAAACCTTTTGGATTTCGGTCTTGAGCATATTGTAACATTTTGTATGTCCCATAAGGACTAATCATTAATAAACTATGTCCATAGTCAAGCCTTTATAGGATCAGGGCCAGAGCTTGCAAAGACACGTGAAGGCAGAATAGGACAGGGAGAGAGAAATGCACAGGACTCCAGAAGTGACCAAAAGGGTTCCTGAAGTAGCGAGGGGCTGGGGGCATCTTACAAGTTCATAACAGTTATAAATACTGTTAGGGTCATTAATGAAACTCTTCCTGCAGAACATTGGTGAAACCAAGGGAATACCAATGCATGTTTAGAGGGGGGTAAGGAAGTTTAGTCCCTGTGCTGACCCTTTCTCTCCTACAGCCCATGTCCTGCTTCCCTTCACTGCTGCCTGTGGCTGCTGTGGGGCCACCACAGGTCCTGCTTGCTGGGGCATGTAAGCACCCTTACAGGGTTTCACCCTGGGGGAACTGAAGTCAGGGGAGGTAGGAAAGGAAGAATCTGTAGACTCTTCTCTTGAGATCTCCACATTAATCTTTTTATTTTAAGAGAAATATAGTCTTAAATGCTACAGGACTCTCCAGGCCCATCCTTCATCTTGCTTTTAGCTTTTCTGCTCCTTTGACCCAGTGCCTTTTGATGTATTCTGGCAAAAATCTGGAGAAAAGACCAAGGCAGAGCTGAGCATCTTGGTCCCCGGGCTCAAAGCAGCATTACTGGCCAAATGAATGTTTAGAAGCTTTCCTGTTTTAATGACTCTTCCCAGTTTCTATGTCAGAGGGCTGAGGGGATGTTTTAGAAACGTGTAAACATCATGCAGTTGCTGATGGAGTTAATGTAAACGCTATAGGATGTTTTATCAGTTGTCCTTTCATTTAGTCTGGGAATCAGAAGAATGGGGGGAACAAAAAGAGTCCTCAAATACCCAAAAGGTTGCTATAAAAAACAGCGATGGACTTTTATCTCTTCTTTCTTTTCTTTAGAAGCAAATGGGCAAGGTTAAGGACTTAAAATGGGATGTTAAGGAAAACTTTCTAACTCAATAGATAGTTTAAACACTGGAAGGGATGACCTATGGGGGAGATGCTGTGCTACCATACTGTGTTTAAAGAATGGATTAGCTAAACTCCTGTTAGGGATGGTGTGACATCCTTGGTTCTTCTTCAGAGTGGGGGATGAATTTACTGAACTACTCCTTGTAAGTCTGTTCAGCCATGCTTTTCTGGTTGTGGTGTTGTGATCACTTCAATAAAATGGTGTTTTAATACAAATAAACAAATGAAGCTTCAGGACCTTGTGAATAAGTCCAGTTTTATGCAATTTCATGTCTGGTTCTAAGGGTTATTTCACTTATAGAAGTTGAAAGTCCTAATCCTTGCCAGATTCATGAAATTATTCACACCTGTTTTGCCATTTAGGAAGTTTAGCTTTCATTTCCACTTTTTTGGAAGCTATGCTTCATGTTTCATTTCTCTGAACTGACTCTCCAAGACCACAAAGTGATTTAAAGCTGAATTTTATCCTTGAATGTAACAGTGATTTTAAATATTGTTTTTCCCCCTACACAACAAACATCACTCAGGTTATCTTTGCCTGTGATTGCTTTTTATTAATATTTTATTCATAAGACTCTTGCTTTGGAACACAGAGTACCCGCTACTGGTTTTGGTTGTCTTATCTGAGTCGCCACTTTTAACTGGCTTGATTGGGCTATACTTTAAAAATATTCTGAAATTCTATCTGTGTCATCAAGCTTTAACAAAAATCAGAAAAGTTTACTCTTTTCTTCACAGGTGCATTTGTAACACTACTTGATACTCAAACATAATTATTCATTGAAAAAAAGAGCATCTCTCTCTTCTTGCTAGTTGCCTGTGTGATCCTGTGATAACTGATCGTCAGCTTAATTTATCCCTGGATTGATTTATTTCTGGAAGGACTGATTGAAAGCCTCATAGTGCTTGTCTATGTTTTAAATCTCTCACCTGTGCCACATTCCTTGGCTTTTAACTTCATTATTTTTACCTAATGCTTCAATATTTCTCCTTAAGAACAAGTATGCTTTCAGAAAGATTATTAATAACTGTACCTTGAGACATGGCTGTCTTTATTTTCATTATGTAGTGTTACATTTCTTTTGGTTGGCAATTTAAGAGGCCTGACAAAGTGAACCAAAACTAATGCAAGGCTGGTAGTGTAGATGTTTCAATGCAGCACCTAACAAAGAACCTTGGATGAATCTTACCTAGATAAGATTGAGAAGTCAATTTGAGAAGGTGGAAAAGTATTGTCTGGGGACAGAGACCTTAAAGATAAGAACAGAGAGTAGCCTGGGAACAATGCAATCCACAGGGGTACCAATTAATCTTTAAGTATCAGCCTTACAAAATACTTGGTAAGATTTGGAGATGTTACTTGCAAGCACCAAGCAAATCAAAATTGAAAGGCATCACATCTGTTTGTATCTTCTGTGAATTGTTTGATTCAATGTCACATCTGAAAAAAAAATTTTAAAATCTCTGTCAAATTGAAAATAAAAAATCAAAGAAAAAAAATACTGTCAAAATTAGTAGGCTTAAAACCAGAGCTATAGCTGAGGAGTAAACTCATACTGGAAGATACATCACAAAGAACTTAGAATTATTTTTCTATCGTTCTTTGCTGCAGCAGGAGAAATTGATGCTGTAAATCTTTCAGTGTTATCAGTATAAATGATGATTCACAGACAAGGTGAATGCCATGCCTTGCTGCCAAACATACAAACTTGAGCCCAGGACTTGCAACTGATCTTGCACATACGGACTCGAGCTCCCTTGCAGCAGCTTATTGTCTCAATGACCCTCTTTGCCAGCTCCATGGTCCTCCCATGCACTATCAAGTTCGAGGCT
This sequence comes from Athene noctua, assembly GCF_965140245.1. Lineage (NCBI taxonomy): Eukaryota > Metazoa > Chordata > Aves > Strigiformes > Strigidae > Athene > Athene noctua. Next base: position 50,125,644 of record NC_134039.1, on the reverse strand, counting down.
GCAGCCAAGCAAACAAGCTGTACACACAGTGCCTTTTGTTGCTGGAGAGTCCACCAAGTGTGCCAGCAGATAACGTTTAAAAACACTTTTGTAGTTTGAAAACACAAATCCCATTTTGTAGCACACTGGAGTAACTTAAAATCCTTCACCTTAATCGTGATCATGGTCAGGGGCATTTTATTCAAAAGCCTCATAAACTGAGGTTACTGGGTCTTGGACAGGTTCAGAGGCAAGCCCATCAGATCTCTGGTGGGACTTCCTTTTGGCATGGGGCTGGTCTTGGCAAGCCAGGTAACACAAAGCTCATTTGTCTAAAGCAAGAATTTTAATACATTTTAGTTGCATTCAAGTAACTTGGCATTCACCTTAAAGTGATCTTGAATACCATGGGGCTTTACAGTGCCAACAAGTAGGCTTAAGATCTGACACATTTGCATCTACGCAGTTAGACTCCATTATTTGTTTTTAAAAGCTATGCAACCTTCTAATCTGCCAGATGGCAAACTCCATATAAAAATCTGGGAGAATCAGAGTTGATGGGAAAGTAAGGGTTTAACACCTCCCAAACTTATTAACTGGTTTTAGTTGTCAGTGTGAGTTGTTTTGCTGGTGCTGAGGTGACTTCATCAGTATGTACGGCATACTGGTACGGGAAGAGCACACCTAGCTATCAGAAACAGACCCACTTGGGTGGGGCGATAGGAACAGCCACACGTAGCAGATGAGGAGTTTGTGAGTGGCCAGCAAGATGGGCATGGCAGAGAGGGAAAGGAGATGCCAGCTAAGGGCGTCCCAGATACGTCAGTGGCTGTGTGCTTAGGCCATGGCTTGGTAAATGCGCAACTTCAAATCTGTTTAATCTAAGGCTGTCCTGTTGATGAAAGGTGTAGCCTGCCCTCCTTCCTGATCCCCACAGCCCCATCTCCAGGGGTTTGCTCTGGTGGTGAGTGGCCGATGTGACTCACTTCCCCCTGTGGGACCACTGCCATGGCACAGGCACAGCAGGAACGCCGTGCTGAGGGCGTGCACGAAAGGCAAGTCTGCTTTTTTGGGCAGCTGCGTAGTCTCATGAACGTGGTATCCTGTTTGTGACAGTGACCAGCCCTAGATAAATCAAGGGAAGACATGCAAAACTCTGAAGCAGGTAATTACAGAGTGACTTGGCCTTCAGACATTGTCTGTAATTTCCCCTATTAATGACGAATTTAACGTATACCCTGCGTCTTACTAGAACTTTCATACTTTTAAATACATTTCTCAGTTGCAGCTCTGGATATTCTTGCTATCTGTACACATATCTAATCTGCTGAGTCTTAACAAGCCTCATTCCTTGCCACATCCTGGGGCGATGAATTCCATTGACTCAATAGTCCGTGGGCCTGATCCTGCGAGGAGAGGCCAGGGCCAGCCACCCACAGCAGCTGCGAGAATTCAACGTCGTTATTGCTCAGTACAATTGTGTCTGCTACCGGTTCCAAAGCTTAAGTTCAAAGATTACTAAAAGTACAATACAGGAAAGGCTTGCAATTACTTTGCCATTGTGTTTTGGTTGTTTTTTGTTTTTTGTTTTTTGTTTTTTTGTTTTTTAATAACCTTGTTCTTACAGGCACATAGGAGAGTGAAATCGGGTAGTTATTAGGGAAAAGTCTGGGAACGTCTTTCTTTAGCAAGGGCCCCCTCAACTGCCTCGTTGCCTGTAATTAATGGGGGGGCGCTGAGATATCGGCACAAGGCCGGGAGGAGTGTCAGCAACTCCAGCCCACGTCCCTGCTTTGATCGCCCACCGCCCCGCGGCAGTCGGGCCCCGACACCCGGCTGCTGGGCTCGCCGTGCCGGCGGGACTGCCCCCCGCGCCGCGCCGTGCCGGTGTTTCGGGGCCCGGGGGGCGGGAAGCGGGCGGCCCCCGCCTCCTCACCTGCTGCCCGGGGCGGGCGGGGCTCGGAGCGGCGCGGCCCGCGGAAACTTGTGCGGCAGGAAGGGAGCGGAGCCACCAGAGCAGCAGCAGCAGCAGCTCCTCCTCCTCCTGCGCCCCGGGCCCGGCGGCGCTGGGAGAGGAGCGGCCGCGGCGGGGCCCCATGCGGCGGCCGGGACGGCGCTCTCCGCCGCCCGGCCCCAGCAGCACCAGCAGCCGCCGCCGCCGATGACCTGGACCAGCAGCATGAGCAGCGGGTACAGCAGCTTGGAGGAGGAGGAGTCCGAGGAGTTCTTCTTCACTGCCCGCACCTCCTTCTTCAGGAGGCCGCCGGGCAAGACCCGCGCCGCCCCGCAAGTAAGTGCGCGCCGCGCTGAGGGGCGGCCTCGCCCGCGGGGCAGCGCCCGCCGGGCCGGGCCGGGCCGCGCCGCCTCCCTCCGGCCTCGGCCTCGGCCTCCACGTGTCCGCCGCCCCCTCCCCCACGGGGAAGGACCCGCTGGAGCCGCCCGGGCCCCGGGACGGAGCGGTGAGGAGGTGGCGGGGAAGGGCTTCCCTCCCCGGGCTTCCAGAGGGGCTCCTTGGTAGGGGCGAGGGTCCCTCGGGAGGGGCGCCCGCCAGCGCCGAGGGCCCGCTCGGAAACCGGCCTGAGGGAGCCAGGCAGCAGGTCTGACGCCCCGGGTCCGACGGGCCGGGGATGTGATCAAAAATCACATGTTTCTGTGGCGAGTAACCGTGTTATCAGCCCTGCTGTCGGCTCTGCTGGCAGCTCTCCGCCGGGGTACGGCAGGGTCTGCCTCTTCACTCCTCTCGGAGCTCCTTTTGAGATGAAGGACAGCCTCTTCAGCTGTTTTGTTGGCAGAAGGCGGCCCTCGGAAGTGTTTAACTGTCTTGGTTTGAGCATTCGGACTCGGGAAATCTGCAAGTGGGCTTTGAAGTGAAGAACTGATTAAAAACAAAGCAAAAACTCAAAAACCAACCCCTTTTGTGGTCAGTATTAAAAATTTCGGTGTACCTACAGGGCAGCAGGCAGGGTGCCAAGTGTTGGTGTGTTGGGGAAGCCTTACCTTAACAAAACAAGCCCCTCTCTCCTGGGACCAAAACTCCAGGGATGCAAAACGGGACAGTCCCTGTTGATTCAGAGCAGTCGTTAAACCATATAGGGTAAACGTCACATTTCCTTAGCTAAGCAGTCCAGCCCCTCGCATTTTTCTCTTCCCAAAGTGCAGGATTTCTTTCTAGAGGTGGTTTGTATCTTTGGAAGCTGTAAGCTAGTGAGCCTGTTTTGTTTGTGCTAGTTCTTCTTCCCCTATTCCCACAAGTGCCTGTTTCTTTGTACAAGCTTTTGGTGTTTTTTCTCCACTGGACTTTGATGTTGATATTACTGCTGCTATGGAAACCTAGTTATAGACTTGCTTGTCAAAGGCTGGATACCTTGGGTGTCCTCTGGCCCACCCGTGGGTCTTGTCAAGACCCGTTGTTCGTTTCCCACAGCCGTTCCTCGAGGCTATGTTGTGCTGCTTAAAGCCAACCTTGGTTTCTGTTTCTCCGAGGTTCTCCATCTGCTATGCCCCACTTGTGATTTGCTTAAAATGTAATCCCTCTAACTGCCCCCCAGGAAATTCCTCCTCCCGTTTGAGGAAGTGCACAGAGCTTTCTTGAGCTTGAGCTTCCTTTGCAAAGTTTGGCAGGGAGTCTGGGCACACCCTCTCCCTACACCTGAGCCCGAGCACATTGTACAAATAGTCTGGGACCAGCTTTTTATCAGGTCATGGCTGCTTTCCCAGGGTGCTTCTCGCTGCACCCCTCCTCAGGGGACGTCTTTTTCTCATCCATCTTGAGTTTCAGCCTCCCACAAACTCGAGGGACTCTGTGGAAGTTGCAAGCCCTACTGAGTGTCCTTGAACTTCATCCGCTAACCTGTTTGGCTGGCATTGGCCATTACAGAGGAGGACTGTGGTGTGATGGTATTGTGCGTACGGATAGCTGGGTGCTCGCAGGCTGTGTGTAGCTGCTGTGTCATGAGATGAGAAGGCCCAGGTCTTGATTCGGATCCTAAAAACATACATGTGTCTTTATAACACTGTTGTATGAGTTGTCTTACAATATACTAGTTGTATAAGTAGTGAATTGTGCAAGCGTGTAAATCACTGTATGTGATGTTAACATTTCCAAGCAAGGGAGGGATGGAAAAAAACTCTAAAATTTGTTATTGAGCTCTAGTAATGTTTCCCAAAAGAATACTGTAGTGAGGTGCTGCAGGGTACATATTTAAGTATGTATTGAGTAGCGTGGAACAAATTCATATGTATTGCTGACTCTGCAGCGTCAGAAATGCTCAGCTAAATGTTTCTAGTCATAAAGTTATTACCAGTTGCTCTAAGCTGCTGAGTTATAGAGGAAAGAAGAAAAAAAAATCCCCCAAACAATGCTGAATGTAGATTTCAACAGTCATGTGGCCAGTAAGAGTGAGTTTCCCCTTCCAGCAATAACAGTCATAATAAGTCTCTTTGTACCGATGAGGATGTTACTTTTGGTTTGTATTTGAGGTTTAGTCAAAAAATGCATACTATGTCCCCTTGAGCAAAGAGAGGAGCTGTTAGTTATTGTTTCTGTCTTTCTCAACTATACAGATATTAAGTTTTGCAGTGTGGGGTTTTTGTGTGTTGTTTTTTTTTTTTTTTTTTCTTGTAGAAGACTTAAGTGCTGGCACTTACTTTTGTCCCTCTGCTCTCTTTCTTGCGGAGAAGAAATGGGTTAGAGCATTTGACTTGCAGCTTTGCCTGCAGAAAAACTCAGTAGTAGAGTTTGGGCTTGCTTTGTGTGGATTTCCAAAGAAAAGAAGGAAAAAAGGAAATTAAGTAGCTGGGTGAATTTTTGTCTTCCATTTAATGGGATGGTGATGGGCTTACGTACCTCACTTCCAGCAGCTAAACAGGATTAATGGTTTGATACCAATTTTGGTACATTTGGGCCTTAACTAAGATGGCTTATCTTCTGTAGGGTGGTTAAAAGTTTATCTCTTCCTCTCCTTCTACCACTTCCAAAAAATTGAAACATAAAAACCATTACACATATGACAGGCAGTGTGGTGTTTGGGGGCCAAGCAGTGGTCCCAAAGCCATTTCTTAAGCAAAGAGTACTTTAATCTGAGGGCAACGTGTATAAAATGCAGGCTGCTTTATGCTGTAGTGCTGCTCATGAAAGTTTAGCTTTATTTAAGGTTTCAAATCTTCTGTGGCTGTTTTAAAATTTCAGTATTGGAGGCTAGATTAAGCTCAGCATGTCCCTGTTTCATGTTTGCAGTGATTCATTTAATAAATTGAAAAGGAGGAACTGTAAATATTTTTTATCTTGTCAGTGTGACTACTCATGTGAGGTAGTTATCCATGTGCATAGGTTTTTGCAAGATCAGACAGACCCGTGTTTCTGTATGATCGAGCCTTTGGAAATTATCCATTCCCTGTAGAGAAAATACCAAAATAAGATGTTTTGCAAACTTCCGAAAGATGACCCCTTGCTCTCCCTCTTTCCTCCTGCCCACCCCCATCCTTTCAAGAAAAGTGAAAACAGTCATGCCTGCTCCTGCAAGCCCTACCATATGTTGGAGGGATACACATCTTCCTGCGTATGTTTTCTGTGCTTCCCTTCCACATTCCAGTTCTTGTATTCTCCTACTTTGAGCAGGGTTGATGTAAATCCTCACAATACTTCTTTCTTGGGCAGCTTGATGGACAGTGGATTTTGAGGTGTTGTGGTGTTACTTCCCAGCCTTGCTAAGCTCGTGTCTTCTGTGAGAATCACTGCAAACACGTGGGGACATCCCAGTGCTTGGTTCTGCCTGTTCTGTGTTTTGCTGTCCCCTTCCCCTGTAACTGTAAGGATTAGAAACATGAGGCTATGGGCAAGATCCCGCTCTGTCTCCCTTCTGTGCGTGAGGGATCTGAGAGAGGACGCCACTGTGCTTTGGGAAACACTGCTTCAAAAGCTGGCAGTGCTGTGAAGATCATGGATCCCAACTGTTAGAAGAGGGCAAATCCTGCAGTTTGTATTCAGCATCTGAATCGTGAATAGTTTGCATGCAGAATGTGAAAGCTCTGCATGATGTCTAATGCAAAATAGCTTGGAGATAGGAAGTTTGACAAGCATGCTGCTCTTTAAAGAAAAAAAACAACCCTGTATTTATGCTCTGTTTTTCACCATTTCATACAGGGCTCTGTAAAAGTGCTTGCAAGGAAAACACAACTGCTTCTGTTGGCAGTTTTCAGAAGTGCACACTTTTCTCCTGCACCCAAGAATGTACTCATTGCCTTGTCAACACCGGTCCTTCCTCATCTTAAGTCTGATTTCTCTCTCTCTCTTCCCCTTACTGATCATGGTCTTCACGACTTCCAGACCTGCTGTCTTAGTTCCTTCCCCTGCACCCGCCCCAGTGCCCCCTGCTATGACATTGTTTTTGTGGCCGTCATTTCCATGCATCAGTGGAATTTGCAGGTGTGGTAATGGGGGGTGGGAAAGGAAATTAATAAAAAAGCTGGAAATGGAAAGCGGATATAGGAGAGCAGAGAAGGTATGAGGGGGAGAGGCAAAAGGCAGAGGGTGAAAGTCTCATTCCTGACTAGTCCTGGCAAGGTAACCAGCCATCTCTCATTCCACTGTTGGAAGAGGAGGTTTGCAGGGAAAGGTGTGGCATTTTTTTTTTTTTAATGGGTTTACTGGTGCAAGAGTGAAAAAGTAGGCAAACTTCTGGGTGCAGAAGCCCTTTTTAAGGTCTGTTCCGCATTAATTTGCACAGTGGGTCGAGGCGTTTAATTGAGAGGGAGAGAGACAGAAAAAGCATTTTATTTGGGAAGAAAACCGTTTCTAAGGGTAAAATGCAATTTGTAGCTGCTCAAGTCTAGTTAGGATGGCTTTGTGTTACCAGTGTCTGTTATTAATAAGTTTCATGTTGTTTGGCCATTACAGCTCTTCCTGGGTTTCTTTTCAGTAACATTCCGTAGGGAAAACAGTTCTCCTGACTACCAGAACAAATGAGGTTTCTAATTATAGGCTTGCTTTGGAGCCAAAAAGTTTACGTTTGTGTTTGACGTGTAGTCATGAACCTTACTTTTAAAAAACCAACTAAAAATATCCAGTAATGTTTCTTTTTTTTTTTTTTTTTAATCCATTTGGCAGTCAGTGAATATTATGGGATAAACATTGTCACAACTAAAATACTGGAAAGTTAGAGTTGAAGGAATGAGTGGGGTAGAGATTGTGTCTATTTTAAGCCCACGTCACTGTGAGAGTAAACTGGCGGTTCTTATTTACTGTTTCTGCCTTGTTCTTTTCTCGCAGTGCTTGATGTGGTGAGTGTGCCTCAGTAGCTTGGAGCAGCATGGTGGCCATTTTGGGGTGAACTCCAAGTCCCCTTCTAGTGTCTGACAGCCTCAGAAGTTGAGATGAGATTTATGCTCTGTGCAGAGGATACTAATTGCTGTACACTGGTTTATCATTGCAGTTGATTCTTAGAATAATCAGTTTAAATTTTGGGGACTTAGCTATATGAAATGGTAACTCCTAGCACACAAAAATTTAAGAAACCGGTTTACGAGAGATAGATTAACATACTCTCCCAATAAGAGTTCAAGTTGGTAGAACATCTAATGACTGCTGCTACATTAAGCAATTTATTTTAAGTGTCATGAGTGCAGCAACAGTGGCAGGTAGTATTTGGACTAGGTGACTTAACTCTGATCTTCCCACTCTTCTATAGTCTATTGTAGTAATACTATATTAGGTGCATCTCAGGCAGTTGCTTCTCTGTTAGCATAAACTTTTGGTGCACCAGCAATGTGTTACTAGCTTTGTTATTGACACTTGTTTTAATATCACCAGATAAAATTCAGATAAACACTGGATTTTGTTTTTCCCCTTTTATCTGGAGAAAAAGAATTTGATTCACCTGAGTGTTGGAGTACAGTAGCTAGGCTTTTCACTGGTTAAGATCAGGAGTACCTGGTACATATGGTCGTTTTGTATTTTGCGTGATGTAATTGAGTTGGGATAATCCTGTGGTTTATCTATGCACAAAGGCAGAAGGGCAGAACTGCTGGGACTTTGACTTTCACTGAAGTCAGAAAATATTGGGCACCTATAGCCTTATGGTCCAAAATGTTTGTAGACTTGGGCTTCTTTAGACACATGTAAAGAGACAGGAAGACACAAGGAGTTTTATTTTAACTGAAGAGTCTAGTGAGTTCAGGGAAGTGCTCTGCAGATCAGCTGAGCTTGGGGTCATCTGAATACACTAAAGAGACTTTAAAAACTGCATAAACAGTTACTTAAGGAGAGGATTTGATACCCTGTTTTCATGATCTCTTATTTCAACTGTAGACCTGTGTGTAAAAACAATATTGGAATACCCATTTTTGGAAGAGCTTCTTGCTTGCTAACCTTTAGCCACTGCAAGAGCAAAGCTATTAAGAAAAAATGAAGTAAAAACTGATGCTGCAGTTTGTCCCTTCTGTAAACAGTAGCACCAGTGTCAAATTGACAGTTGCAAATAAACCAATTAACAGAGGATTTTAGATGAAGCAGTAGATGTGTAATGCAGTGTTTTCCTGTGACAGTTTACTTAAGTGTCAGGAAGAGAGAAGTGAGAGTGACAGGTCTCCATCATTCAACTTTCCTCCTGGATAGGCAGCTACAGCCCTGGGGGCTTCTGCAGGCAGTGTGCCAGACCAGGCTGTTCAATATGTACTTCACTTTCCTTGCAGGTAGAAATAGTAGGTATTTTATGTATGTATGCATATATACACTCACATTTAAAAAAAAATAAATTTATATGCATATATAAAATAACACACAGACAGATTTTTACCTTTTGAGACCAACATTAAGGAAAAGTCTTAAAACCAGCTCTAACAAAGGCTGCAGGTGGGTATCTGCATCACTGTCGATCTCCCTGTCCTTATCTTGACCCATGAGCTTTTTGTTTTATTTTCTCTCTCCTGTCCCCCTTAGTAAGGTGAGTGGTAGAGCAGCTTTGGCATGCATGTGGCATCCAGCCAGGGTCAACCCACCACAGTCCACAGGCTTTTGGGGCGTGCAGTGCTTGTCTGACTGCAAGCTATTGTCAAGCTTTTGTATGTGTTTAGGTGCGTGTTTCTGTAGGCAGGTATGAATTGACTTGGGAAGAATAATTGCTGCTTTCCTTCTGGTGTTTTGGTGCGCTTGCTCTTTTGCGAGGTTAATGAAATACTGCAGACAGTTTTGAGGAGAGTGCTTCCTATGCAGACATGTATTTGGTTATGCTAAGTAGGCACATGTGATTTATGTAGCAATTAAGATCACTTTCTAGTTACTCATCTGTGTGTGTGTGTTGGGGAGGAATTTGTGTTCCCGTATACAGAGGAATCTGTGTTGTGCTGAAAATAATAGTAAAAGCAGCAGTGGTTCATCTGCCTCAGAGGAAATGTCAAGTGTTAGCGTTGGGTATGTAGGAGTACTTGGTGTGCTGATTGTCAGCTTCTCTGTCTCACACTTTACCCACTAAGTAATTGTGGAAAATGCTGTTTGCAAGTGTGTTTCTTTTAGAAATTATATACAATAATACAGTAGGGGCAAATTACAAAGGCAGTTGTCAGTAATTTTTATAGTTATCCCTCTTGTCCATAATTAGGACTGCTTGTCTTGTGTTCTGCCTCCTAACTGATCTGAGGTGTGATCAAGTGCAGGAATGCACTGTCTAACCATGCTGTACTCTTCCTCGTAGCGCACAGTCCTCATATCTTGTGTTTGCAGTACCCAATCTATATGGTCTTTCTAATGGTTTTTCTATTAGTAATAATAAGAACTGAAGATCAAGTTCTGCTCTGACTGAAGGTGATAGTTTGTGAAATAAGTGCTTAATCTTATTTCCACTGAAGCAGGGATCCCATGATTTGGCTTGTCTCCCATAAAGAAAAGTTTGGGATAGATAAAATTTGTTAATACTGAAAGGTAGCTTAATGTTTGTATTGATGGCTAATAACATCTGTTGTAGAAGACTTCCTCTCAGTGACTTCTTACACATAATTGTGCCTAGGATCACACTAGCCTGTAAACTTGGAAGAGTTTAGTTCAGATGTTTTATTTAGAGCATTACTTTTATTTTACTGGGTTGCTCTCTTCCGAATTCTGCTTCTCAGGAACAAAACCTGCTCATCTTGTTGTATGGTCCACCAGCATCTTGATTTGGTGTGTTCACTTATAGATACACAAACTAAGATTATGGAAGTCTCTTTGTTCAGAGCTACTCATTTCATTGCAAAATATCTTCATGGTTCATCTGGGAAGCATCTGGTAAAGCTGTATAAACTCAAGCAACTGCACTAGGGATTTCAGCATGACCCAAAGTGCTTATGTGTACAGAAACTGGCATATTCTTTGGCACTGTTTAAAAGATGAAGAATATGGTGGTTATGTGTTGCATAATGGAAGAATTGACCTGTATTGTTTGTCCTAATGTCTGAAATAAGTAAGTTCAAGGTTCAATGCTGTTGTGAGCTGAGCATAAGAATCGGTGCAATTTTTTCCCCAATAGATGTAAATTGAGTTACTGTATTACCATTTTTTATTAGGGTGTTGTTGATGTTGTGTGAAGACTATGTAGTGTAGGCACAGACAGATATCTTGTGTTACCCTTTATGAAGTAAAGAGTTAAAAAAATTGTGGTTTTGCATCTTTGGTTAGCTTGCTAGTAGTAGAAAAGTTGACATGTGGCAAGTGACCTAGGCTGTGCTTGAAGCACGCAGCAGATATGTGCAGTAGCTAGATGCAGGAGCTGATCCCTCAGCTGTCCAGACTGGTGACTTAGACTGCTCAGCCCCTTTTTTTTTTTTTTTTTTTTTTTGTGACTGTGCATCTGTGTTTAACTTTGAAAAGCAGTGGGGAGAGCAGGTTTCTGGAGAAGTGTTTTTCAATATGTCAGGCTAGACTGTTTAACCTAAGTGGTGAAGATCAAGGAACAGAAATATGAATAGGAGAAAAGTTCATTTTAATCCTGTCAAACATGTAGGCTCCCTGTTTCCAGCAATAAGAGTACCTGTGATCCAAAAATTAGACACATGATGGCTCCTTATTTCTTGATATAGTACAGTGGTAAATGCCTCAATAGGGGATGTTCCTGAAAACTGCTGAAATCCTTAACTCTCCATGAGGCATGGACCTGGCAGATGAAGGTTTGAAGTAGGTGTTGCTTTCTTATTTGATAGTTAAGGAGAGGAGGGGGAGAAAGAAGGAATCTTCATGTAGAAGGCTTGCTCCATCTGTTGCAGGATGATAAATAGGAACACTTATCTGCTGCTGAGAGCAAATTGGATCAAATTATCCTGATTGCATGAGAGGGACAGGAAAAAGTCTCATTTGAGATGGGGAGTTGATTTGTGACTTGGTTGTCTTTCAGGAGCTCTGACTGAAAGAGAAAGAGAAATTACCACATCTGTTCTGCTGTAAGTGTAGGCTGAAAAATGGCCTGTTCATATTTCTGCACCAGGGAATGATGTCTTGTGTCCTGTACAAAAATGGACAGTTTAATCACAAGTTCATACTTGGAGCAGCTGCTGCATCGGGTGCCCATATACAAACACTGGCAGTGGACGAACACAAGACACAGAGTCAGGGGAACATCACTTGTGCAGGCAACTTGATGTGAGCAGTAACCAGACTCCCATGTAATCTACACAAGAGAAGTCTGCTTTATTAAGGAGAACTCGATCCTTTCATTAAACAAATCTTCCTCTGGTTATGATACTCTCAGCTTTAATGGAGCCTAACAGCACAACATTACTTTTCTTACGCAGCATGTATATAAACTGTAGCCTTGTAACTCTAAAATCTTGTTTTCTGTATTTGGAAGTGTTTCTAAATCTTTGAGCTAGTTTTGATGTAAAATCTAATGCAAAAACTGCAAACTGTTCTTAATATGAGTTAGCAGGTCAGGTTAAAATAAACCAAATCCTGGGAGTATTTAACTTGATATTCAGGGGCCATTTAGTTGTTGAGTTAAGGGAACACCTTTTTCCCCTTCAAAGAATATGTAATGTGGGGTGATGACTAATGACAGTAGTCTTAACTCTTTCTGTAATGAAAACCATTTAGCTGCTCTTAGAGAGCCCAGTATATGGATCTCAGGATCTAAGTGGGTGGATTCACAGTAGCTAGGTAAGATATTCTCATGGACTGGGACCATTGTAGAGTTCAAAGACTGGACTATCTTTTTCTATTTGCTAATCTAATTTAGTTTTTTCCCTGGGAAGGTGACTCTGAAAATATTACTGAGTTGGTCTAGTTACTGTTTAATTCAATGTAGTGATAAGTGGCTACTGCATGTACATATGGCTCTCTGAGGACACAGCAAGGGCTTCTGAACATCAGTCAAACCTCTGAATTGTTTCATCCTATTATTTTCAACTGCATTTTTCTATTCTTATTGAATCTAGAGTTGAATTAATTTCCATAGAGAGTTGTCTTTCTTCAGTTTGTTTCTTTGGGCTCCATGACTGGCAGTGTGTTAAGAATTATTCCTGAACAGAATGATTGCCTCACCTCCCTCCTTTTTTTCTTCAAGGTCCTGGCTAAGTGAGAACCTCCTTTATTCTTTGAGTACAAATTAGCTTCTCTTCTCCTTTTAGCCTGATACTGACTTGCACTGCTGTAGTTTATAACAGAATAGCTGACAAATCTAAATACCTTCTCAACATGCTCTATATCATCTGCAAAGTATTGCTTTGGGGTCTGTTTTGGCCTTCATGGGAACAAGTTTGTTTTCACAGAATTTGTAAAACGGTATTAGTGTTCAGCTGACCATGTGATCCATTTCTCTGAACTTTTGTTGGTCCCTTGCTTGCCTAGGACGTATTTTTACTGCTCTTTAAGAAGTGTAATGTTGGCAAAATAAAATTTAACTTACCTAAACTTACCATGTTTTAATTGAAGTATACTAAAGAAAATACCTTCTACAAGATTTTTAATTCTGTGCTGTAAACTGCAACTTTATTCTTGAGAAAAGTACTCGGTAGACTGTCATCAAAGAGTAGAAGAATCAGGAGAATGCCGTTGTTGCTAGCTCAGTCCTGTGTGTAAGGGCACTTCATGAGGTGGATTTGGCTGTGGAATTTCAGGCTTTTTATCACCTGGTCAGAATTCTTGATCTTCTGTAAAATGAAGCAGACAGTTTATGTGCTCAGTATGCTGAGATTTTTGTATTCTGAATTAGGCTGGGTGCCAGTTAGCCAGCACACAGTGTAGACAGTTCCTACATCATAGACCTGATCATAGCATGTATAACATTATCCCAAATAAATGCCAAGTTATTTAGGTGAGGAGGAGAACCAGTCATGCTTCTTAAGTCAATGGGTGTCAAATCAAAATGGCTCTGTTGCTAGTAGAGTATATTCCATCAGTATTTCCTCTTTGGCTTCTTAAACCATAGGGCATTTGTGGTTGCCTTGATATTGTGATGGCAGGTTTGTTATGAAATACAGAAGTAATCCCTGCTATACACCTTTCTCAAGTTTTGAATAAGAATGGAACTGTCTGTAAAACAACAACATTACAGAAGTGCCCAGCTGTCGGAAAATCAAGTAAGTTGTCTTGAAACACAGCAGGTGGTGTCATGCAAATGGCTTTGACTTCCCTTTGATCACCAAATTGCAGTGAGGTTCCTGGGAGGTTAATCCTGCATTTTGTCACAAAAAATCTGCTTTGTGTTCACCTGTGCCTGAGACGAACTTAAGTGTGTTTTCAGTCAGTGGAGTTACTGGCAGCACTGTCTTGTTTTGGCTCACTCCTATTGGGGTGTCCTTGGTTTTCCACTTGCTGTTACTGCATCCCCCAATGGCAGTAGTGGGCATGGAAGCTTTTGGGAGGAGTGTTGCACCTGCTGAGCTGCATCTTAGGAAAGAATTAATGTTCTTTAGGAACAACAATAAAGGTTGTTCCACTTGCAGGGACTTTGGGGACTTTTCTAGCAAAGACCTTTGATATGATGGTTGTAAGAAGGCTTTTGGTATTGGATATTCAAACTGTTGTTCCATTGCTTCTCCTATGACTGAGACGTGATAAGATGTGCCTTAATATGAATGTCAAAGGATTTAAATAAGTTACAGATTATTCCAATAGAACAAAAAGTTACAAGATGCCTTTAGTATCTTTCTAAATGTCTTCTGCTTATAGCACGCATTTACCCAGTCATGGGCAGTATTATTAATAGAGTTATATCACAGGTTATTTTGTATAATGGATGGAGTTGATGAGTTTGTCGAAGCTGACAGCAGCTTTTGATTTGTTACGTGTTTGCATGATGTGAAGCTTATCTCAAGATGGGGGAACGTGATTGTTTATACTGTGCTAAAAGGTTGATATTTGAAGTGAAACATCAAAGCAGTTTCTACTGCTCTGAACTTTAAAAATCACAGCTGATTTAATTAAAAAATAATTAAAAGGCACATCTTTCTCCACCCCTAAATACAGACCCCAGATATTCTTCAAAGCATATTTGATTTTAGCAATCTGGTGATTTTCTCCCTGAGGCATTTTTTAAGTTACCACTGGAATATGAAGATGTAGCTTTGAGTTGCGATTATGATAGACCATTAGTGAAATAGGTGTTCACTTTGTAAGACGATAAAATGACATGTACTGTGAAAATAGCCTGGAATTGCAAAAAAAAAGTCATAAACCTAATGATACTTCCTATAACAACCAGAGTTGATGACAAACTTCTTTTTTAGTGATTTACAGCTCCTGAAGAAGCTTGGTGAAGACATGGTAAGGATGCTTGTATGCCACCCTTGCTTTTTTTTTTTTTCCTCCCCTCCCCCATTTTAATCAAGTTTCCTATATTAAAATGACTTTGGTTTTAGCTAGGTCTTTATGACTAATGCTGGAAAAACCTCATAATATAATATGTAATACAGCTTTTACTGCGCTATCTAGTTGTGAAAACATACGCAGAGAATTCGAGATGGGAACTCCATCCAGTGCGCCTGGATTTAATCTCTTCTACAAGTAGTAACCTATATGTTTTCATCATCAGAGATAGATCTGGAAGATACAGGGGGGCAAAAAAGTCTTTCAGAAAGCATTTCACATTTGGTAGCGACTGTGTCAGAAACAAAAGGCAGCAGAAGAGTCTTTATTATAAGGATTATAGAAGAAGCTTTGTTAGTACTAGCATTGGTATTTCATTATCCAGGAGGTATGAGCGTTCCAGATGTGCTGAGAGCAGTCATTAGAAACGTTGTGCTGTTCCCTGGATGTGGGAAGGAACTGCTTTTTTCAGGTACTTTGGAGATCCTTTCTCATTGTTTCCTGTATGCACTATATGCTGCCAAATGAACCTCGATACTGCCATGACTTTGATCTGGCTGTTCCTGACAAAGGCAAGCAAAAAAGTCTGAAATACGGTGGGAATGCCCTACTGCAACGATGAGCTGGAATTACATCCCATTGTCTCAGATGCGTACCAGGACATACTTCCCTGGGCAGTACTTGTTCTGATCCCTCTTTGTTTTTTCTCGCAGTCTCTCTGTGGTTTCATGACTGCACGCTCAAAGAAGTCTTCTAAGTCTGGTGTAAGTTGTTACTCACATTAGTTATTGGATTGCTGATCCACACAGATTATCTCTAAATACATAGGTAGTATTTTCATTCAGGTTAATAACTTCACCATACTCTGCTTTTGTTGAAGCATATGTATACGAAAGATTTTGGTGAAAAAATAGTAAAAAATATTAAACACAAGTTGGTTCACAGGATGTAACTTCTGTCAGAACACAAGCCTAGTGTGACTCACAGTACTATTTGTTTGGAAATTTTACAGAGGGTGCTGAGCACAGCCAGGTTTCCAATCTCCTGGGTTTGTCATATGAACCAACAGGAACATGCAGTGTCTCACAAGGTAGAACACAAAGGAATTGTCATGGTGCAGTTCATCCCACTTCGTTGGTCGTACCCTTTAACATCTCAGCCAGACACCAACAAAGTGGATGCTGCAGGTCTAAGGCAGTGTAACTGCTCTAGCTTGAGCAGAGGGTGTGGTTCCACTGCAGCTTCAGTTCACACTAATTAAGTTCGTTTTTTGTCAGATGCCTTCCTTGAACCACATCTCCGTGTGGTTGCAAGAGGAGCACTTCTGGTGCTAGAGTGGATGGAGGAATGTGCAGGTGGGGAGGCTGACAGGGAGGGTGGGACCTCAAGAAGCCCTGTCTGGGCTTGGCTTTCCCTGGGGAGCTGTGCTTTGGGAAGAAGAGCCTCAGTAGATGGTGCAGTGAAGACATGCCTTAGAGTATTTGGACAGATTTCTTACCTGGATAGAGATGCTACAGGTAAGCAGAAGGTGGAAAAGTTGGGGCTTTTTGGTTTTGGGCAGTCTTGGTTTGTCTCTTTTTTTTAAGCTAATAATGCTTATGAAAAGAGATAAACAGTAGAACTTGCTGAACAGAAAAAAAATGGTTTGTGCTTTAGTATCTGACAAAGTAGTGCAGCAAATAGGAATCTTCAAGTAAATCCAAGGTTTACACTGTAATGCTGATTTATGCATCTGTGTATTTCTAGCTCTTTCTATTTTCTGTGGCTTTAGAATCCTCCCTTAACTGTTCCCTGTAACAGGTTTAACAGGCCAGCTCACCCATTTAGAGAAACAAGTGGAGGGCACTATTTTAAACATATTGAAATGTATTTTAAATGTTATGCCACGCTGCACTGTCTTCTGTGTCTTGACTAACTTTAGTCTAAAGCAGTTATAAGAATTTTGCACTGCAAGTGTGAGCCTGTTAATGGAAATCGAGTCTTAGTCATTTGCTTGCTTTTCAAAACTGCTGATAAATTCACTTTGCTTGCTAGTTTTCTGAGAAGGTTGGAAGGGATTTATTAATCTATTTGACAAATGTGTCATTAGTATCTATTTTCATGCCACTTCATAAAAAGTTTTGCAGCTGAAACTATCTGCCTGTGGTAATTATTGCACTAATCAACCGTGTGCCGTGATTTTACTTTGTTGTTTTGGGCTTTACTGGTTATGGCATGACAGTTACTGCTGCTTTCACAAGTGTAAATACATGCAGGCTTTCAGACACCATGACTGCTTGAGAGGAAGAAAGTGTCTTTTACTGGATGGAAGACATAGAAAAATCCAGATGAAAAAGAAACTACAGCAAGAGAAGAGGAAGCTCCTCTTGGCAGGAGGTCTTGCTCTGCTGTTGAACCACTGGAAGGAGAGGAGACTGAGCTCTAATCATGAAATGAGAACATTTGATCGTCTTGACTCCTGACTGACTATTTAGTAATTTATTCACTTCAGAGGGGGAGAGCATCACCTGATAAGCTTCTGGACAAGCTGGAAGGCAATGTCACCTCCTGGTTTGTTTTTTTTTTTTTTCTTCACAAGACTGATGATGAAAAATAGATCAGTACTCAGATGTACTAGTATAGTCCAGATCATGGTAAATAGCAGAGCTGTGTATGCTAATAGTCTAAGAAAAGTACCAAACTTAAAACAACTATAAAGTGATACCTCGTTATTTGCCAGATTAGATCTGTTTTTTTACCTTGGTTGTTTTTATTGTACCAGACGGAGACATTCCCTCCTTTCCTTGTTCTCTTAGATCGTTTGTTGCAGATGTGTGAATCTGCTTTGGGTACTTTGTTAAAACAAAGAGGGAACAAGTATGGGTGGCTACCAGCAGACTGGGTAGCACCAGCAGGAGCAGAAGGACCAAAGCGTGACTGACATTACCGAGACCTGAAAGTGTCTGGCAGTTTGAAGGCAGTCTCTTTTAGCAATAGTCTCTGAACTCAGCCCTTAGATGAATGCACTGCAGTGAGATGCTGAGAAATGGGTATAAATATTTAGATTTATGTACAGTGAATTTTGGTTCTGCCAATTAGAAATACCTCTTGGGAATTGATTGCAAAGTCCCTTGTGTTTTATTGTGATGAAAAAGGGAGCAATGACTGTCAGCAGCCATCAGACTGGAAGAGCCATGTGTACATCTGGTCCTCCAGGGACAGGGACATGGCATGCCCTGTTTGGGGCAGGGAGACCTGCCGTAGCCTCTGTTTCTTCCTTCTTCCCTGGCTCAAGCTTCTCTCTGTGCAGCATTTATGTGAAGAGTTAAAACAGCTACCCTGAGCAAGGAGGATGAAGTGAGCAGAGGTAGGAGCCTCCTTTCATGCTCCATCCCACATGTGCTGCTCTGGCGGAGCTTCTGCTCCCAAGGGTCTTTTCCTCCATGCCAGTGCAATGTGCCAGCATTAACAGAGGGAGAGGCTGGGACAGGTGTTGCTGCCAGGGCCTTGGGGAAGAGGGCACTCTCCTTGTTCTCCAGAGAGCTCCACTGTGAGCTGGGTGGGGGATGAGGCTTCCATGCAGCCAAGCAGCCTGGAAAGAAGGGGCGAGCCCTGGGTCAGCTTTTGGGTGGGCGAGGGGATGCTGGAGCTGGGAGGACATCTTGATCCCAGTAGTTGCAGCGTGTTCTGGTTAGTGGTGCGAGGAGCTGGGCAAGCAGTGTGGCAGACCCCATCTTCTTGGTGAGAGGAGTCCAGAGAGCTGAACAGGAAGGAAGGAGAAGGATGGCTCTGGATGCTCCTGCTGGGAATTGGAGCAGAGGTTTGCACGGAAACTGTGTGCTCTGGGTAGTTAACCTCAGCAGGGCTGGTGACTGGGTGGAGGTGGTGGCGTATGTTGCAGCAGTCCAGGTGATGGTTTGGTGGGGGCTTTGAAGATGAACGGTGACCTGATCTGGAAGAAACTGTGAGTCTGCTATACAAACAGTGATGTCTATGAGAGCAGCTTATGTATGCGTAAAGGTGTGTGGGGTTTTTTGTCATCTTTTCTTCCACTGTCTGTTGTTTCCTTTGTCTGTCAGGACTGGCTGGACTGGCTTTGAGCTGATACCATCAATTCAACTTTCATTTTTTTGTGTGTTCTTTTAAACCTCTTTCTTCATGGTTGTGATGCCTGAAGAGGTCACAAAACAATACCTAGCAGCATCCAAATGCTTTTCAGATGATGTTTATCAATACCACTTACCAGACATCTGTTAAGCAAGACTGTTTGTCTTGTTTACAAACACTGGTATTTTGGATAATTAACTGTAAATCCCTCCTTTTTGGCTGCTGTTCTCTTGGAGATTTGAAGATGGTTGCTGATAATGGTCAGGTGGTTAAAATAGCTTGTCCAAGCTGAAGTCTAGCACTAGTCACTTGACTTCATTTGCAGGATGAAGCAGATACACTTTTAGAGTTTAGATGTAGTTTGAGACTGAAATTGAAGCTTCTGCTATCAGAGTGTGACTGTGCTGGAAATCCAACTGACTTTCTCCAGCAGGCTTCAGGATGCTTTGGCTGTTCTCTGGAGAATTTGTTTGAAACTAAATGTAGAAAGCAGGATTTTTTTTTTCCTTTTTTTTTTTTTTCTTTTTTTCCCCCTGTGTTAATACAACAGTTACATGAAGTTACTAAGTTTAAACTTAGGTATTTAAAATTTGGGTATTGATACACAGTGATAATTGTGTGAAAGTGGGTGAGAGACAAATTTATAAAGCTGCTGTCTACTAATTGCACTTCTGTATTGTGTGTTTGCCAATAAAAAGAAAAAAAGTACATCATTTAATTTTTAGCTAGACAGGCAAATGCAGACCAGTTGCATGGAAGTGTTTGCTCTGGCACCCTTCATTGCTTATGTGAGTCTTTGCTTATGACCTGAATTCTGGGAAGGTGTCCAAACCCAGTGCAGGCTGAAGTGCTTATCTCTTGGTGTTTTTTTTTTTTTTATTATTATTTTGCACAACAGAATACACAGACCTACTTAGCAAATGTCCATGCAATTATAGCTCTGTGTCCCATTTCAAATTCAACCCCCTCTCCCTGCTACAAAGACTGTGACATTAAATCTATCCTTCTAAGGAGGTCTTGTTCTTCAGTTCCAGTTTGTTCTTTTGCCTTGAACCTTGATGGTGTCTCTCTTTCTCTTAATTTGAAAATGTTCTGTGTTAATGATACGACTTATTTTCAAGGTGACCTGTCATCTTACATTCGTCTCTGAAGGAAAAATTAATTCTCTGAGCAAAATAAGTTGTCTTCTGTTTTTATTCGAATACTTAAACCATTTACAAAACTGCATGAGGAGTTTTTTGCTGTGCGCTTTTGTGTCCATTGTTACCAATGTATCAGTAGCCTCTTGGAAGAAGCTGCTACAAGAGTGGTGTTTCTGAAACTCTTAAACTCACTTTTCATTGCTGTAGGGGAGTCATGGCATAACAGATCTGTAGTGTTTGCACAGAGCTGTCAGCTGGTGCCAGGGGAGGCCAAAAGCTGTTTGTACATAGCACAAGTAGAAGCATGGGTGGCAGAAATATGAGGGGGTTTGTGCTGTCTCTCAATGTAGTGTGTAGCTATTTCAGAATCAGTCGTTGCTCTGTTGGAGGTATAACTTAACACAAAACCTATCCTGACTTGCTGGTGGTGGTGTGATCTCAAAATTATCCTGGATGCCCATTGTTAGCTCTGTTTCCTGCAGAAGTGAAACTCTTTACAATCTTTCTATTCCCTCTCCTAAGCTTAGATAACATGTTAACTAGATCTCACAAAGGGATGGAGCCATGCAGGTAC
This sequence comes from Athene noctua, assembly GCF_965140245.1. Taxonomy (NCBI): domain Eukaryota; kingdom Metazoa; phylum Chordata; class Aves; order Strigiformes; family Strigidae; genus Athene; species Athene noctua. Next base: position 50,105,099 of record NC_134039.1, on the reverse strand, counting down.
TGAAATTTCTACAGATCTGTAGTTAAGCTGTAAGCAGGTTTTGCAGAGAAACCCTGCTGGTGCTCTAGCCAAAAGAAAGCAGTGGGAGCAGATGCCATTTGAGGCATCAGGATATCTACTTAAAAGAGAAGCTGTATAATCCATACAGGCGTAAAGAACTTCAGTCACAATTTGCCCCTTTGTAGCCATCCATGTGAAAGTCTTGTACAATTTAGTTTACAAATAGTTTGTATGCAAGGTTGTAGCAAACAGGCTTGGTTAGTTCCTTTACATGCAAGCCACTCGGCTTTTCTTTGTTGCCCCCTCAGAGGCTATGTTAAGAATTTACAGTATTAAATGGAGCTGATGCTGACCCTGACCTTGGGTTATTTGAGTCAGAAAATGTTTTTAGAACAGCCTTGCTTTTTTAGAACAAAGGAGGACCTGGAAGTTTTGAAAAGTTGTGTAAATAAGACTCAGTTTGTATGGCCTGCAGCAGCTTGGACTCTATGTCAGGGACTATAGCAGGAGCATTGTTTTACATTTCTGTTCTGGCTTGCACCTCCAGCCTGCTTCCTCTGCTTTCCTTCTGGCATTGATGGCACCCTGCGAGCACTCCTCATGGGGAAGAGAAACGGGTTGTGTCCATTGCTGCAGACTGAGGCTGTGCCGTTGTCAGTTCTGTGTGTTTATCTAGAGAAGAGTAAGCATCCTATGCGTGTTTACTCTCTTACACAATTGTTTGGTAGTTCGGTTCTTGCCCTAGACAGTCCAGGGTCTGCCTAGAGAAGGCAGTCTGTTTTTAACTCAAAACAGTGGAGAGCTGTGAATGCTCCCAGTGAAGGAGACTTGGTATTACCTTTTCCAGGGACTTTCGTTTATTTATTGCAGTACAGAGGTTACCACTTTACCCCCTTTGGAGTGGCAGATACTCAAGCTTCCTTCCCATCCTCCAGTTGTGCCTCTCAGTGCTTGCTCTTCTGGGATGAAGTGCTGCAGTTTTTCTTTCAAAGGGCTTTTTTGGCAGTGAAGCTCCTGGGCTAGCTGTCCTCAGCAGCAAGCCTGTTCTGGATTCTGGCAGGATTATGAATGCCTGCTTTTCACTAACCATTCCTATCACAAGACACAGATAAAAATGATACATCTTTAATTAATTTATAAACCTCAAAGGATTCAGCTTTCTTTTAAAGCAGGCATCTGGCTTTCCATCCTGTTCTTTGGCTTCCCTTGGTTACTTCAGAATCACTGTGCGCTCCTTCCCCCAACTCACACAGCACAACAGCACAAACCTTTTGCATTGGAGATAATTTCCAATGAAGAGTGATTTTTTTTTTTTTTTAATTTTTTTTTTTTTTAGGTTTAGGAATGATTTTTAGAAGCGAGGTGATTTGTTTCTACAGAACTAATTTTCTGGACAGCTTAATCTGTTAGTCATCAGTATTCTGAATAAGCCTTTATATTGTGAAAAATCTGTATGTAGGTCCATTTTGTTGTGTATGACAGAGACTGAAGGGCTCTTCAACAGATTAGTTACCTCCAGATGAAGCAAACCATGGAAAATCCTTTCTTAAGAACAGATCAAATCTATCTTCATCCTAATCACATTAGCCTTTTCTAGAATAAATAAGCTTTATGCTTTTTTTTTTTTTTTGAAAAAAACCCAACAATTTATGTAAGAGGGACAAGGTTGAGAAGAACTTTGTGGTTTGTAAGAAAATATGCAAAATATCCTTCCATTTGATGCAATCTTTTGTATTTCAAAAGGGGGGAAAAAAGTTTTCATTTTGAAGTTTATGTATGACCTAGGATTTAGTCATATGTGATAGACACTATGTGTCAGAGCAAAGGATGCTATTTTTTTCTCCTCTTTGCCGCTTTTACCACTTCCATCTTTGGAATACAGGATTCCTTTTGAGTTCTTTGTTATTGTAAGTGGCTGATTACATGCCTTAGCTGGATCATGCAAATGACTAAATGACTATGTTTGTCCTTAGCAGCAAGTTGATGGGAAGCATGTTATATTTTTACCTTGTTTTAAATTGTACTCTGGGGTGTCAGTAAACGGAGAGTTGGTTGAGGAAAGCTGGAATGTTTGTAGTTTTAGTAAAAATACCTTAAAGCAGGAAAGTAGTTTTGAATAAAATAACAGAATGTTAAGTTTGTCATCTAGCTAAATTTCAGTATCTTTTGCATGCCTGCCTTTTATAGCCATGCTTCCTTTCCCACTGAGCATGTGTTGCTTCGTTGTCGCATCTGATCATCTGTATAAGATGACTGTGATGCTTTAAAGACAGTTCGTTGTGCAGGATGGTTTATAAACGATTTATAGGCAAATCATGAAGCACAGTAGGAAATATTTTAAACACTAAGTCTGATTGAAAGGATTAATAAAGGAAATACTGTCCTTCTGCATTCAGAAGTATGACATTTTCAGTTCTCTAATTTTAAAGTACTTTTTGGATAAGGATTTTCCATTATTTATGTCCAGTAGCAGTCGTTTTTAATGTTACTAGTTAACTACTGGACATGCAAGATTTGCATTTAAATTCATTAAGTATATACCTTTCTAAGCAAGTGGGGGAAAGTTTTGGAATGGATGAAGCTTATCTCAGTGACCCTGTAATATCATAAGGGACACGTGGTGATTTGTGCCATTTCAAGTAGCGTTTTCCCATACTAATTCTCTTCACTGCAAGCCCGAAGTCAAAATTTGAACGGTGCTTATCTAATAGCCATTACAGCTGTCCCTTGCTGGAGAGCTGACAGTTCATTCTGGTTGCAGAGGAAATGTGTCATCTGGCTGAAGAAGTATTATGGACTAGAGTGGGTAAAAACCACACAGACTTGTCTCTGCACCAGAGCAAACCTGTGAGGTTACCATTAGCTACCAGTGAGAAAAATTCAACTGGTATGGGGGGTTTCCCAAGCTTGAAGGTGCATGCTGAATTTCTAAGGCTGTCGGTTACCTGCTTATGCATGCCTAATAGCTCTGGCCTCAGTAGTTACAAGTTCTCCTGCTGTTTTCAGTTTACAAATCTGGACAAGGATTATCCATGTACAGGAGCTGTTGCACTTGATGTTGTCTTCAGCTATTGTTTGGGCTCTTGGGTTGTCTCCTGTTGATGAGATGAGCAGCTCCAGACCCAGTGTCTTGTACTTTCCTACTAGAGCTACTCTTTGAGACCTTCAATCTCTCTGAAGCTGAGAAGAATAAAATAAAACTAGGAAGGAACATGTAGTCAACATGATGCACTTTCCCAGATGACTTTACTGGTGGTGAACATATGCTCTCTCAAAACCCACATTAGTACGCCTGAAGTCTGAATTACTTTCTGGATCTGATGGGTCTAGATACTTAGATTTAGACTTAGTTTTTGCCTTACTTACTGATTTGCTCAGATAGCATTTCAGACTCTTCTCTGGGAGGAAATGGACTCTTCAAAGAGTAATGTAAAGGATTCCAGCAAAGACTGGGGCATGTTATCTCCAGTTCTGCGTGGAAATGCCTTTAATTTCCTGCTTTTAAGAAGTGACCAACCCAAATCCTAGAAACGTTGTTATAGGACATTTGGCTCGCATTGGTGTGAGTGGGTCAGGAAATCATTGACTGGCTGGAGAAGCTTGAAGCTGCTGAACTAAAATCTTACACACTATGTCTGTATACTGCCTCCTATACTACTTGGACCTTGTTTTGCTAGCTTAGCTTTTCTCCCAGAGTTAATTTCTTGACAGGTTATTAAGCTGAGTTTCCCTCACCAAGGGTTTGAATAAATGTCGAGAGCCAGGGAGGAGGTGAGACTGCATAGCTATAGGCAAAGGGAGTGAAATACCCCATTTGTCCTTGAGAGCAGCAAGTTGTTGGGTTGTGTCACACCTAGAAAAACTTAATACTCGTGTTGTGTTTGATCAAGTCTGGGTGATCATGCTTTAGTGTTTGCTCCCTAGAGCAAATAAAAGCCATTAAGAGTATGGTGTGGCATGAATCGGTGACTGTGTTGCTCAGTGTGACACTAGTTCCTTATATCTCTTGCTTATGCCAGTACAGCTTTTGGTGGAGCTATAGTATATAAGATCAGGAAACTCCAGTAAGGTGACTCATCTAGGGAAGAAAGAGGGAGTGGGACTGCTTGAGGAAGTGAGTATATCTCTGTTTGGAGCTTTAGCCTTGCCAGTCAGGATGCCTGCGAAGTGAGAGGGCTGGTTGGGGTGTGGAAAGTTTTGCAATGCATGGACTAGATCCTGCACTGTAGCTCTTTGCAGTGATGTGTGTTGCAGGGATGCCTTGGTGTCTGTGGAGGAGCTAACTTAGGTTCAGCAGGGCTTACTTAGTGACAGTAGCTCCCTACCAGCCATGTCAAAACAGAGACAACTTACGTGGTGGGGTTTTTTGGGTGGTGTTTTTTTTTTGTTTTCATCATACTATTCACTGGTTGTGCTTTGCCACTCCCCATGTTCTCCTCCCAGCATCCCACAGTAGAGGATTGACTATACAATGTTTAAAAGGAAAAAAAAAAAAAAAGTCAAATTTCTTTCTTAATGGTGGTTTAAAGTAATGTACTACCATACCATGTAGTGCTATGGGCTGCTTTAAGTCTTGAGCAGTAAGAAAGTAAATGGTATCTTCAATTTTGAATTGCTTGCTGTTGGGTATTCTTAAATTGGATGCACAGTTTCAAGTCTGAAGGTGTTATCTATCTTCTGGAGAAATCTAATGGAGAGTGTCTCCTCTCCAGAAGTAATTTCCACAGCTAGTCTGAATTGATATTCTAATACATACCTAATAGGTCCTTTGAAGCATTTGTCATCTCATAAACAACTCTTATAAGTGCTCTCTATCTCTCTTGGCTAGTCAAAGTGACTGAAGAGGAATCTTCTTTTAGCAAAATTAAACTGACAATGGATAACCGGTTTAAAATGGCAGGAATTTGATCTTTTTATTTTAAAGTATAAAAAACAGAGGCAAAACTACCATGTAGGTTTTTTCCATATATTCATATTTCACTTTTGCTACTGCAAATAGCAAATCAGAAAGAAACTGTATTTCATTGTTGAAGTCTAACCCTTCATTGCTTAGTACTTAGAAAATACCTACCAGCAGGTAATCTACATTATGCAGAAGTCATTTGTAAACATACTGAGTCAGTCTGCCAAAGCTAGCTTAAATATGTTTTGAGAAATATGACATAAGCACTAATATCAAGCTTGCAGCAAGTGATGAGGGGTGTTTTGTATTCAGTGTTATTGCAGATACACCATGGTATTAAATGTAAAGACAAGACTAAGCATTAATTTTTAAATTCATAGTCCTTTTGGACTTTACTGTGCAAATTCGTTGTTACTGGTTTGTATTCTATGGAAGGGATTAAAAAATTTTTTTTTTCTTTAGTGCAGCTGACAGCTCTTTGTCCTATGCCTTCAGAAAAGCTGATGAATACTGCAAGCATTTGACACCTGAGAAAATCAGGCTTCAAACTCTTGAAGTTTGGAAAAGCCTTTTCATATTCTGACCTGTTGACTGTGATATTGAAATGAAAGGTAATTTGGAAAAAGCAGTTGAGGTCTGTAAGCCTCAAGTTTAGCACTACATTTAGCTTATTCTTTTTTTAAACGCTTCCTAAAATGGCTTAGCTACTATGACTAGTACTTTTTTAAAAAAATTATCTCAACAGCAGTGCTTTCTTAGAAGCTTGCTTTACATGTATCAATAGGAAGAACCTTGCTTTTTGACTTGTCATGCTTTAATTTGAAGTTAAGTGACACGGAGCAGCTTCCTCCAGGATACTTAATAGGTGCAGTATGTGCATGCTAGAAGTCATGGCTGCCTCCAGGTATTTGAGGACATTGGGTGAATTAAAGGGCACCTCCATAGGAAAAGAATTGGCTTTCCATTTCCTTTTTAACATGCACTTTATTAGCTTTTTAACTGTCAGAAAGTGCTGCTTTTTTCCTTGACTTTCACAGTGAGGAGAGACAGGCTGATCGCCATTGTTCTTAGTTAGTGGCAACGAACTGTGTTCTGCCAGTCACCAAGCTGTGCCACCTTCCGTTTTCCTTTTACTTACTCTATTGTATGACCAAGCAAACTATACTACTTGACTTGCCAGTCTGTTGACTAGTTGTAGTCAGCTCTTCTTTATTTCCTTTTTTGCTTCTTATGCAGTGTGAATAGTATCTTCAAAGAAAGGAACATCGGAGGGATGTTTTTGCAGGCCAGGCTGCTGTAGCTTACCTCCTCCTTTGCCCTCTGAAAATGGCCCAGGAAGGGCAGGAAGGGAGCAGCTGCTGCAGGGAGATCAAACCACATTTTTGTATGCTACACCTGAGAGCAGGTTAAGCTGCAAGCCAAGGCAGAGGTGGCGTTGGCTTCTGGAGAGCTGGAAGTCAAAGTGTAGCATGCGGTTTCCTGGCCTTCTATAGCAAATCCTTAACCTGAACTGGGGAGAAGTATCTCTATGTCCCAGACCACTGAGCATTTATTCCTAGTTACAATATAAATGTCTTCCTGGCTGCTTCTTTAAAGTGTTTCCTCCCCTGAGCATGGAGGCTGCAGTGGTGTGACTTTGCTAGAAGACAGTTTTGTTTGACATGGTGAACTATTGCCATTTCCAAAGAGCAGCCTGATGCTGAGGCATTTGCAGTGCTGGGAAGTGCTTGTGATGTAGGAACAGTGACTGTGTTTGCCTTCTGCTTGAACCAGTGGCTTGTATCTTTCCCTGGTTCCACTTCCCCAGCCCTACCATGGCTGGTTTTTTGCTCCCTGTGATGACTTCTGTTCACATGTCTCTTGGGTGCAGCAGGACTCCCTTTTCCACCAGGGCTTGAGCTCTCCTTGCTCTTTTCCATGCTGTTGTACTGACTCAGCCTGGGTTGGATGGGTGTCGGCAGCTCAGCCCTTTAATCTCCTTCCTGCTCTACTTACTGTATCTTTGATCTCTGGTACCTCCTACAGCCACTCCTTTCCTTTGTCAGATAACAGCTACTTACCTCCTCTCCATGCAGGTACTTGCTGCCCTGAGTATTTACTTTCTGTAGCTGCTTCCTTTTCCCAAATGCCAATGTTTCTTTCTTAATCCCTGTGGGATAGGTCTGACAATGATCTGCACTTTCTTTCTAACCCACCCTCTTTTGGGACAACTGGCTAATTTACATTCATGGAGTCTGTGTCTTTCAGAAACTCTGTGTAGGAGACCACTGGTTTTTTTCAATGAGATAAATTTGCAGGAACCTCCGCTCCCTTACTGTGTTAGTGCAGCCACATCATAGGTTGAGAGACCTCCACTTGAGCTTCCTGACTGCCCCAGATCTGCTGTGAGGAGGTGGGCACAGATCCAATTGCTCTGTGGGTGGCTGAGATGTCCTTCAGAGCTCTGCTGGTAAAAACAAGATGTGGCAGAAGACTGTTGTGGGAAGGCTGTCAAAGGACACTTCCATTCCTCTTCCTGCTGTGGGAGAGGAGAGCCGTTAGGCATTCCCCATGCAGGTCTTTCTGTAGCTGCCATCAGTGGGGTGGTTTTTCAGTTTACCCTGTCTCCAGGTATTGTGTATTGCACTTCTGACCTGCTGGCAGCTGTTGGGAGCAGCTCTATCCTGATGTATAGCCACCTGTTTACTTCAGTAAAAGTTAATGTTCCATCATCTCCCCATGCATGCCTCAGCCCAAGGGTTTTCTGTGGAAAAGTTGCAGTATTGGGGCAGTAGCAGAATTTACAAAACGCTAAGACACACTCACTGACTTTAGGTAAAATGGAAGATATTTGTCATCTTATATATTCTAATTCCCTGAGCTGTAGCTGTGTGTTGGTGCTACTCAAGGAAGGATTCTCTGAATCGTACAAGAGGGGCCAGTGAGAGGAGCAGCATGCCTCAGGGGATTGTATGGTTTAAAATACATCTCTGCTATAAATCGCAACAGATGGTAGTGGGATTCTTTGAGGTGGATTTTTATTCAAACAGTACTTTCAAACAACTCCCTTCCCCCCCTGCTCAGCTTCCTCATCAGTGCAAGTTTCTGGACGAAGTGTGAAAATGAACAAAGGAAGGTTGACTGGTTTTTGTTTTGCAGCTTCTAGGGAAAGGCCGTAGGACCTTCAGTTTCCTTTTTCTGTGGTGCTAGACATAGCTCTCTTGCCTCTACCGGTTCCACTCTGCTGTATTACCCAGATTAGGGAAATATAAACAAGTGTACAGGTGGGTTTTTACAGAGTTTCAGTGTAGTTTTGATGTGCACAATGTATGTTGTAGGATCTGCATTCATTTCTCTCCTTAGTGTTCCTTTCAGTTAGGAAAAGGTCTGTCTTGAAAGAAGGGATTGACTCTGCTGATTAGCTGCAGCCGTGTTTGAGGGATTGGCTGAGGGTTACCTTGCAAACCTGGTTTTGGTCCTCCCAGTACCTAGGAACACACAAACTGTCCAACTGTTAGTTTCCAGCCGATAATTTTTCCTTTGCTCAGGAAGGGCATCCCGTTATGTTGCCTTCCACGCAGTATCAGATTACCCCATGAAATTTGAATGCAGTCTTGAACTCTTGACCAGATACCCTCTCTGCCCATACTTTTCTTCATTATCCTTTTAAGTATTCTTGTTTTTTTTAATACCCTTTGCAGCAAGATGGATGGTAGTTTCCTTTTAGGAGGCTACTTGGTATCCCTCCTTATGTAAGGTCAGATATGTTATGGTCTTCCCACGTTTCTCCTTGTTTCTTTCTCTGCCTGTATTCAGGCAGAAATGGTGCCTTTTTTTTGTTGTTCTTTTTTCCTTTATAGAAGGCTGTTAATGCTGTAATTTAGGAAATACGAGTCTCTGTCTTCCTTGAGGGTTGTAGACGGGGGTAATTTTGCTTTTCATTTTGCCCTGGCTGGATAGATTAATTCTTATGTGCCATAAGTGTGTAGGATTTGCAGATATCTCTTGACCTGTCAAAATACAAGCCAGCTGTAACAAGTTCATTATCTCCCTTTTGGGTTGAAACAAGAGCTGGCTTCTCTGAAGCTTGTCCTGTTATTTGGAGTTCCAGGCTTTTGTTGGGAGAGTGGAGGTGTCTTTGGCAGATTTTTTTTTTTTCTTTTCTTTTTTTCTTCAACAGAGACCTCTGAACAACTACTCTCTAAAATGTCTTCTGTACATGTGGTGGGTTGACCACACTTTCTCCAGGGCAGTGGAAAACTTGTACTGCTGCTTTCTATGTGGGCTTCAAATAGAGCTCTGAAGTAAACCGAGGGTCTTTTTAATAGTAGTACACCAACTTCAGATTTAAGATTTGTGCTTGAAAACTGTTTGTGCAACTTGAACAGGAGAGGAAAGAGAGTTACAGTCTTGCTAAATTTGAGGTAGCTTCCATCTTGTTTGGTGGCTGGACAACACACTAATACAATGCTGAGAAGAAACAAAGGAGAGCATTAGTAATAAGAAGACAGTAATTACTATATCAGTGTTTCATCAGAAGCAACAATATTTTAACTAAATAAAAAATCTGTTGTAAAGCAAGAAAATGTTTTAAAGACAATTTGTGCAAAAAGCACAAAGAGAGGAGATCTTGAAAAAAGTCTGTTTAGAAGAGTTATGTATGCTGCAGTCTATTTTAATAAGGAGTGAAGCAAGAAAACCTGATCACTTTTTGCAGCATTTCATCTGTTCTTGTGGTTATATTTTCATTCAAGCCCAACTCCCATGTCTTTTAGTTTATCATAAATCTTTTAAAAATAAATAGTTGTTTAGCAGAATTCTTGTTGAGGTATGAGGGGAAAAAATAAATATGTGAATGACAAGGCTTAGTCATGTTAACTGTTCTCATCTGAAAACATCTTAAGTGCAAAGTCTCATCTTAGTCTTCTTAGTTTTTTGATGAATCCTAGCTCCATGGTAGTCTAATTCTGGACTGTGCTTTCTAGGTAATAAAATAATTATTTTATAAATGACCACATTAAAGTGTGTGTTTATTTTTAAAAACACTGGATAACTAAGTCAAGTTGTCTGTAGTTTGGAAAAGCCAGCATTATTTCTCCTCCTTGTCTCTCTGGATTACTTACAATTTTTAATTACGTTGGTGCTTGCCAGTATCCCTCCCACAGACTCTTTGCTTTATCCAGCATACAGAATGTGTGGTGCTAAACTTGATGAGTCTTCCTCCTTCTCCGTATTGTGGAATATGTGGCATAAGTCCATAAATTTCCTGCGCGGTATGCAAAGCTTGCTTTAAAAGAAGAATTAATCATTTCAGCGTGGATCTTTTTTTCCCCTGTGATATTTCACAAATGTTTGTGAACATGCCTTCCAATAATAACATATTAACAACATCTTCTCATCTGCAAATGCACCACTACTCATGTTTCTGGCTTTAAGAGGTCCGTTTTATGTTCGAGTTGAATTGGGTGATACCTAGCTATTCACCTCGGGCTCTGTGCAGGTCTTGTCTGGCACTCACCTTGGTTAGCTGGGCCTCAGTTTGGGACCCACTGTTTGTTTCTCTGTCTCTCACAGTGGCAGTATTCCCATTCCATAGTGGATGCTGAAACACAAAGAATGTGTGAATTACCCCCATACGAAGTCAAAAGTATGATCTATCTAAACCAGAATGCAGTCTGGCAGTTGCTAATGATACATGCCAGGGGAGGAGTAGAGAAGCAGGGGTTATGACCTCACCACCTCTCAGTGGTGTTTTGACAGAACATTTTTCCAGCTTCTTTCATTTGCAGGCTAGGTTATTTTCTTCTGAGAGTTACCTAGTTGCTTTTGGACTTAGGTAAACTTGTAACATTCCCAGAGTCCTGTGACCTGGAATTCCACAGATGAACTGCTTCTTGCAAAACCTACCCCTGTCTTTCTGTGTTTTTTGAATCTGCCTCTTGCTGGTGTCACTGGGGTAGGTTTCAACTCTGGACTAAAACACCTGTGTGCAGGTGTGTGAATGCAGGTGTCTCTGGCAATGCTGGCAGTGGAGCTGAGACCAGTTCAGCTCACCACCAAGTCGATGTATGGGTTGGGACTCAGTTGCTTAAACCAGTGGTATCTGGTGTCATTTTGGGTACTGTGGGATGTGCATCCTGCCTGGTCTCCCATTGCCACTTGATGGGTTGCAGGCATCCTGCTAAACTTCTGACATACCTGCCAGTGTTGTGCAGGCATTTTGTATGTGCTAGGATTTCCCAGATGTGGCACTTGGGTTTATCTGGTGGAATTGGTTCCTTCAGTCTTGCTGCATCATCTGGCATGGGAATGAAACTGTTCAGGTGTTTTGATCCCGATTAGTGTTTTGTGTCCCATCCTGTCCCCCTCTTTGCTCCCTTCTTTTTCTACTTCTGATCTGGTTAGGTCTACAGTTGTGACAGACTTCTGTGTGTACCTCACATTGCAGAGAAGGCGCAGATCCTGCTCATAGTTGCTTTGCTTGCAGATGTGAATGTTTGTGACCCAGCAAATCCTAATTACTATCACGTCTCAAGTCAGCTCCTCTAAAAGGGGAGAACCTACCGTTAGCAATTATCTGTGGATATTTTTGTGTTTAAGACTGCTTTTCAGGGCAGGGGTGGAACCTGTTTCTACTAAGCCAAATTCCCTCGAGAGGTTTCTCCAGCTGTTCCTGCCTCCTTTGCTGGGTGGCTTCTAGTTTCAGCAGCAAGGGATCTTGCAGACCCAGCTTCATGGTTATAGCTGCTTGATAAAAATACTGCCAGAGAACACCTATAAATGCTCATGTTCGCAAGTGTGTGAGGAAAGTAGTGGTGTGTGGAGAAAAATACACTGTTTATAAACTAAAAAATGAATTAGTTTGTTCTAAGGTTTTATTTGGTTGCTGCTGAGAACAAGTATAACAATGCTGCTCAAAAAGATAGCTGTATTTAAATAGTAGGTGGTCTTTGAATTGAGCAACAATTCTGAAATACAGCTAAACGCATCTCCTTCAGCACGTGGTCCTGATAAGCTCTGCCTGTGCTACCTTTCCCCACTGGTTCCCTGTCATCCTCCTGGACTCCACAGCTCTCCCTTAGCAGTCACAGCTGCTCCAGAGACACTTGGATGAATTTCTATCACAGACAAACCTACCGTTTCCCTGCAGCTTCACCCTCTGCTGCAAGGGAGCAGTTTTGGCTGGAGTTTTGAGAGGGGAAAAATGTCTTCTTGATACATAATGTTGTGAACCTTGGCTCAGGCTTTTTAACATTTGTCAAACTTGTGATCAACTAAAAAATGGTTGTTGGTGTCTGCTACAATTTCAGTCAATACATACTTGTGTGCTGCAGAGGTAATTGTTTGTATTCTTTTTAAATAATCTGTTTGCAAATTACTGTTGCAAATTTGACACTTGCATGTGTGCTGTATTAGTCTTCTGAAAGCATTTTTAATACCTTTCCACAGCCTTATTTCCAATGAAGTGTACTTAAACCCATTATTTAGTGGTCATGTTCAAGTTCATATTAAAGCTTATTACTATGCTTGCTTAGCACTTCACTTCCAAGGCACACAGTTAAAGACTCCTAGATTAAACCTAGTCTTCTCAAAAATACATGTGTATTCATGGCAAAATCTGAACTTGCTCTTCATTCCTGGTTTGAGTGCAGGAGTGAAAAATACTGACTTTTCACCATTATCCAGCTGCAGAGAAAGTAAAGAGGCCTCTTAAGGGGCCAGGTGTCCCTTGGCAGCATTTTGATGGCTCTTGTTTGTAATAATCAAGCTGGATATTGGGAGTTTCTAAGTCTGCATGGGTGTGGGGAGAGTTGCATTCTGTTATTTATAAATCCGAACAAAGATTGCTTGCTCTTTTTTGGCTTGCTTTCTTACGTCAATTCTTAGGGGTTTTTTAATCTTACTATACTGGGTTTCTCCAGTGCTTTTTCTATTCCAGAGCTACCAGCAACACGCAGTCACTTAAATAGCTTGAATCGACAGCAACTATCAGTGAGGTTTTGGATGTGGAGAGAGATCACGTCTTGCAAACAGCTGTTGTGGTAGAAGGCAGCGGTAGCCGTTTCAGTGGGAGTACTCTTTCTGAACCGAAGCAGTCAGATCTGGAAGATCTTGTAATGTTAGAAAAGTTAATGTGAAGATCTAGTATCTTATTGCCAGCATTCCTGATAATTTGATATTTCAAAATGTCCCGTTAAAGAGATATATGGGACCTACTGTAAACTGAAACGCAAGAATGCTGAGCTTATGAGTGCAGAGATACTGTTTCCTTGTTATGTGTAATGGTTAGAAAGGGTTTGCTGAGCCTACTGTTTACAGCTGATTTGCAAAATATTCCCAGGAATCTCTAATTGTGCTGGCAAATTACTCTCTTAAGCAGTAGTAGTTTGCAAAGAGAGGGGGAGTAGGAGTGCAGGTTGTGAGCAGTCCTAATACACAAGAGTGCATTTGATGCCCCCAGTTCGTGGGCAAGACACTACAAGGGGCTGGTACTCCAGTGCTTGCCAGCAGGGAGGGAGTGTCTCTCCACCCACCAGCTCCGAGTGTATCACCAGTTATAGCAGTCAGTTGGTCACCTACCTATCATGTATTAATACATAAAAATATCTACTTCTATGTTGAAAATTATTCTGTTGCCTGTTTTATTGGCAACATCTGAATTAACTAAAACAAGAGCATTACACCTGCCTGTTTACACACATACAAATTCCCTTCAAAGTGTTTTGAAATCAGGTTGAGTGCAGGTGCCCTGTGTGGGCAGGAAAAACAAATAGTGGTGGCTGATGGACTCCTGAGATGTGCTGAGCAGGACAGGAGGGCAGCTTCATAACTGACACTCAGTAGGGTTAATTCTGTTGGAAAATGTGGATCTGTCTTGCCTAACTTCATCCTTTGTGGCTTGGGGCACGGAACTGGGACTCTGGTGGTAGGAGTGGACTGCGGTGCAGGATCTGCACAATGCCTGACCCTCTGTCGGGTGCACAGGGTGTTTTGAGAAGCCACATCCCAGAGCAGCCTCCTTGGCTGTACAGCCCAAAACACGGCATGTCCGTGGGAGGGTGGCTGGAAGCAGGTGTTCTTCATTTCTAGTATAATTATGTGGCCATGTAGAACTGCTTAGGAGTAGAAAGAGGGGAGGACACTCTCTCCCTGTTACTGGTAATGTCAAGTTGTTGCTGGTTTTGATCAGTGTCTTTCCTTAGGATAGGACTGAGCTGCCTATGACTTACCAGAAATGTGGTTATTTCCTAGTCTCATTTAAGCCTGTAAGCTATTTGGGGCTCTTGTTAATAATGTAAATTAGTAAGATGTACTAGATTGAGAAATCACAAACAAAATGCAGCTTACTGAAGCAAAACTGAGAGGTGTGGTGGCATCTCAAGTTGTATACCCCACAACATTAGCTCTTCTTAGAACTGCGTGTATTCTTTGTAGTTTGCTTGTTTAGATTGCCTCTGCTCTTTTTCTGAAATGCTGATTTTATAATACTACAGCCAGCTGTGGCTTGCTTCTTCCCGCTTTGCATCATAAAACCCATTTGATTAAAAACATGTAGCAAGCTCCCTTTAAGTCCCCGTATTTCCACATTTTGATGTTGCCATGTTATTTTTTTCTAAAAATGTATCTTTCCTGCGTGTGTGCACACATGGACATCGGTGTCACCTTGGTATGTTTATAGACACTATGTAAGTAACTACACTGATTTTCATTAACATTTACTAATTATTTACTCTAGTAAATGACTGCATAAATAACTCTGCTTTCATTAGGACTTACTGAATGAGTAGACCTAATAATCAAGGATCAGACTCTGCCATTTTAAGAGAACTTTCATATGCTCAGGGAGGCCTTGTAACTTATGCACAAAGTTGACACATTTTACTATGCTACTGTAACTTTTGGCATTTGCAGTACCAGTCGGTGAGACAGAAATGGTTGTTTGGATGCTACATGAAAGCCTTTTAAAAAATCAGAAATCTGAATACCTTCTCTGCACTGTTCTGTTGTCTGCAGTTTGCAGGTCTTTTCCTTGTGCCTTGTATTGTAATGGGGTATTGCCTGTCCAGGACGCTGCATAGGAAACAATATGTTTCTGTCCCCCTTCCCTACCCTGCGCAACTAGGCATTACAGAAGAGTTTTTTACATGAACCTATGACGTTTGCTAATTCGAGGAGCTTTGGTAATCAGGTTACACAAAAGATCTGCTGATAGAAATTTGGTTGAATTCAGTGTTCTGACTAAATGCCTGTACAGGTTTGGAACAGAAGATAAAAAACCCTTTAATTCATTACATGTTTGGTTGAAGTGTGTAAAGCTGCAGTCCTTCACACATGGCAAGTCTGCAGTTAGAGACTCTTGTTAGTGGACCTACGTTATATACGCTCAGTGGAAGAGTGGATGTGAACTGACTGATCTGTTTACAAGACTAATGCTTTTGTGTTTGTCAGAAGTTCCAGATACAGTCTTACTCTTTTTTTGGAAGAGATTCCCCTTGACTATGTAGTTTCAAGTGTGCATTGTTTATATTTGTAAGCTAAGAATGGCTTCAGAGATTGGTAAACTTCCAATAAGATAAGTTAGTGGTATAATTTAGTAACTTAAGTTTATAAGCATAAGTAAACAATGTGTTTCCAGTTTGGTGATGGCTTGGTTTTGTTAGGGTTTTTTTGGTTTTGTTTTTTAAAAAAACCTCTTTCATTTTGATCCCCTGTCAAAATGGAGTTGATATTGGGTTGCTTGCTTTTATTTTGCCCCCTAAAAACATGAATTTAACAGAAAATACGAAGAACTTTGATGTTCAAGTACAGGAAACATTAATGAAAGTATTTAAAGGACTTTTAATAAAGGCAATTTATTTGTGGTTTTGCTTTGCAGAATTTGTTGATTATTTGAGGACACTTTGATTCTACTGTTTTCAGCTTATCACATGCTTGTCCATAAGGTGACCAGTCCTTTTTAATGTGTCCTGTCTTAGGAGAGTGTTTTTTCATAGGGCATGGTGGGAACCAATTCTCCCTATTCTCTTTAACATTAACAAGAGTGGGGTGTTTTATGAAAAATTCTAGTAGGCTCTCTTCTTCCACCTGAAGTTCATATCAGCTCTAATAGATCTCATGCCTTCATTGAGCTTCATAATTACATTTCCTGAAGCCGAAGTTGGGCGTAAGGAAAGGTGGAGTCGCAGCAGTGTTTCCTTGTGCCTGCAACATCCTGCCCATAAAAGCAGGGAAATAGCTGTTTGGAAAGAAAAAAAGAACAACTTTTGAACTTTTTGTTGTAAAATCAACACATTCTCCCATTTGGTGCTTAAGAACAAAGCATGTAATCTTTTTCCCCCATCTCTGGTTTCCTGGTGGCCATTCTCCAGCATGGCAAAATAGCTTGTGTTTGGAGTCAGGCCATAGCACCAGGTTGTAAGTAAGCAAGCCCTATTCTCCAGTGCAGTCTAATTGCTTTTCTCCTGACCTTTCCTTAGAAGAAAAGTTTGTTTATCCAGCTTTTCTAGTGGGATATTCATTAACCTGTTTTCAAGTTTTCTGTTCACACTTCCCTTAAAAGCCTGCCCGTTGTGACCTCCTACTCCGTTCTCTTCTCTCCACTGTGTCCTGCTAGTGTTGATCTAAATGGTACTGGTATCACCCCACTCTTTTATTGATGTCATTAAAAAAAAAAAAGTCTGACTGTAACAATTGCCCTGTGATTATGAAGTGACTCACTACTCCAGAATTGCCTGCCCTGAAACAGAAATTGTGAGTTGATCAGGAGGGAGCAGCATGCTCATGTCACCACTGGAGATGTTAATGGTGTAAAGTGTCTACTGATACAAAGCACCAGTCTAGCACAGTGTTTGGGTAACTTGGGACTTGTGTGGTGAAGTGTTTATTGCGCCGTAGTTCTCTTATGCTGCAGACTTGTTTAATGGTTGTTTATATAGTCTGTGGCCTTTTTTTTTTTTTACTTGTACAATAATAAACCAAAACCTCCGATTTCCTTTGGTTCTTCTTTTCAATTTGTTTATCCTGTTCTTTTTCACCTGTAAAAATAAAAAATACTATATTCATTCTAATTAAGAAAGGAGCCTCCTGGATTTGTCATCTGCAGTCTGATAGTGGGTCTCTTACTGGATGAGGACTGTGACAGCTGATGTTGGTTTCTGAGGCAGCAGTAGCATCTAGTAGAGAGAAGCAGGCATACAGCTAAAAGCAGTAATCTTTCAAATTGTCCCAGCATGGATGTCTACAACTTGAGGCATCTGTATTCCTTTGTGAGAAATAAATGTGTGTGTGTGTGTGTGTGTGTTCTGGAAAACAAGTTTGTACTGAAAGTAGGCAGCAAGTGTATTTTTGCAAAGAGAGTTGAGTCAAGTGAGTTGGTGGCAGTTTTCCATTTTCATAGTGTTAGTAGTGTGTTTTGTCTTTCTTTTTAGACAACATAGGAGTTTTGAATAAACTTGTCCATTTGTCAGTCCCACTCAGCTCACAGCTGAAGTGCTTGGTAGCCTGTTTAAATGTATGTGTGAGTAATAAAAACAGGGTGTAGAAAATCAAGGGATTAAAACCCCTCAGAAAGCAGGTATTCATTACCATGCTGGTGAGTTTATTCAGGGCATAATCTTGCTGAATCAATTGACTGTTTTCCTGACAATGCAGAGGTATGAGGATCGACTACTACCTCACCAGTGTGAGCCTGGGGTCACTAGAATGTGGACTTTAGTGGATGGTGGCATGGGGCTGGACGGCTAAGGTTTAGCAGCCCACTGTCTTTGCCAGTTTCTTTTCATCCAAGCTACTCAGCTGCATTCATCATCTGCAAGATGAGAATAACTTAAACCAGGGAGTTGCAGCAAAGTTGGATCCGAGACTGGTTCAAGCCTTTTCTCTCTCCGTTTCCCTTCTTACTAGAACAGCAGTCAAATATGAGCTCTGAAGCTTTAGAAAGTTCAGGCTGGAACTCCAGTAAAGTTGAACAAAGGTGAGGGAAAACTAAAACATTCCTGTTTGCTCCACCCTTGAGATAGATAATTGACTAAAGGGTTCTGGTATTTATTTTTCAGCATTTGACCTCTTAAGGCTGGGGATATAAGAGAAAGCTAAAATCCTACCATTAGGGTAAATGTAAATTTACACTATGGTAGTACATGGTGATGGTGCCCAGACAGTCGCTTAGTTTGCCCCCCGCTCCTTTTTTCTTTCCTGAAATACTGAAGTGATTTTTTTCCAGATCAGATCTGGCAGGAGTAGGTAGGTAAAGCTAATGATTTTGTGTGCTGCTTCAGAAATGCCTTTTGGATACTACCCTATTTTTAATAAAACATGCTAATATAAAGAGGCTGTACAGGAGGGTGCATCATCACTATTAGCTGTTAATGAAATGTACCAAGTGAGATAAATTTTCTGGAGTGTAAAGGAGGAAATCCTTCATGCAGGCTAGACTGCAGGTATGCCTCCTTTTGTCTACACTGTGAAATACCTAATTTGGATGCCTCTCTGAAGAGACTGATTCCTTTTTTAATATTTCTGTGGAAGCTGTGTAGAGTGCTAATTACACAAAGTGCAGTGAGAGAGAGGTAGTGTTGGTGTAAAAAATGTTTCCAGTGGGCCTATTTCATTAAAACCTAGCTTGCCCTCTTGAAAGATAGCTGCAGTCACTGAAGATTTTATTAGGTTTTAGATAGAGTTAGTTTTTAGTTCTTACCATTTGATGTGTATGTATATAAAGCAGCAGTTACATCAGATGACTGTAAATGCATATGATGGTTTTATTGTGATCATATTCAACATACAAAGATACTTCAGCTTCTTTGGCTTGGGGGATGTGTACTTTATACTAAAGGTACCAGTGATTGCTTACAACTTTTAACATACCCCCCAAGGGTATTATTAGGGGCTTCTGAGGGCTTTAAAATGCAGAATTTTATTTGAAAAATAGTTGTACTTCCTAAATTTTGTGGGGGTTGAGATGCATGTGTGGTAAAGGAGGGCTTTTTCCTTTAGAAAAGTTTCAACTATGACATCAGTACTAGGTTGACTGAGACAGTAACTTCTTGAATTTTTTGGGGAACTGTATGTTCCTCAAACAACAAACTTCCCCCCATCACGAGTATTTACTTAAGATGACCATGCATCCTTTTGAAGGACATTGTTTTCATTGTAGTGTCCGTGATAAGGGAAACACTTGCCAGGTTTGTGCTCTGTCTGAAGAGCCAATGTGTTACATGATGTTTCCTAGATGAGAATTGTTACTGTGCAGTTTTCAAGATTTTTTTTTTTTCATATTTTCTTTAAAGTAGAACAAATCCAAACAAAAAAGACTTGGTTGCTGCGAGTGTGACCACGTGCAGGCTCACCATTTCTAACACCAGCCCTGAAGCTGGACCTGGTTGGGAATTTGTCTTTTGTCGATAGAGTCAGCTTTTGTCGGAAGACTTAAAAAATAATTTGACACAGTCCGTGAACTACCCAGCCAAACCCAGGAAGGCAGTGTTGCTCTAAAGATGAAATGGGGTTTGCACGTGGTGAAAGCCAGCACATCAGCCAGCTTCTGCTGAGAGAAGGCCTGCGGGTGAGCTTGCCTCAGACTTGAGAAGTGCCGGCAGTACCCATGGGGAGAAGACTGCACGCCTTGGCCTGGCACAGGGCTTGTTCTTCCCACACTCTACTTCCCCAGGAACAGCTGGTTAGTTTCCGATACCAATTTTAATGTAAAATGTAGATAGCTGCATTTGAAGGCCTGGAGGGTTGTTGCAAACAACCTCTTCCTGCCTTCTGTTAGATGGGGCGTGTTGGATTCTTGCATTGCGGGGCCACGTGCAAATACTGTGGTGTAAAACCCAGGATCCTAATATTACTTAATTGTCTGATTGCTAACTATATTAATAGCTCAGGATCCAGACTATACTTAACCTTCTTTTCAAGATATACTAATTAGCATTCTATATGATATTTTATATATGCTTGCTTCCTAACTGTCTGCTAAAAGCAGACAGGTCACAGAGGCTGGTAATCCATTTTACTTCATAAACCCCTTATCTGGTTAAATAGCTAGCAGTCAAAACTCACACACCTGGAGAGGAGACCTGATGGAGGTTATTTACTGTTGGTGATGTTTCTTACATTTAGTTTTGCTGAAATTTGCAAAATAGAAACAGCTGTTAAATGTTAATTAAATCATGTAATGTGTTGCTTTAAAAATATGTCATAACATGGGGGGGGCGATGAAGGCAAAGGACAAATCTGCATAAAACCTGCTGTGTCTCTGTGGAAAAAATCTAATGCCAAGCCTCAGATACTGTTCTTCATACAGTTGGTTTTCACTTTAAACAGATGACTAGCTTTTTAAAACTGGGTTGCATGCCAGTAGTTAAAGTACAGCCATATAGGGTATGACAGGGTTTGTAACTAGGGGTTTTCAGAGGTGAGGTCATGATAAACGAAACTTAAGCAGCAATGTTAATGTCACCAACAAATAGATTCCTTTTTTTCCAGCTTTCCTTTCACAGTGCCTGAACATTGACTATGTTTATATTGCTTCTGTTTGAAGGAAAATAATTTATTAAGAGGAATAAAGGGAAATTAGAGTTCTTGTTTTGTATCTCTGCTGCTTAAAAATACTCACCATGTAAACAACTGAGTGTTTATATCAGAGAGGTCAGACAGGAGCCATAATGCTTTTACTTTACCCTTTGTCATTCAGCACTTTCGTTAGCATGCCAAGCCACACAGTGTGGTGGTACTTGGGAAAAACTGCAAATAGTCTGAAAGTAAGTAGTATTTACTTATTAACTGGAATGCCTGTACCTTGTAAAATTGTGCTAAAATTAAAGAAATGGGGATTTCTTTAACAACTGTGGAAGAGCCCTGGAAGAGAGACTACATTGCATCACAGGTAACTCAGGTAACGATTTTTCATAGACCTGTGGTGTACAAATTAATAAACAGAGAGCACTTAAGCTTTGGTGCCCCTATGTCATGGGTTCTGCATGCAGCTCTGGTTGCCACATCTCAGGAAGGGCTTACTGCAGTTAGTTACCCTCCTCTAAAATGATTGAGGATTGAGCAGCTACCTTAAAGACTAAGTCCAGGGCTCCTCACTTTGGAGAATAAATAAGGAGGTGAGTGGTCATGGTTTACAGAATCACAAGGGTGATGTATAGGCTGAATGTGAAACTCGGGTTCACCAGGTCCTGCCATATTAGGAATAAGGGACACTATTTCACAGCCGTTGTCTCTGTCTTAATGGAAGATCAGTTTAAAGCAGATGGCAGTACTTCTTGACACTACAGTCATGAATTTCTGGAACTTGCTGCCAAAGGAGGTGTAGAGACTGGCAGGATCAGCAGGTTCAAAAAGGATTTATGTGCTTGCATAGACACCAGGTCCATAAATGGACACTAAACAGACTCAGAAGGGAGGTGCCCTCTGAATTCCTGCTACAACACTTGTGGATGCCAGCAGAGAAGTTGCAGAAAAGGCTCACGTGCTCGCTCGAAATAGCCTTTATGTTTGCTGCTGTCAGAGGCAGAATACCAGGCTGAATGCACCATACACCTGACTTGGGAGAGCATTGCTTCTCTTGATACCCCAGGAGGTTCTTGAACTCGCTCTGACTGTCAGGATAATTATTTAAGACTCAGGTCAGCCAAACTTGCTTAGAACAACAGAATCTTTTTCTAAAAAAAGAGACTGCTTCCTTGCCTTGTGTGCTACTGACAGGAGTGGGAACTGGATCACACTGACCGCAGGAAACAAAAGGTACTGAAGAGGATACAGAGATTATTCTGCCCACATCCCTCCTGTCAGAAAATTCCCCTTTCCCTGACCCAGAGAGCAACCTCACCCCGTTCAGGAGGACACAAAATTTATGAGGCACAGCTATGTGAGAGGGTGTAATGCTTGGAGCTGCTTGGATGCTGATACTTGTCCCTGGCCACCCTGCCCCCATTTGGTCTTTTCTGTACCTTTCTGTCTACTGATGTCTCTGACCGTTCATGGATGGACATGACCAGTAGCTCTACCTGGTGGTTCTCAGGCTTTCAAATGAAGGAAGAACACATCTTCTGAGTGTGGGCTTGCCCTAGGATGGAAAGAGAAATTGCTGCTGCTGGCAAAGCTGCCCTGCTTTCAGGAGAGTTAGGATGAGGAAGAAGCAAGATGTTTGTTTCAAAATAATTTAATTGGAAGATTTCAATTTCTTTCTTTCCTGTGAGAGTGCTGGCAGGCTGTAGAAAAGAGGGTGTTATTGCTTGTAGAAGTAGCAGCAACCGAGATCTGAAGTCCCTTTCTCCATTTTCTTTCCTGTATTCTCTGTTGAGCTTTTTGCTGTATGATAGCACTTTTGGTTAAATCCTTTTTTTAATGCAAAGATGATGTAAGTAAGGTGCATCAGCTGCAATTTTTATGAGTAAAACCTTTTTTTTCTTCTTAATGTAGATTAGGCTGCATTTCTCATTTGTCAAAGCCTCAGGGATTTACTTCAAGAATTATTCCTGGCCACAGTTCACGGCAAGATCAGGGTATCTTCACTCATCTGACTGAATCAAGGGTCACTATGGATGTGGGATTATGTGAGGGCAGGGGATAGGGACTAACATGGCTTAAATAGTTGGCTTGAGCTCCCACAGGTTTTTGGTTCTTTAGATTTCTTATGAAAATACTTTAATATAGTCCTGGGATAGGTTAACCTTTCATCCATTTTATTTTCCTTTGTCTGTCAAGCTGAAATGTTAAGAGGAGCTTCCTTGCCCATTGTTCAGAGATGCTAATTTCTAGAAGTTTTGTGATAATAGAAGATTAGATAGAGAGACTTTCTTGTATTCCTCCATAAATAGAAGCCTGTAGTAGCAGTTTGAAGAGGCCATGCATCTGTCTTAAGGTAAGGATCCTGAGGAGATGGGCTTCTTCATGGTTTTGGGGTTTTCTCTGTGGAATTTTTTTCTCAGCCTCATCCCATAGTGGCTTGCTAGCTGTTGAGCTTAGCATGCTCTTACTGCATGTTGGACTAGGTTTTGGCAGTAACCGTGAGACTTGGACTTTATGGAAGTCCCAGATGTGATGTGATTCTTCTTTTTTGGGGGCCATAACTTGATTTGCAGTTCATTTTAATTGTAATCTGTGCAGTTTTAGTTGTGTTCCTTGAGGATTCATGCTGAGCTAGTCTCTGGGGGGCTTTATACTGAGCATAAATGTTATACAGGAGAGTGCCGCTTCTCTAAACATCTGCGACACAGTAATGAGATGTGCATGGGGGGTGGAGGTAATAAAGAAAAAAACATTTTCTGCTCTTTTTGTTGAGAGGAAGCTCAACTGTGAAGAGGCATTGCATCATGAGTACTAATGAAAGACCACCTATTCCCTGTGGGAAAATGAAAGCACTTGCCTCATTTCCCTCTCATTGGTAGCTGTTGCTTAGGAATTTTATTTGAGAATGAAATGCTGGTTTGGTTGACCCGAGGAATAGCTTTAATACAAATGGCCACCAATGGTGTGTGCTGTAAGTGTTGTGAAGGGCAACATGATTTTCATAGAAGTTAATAGTTCAAACTAGAAGTGGTGTTTTGGACCCAGATATATAATCTCCATGGATTCTGATGTATTTGGCTGTCTCCTTGAGATTAGTTTTTATCTTTCAAATTTGTGCTGGGCGGAGGAAGTAGCAGATAACATGAGAAGCAGGGAATGGAAGGAGATCAGAAGCTCTGATAAGGAAAACACACTTAATTGGGCTGGGAGGAGGAAGGGGTGATGATGACATGGCAGCCTTTACTGAGAATATTATTTAGCTAAGTGATGGAGAAGTCACACCTAACCTAGGTTCGGGGTTTTTTTGTTTGTTTGTTGGTTTGTGTTTTTTTAAATTAAAATAACACTGAAATGTTTGTGCATTGTTTTATAAAGAAAATTTCTTTTTCAAACACTAGCACCCAGAAGTACCATTGTTAAGCCCAGCAACATCTAGGTCTTGGATGACAGAAGAAGACACAGTGTGAACTGCTCTTCTGACTGCGCTTATACTTCTCTGCTGCTGTGACATATGTAAGGTTCTGTGGTTAGGAAATTCATCACCGGGCCTAACTTCTGAAGAAAGCCAGTTTCACAATTCCCAGCATACAAATTTTCTGAAGCGTGTGTGCTGGACTTTTTCTAGGGAGCTGGAGATAAATCAGCTGCATCTGAATTGACCTAGAAGATGAATTGTCTGGCTGGAGTGGGCTGCCCCTCATGCCTCAGCAATGTGCTGGCTCTGAGGAGCTGTGCCAGGGGTTGCAGAGCATGACTGGGGGGCACAGGAGGGCCATGGTGGAAAAAGCAGCTTTTGTCCTGGGCTGAGTGAGCCACCAGGTGACAGAGGGTGGCTTCTCTCACCACACTAGGCAGAACTGTCACCAGAACCAATGATAGACATACTTGGCTGTAACATCTAATTTTCACCTCTGAAATGCCCTTGCTCCTTTGTTTAAAAGAGCTGAGGTTGGAGTAATTGCTTTCCCAGGAGTGCCACCCTGAGCAGGTGTGGCTTCAGCCACTTGGTAGCTATTTTAGAGCGAGGTGATACAAGCATATTGTAAAGCCCAGTAGAGGTGAGTTAATCACTGCTGTTACTCTGCTGTTGTATTGGCTGACTCAAGATCTTGTTTAGGTAATAAATTTACCTGCTGAGATGATAAAGTGGAATTTGATCTGTTGGATCTAAGCAGAGTTAACAGTTTCTTTTAGTGGGTCCTGTTAGGAGGTGGCAAGTACAGAAGGAAATAAGAGAACTGTGGGAAATGAGCTTGCCAAGTCTTCCTCCACCCACTTAAGTAAGCTGGTCAAAGAAAACTTACTTATTTCAACTCAGGGCATGGCTAGACAAAGCTGTATGGCAAAAATTAAGTGCTACTGTATACTGAGAGCAATTCAGCTCCAGAAAGGTCGGGGAAAAAACTTGTCAGCTTCTCCTTGCACATTGGTTAAATATAATTAGGAAAATTTAATACACAGGTGCCTCAAATGTGTGTGTGCTACTTACTGATACTCACTGACCCAGTGATTCATAGTGGGCCGAGGCTTTCTTGTTCATAATAAACTCAGTGGGGTATTCCTTCACTGGCTTTCTCCTGACAGCAGCCATGTGGGATTTTCTGTCTCTGCAGTCTGTGTGGCAGCAGCGTGGTTTTCTGTAGGTGCTGGTGTCTAGCTATCAAGGAGGAGTTTTTGTTTGCTTGGTTGAAGTAATGTGCCCTGGTGTGTGTGCAGTTGGGAGTATTTTGAGCTTTTGTTTGAGAGCAGGAGGGTATCTCCAGGTTAATTCATGAAGATCTTGGGTTTAGGTTTCCAATGGGATAGAGTTAATGTTTCCTTTCCTGTGACAGACAACTCCACGTTCACTGTCTGTGGTCTTGAGGGTCAGGGATGGTGGACTGGAGTGCAAATGATGATTGAAGTAAATAACGTTTCTGTCTATTGTGTATAGCGTTTTTCTTGAATGAATTTGGGTCTGTTCTTTAATGTTTTAATCCTAGCAGTCTTTTTTTTTTTTTTTTTTGTATTTAGTTCATAGTTTTGCATAATCTGCATGCTGTTAAAAATAGTTGAGGTGCAGGCTGTGGTTGTTTAGAACATGAGTTATAGATACATTTGTTGACAATACAGTACAGAAGGAGGTTGTCTCAGCTTTTGCTTAAACAGAGTTCTGTTTTCTGTGTGCTTAATTGAACTTTGCCAGAACTGCCTGGCCTCTGGTGCCAATGCAGGAAGGTGTAAATTCCAGTGGTATGTACAAGTAGGGAATCATGTCTAACTCAGTTGAGGAAATGACAGCTCCCCCAGTGATGCCCAGTGACCCACAGCTTTGCAGCAGAGCCACACCTGAGGAGACTGGCATTACTCTGAACATCAGTTGTTTTTCCCTGTCCTCTTCACTACCAGCCTGATGGAGCTGCTGCCTCTAGCTCATCACCAGCATATGCAGCCACCCCTTTTCCTCCCACCGTTTCCATCCATTCCAGCACTCTCAAGCCCATTCTTGCAAATGCATTTGGCTCTATCAAGAGCCTTTTTAGTATTTGGTGCTGTATTCTCCAAATACACATTACAGACCTGACTCTAGGGCATCAAAGAGCAAGTCTGTCAGAAATCAGCTTGCTTAGGTGCTGTGCTTGGGTTTTGCTTGTCATGCTTGGTTCCACAGCAGTCCATAGGACTAGAGTGATTGCATGGGGTTGTGTTCTTTCTAACCTGACCAAATTTCTAGCACTTTGCTAGAAAAACTGTTGTCTTTGAAGAACAGAAATATATATTAAAACGCTCCTATATGAAAATAGAAGGTCACTTGCTCTCTGTTCATACTTACTTGTTTACTAAGTTTTTTCTTTTTTTCTGTTTTTAACTGCATACAGGTTGTTTTCTAGTTGTCAGTCTTGTGAATTTACCCTATGCCATTAAAGGTGATGGGTTCTTTGTCTACAGTTACTAAAAGTCCTTTGTGTGAAATTAAACCTTTTGAGATGCACAGAAAATAATGTGAAGTGGGGTTTTTTTGTTTGTTTTTTTAACAAAGGTTGAGGTTTGAACATTAGGAAAGGTGGTGAGTGTTTTCCTTTTCTGGTTAGTGTTTTTTGTTGATGATGATGGATGCTGTGGGTAACTTCAGTAATTGTGGCAATCTGCTCCAGCAGGGTAGGTGAGAGGTACCTGCTTGAACAATCAGCAATAGAATAATGATAAATGTTAAGATTGAGGTGTCCATTATTGGAAGTTCAGTATCAGTAGTGTTAGCAGATTGGAGAGGTATGAAGTCCAGGTGGTATCCATGTCAAGGGCCTTGTCTGCAGCTACACAGACTAGGAATGTTCCAAGTTAAAGCTTGGGTTCTTGAAATCAGCCATATAGATGGCAAATGCTTGGTCAGACCTTTATGGCCAGTGGCCTGCAGATGGTATCCCTGTCCCTTCAGTATCCACTGCTGAGGTTGTTGCGGCCCACTCCTCCAACATTATTTGAAGTCAATGTTTAGAGTGCCCGTATTTCCAGACTCTGACTGTGGATTGTTGCTTTTGATATATATTTTAAGCATGAAAACAGCAATAACATTTACTTTGATTTCAGAGAAAAAAATTACTACTTGCATTCCCCCCCCCCCCCCCCCGTGCCTGGTTTGTTTTATAACCATTTGTCCCTGACAGAACACTACAAAGCTGTAAGAGCCTCTGGGAAGATGAAGCTGTATCTGTCATTATTAGGGCAGTTTGGAGGAGGGGGAGGATGAAGAATAGAAGGGCAAGAAAGCTTAACTTCGCTAGTGAGAACAGAGACTTGGAATTCTGAAAACGCTTAGTAATTTGGTATTTTGTAATAGACTAGGTGGGGCTTGGCAACTGTGCAATATGCTACACGATCTTAAGAGTTGTGCTTAGGGAACTAATAGGAGAGTTGTATTTTACTGGTGTTCCTTTTTGCCTTGGTTTCCTGACCTGTGAAATAAAGGTACATTCTCTGTGTTATGCAGGAAATCAGTATCTGAGCCCAGATCAGAATTCAAGGTTTCTCCTTTCAGTTCTCCATTCAGACCACATCTTTCTTTTTATAGCTATGGGAAAAAAGTCTGCTCCAGCACATCATTTAGTAAAATACCATATCGGAAAAGCAAAACTAAGCCCCAAAGAGCTAAAAGTAGCTGGTTTTAAATTAGGAGACAGAAAAAGTTCTTCAAATTCTGTCTGGCAAATGGAAATTTACAGTTCCACACCAAATGTGCTCAGCTTTGGGGTCGCTTCTGGCAAACTGAAATGCCTGCAAAGGTGTGGTTGCTGAGTGGTGTCCAACAGACTGTGATGTGGGACTGGCTACTGCAGTCAGGGAAATCCTTTCTTAGGATAAACTCTGCTGGGATGTACTTGTGAGGACAGATTGGAACGCTGTGACTTAATGGTTTGTCTGTACAGTGGATGTATATTCCTGTGTTCAGATGTACCCTGAAAGCTTCAAGCTGCTTCAAAGCTTCTCCCTTTCTAAGTGAGGTCTTAAATCATTAAAGCTGAGATCTGAAACTCTTTCATACTATATATGGCATTTGTGCTGGTGGTGGAAACTGGAGTGTATTTAGAACGCTAGTTTGCTGCAGGAATACAGATTGGGAACAAATGTTTGTTTGGATAAAATCCAACTCCAGGGATTGGTTTTACTGCTGTATGTAAAATCCGTAGCAATCTCATAAAAGCAGCAGTTGAAAAATCTAATAGGGCCTTCCCCATGGAAAAAACATGAATTTGGTGTAACATTATATAGTTAGAGAGTTACTTGTGCTGGTTCATGCTGTAGTTGGTGACTCTGTGCATAACACACTGTCTGTCACGTTGGAATGCAGGGATGCTCTTACGTTGTTGGCACACACAGGGATTGTTGGTGCTGCTTGTTAGTACATGCTGCTGTTTTCATATATATTCATTTGTTTAGAAATACGCATTTCTGCCCTAATTTTCCCCCCATTTTTCTTTTCATGAAAATTGTAACTGTATTCTTAACAATATTGCATAGCATTGACATGAACAAATCAAGCTGTAAAATGAGCTGAGCTGTTTTTTACATATTGCTGATAAATATTTGAATGAAAACAGTTGGCAAAAGGAGGACACAAGTGTCTTTGGGTGTGTTGATTTAACTGTCTGCATTCAGTCCAAGTGTTCCATTTCATTTGCCTAACATGTTAATCCCTTCTATTGCTCTACAGCTAATTACTCTGTGTTGAGCCTCTGTAGAATAATGACCTTTTGGACTCAGAATGCTCATACCCAGAGTCATAAAAGAATTGGTTTTTATTTTGTTTTCTAAAACTGCTGTCTCTGTTGAAGGATGTTCAGAAGGAGAGAGAACCTCATGTTTATCTCAGTAAAGAAGAAGTTAAAGAGAAGATAGAAAGCTATAATTCATCTGTCACTGATAAATTAAAGATGACCCTGGTAAGTTTTGTATAGGATTCCTGTAATTTTTAATGTGAGCATTTGAACTGTAACTTTGCATTATGAATCATTTTATTCTCAGCATCTTACATATGAAACTGTCTCTGTTTTAATGTCTTTGTAAGAGGCTTGCTCTTAAATCTGGAAGTTAAATCTCATGTCTGAAATGTTTTTATCCACATAGTTCTTTTATATGAATTGAAATAAACTGCAGTAGAAACAAATGTATGTGTCATTTGAAATGTGTTTAAGATAAACTCTCAGTTGACACTAAGACGTGAATTTGGCAGATGTGAAAACCCTCAGCTGGTAAACATGAAGATACATTTACCTTGTTTGTGTAGATAAATTTTTATCGGGTATCTCTCTGGTGAAGGTGCTCAACCAATGAGAAAAGTTAAAACATGCCATATTTATTATAGGGGGACCTAATTTTCAGAGTAGTCATACAGGTTTTCAGCATGAGGAGACTTCCTTCTCCCTGCCACCATAACTCAGAGGGCAATGGAATGCATATAGACGTTTCATTTCCAAGGAGTGTAGACCAGGTCTAAGACTCAGTCCAGCCTACTGCAGACCATACTAAGAAAATTCACATCTATCTGCCTAGTAAGATGTTACTTGGTTGTTGCGTTGTCCAGATTTTCTGTTACATTATGTATTCCTGTAGCTGCATAGTATATAGAAATTTTGAAATTCCATTATGTCCCGAACCATATAAGTACGACTGTGTACTAAAAAGATTTTTGTTATGTGTTTGCCTTGGGTCAGGACTTAATATTATTGCCTAAAACCAGATTGCCTGAAGTTTTCTAGCTCAGTAAGGTTTGATCATATTTTGTCTTTCAGAAGCAACTGGAATAAATAATTTGAAATGTTGATTAGATTGGCATTTACTCTAGTTCTTCTTTTTAATTGCGATAGGGTTTGAGCATCTAAATGCCTTAGACTAATCTGACAAGCACAGATAAGGTGTGGGAGATAATTTCTGTGTTTCTGCATAAAATCAGTTGCTAAAGATACATGTTAGTGGTCTTTTTCTCTTCATAGTTCTCTCCTAATGTGAGAACTTACCACTAGTTTGTAGTGCCTTTTGCTTGATGAGATCCTAACTCTTGGAATTCGGTAGTTATTAAGAAAAAAATCAATGTTCAGTGGATATACCACAAAGAATAAATGTCTGAATTATTGAAACAACATCATTCCTATGAGACGTCATGTATTACAGTGGCATTTAAATTGTGTTCGCTATGACCATTTTAGTCTGCCTACTCCACTAGTACATCACAACCGGTCATTACTAATTTTAACAGTTAGGTACTTTCCTCCTGTTGCAGAACACAAATGGGATTTACACTGGCTTCATCAAAGTTCAGATGGAACTATGCAGACCGATCACTGTGCAGTCTTCCCAGAGCCAGGGGAGGTGTGCTCACAGCA
Source organism: Athene noctua (assembly GCF_965140245.1). Lineage (NCBI taxonomy): Eukaryota > Metazoa > Chordata > Aves > Strigiformes > Strigidae > Athene > Athene noctua. The sequence goes on along the minus strand of NC_134039.1, from coordinate 50,074,841 downwards.
ATAATGAAACTGCTTTTTACTTGTCGGATGGCTGCATGAATACCCTTCACATCAGCAGCACCAATACTGTTCGTGAAGTTATTGAGGCCTTGCTCAAGAAGTTTTTCGTGGCTGACAACCCTGCAAAGTTTGCACTTTATAAACGCTGTCACAAGGAAGACCAAGGTATAAGTTAGGCTTTTGGCATTTTGGTAGTGAAGGGGTTTGAGGGGTTGGGGGAGTTGTGCTGTAGAGTGAGTACTTGAAATAAGCAGGGGAAAAGAACTCTGATAAATGGAGATGACAGTCTTGCCCTCTCTTGTCTTTTTTCCTTATGAAAAATAGCATGTGTGAGAGAGTAAATGATTCAGGGATATTTCAGGATAATTCACAAAGTAACCTACTAAACCTTCTACACAGATCTGTGCCTTGCAGTGCATTTGTCATGGTTTAACTCCAGACAGCAGCTAAGCACCATGCAGCTGCTTGATCACTCCTCCTCTCTCCTGGTGGGATGGGGAGGCGGCTTGGAAGAAAAGTGGAACTCATGGGTTGAGATAAGAACAATTTAATAACTAAATAGAATGACATATAATAGTATAATAATAGTAATGAAAAGGAATATAATAAAGGAGAAATAAAACCCCAGAAAAGACAAGGGATGCACAATGCAATTGCTCACCACCCACTGATTGATGCCTGAGCAGTGATGGCCTCCCCCCCCACCCCCCTCCCACCAGCTCCCCCCAGTTGATACCACAGGGTGTCATGCTCAGTGTATGGAATATCCCTCTGGCTAGTTTGGATCAGCTGTCCTGGCCGTGCTCCTTCCCAGCTTCTTGTGCACCTGCTCACTGGCAGAGCATGGGAAACTGAAAAATTCTTGACTTGGGATAAGCGCTGCTTAGCAACAACTAAAACATCAGTGTTATCAACATTATCCTGCACTAAATCCAAAACGCAGCACTGCACCAGCTACTAGGAAGAAAATTAACTCTGAATCCAGGACACACTTCCATTTCATTTAATATGCCCCTTTATTAGAGTCTAAATTTCAGGTAGCCTGATACACTGCAGAGATTAAATTACAGGACAGGTTTTTAAAAAGAGAAACCAGCATCTGTGATACTTGAAGTCCTTGCATTGGCAGGGAGCTCTTGAGGTGACGAGCATTACGGGCATGTGTGTTAATTAGTGCACATGGCTTCCCTAGTGCACTGACTGCTGCAAGAAGTTTGTAGTTTATTGTGTTTGGAAATACCAGAAGATCCAAAAAGGTATTTTTACAAAAAGTGTGTTTTGCCAACATTGTGTTCTTGCACGTAGAATCCACCTTCTTCTGTGGACACTGAGAGCAGTTTCAGGAGTTCACATGTTTCTGGTTGTCAGTCATGCCAACCATGTCAGGCAGGTGGAGTTGTCTTTTAGACTTTGTGTATGAGACTTTAAGTGGAAAAGGTATCAGAATGGTGGTACCACAGCTGTGATGTCTTAAATGCTTACGTATAACAACAGACCTGTGTTGTATTTTTTCCTAGTGCTTTTCCCCCTGCATGTATTCAGATGGTGCACTGTGTTGACTAGAAGCCATTTCATTCCTGTGTGAGTGTAGTGTTGCACTATTACCAACAGTCATCTGCTTACATTCTCCCTAAAACTGATTTGCTCAAAACCTGTACGTAGACAGCATATAGAATACGTGAATTTTGTGGCTACACATGTGTATCTCTTTTCTAACATTAGCTAGTGTTAATCATTCAAAACATTTGAAACATCATTGGTAAAGATGGTAATTGCTGTGATTTTCTTCTCTTGCAGTTTATACATGCAAGCTCTCAGACCGAGAACATCCCCTCTACCTGCGTCTTGTGGCAGGCCCCAGGACAGAAATGCTCAGTTTTGTTCTACGTGAGCATGAAACTGGAGAAGTCATGGT